>NC_090996.1:4402500-5047500 GCF_041146395.1 Eulemur rufifrons | reverse complement strand
AAGGAATCTGAGTACCTTGCAGCTATTCAAATTATGATGATAACCCCCATTTGTGCAGTCCTCAGAGTTCATGCGTTGATGATGAGACTCAAATATAAGCACTGCTGACATAGCAGTAAAGGGCCATGGTTGATTTGTGTTGGTTTGTGATGGGAACTAGGTGTAAGCAAAAGTATATAAGGGTTTGGGGGTTCTGGATTTTCAAAATGAGAAGGCAGAGGTGATGCTAACAAGTATTGATTGCCTATTTTGAGCCAGGTATTTCCACAAACATTATTTCATTGGATAATACACAAAGATTGGTGGTCTTATCTCCATTTTACAGACTAAGGAGAACAGAGTTTTGAGGAATTATGGTACTTGTTTTCCAAAGGTTACACAGAAATTAGGGAATAGAATAAAATGGAAATCCAGTGCTTCCAGACTTAGAACATTTTCCTTTTCCACTGTAATAATAAGCAGCAGACAGTATAAAAGGAAAAAATGGGGAGGGGCATTGGAAAATAAAAAGCAGGGAATATAGCAAGCAGTAGAGGCCAAAAACATTTTTAGAAAAATGTGTTGTATATCTTCTTCAAAATTGCCAGGAAAACTAAAGTGACTTGCAAGTGCACATGAAGCTTTGTTTTGGGTAGGTGAATGCAAAATGATCACTTGACCAATTATCATTGACTAGAAAAAACATTTCCCTGAGCTTTTCATAATTTATCTTAATGTGCATATTGGTGAGGCAATGCCTGATAAATAACAGCCTAATTGGCCACCCAAGGTATGAGAGGTTTGCTTAGCCAGAACTAGCCTTTCATTCTGGATTTTGCAGGTTGATTTCTGCCTATTTCTTGAATGATTTTCAATGCTGTTTATCTCCTAAATATTCTGTTAGTTTTTTTTTTTTTTTTTTTTTTTTTTTGGTCTGTTGCCTTTGGGGAGAAGAGGAGAGAAACAAGAGTGAGGTGTAAGGCAATTACTTTTCCTTATATTCTGCTTTGCACTTTTTGGCTTTTGTTCCATGCACTATTCTATATGATAGATGGGAAGGAAGAATGCTTAGGCAGGTGTAAGGAAGGAAGGATAAGTGAAAGGATGAATTATTAGTCTGAACTTTAAGGTCTTTTCTCATAAGTGGTTGAGCCTGCATGATTGTTTCTCAGCATATAAACTTTTTGAGTCACATGCACATATAATAGGTGCTTGTTCAGTTTATTGCATCTGCAAAGGTATCGCCAGGTGCCATCATGAGGAAGTACAATATAGTGTTTAGGATTACAAGTCTGAAACCCAGACCTCCTGGGTTTGAACCCTGTTTCCACCGCTTAGTGGTTGGATGTGACCTTGAACCTTACCTGTGTCTCAGATAGCTTGTTCTTAAAATGGTGGTTATACCAATACTTGTGGAGTTTGAAGGATTAAATGTGTTAGTTAATTCACATAAAGTTTTTGTAACAGTGCCCAATACACAGTACTCACTAAAAGTTAAATTTTATTACGATGCCAGTCATCACAGATGCTGATTTGCCTCATCCATCTCACTGCCTGTTTCTTCATTATGGTCCAAAATTCCCCCTCCTCAGGTGCGCAGACGATGCCCCTATGCCTGCTAAGTAGTCCTTCCTCTGAGTTTAGCTGGTCTGGTGCTGGTTCCTTGGAGTGCTGTTTTCTAGCAAGAGCAAGATGTTTGGACTGCTAGGAGAGTGAGCAGGCTGGGGTGGGCCTGGGCTCTCTGCAGAGGTGTTCATTCTCCCAGTAGGAGGAAATACCACTTGTCAGAACACAGCTTTGGCTTGCCCAGGTTCCTGTTGTACAGATGGGGCCTAGAGTCTCTCTAGGCCCCTTGTCATGGATCCAAGCCAAGGCTGTCACTTGCTGAGCCAGGAATAATACAAGAATTAGTCTTTTTCTTCTTTATATTAAGCACTAATCAATCTACAGTTCACTCTCTGTCTAATTTCTGAACCAGATGCCATGAATAACTGCCCCTGAATGTGTTTGCCAATAAAAGGATAAGTTTAAGCCTTTTAATCAATGCTGCTTGCACTCAGTATTTAAGGTCAGAATCTTGTGTGAGACTTACTTTGATCAGGATAATTGTTGGGTTAAAAATGAATGGTTTTTGAAATTGTGACACTTGTGGTTGACTTGTGGGTGAATTAATCTTTGAGAGGATGGAAAATTGTCGATTTCATAAGAATTCTTGCTCTCTAGTTGTCCTTTAGGTCACTTATGGAAAAATATGACTTTTAGGAGGCAGGCATTCTTTCTCAATGAGAAAAGAGATAAGAGACTAATAGAAATTTCTAAGGAGTCAGTGATGGAGGAACAGAAGAGAAATTGGAAATGAAGCTTGGTATTTTGGATTTGCAGTGACCTGAGGGGCTGGAGCACTGTAGCTGTTTATGTTTTAGGTAATATTAACTTGTAATTTTGTGTCTCCAGCATACATTTCTCAAAGGAAGCTATGTTTCCTGATGAAAGACTGTATATTGATTGCCTAGAATAAAGCGAGGAGTTTAGAAACATTTGGGGTTTTGATATTGGCTTCACTGAATGTCCTAGGGCAGGTCACTTAGCCTCTTGGACCCTCCATTTTTATAATTATAAAATGGGATGCTAATAGCTACCTCACAGTTGGAAAACTTAAGTGTAATCACATATGTGAGAATGTGAAGCACGGTGCCTGGCATACAAGAGGTGTTGAATGGAGAGTCTTCTTTCACTTCTTTGAGAGTTTGCCTGGCTCTCAAGTCACATATTTGTCTGGCATACATATGGATACATGTAATATGGAAATTCCCCTGCCTTGTGGCAGTGAGTTGGAAATTGTTCTTGTTGACCTGTTTTATTTTTTGTGCTCAGTGAAAGGAATGAGAGAAGTGAGTCAGGAAGCTATACAGTTTTGGAGAGTCTTAGTGGTAATTCTCTTCCTCAGAGGCTCACTGGCTGTACAGTTAAGAGTATTTGAGAATTGGTAGATTATAGAGAAGAACTAGGCTCTGCTCCTTTTGCTATGGGAAATTACTTAGGCTTTCCAAAGTTTCCTCATCCCTAAGACAGGGAGGCTAATGACTTGGGATACTGTGAGGGTTCAATGTGGGTGATGTTTATGAAAGACCTTTGTAAGTGTCAGGGAACTCCAGAACTGCATGATGGTAGTACTTTTATCATCATGAATTGACAACTGCTTATCTAAAAGTCATTTGTGGTGTTTTGTCAGATGGTAAAGGCTCAGGAAATACCCTGTAACTCAAGAAAGATTTGTCTCCACCACGCAGCTGGAGGAGCTTGTATCCAGAAGGCAAGCCAGCTGGACTCCCAGGATTTCTGGGAGAGCTGGCAATTTCCCTGAGCTCAGGTTCTCAGACCTGTAGGTCAGGTGTAAGAGGGTTGTGATTAAGCTGGTGCTGAACATTTTTGCATTATAGATCTTTTATGCCACAGGTTGGTTTTCTGCTGTTTACCTGTAGCCTAACAGTGGCCTCTTTGCCTTTGCCTTTGCCTTTGCCTTTGCCTTTGCCTTTTCCTTTTCCTTTTCCTTTTCCTTTGCCTTTTCCTTTTCCTTTCCATTCCCTCTCAGTGACCTTTAGGAAGAGGGAGCTGGATCTTCCTTGCTTCTTGCTGTTCTGTTCTGTGCAGAGTGCTGCCCTTGCTTTCCTTTCCCTCCTCTGGTGACTTCACAGGTGACTAAACTGGAAGAGGAGGATGCCAAAGTTGGATTACCAAGCACCTCTCTTTAGGCCTCTCCCGAATCAAAGCCCAGCAATATGTCGGAAGAAGTGCTCAATTGGTAGAGAAGGAGTGGGGACACAAAGTATGGGATATGCAGAGGCCCCAAAGTGATTATGATGAGCATAGGGTGTGGTAGAAGGAGGAGCAAAGGACAGTTGGGAGGTGGGAAGTAAAGTCAGCTAGAGCTGATAGTGAAAGACCTTTTCTGTCTTTTGACTTTAACTATGTAGGATATGTGGATTTGCTGGAGGATGTTAAGTAGTGGGAATAGTATGGGAGATGCAATTTCAGAGGTCACATTTGCTCATGGCAAGGTGGAAGATGGAGGATGGAGAGTGGAAATTGGAACCAATAAGATTGCCACAGTATTTCAGGTAGGAGATTATGTAGGGCTTATCTAGGTCATTTCTGGTGTCAAGAAGAAGTTGCAAGACGTACTGTATATGCAAAGGAAACTGACATTTGAGTGCTTGCTTTGTGCCAGGAACTTTAAGTACTCCGCATATATTAGCTCTTCTGATTCTCACAACAGCAATGAGGGGAAGGTGGTATTTTTTTTTTTTTTTTTTACCATTTTGCAAATGAAGAAACTGAGGTTCAGAGCTTGCCTAAAGTCCTTAGACAGCTGGTAAATTGTAGGGTTGGGATTTAAACTTGATTACATGCAACTTCAAGTCCTTTCTCTTGCCACTACACCACACTGTGGCCCCCAGGACATAGCCCTCATGCAGTGGTTTTGTATTAGCAAATAGCATTGCAAGGACTAGTATATTAATAGTGATCTTTCAACATCCCCATCATCTTCCATGCTCCCTCTCCATGAGGGAGCAAAATTAATTGTTCAGCTAGGGATTAGAGACATAAGGAGGTTAAGTGACTTGACAAGTTCACCCATCAAGTGGTTTGGAGAGGGCAGGCAGAGGTGAGGCATGGAGCTGACCATTTTGAGTCTCTAGCATCATAGAGAATAAGAATTTGCCAGCCCCATTTTATAAACCCAGTCTTTCATTTTGTTCATAGATTAGGAAACTGTCATGAAGATGGTATGCAAGGCAGGTGCCTGAGGCTGAGATGGCACAAAGTGTGGTGGTATCTTGGGGTTACTTTATAATCAAACTCTCTCCTATAGCATTGTGTTTAATTAAAACAACAATCACCCCTACCCAAAACTAATCATTTTTATTAAGCATGGAGATTGGAGTAAGGATGGGGAGACCTGTGTCTGAGAAAGATCTTACCAATAAATTATTTCCTTTGCCATAAGAGTTGCATTGCTGAGCTTAATAATTAGAATCATTCTCACTCTAACCCAGCTTCTTTTTTTTCTATTTGATTTTATGAGTCTGATATTACTGGTTTGTTCTGGGAATACTTGGGTGTCATGAGCAACATTATGATGACAGCCATGGGAAACCCTTGCTAATCATGGTATATTGTGCTCCTATTCCTTATTTGTCAGTCTCTCTTGGTTATTATTACTAATTTAATTTTATTTTTGAGAGATGAAAGCACAGGATAGAGTAAGTCCTGAGAATGAATTTAGAGCTTTGCTTTTGACTTGGGTGGACACTTTGGGCATATAAGGGTCAAGAAATAGATCACTGGGTCTCTTATGGTAGGAGTTGGAGGAACTACATTTGGGAAGTGGGAGGGAAGGCCAGCAGTTAGAAAGATGCCAAACTACAAACCTGAATAATTTCATATTTTGCTAATGGTTATCTCTGGATGCCATGCACCTTCATGATTTAGCCCAGCCTTGCAAACACAGAATGTACTTTTGCCAACCCCTAGCCATCTACTGCTTTCTCACCAGAAGTCACGGGGTAAAGACAAGAAACATTGGTATTGGATATGTGTGACTGGGAGCTGCAGGTAGTAAATTGGCCACCTGTACTGTTGATATGCTGGTGAAGTGATCTGGTTTCTATAATCAGGATGCCAAGTACTGGGGAGAAGGAAGTGACTGTCATTTACAATGTCATGTTTAGTCTTTTGCAGATGTGCTTACAGTTTTAACAAAGGCGGAGAAGAAATTATAGGGTGGGAAAGAAATGCCTACAGACAGCCTGCTGCAGCCTGGGAAGGAGGAAACTAGTATTTGTGTATTTTAGGAATGCTAAGCCCTTGCTTACATGTCGGCAAGCAAAATATTGGCATTCACTTCTGACTTGAGGAAGGCATCTCTGAAGTCAATAGAAGGAAATGCCTAAACACAGGCCTCACTCAGAAAGAAAGGAGAGCCGTGGAAATGCTCAGGATTATCTCATAAAAGCCCTTTTTGTGTTTGAAGCCTCCAGTGAAATCATCCTTGTTCTCCAGGCCAGACAGCTCTAGTTGTTCTTCTTACTTTTCTTTATTGTATTTTTTTCATCTCTTTAATGCTTTTGTCATCATTTTGTACTTCTTCACTTTAAATAATACCAAAAAAAATTAAGCTTTGTGCCCTAGCAAAGATAACTTGCTAGTAACTACTAGTTTTGATCAGGAAACCAAGTGGATGCCCAGTAGATTTGGTGAGGATGACCAAATCTTTATATATGCCTAGCCTCATTCTATTCTCCTACCTGTGCATAGTGTTGGTGTCTGGAACATGGTGGGCATATAAAGCAAACATCTGTTGAATAAATGAATGGAGACCTATCTAATTCTTTGCTTTAAAAGTAAATATTTTCTCTGGGTCAAAAAAGAAAAAAAACCCTTTGTTTTTCATTATAAACATCAAAATCATAGGAAAAATTGGCTTGTATTTGCTACAATGCTCTGAAGCTTACATGAAGACTTTACCAGAGAAGAAAATTTCTCCCTCCCCTCTTTGTTAATCCCTCACTCCTTGCTTTGCTTCCTCTTTCCTTTCTTTCCTTCTTCTCGCTCTTCCTTTCACTTATTCATTCATTCAGTAAATGCTTCTTCAGCCTCTGGTATGAGCAAGGCACTATTTTAATTGCTGGGATATTGTTGGCATTGGGCATAAAGTCCCTGCTGTCATGAAGCTTATATTTTTTGGTGGATCAAGGGACATGATTGACCAGAAGAAGTTAGATTTCCCTGTTGGGCAAGACTTCCAGAGAAGTAAGGTTGGTGGTTGTATAGATGATAGAGGTAATGGTTGCTCACTTACTGGCAAGATAGGCTGTGATTTCACTTTCTTTTCTATTTACATAACCATCTGAGTCCGTATATAGCATTTTACCTGATGTGTAAGATTCTATATGGGTGGGGTTTTATCAGCTATTCATATCTCCTGTCCTGAAATTTTATTAGATCTGTTTGATTTCTTTAGAGAGAGAAATAGGTGTAATATACAATGTGTTTTGGCTGAATATCTATTTTGCCATCATGTTGACACAGTAGTATATACTTTATTTTTATTTTAGTGTGTTTTATTTAACATTCTGTTATTCAGAAATCAGTGTTTCCCCCCTCCGCCCCCCCGTAACTCTCTTGTCATACTGCTTACCTCTGGCTTATTAGAAAGCAGTTTAATTAATGTGCTTAATGCCCCCACCCCATGGGTTTCAACAGTTTTACCACAAAGTACTGTATGAACTGACTAAACCTAAGCCTGTGATATTCATTCATTCATTCATCCAGCAAATGCACAAAAGAAGATATATGTTTCCTCTCTACACATTTCACAGTCTGGTAGGAACTATTTCTGTAAAATACAGAGACATAACTTACAATCCTCTGAGGTAAACATTTCATTGAATAAACAGCAGTGAGCATTTAGAAGATACAAGTAACTAGGTCAGCCTGGGCTTATCAGAGAAGGCTTCACAGAGGAGGGGATCTTTGACCTGGTTCTTGAAGGGTGAGGATGTGTTTGCCTTCCAGGGACCAGCTAAGAGATAGCTAGATTTAATTAGTTCTGCCATAATCACTGAGGTGCTGATCCTGGAGTGTAGCCTCCACTGTGGTACTGGACTTGGGGATGATGATCTCATTGCAAATACAGCGTAGGTGTTTTTTTTTTTTTTTTTTTTTTTAAAAGACTCTGAAGCAGGTAGCATATAAACAAGATTGACACCAGGACCAACAGAGGCAGTTGTTGCTGTTGTTCATCAATAGGTTTAAATAAATAGGTCTTCATTCTTCATAGTGCTTCATTCTAGTATTTTGGATCAGTCACTTTTATTACATTAAATAATTTCTGACTTAGGCCTAGTTGTTACTAAGTGAATCGCTTAATCCCCTTTTCCCCTTTTCAGGTAATCTGGAGTAAACAAAGAAACTAAATCTCTGTTGTCACCATATTTGGTTGCCTTCTCAGAACCAGTGGAATGGCTAACATGCCTTCCAGTGAAAATGTACTGGGGAAGCCAAGAACAAGGTTTTGTTTGTTTGTTTGTTTTTTAAGAGTTTAGGAAAGCTCACTGATATATTTGTTACTTGGCTCAAGGCCCCAGTGAATTTTCCAACCTCCATGGTGTCTTTAAAAATTGCCTTTTAGTTGTTAAGGTTGTCTTCCCCGCTTGCAGCCCCACCCCACCCCCTTTTTTAAAACCCTCTTCTGAGCTCTCTCAAGGGAGAGACACCTGGTGAGCCTAATAGACCTTTCTGCTTTGTGTGCCCTCTATCTATCTTGTAAGAGATGATCCTCAGCAGCTGTATATCCTAATGTAGAAAATGGGCATGCTAGATAATTTCAGCCCAACACCTTACCCTCTTCAGTAATTTCTGCAGTTAAGGCCTATTTCTCTTTATATTGGGGGAAAAAAAGATGTGAGTGAGGGTGATGATAATTATGATGGAAGGAACTGAGTGTGTAATAAGCACCTTGAAAGTGTTTGCTTGTTTAATCTACAAGACAACCCTAGCAGGTAGGTACTATTGTTTTCTCCTTAAGTCAATAAGAAAATTGAGTCAGAGAGATTAGATTATTTGCCCTAGGTCATACAGCTGTCTGCCTTGGGAACCTGTATACACTTAATTGCTATTCTGTACTATGGTTGAGTTTCTCTTATCTGAAATGTTTGTTACCCAGAAGTATTTCAGATTTTAGATTTTTTCAGAGTTTGTAATATTTACATATAAATAATGGAATATCTTGGGGATGGAACCCAAGTTCTAAACACAAAATTCATTTATGTTTTATATATACTTTATACACATAGCCTGAAGGCAATTTACACAATATTTTTAATAATTTTGTGCACAAAACAAGTTTTGACATTATTTTGTCTGCAATCTGTCATGTGAGATCAGGTATGGAATTTTCCACTTGTGGCTTCATGTCAACAATCAGAAAGTTTTGGATTTTGGAGCATTTTGGATGTCACATCTTCAAATTAGAGACACTCAACCTGCACTTCATGAGACATTTGGGCAAAATGGCTTGCTAAGTTGTGACTAGGGGCTCAAATACCCAGACATCACCCCTGACTACTGCAGTTGGAAAGTCAGATCTCTTTGGTGTCTGTGAACAAGTGTTCTTTTGAGCAAGATTTTTCTTTTTGTGACTCTGTTATATAATGTGGCTTTTAAAGACTCCACTTTATTTGCTCTTATTTTACCCCGGAATATAAAGGACTCATTTGAAAATTGAGAAAACCTTCTGCCAGCTGAACCTGACTCCTGAGTGTTCATGTGTTCGGTTTTTTGGTCCTTAAGGCTTCACTTTTGCCTTTTTTGTCCTTGAGAAGATGCCATACAAATAGAGGCTTTAGTTTCTGTTTTTACTTATGTATTTATTTTTTTAAAGAGACAGGGTCTTACTCTGTCCCTCAAGCTGGGGTTCAGTGGTGTGGTTATAGCTCACTGCAGCCTCAAACTTCTGGGCTCCAGCAGTCCTCCTGCCTCAGCTTCCTGAGCAGCTGGGATTATAAATGTGCCCCACCATGCCTGGATATTTTTGCATTTTTTTTTTTTATTTCTTGCTTAATAAATGAAAGAAAAAAATGTTCATTTCAATAGTAAACTGAAAATGAAAACAACTACTTCATTCATAAACTTGCTAATTCTCTTTTATTGTATAATATGAATTCAAGCAATAAAGATATGGTCAAAATATAAGCATCATGTCCTGTAAGAAACACAGTTATACTGACACCAGAATTTACCTGAACAGTTTCATTGAGGATGATTTTTTTAAATGAAAATTTGTTTTATAATGAGAACAAGGAAACCATAATTCCACACCCTAGGGAGGGGGGCATCCCTTAATATATTAAAACTGCTTATTTACAGATCACTGGTTTCTACAGAGACTGATTGGAGGGCAGAGAAACCTAAATCCTGCTCATTCAAAATAATTACAAATGACAGTAAAGCGTTCCCCCAAATAATCTTGTGTATCAGTAGGAAGGTAGGTTTTTAGATTTAACAAACTCAATTTACAAATTTCTAGTTGTAGTTATCTGGCTTAACATGTAAGGCACTTAACAGAGAAGATGGTTGCAAATAAACTTGATGACAGCTAAATTTTCTTAATGGTCTGCTAACTTACTCATTCTTGGCCAGTCACTAATAGAATGCTGAGAGTTGCTTTCTCCTTTCCCCTCTGCTAGCTTGGGGTGCATGGACCCAAAAATCTATAACTTACGAGGCTAATGGGCACATGCTTCAGCTGCCTAGAAATGCCACTGGACTGACAATTTTCTACTCTGCTCTAAGAGAGCCTGGGCCCCAGATTTGGTCTTTAGCCTGGACTCACTGGCTAAAGAGAATCCTCTGGGATCATGTGTGCTACCACCTGATGGTATATTGCTATATAAATGTAACATCCACCAACTTTGTCAGATGATATGTCTGGCCTGGCTGCTGTGGCTGTGATTGGAACTGAATCCTCCTGCCTGTTATTAAGGCAGTGACTGGCTGTGTGGAACACTGATGCCTATTGTTTTTCATTGTTTATTGATTTAGTGAGTTAGAGTGCCTTTCTTTTGGTGCTAGTGTTAAATAGTTTAGTTCTGTTAGCCATTTTGTGAGATTGTCTTTCTGTGTGTGATTTGTGTATGTTATCCTTGATTTAGTGGGGTACAGATCAGGGACTGAGGGAAATGTATAATTGTTTACAGAAAATGTGGAAGGACATGGATTTGAAATAGGAGGTTAGGGACTGTAGTGCTCTTCTGAATACTGAGCAAAATCTTTAAACCCTTAATTAACTTCAGAAAAATCCCTTTGCTCCCATGGTAGAGAATTTGGCTGGGTGAATTAATAACTGAAATCAGCACCAGGAGTTGTGGGTTAAATTTCTCCCTGGCAAAGACCAGTATTTATTCTATCCTGCTGCCTCTCACTGTCCCACTGGTTCTTTTTTTTTGTTTGTTTTTGAAACAGAGTCTGGCTCTGTTGCCTGGGCTGGAGTGCAGTAGTGTCATCACAGCTCACTGCAACCTCAAACTCCTGGGCTCAAGCGATCCTCCTGTCTCAGCCTTCCAAGTAGCTGGGACTATAGGTGGACACCACCATGCCTGGCTAATTTTTCTATTTTTTGTGGAGACAGGGTCTTGCTAGTCTTGAGCTCTCCTGACCTCAAGCAATCCTCCTGCCTGAGCCTCGCAGAATGCTGTGATTACAGGCGTAAGCCATTGTGCCTGGCCCTCCTACTGTATCTTTTACAAATGTGCAGTGGAGGTTGTCTTGATAAATATTTTGGCTTCATTTTGGGTCTTTATTAAATGATTAATGGAGTTTTTTTTTTTTTTTAAATTCAGCACATTTATTGAGTATCTACTATGTGCCAGACCCTGTTCTTCATCCTGGGATTATAGTGGTATGCAAGATAAACAAAGTTTATCTGAGTTGAGAGAAGAGCCTGGGATTCCAGTCCTAGTTACTGTCCTGATTTACTGCATTTCTCTGGGCCTCACTTTTCTTACCTGTGAAATAAGGAAATTGGGCCGTATTTAATTATTTATAATGTCCTTTCCTGTTTTTTTTTTTTTTTTCATTTACGATCCTAACTTTTCTAAGCATTTTAGCCCAGTTGCCTTTAATGTGAGTTGGGCTTCTGGCTAATTTAGTCATGATGATCAATGTTTGCATGTTAATTTTAAAAACCAGTTGTACTGAGCAAGAAAATAATTGTTTCTGGAGAGTTGATATATTTACATACATTTTTAAAAATAGATGTAGTAAATTCATAGGTCTTCCAAAGCAATATTCCAAGACATTTTCATTCTCATCACAGTCAACCTCCAAGATAACATTTTTGAGGTCTGGTGGCACACAGGCTCCTGGCAATAAACTTACTGTTGAAGCTGCTGTGATGGAGGCCTGGCTTTAAAATGATATCAGAAGAATGCTGTGGAGGCCAGGTGCAGTGGCTCACACCTGTAATCCCAGAACTTTGAGAGGCCAAGGCAGGAGGATCACTTGAGGCCAGGAGTTTGAGACCAGCCTGGGCAATATAGTGAGACCCCATCTCTACAAAAAATAAAAAAATTAGCCAGGCATGGTGGCACATACCTGTAGTCCCAGCTACTTGAGAGGTTGAAGCAGGAGGGTCGCTTGAGCCCAGGAGTTTCAGTTTCCAGTGAACTGTGATCACACCTCTGCCCTCTAGACTGGGTGACAGAGCAAGGCCCTGTCTCTTTAAAAAAAAAAAAAAAGAATACTATGGGATAGAATTTTTAAAAATCATATCAAAACTGAATCCCTTCCCAAATTTTAAGAAGAAAAGGAGCAATAATAAGGAAGTCTTTTATTCTGGAATCATGTGCCTACATAAAGTCTGAGTTTCCGTTTGTCCTGCGAACTAGTTGGTTGCAGGTGAGGAGAGTTGCCTGTTCTTACATGTTACTAAGAAACACTCATCATTGTGTAAGAAATACTTTTTTGTTTGTGTGAAATCATAATATAGAGCCCATTCCACCATGCATTTCCATCATAAAGCTCAGGGATACAAGCCTGTTAATCAAGTGGGAATATGGGAGGTGAGAAATGAAACACAGGTTTTATTTTCACACCTCTAAATGAGTGACTGCAGAGAATGAACTTAAAAATAATAATGCCACCTTATACTTGCATCAGACTTTTTAATAAGGCAATTTAAAAATATTTAGGGTGAACCTTCCAGGATGCTTTAATTGCCTCAGCACAGTGAGTAGTACATTAGGGTGATGCCTCTGCTGTGCTGAAAAGCCTGGAGGAAGATATCTGGGCAGCTGGGATACCCAGTGATACACTGAGAATGATTAAGTAGAGCCCATTCAGATCTTGGGATCTCATTTTCCTCTCAAATACATGCTTGGGTGCAGAAGCCAGTGCCATTGTGAGTATAATTTACATCTGTTTATAAGTGACTGAACTTGTAAGATTAGGTACATAAGGCATCCTTGGTTGTATATATCTTAGTAATAATTCTACTCATCCTTGTAGGTTCATTTGAAATGCCTCCGTCTCCAATACATCTTTCCTGTCTACTCCCACCTGGCCATCATATCATCTCTCTCCATTGTATTTCAGACAGATAAGACTGAGACTTTGAGTTTTTATCCCAGATCAACCACTTAGAGGCTGTTTCATCTTGGGCAGATTACTTTTCTGTACGAGGTAGTTTTATTTCCTCATCTGTAAAGTGAAGATAATAACTACCTCATAGGATCTTAGTGACAAAAGTTAGTGTATGTAATGTCTTTAGAACAGTGCCTGGCATGTGCTGCTATTGTTTTGTCAACATTGTTCATTCCACTTACCCCTTGGTACATAGCTCCTGATCTACTTTGCTACAGTGGCGTATTTACCTGCCTTAAACTGTGATGGGTTTCTCCTGGTTTGAGAATCCTTGTCACACCTAACATGATAGCTTAGACGTGGTAGGTATGCAGTGAACATCTTGGATTGAATTCACACAGGATTTTGTTAAGAATTAAAAGCAGGGTGTATTCTCATTCTAACTTTTAAAGCCTTTGAGGTTGGATTGGGGGTAGGTCTCATTTGTTTCTTAACTACTGAGGCTGTCATACCAAGGCCATTTGCCCATGGTCACCCACTGTGATAAGGCCAGTCACTCAAGGCTGTGGACTTCATTCCATTCTTGCTGATATTAGTAGCATAAATGAGATGGCTTTGGATAATTCTTTGAGCAAGTTAATACTGGCTGGTAATTTCCTGAAGTGCCATGAAGTGGCAGGAACATGATTTATGTGACATGGGTCCTTGCTAGTTATCTAGGATGAGCACTGCATAGCCCAGCTATGCTCTGAAGTTATGAATGCATGCCAGAGGAACTGTTTTTGTTCCAGAGAGTTAGGGTTTTTTATTTTTATTTTATTTATTTATTTATTTATTTTTAAATTTTTTTTTAAAAAATTAAACCATCAAGGCAGTCCCTATGATGATGAATGGAGAGATGCAGCATGAACTGGTTGGTTGAGGTTACCCCAGGAGTTCTTAGAGATAGCTGGGATAAGCACATTCTGGCTGGCTGATACCTGGGTTGACAGTATTGAATTAAAATACAAAAGTGATGAGTATGTGGGGAGGAGCATATAAAAAGAAGTGATATCTGGCATTCCAGTCAAGTTAAAGAGTTTTCTGTTTTCTAAGGTAGACACTTAGAAAAATACAAAACTTGTATGATTTCAATATGCAGAAAATTCTACTTCAATTGAAATAGACACAGAGAAGGGAGATTACTCGCTCAGTTCAATCCCAGATAGTCTAGCCTCTGAATGTACATTTCTTTTTGCATGAGGTTAACAAACTAGTGTTCTAGTTGCACCTTGCAGGGCTAGGATACCCTCAGTATAACCAGCTCTGAGTCTTTAAGCTGTGAGGTGTAGAAGAATGAGCAGGAAGACCCGGGGGGAAACTCAATCCTTGTACAAAAGGACCAGATTTTGGGTAGTAATGGAAATGGAAGAAGAAGTGATCAGAGGAAGTTGAATGATCGAGGAGGTTATGTGCTGTTGGACAGGGGTTTGAGAGACACAGTTTCCTTAATTAGGAAGTAGGGGATCTGAGGGAGAATGAGTCTCACAGGAGAGGAAGTATAAAGATGAGGTGGCTGGAGGAGATCAGTTTCTGCAAAGAGGGACCTGGATTTTAGATAGCCTGGGTTTAGAGGACAGGGTAGTGTGGTCTGTTGGGAATAGCTAGTCTCAAGGCACCAGATAGGATGCAGGCCATCTTAGTGGACTGGGCCTTGGGGTGTCCAAATGATGAAACGTGTGAGGCAATCTGGACACACGTGTTCACTTATGCTGTATCTCCCATTTTGTGCAGTGAAGCAGAACACGAAGGAAAAACTAACAGACATCTCAAGTCTCTTGACACAAGGATCAGAACTTATTGATGTCTTACAACTCTGATAATTTCAATTGAACTGTGTGAAGCTTAGAATTGATACATAGGCATATCCCTAATTAACATTAAGTGTTGCTGTCAGGCTGACATAGCTGGATAAACCAATATTGAATAATCTATTAAATATGTCACACTTGAACAAAGTGTAAATCATATTATATTATTTCAACTGTAATTAGGTGGGAGATAAAATCACAAATAGGAGAGTTTAGTGAATATTTCTCAGTGTGTACACAGCATCCCTGGAAGTTCTTTCTCTGATGAGCCATAGGGAGAAAGAAGTTGACTGTCTTCCAAGTGTTGACTGCTCTCCAGGAAGTGTGAGGTTAAGGGGTGACTTACGTAATGTTCACAGATTGGGTTTCATTTATAAACTCAATGAGATTAGCTGCAATCTTCCTGAAGTTAATGGTGATGGAAATGCACCATTCTACATTTAGCTGGAAATAGCTCGCTCTCTAACTTGGAGACCTAATTGTTCCTCAGATTATGTTATGTTTGCATTTATATCTCCTTCCCTCCTTTCCTGGGAGCTGGCTGCTGCCTTTATTGTCTGGGAATTAATGATGCAGACCAGAGCTTGTGGGTGAATAGGGCAATGTATCGTCAGTCTTTTGGTGTTCCTGTTTCCTAACTCACAGGGGAAACTTGATTATTGAGAATAAATGAGGGACATAAACCAAGGCAAAAAGATAAAGAAATTGTGTTAGGAGGGTCCAATGAACTGAACTATAGCCAGGAAATGGAGATAATTCTAGTCCTTACCTCACAGGGTTGTTGTGAAGGTTGAAATACGTGTTAAGCCTTCAGAACAGGGCCTACCATGTCACAGGTGTTTCAGTACACCTGTGCTTTCGTTGCTTTCGTTGTTGTAAGAAAACTAGTTGGTGTTTGTGGTGAATGATCAGGGTGGTATGAAAGTGAAATTCAAGAACATAAACAGGGATCTGATTGGCATGGTTGTCTCCTTCCAGATATTGATATAGTGAAACACAAACAGTTAAGGATAAGGAAGTGTTAGTTCTCACTTGGGGCTAACACATCAGAGCATGTTATAAACAGTGTATACTAGCCATCTTTTATTGAGAGGCTGTGGTTCCAGTTTTTTGTAGGGGTTTTTTTTTTGTTTGTTTGTTGGTGGTGATAGTTTTTAAAATATTAGTTTGATTCATTTTAGGTGATTCTGGTAATATAGCAAAGCATCTTTTTACATTATAAATGAGGACTTTAGAACTTTGTGTGCGTATTATAATTGTTTAGCAGACATTTAGCAAATGCCTATGATGTACTCGGTATGAGGGTATGTGTGTGAATTTTTTTGTACGAAGAGTTTAATAAAGTTTGCTATCCCTGTAATATTAATATTACTGTCAGCCCTAAGTTCACAGGGATTTCCAGAAAAGCAGGTAAAGGAGCTGTAGTGGGAGCATTCCTGGCTGCCTGAAGTATGTTTTGAGGTGCCAGCCTCTTGGCTCCAGCTTGAGCCAACTGGACTGTTGTCATGAGCTACATGGCGTGCATAGTGTAGGGTGAGCTACGTGGAGTTAGAGGCAGTTATCCTGCTTCTCCTAAGTTACAGCTTTGCAGAATACTTCCTATAAGACCTTTGTGAATTTCGGAAATAGTGTGCTTTATAAACGAAGAATTTCCAGAGACCTCCTAGAGAACAACAGAAGGCTGGCATTTCTACCTCCAGGCCCAGTTGCTTGTCTCTCATTATTTTGCATAACTATCTTCCACTTGATTTATTTATTTATTTATTTTTGCCCTTCAGTTGCACTTAGAAGGAATTAATGATGCTGTTTCAAGTTAGGGGAACAGATCTGTTTTTAAAAAAACGATTTCTCATAAGGCAGGACAGGTTGCTACTTCAACAAGCTAACACCAGTTGGTCTTACAGTAGATCACCAAAGGAAATGTGGCTTTACTTGCTGACCCCTCAGTCCAAGGAGCTGCATGTTCATAGTTTTGGAGAACTGTTGGGGAGGGTTCAGAATTTGAGGCAGGAAGAACTGTGGATGACTAGCCCTGCAATTGCCCTGGCCACTGTACTCATGGCTTTTACACTCATGGGTTTTACATATTACATATTACATTTACATATTACATATTACTGTGTAAACTCCCCCCACTCACCACCTAAAACCTAGGAGATCTTTCTACACATACCCACAGGTTTTTCTTGTATAATTTGCCTTTTTCTTCTATGACCCACTTTAAAAGAGCAATTTCCTCTATAGCAATAGCAGGTACCTAAAGAAGAGAGTGGTGAGAATGTGGATTTGGGGTTCCAAAGGGAAATTACTTGGCTTTGAGACACATGATTTGAGTACAGATAGATCCCAGGCACTGTGTTCATCACTGGGGTGCAGAAGTAAATAAGCATTGTTTCTGCTCTCAAGGAGTTCAGTCTAGTGTGGACAATCTGTGTGCAAGTAGATGGTTTCAGTGCAGTGTGGAAACTATAGCAGTATAAGGGACACAAGGCATGGTGATAGCACAGATGATGCAGTACTGTTCCTGTGTGGCAGGGGTCAGGGTGTCCAGGAAGACTCCTTGGTCAAGATAGGTTTGGAGGACAGCAGGGAGTTTGCCCAATAGACAAGAAGACAGATTACTAGGGCAGAAGAACTGGTCTCTTGGGAAGAGGAAGAGCTGGGAATCAAATCCAGAGATTGGGTTGTTTTGTTTCAGTTCCGCCTCTTACATGGCTGTCAATGACCTGACTTTTTTTCTGAGAAGGGAGAGAAGCAGGGATCCCCATGTCTGCACTCCTTTTGTTTAGCATAGGAAGCTGGACTGCATCCATAATTGTGATCCTGTCCAACCTCTGGATAACTGAAGCTTACAGAGCCTAAAGTGTACACAGGTAGTTAATGACAGGTTCAACTCAGACATTTGTATTTGTCCAGTGCCATTTCTCTTGCCACACATCTAAATTGTTACTCTGTGATTTTTTTTTTGCTGTTAGATGCATTTCTTCTCTTAATTTGTTCAATAAATGTTTACTGAGTTGGTTATAAACAACTGTGCAGTCTTACAGAGGTATAAGGTCCTTCCTGTTAGGGAACTTAAAGTCTTAAAGTGGCAATAAACTTTGAAAATATAGGCTAGTATTAGATTATGAAGAGCCAGACAAGAAATTAGGACTTAAAGATTTACACTTCTCAACCCAGAGAGGATTCCAATGAATTTCTGAATTTATAGCCTAGGGCAAATTCTTTTAGATTCCTGTGTTCTTTGATTACTTATTACTATAGGATAATGCCTTAGTGTGTTTGAATAGTTTTAAAAATGAATGCAATGAACTGTGTTAAAGAGCAGAGTATATAAGAATGTGGGTTCCAAGGGCCAAACAGCCTGGTTTTGGATCCCAGCTCCACTATTTATGAGCTATGTGACCTTGAGCGATTTACTTAAACTCATTGTCTCTTTCCTTATATGGAAAATGTTGATGAAAATCATACCCACATTAAAGTTATTATAAGGATTAAATGAGCTAATGCAAATAAAGTGTTTAGTAAGGTTCCTGGTATGTAGTTTTAGCTATAATTGGGGAATTGCCTGATGGAGCCCCCAGTTGGTGTGGTTTTTCTGCTGATGCCCCCAAACAGTGTGACTGTACCTGAACTTGCTGGTGTAGTAAAATCATTGAGAGGGCATTTAAAAAATACCGAACCCCAACACTTCCAGTTCTGCCAAGATAGAGTAGCTCCATTCCTCCTAGGTCCTTCCTCTTAAACTAAAAACCTTGGATATATGAATAAAACGACAAAGGAGCAAACTAACTCTCTGAAATGTAGAAAGAAGGCAGGCTGCCTGTGACTTGGGGAATTGCAGAACGACATGGTGGTAAATCCCCTGGGTTTTCTTGTTGACTCCTGTAGACAGGCATACCTTGGAGATATTGTGGAGACATTCCAGTCCACCACAATAAAGTGAATATTGCACAAAAGCAAGTTACATGAATTTTTTGGTTTCCCAGTGCATATAAAAGTTATGTTTATACTAGACTGTAGTCTGTTAAGTGTGCAATAGTATTATGTCTAGAAAAACAATGTCTATACCTTAATTTAAAAATAATGCTAAAATATGCTAATGATCATCTGAGCCTTCAGGGAGTGGTAATCTTTTTGCTGGTAGAGGCTCTTTCCTTGATGTTGATAACCACTGACTGATCAGGGTGGTGGTTATTGAAGGTTGGAGTGGCTGTGGCGATTTATTACAGGAAGATAACAGTGAAGTTTGCCACATGGATTGGCTCACTATTTTGCAAAAGATTTCCTTCTGATGCTGTTTGATAACATTTTACCCACAGTAGAACTTTTTTCACAGTTAGAGTCAATTCTCTCAGAAACTCAGCTGCTGCTTTATCAAATAAGTTTATGGACTATTCTAAATTATTTGTTGTCATTTCAACACTGTTCATAGCATCTTCAGGAGTAGATAACATCTCAAAAGACCACTTTTTTTTGCTCATACATAAGAAGCAACTCCTTATTCATTCAAATTTCATCATGAGATTGTAGCAATTCAGTCCCATCTTTAGGCTAGATTTGTAATTCTGGTTCTCTTGCTATTTCTCCACATCTGCAGTTACTTTCTCTACTGAGTCTTAAACCTCTAAAAGTCATCCATGAAAGTTGTAATCAGCTTCTTCCAAATTCCCGTTAATGTTGATATTTTGGCCTCCTTTTATGAATCACAAATGTTCTTAATGGCATCTAGAATTGTGAATCCTTTCCAGAAGGTTTTCAATTTACTTTGCTCGGATTCATGAGAAGATTAACTATCTATGGCAGCTATAGCCTCATGAAATGTATTTCTTAACACATTGACTGCCACACTAGAAAAAAATACCTTTTTCCTTGGGGCCATGACTTTTTATTATGAAAATAGAATAAAAACTTCAAAACCAAAAATGATCTTTTCTAATTTAATGAAAATTTTATTTTTTGTTTTCTGAGACAGGAGAGTTACATATGCTTCACGAAGCCCTGGGCTCAAAATTAATATGAGTTAAATACAACTAACATGGCAGTTAATGTGTTAAATAATAATATTTGAAAGTTGAAATCTCTCAGATCTTGTGTTAGCAGGCATGAAAACATTAATCTCCTCATACATGTCTACCAGAGCTCTTGGTTGACCAGGTACATTGTCAATAAACAGTGACATTTTGAAAGGAGTCTTTTTTCTGAGCAGTAGGTCTCAACAGTGGGCTTGAAATTATTCAGTAAACCATCCTGTAAACAGATGTGCTGTCATCCAGGCTTTGTTGTTCCAATTCTAGAGCTACAATGTAGGTAGAGTAGATTTAGCATAGTTCTTAAGGGCCCTAGGATTTTCAGAATGGTAAATGAGCATTGCCTTTAACTTAAAGTCACTTAGCTGCATTAGCCCTTTGTAAGAGAGTCATCCTGTCCTTTGAAGTTTTAAAGCCAAGCATGGACTTCTCTCTAGCTATGAAAGTCCTAGGTGGCATCTTCGCCCAATAGAAGGCTGGTAAGTGTACATTGATGATCTTAGCTAGATCTTTTGGATAACTTGCTGCAGCTTCTACATCAGCACGTGCTGCTTCATTTCACGCTTTTATGTTCCTCATAAACTGATCTCTGTTAGTGTCCAGCTTTTTTCCCTGCAGTTTTCCTTATCTATTTCAGCCTTCATAGAATTGAAGAGAGTTAGGCTTTGCTCTGGTTTAGGCTTTGTCTTAAGGAAATGTTATGACTGGTTTGATCTTCTATCCAGACTACTAAAACTTTTTCCTTATCTACTAAAACTTTTTCCTTATCAACGATAAGGCTGTATCATTTTCTTATCATTGTGTGTTCACTGGAGTAGCACTGTAAATTTCCTTCAGGAACTTGTCCTTTGCGTTCACAACTTGGCTGTTTGACACAAACGGCGTAGCTCTCAGCCTATCTTGGCTTTTGACGTGCCTTATAAAGCTTAATCATTTCTAGTTTTTGATTTAAAGTGAGAGATGTATGACTATTCCTTTTACTTGAACACTTAGAAGCCATTGTAGTGTTATTAATTGGCCTGATTTCAATATTGTTGTGTCTCAGGGAGAGGAAGTTGTGCCCAAGGAGAGGAAGAGAGTCAGGGAACAGCTGGTTGTGGAACAGTCAGAACACACATAACATTTATTGATTAAGTTTGCCATCTTCTATGGGTGTGGTTCCTGGTGCCCCAAAACAATTACAGTATAACATCAAAGATCATCAATCACAGATTGCCATAACAAATATAATAATAATGAAAAAGTTTGAAACATTATGAGAATTGCTAAAATGTGACACAGATGCTAAGTGAGCATATGCTGTTAGACAAATGGCACCTGTAGACTTATTCAACGCAGGGTTGTTGCAAACTTCAATTTGTAAAAAATGCAGTATCTGTGAAGCACAATAAAATGAATTATGCCAGTATATGCCACAGGGTGCTATAGAAACCTTTAACCCAGAAATGTTAACAGATAAAGGCAAAAAAAAAAAAGCTTTAAGAAAAACCTGTTTCACGTAGCTAAAGGTCTGGGAAAAGGATAGGCTAACATCAGAAAACCTTTTTGGCACTACTCTTCCTATTGCAACCAAACACCAAGGGAAAAATCACACCCCATAACCCAACACCCCCGCCATTGCAGCTGGGCTGAGCAGAGAGATCTTTCAGCCTGCTCTTTGGAAGCAGGCGGTGCTTCAATTCCCCTGCCAGGTGATGTCAACAGAACTGAGCAGGATGCTGACCTTTGATTCTCTCTGCTGGGCAGAATCAGGTGGTACTGTGGGCCAGTGCCAGGGAACAGGAGTGGGGTCCAGCCCTACACTGAGCATCCATCTCCACTCTGCAGTAACAAAGTAGTATGAGTCAGCCCTCCTCCCTGGTGGCAGTGGGGCTAAGGGGAATCTGATCTAACACCCTAACTTGGAGGAAATGAGGCAGTAGTGCCAGTCCGTGCCTTATTTCCGGTGGGAAGGTGTCAGTAGGGCCAAGCAGAAAGCTGAACTTCCACCCCTCTATCTACAACAGGCAGTGTGACTCAGTGTTCTACTTTTCCACTGTAATCTTGGTGGGACCCAGAAGAAACAGAATCTACACTGTTCTCCCCACCAACCCCCGCCCCACTACATTTTAACAGGGATACTGCCTGCTGAATAAATAAAGATGTCTAGGATATGATCAAAACTCACAAGAACCGGGAAAATCAGAACATGAATGAGACTAGCCAATAGCAGATACCAGCACTGAGATGAATCAAATGTTGGAATTCTGACAAGAATTTTGAAGCAGCCATCATTTAAAAAAAAAAACAAAAAACTTCAACAAGTATTTATTTATTTATTTTAAGCAACTGAAAAATAGGAAACCTCAGCAATAATGTATGGGCCTGTTAACAGGGAACTTTGTGAGTTGATGGACTTTTTGAGTTGATGGAAATATTGTATATCTTGATTGTAGTATGTGTCAGACTCCCGAACTATATACTCTAAAATGGGTGTTTTTTATTGTAAGTAAATTATACCTCAATAAATTTGATTTATAAAAATGCATGGGGCCTGTCTCCATCCCTGGAGATTCTGGTTCAGTAGGTCTAGGATAGAGTCCAAGATTTTTTTTTAAATTAATGCCCCCGGTGATTCTGAGGCAGCTGGTGGCTCTCTGGAACTCCTGATCTCCCCAGAGGAATCTAGGCTAGTTGTGAATTCTTCAGAATATAAATCTGTTAGCAATCTGTGCAAACAGAGACTTGTTCTGGTAAATTATGAATTACCAGTTAAGTACTAGCAGAATAAACAGAATACATAATTAGAAAGCATTAAGTGTATTATCCCCACATGGAAATAATTTTTTGTATTTTTTTTGGGGGGGGTAATGTGAAGAATATTGTATGGCATTCTTAGAGTTGTAATTTGTGATGATGGGTCATAAAAAAAACTGCATTGTGTTGTATTTTTGCTGCTTTTCCCACTTAGTTACTCCGATCTCTCTATTCCTTCTTAGGACACTATCTTCTTGGTGGCTGACAGCAGGGTGGATTCCATGTTTGCTTTTGGGAGCTGCTGCCACCTTGGTTTTCATCAGTGCCTCCCTGGGGGTGGTGCTTTCTGTCAACATCCTTCTCTCAAGAGAGGTTAGGAAATGATCCCTGATCAGAGCTTTTAGGCCTCTCCCACTGGCCTCACTTTAACCTGATGGCTATCATGTTTCCTTCTAAGGTGCATTTTCTAGTCCTGCCAAGTAAGCCCATGGATTCTCTCCCACTGATGGTCTGTTTCCAACCCAGGCCCTGGGTTGAGTCAGGCCACCTTACTTTCTTACTCTTCTTTGACTCAGGCTGGTCTGACTGGTCCATCCAGATGAGTGAGGCAAAGTGTCTGAGGCTAAATATAGGGATGGGGGAGTTGTTCTTGGGAATGCTTTTATCCCACGACACAGCTTTCAAGGCAAACTGATCGTTTTCCACGAGCAGAAGTGGTCAGAGCTAGATCGAAGGGTGGCTGCCTGTGTTTCCTGCCCGGGCCAGATGAGCTGCCAACAAGTCATGAGTGGATGAATGTCAGGATGTGTTTCCTGATACCCTCTGTGTTTTGACACTGCACCCTCTGAAATACTCTTGATCTGATTTCTCTGTGTTTAAATAACAGACGCCTGAGATTGGACCTCCTACTCTTGAGTTCACCATGAGATTCTCCTAGTCTGGTCCTTGGATTACTCTTGTGATCTCCAGCCCTTGTCAAGATCTGGTCCTTGGATTGCTCTTGTGATCTCTAGCCTTTGTCAGTACTCAGTGCTTATTTAGATGGTCTTTGTTTCTATTGTATGTTTTTGTATGTGTCATGGTTACTGTCATCAGATGGGTAATGTCAGAGGAGGTCAGACACAGTTATAGTTTCTAATCGTGTTGACCTTTTGGTGAGAGACTGTTTGTGGGGGGAAAATACACATTAGGAATCTTCAGTCTGCTTTAGGGAGTGATAACACTTGAAAATTTACACATGGTATCTGTCTCCAAATCCTTATGTGGATTGTGGTTTCTAATAGGGATTAGTTAGATTTTTTCCTTTCCTAGCGTAGAACCAGGATTAGTAGTAGGGAGGAATAGAGGAAAATACTATGGTTCTGTTTCAGCAATAGCATTCTGACAGGACTTTCCAAAATGTAAATATTTAATATTAAGTCTTATGTCAGTGAAGATATTCAAGGGAGGTCTAGAGTGGTACAGAAGGGGTATCGGGGAACCTCTCTCTAAGAGCATTTTCAAATTTTATCTTATGTTGTTCTTTAAAAAAAATATAAGCCATGAATGCAATTGTGGAACCACAAGTAATACAAATAGAATTGATTTCTTTGTGTCTGCATCCTGACTAAAGATCCAACCTGCTTGCTGAGATAGGAAATCTCAGCAATAATGCATGGCCCTATCAAGAGGGAACTTTTTGAGTTGATGGAAATATTGTATGTCTTGATTGTGGTATATGTATTTGTCAGACTTACCAAACTGTATACTCTAAAGTGGGTGTTTCTTATTGTAAGTAAATTATACCTCAATAAATTTGATTTACAAAAATGCATGGGGCCTGTTCAGTAAACCTTCAGGTTAGTAGGAAAGAGTCTCTGTTTTCTCAGGTAGCCCTAGAAACTGAGGTGGCAAGGAATACCGTGGCATATGGTCTATATTTGTCTCACTTTCTGCCTTTCCTTTTGAGAAGCATAAGTTTGCAGGACCTTTCCCCACTGCTGTCTGTTGTGAAGCACAGTTCTTATGTGTAGTATACACAGACATTTCCAGTGTCTCAGTTGTTTAACCTGTGGAAGAAAACAGCCAGTTAATTGATCATTAATCCTTTCTGGGACTGAGGCAGACAGCTTACTCAGGAGTGGGGCTACGATTTCTACTCATGATGAAGTATCTTTCATCAAGGCAAAAAATAAACTGAGAAAGTAGCTGTTGGAGTAATCATCACAACCCACTCACAGCCTTTACTTGCCCTTCTGTGGTTAGTATACCTTAGCATATTTGGAGAAACAATAAAGGCACAGTAGTATATAAAGGAGACTGTAAAGGTACACGTCACGTCTTTTGGGCATTTCCAGGTGATTCTGGCACCATGGGTTTCTAGTCCTAAGTACGTAGGTTTTCTGGTTGTGTTAATGGAATGGTTGTATTTATTTCAAACTGTGTTACTTACATGTCTGTCCAGAAGACATTTTTATACTTTATAATCCAGAGAAAGTACTTTGGTTGATTGAACATCTTGCTCCCAGGTCCTGGTGGAAGCAGCCAGCATTTCTTGAGCAGTTCCTGTGTTTCTGTTTTATGTTAGACCATTCTTTGGCAAGCTGGGTTTTAAAATAAAATCCTATAGGCACTACTATTTTACTTTAAGGCCTTTGAGCTTTGAGGTCTAAGATATATTTGTGTCTTTTACTATGCCCGAGTGCTTTGTAGTCAGTAGGTGATCAGTAAGTGTTGAATTTTATTGAATATAGAATTATTTCCAGACAATTTTTGTTTCCTTCTATTAAAAAGTAGACTTTGGAAAAAATTTCCACTTCAGGGTAATTGCTTCTAAACCCCTCTTGGTAATACTCTTATGAAATGAAGAGAATCTTTGGATGATATTGGGAGAGCTGGCCTTTGTGGAATGGGAGGGCATTTGCATTTAATCAGATTTCTGGGGATAGATGACTCATGCCAGTTCATGCTGGCCCAGGGCTCTCTCCTTTCTCTGTGGAGGGTGTGGATTATGTTCCTATACGAAGGCTTGCCAGATGCTAAGCCAGAAAATATTAATGAAGCACCTACTTGTGTAAGGCATAATACTGGCTGCAGAGATAGGTAGAAATAAATAGAAAAGACAGTTCTTGCCATTGAGGACCTTATTGTCTAACTGTAAAGGTAAGATGTAAATGCTTTAAAAGTTAATTAATGGTAAAGCAATTCTTACGGATCTTTAGATTGTCTAATGTAGTGGTTCTCAAACATTAGTGTGACTCAGAATCACTTGAAGGGCTTGTTAAAATACAGATTGCTGGGCCTCATTCCCATATCTCTTTACTCATTTGGTCTGGGTTCTGAGAATTTGCAGTTTGATATTTCCAGATGCTGCTGATGCTGCTGGTCCAGAGACCACACTTGGAGAAGCACTGGTCTGATGCTGTACGTTAGAGTCACCCAGGGAGTTTCAAAAACCCATGCCAAGATCTCACTATAGACCAATTAAATCAAGACCTAAGTTTTTTTTTTTTTTTTTGAGTATCCCAGATGGTTGCAATGTGCAGTCAGGTTTGAGGCTTACTGGTCTAACACATGTCCGGGACACAGAACTTTAGATTCAGAGACAGATGATGTTGCCATGGGCTGTAAGGTAGACAAGACCAGAGGAGTTACCAGTCTGATTTTAAAGAATGATAAATGAAGAAAAAGGGATGATTTGTGTTCTGGTAAAGGTAATGCTATAATGCCCTGAACAAGTCAGCTTGTTTTCTAGCTGTTTTCTTGGGACAGCTTGATGAGTTTGTGAGTTCTTAGAAGTCAGCATGGTTTTCCACTCAGTTTGGGGCCAGTGAGTGGGACTGAGGTGCATGTCACCACCGGCAATAATAAATATTCACTGATCACCTTCTCTTTTTCCTGATTTAGATGGGCTTGTATTTATCCTAACAAGCTTGTATTTGTGTGTGTTTGAGTGGAGTATGGCTGTGGACTGTGGAATTGTGGTAGGCTGAACTTAGAAAAATGACTTTGCCATTTTTGCATTTCATCATTTCGGGCCTTTGTTTATTCATGTATAAAATAAAGTACTACACATAGTTGTTAGTATTCAAGGTATGTGAATTTTAGTACAATTTTAGGAATGCTATTCTATTTATCTTGGGATGCCCATGTAAAAAGGAAATCACAGCCTCAGGCACCTGTGAAGAGCTGGCCCCACAGATCATTCATTAAGGAAATTGCTTGCTAACCTCCCATAAGCAAGGACATGCAAATTGTACCTATGTCTAGTGCCTAAAACTAATGCCCATGAGATTCCACAATAATAATGAATTACAAGTTTGTCTTATAGGTAACAGAACTTGAGACTAGACAGAATCAGACATTCTTCCATCTACCCTGGGACATCTACATAATCACTCTCTTATTTTATGTAAAATGTAGATTTCTTGGGCCTCACAAGAATGTAGCCACTACTTCATCAGCAACACCCCACCTCCTGCCCCTACCCCAGCATTTTTCTTTCTCTCTGTATTCCTTTAAAATGCCAAAGGTTCTGACCTTCTCTTGGGGGGAGAGGGAGGAACAGCTACAGCTTGTCTGAGATCATATTTTTCCCCGGGCACATCCTCAAAATCTTGGTTTAATAAACCTCCATTGGTTGAGATTTTTGCCTCAGTAATTCATTTGGGTTGACACCCAGAATCTGGCAGTGGGCCTGACACATAGTATCTGCTCAATAAATCCATACTTATTGAATGAATTAGTAAGTTTGTCTTTTCACATGGAGTGCCCGTGCATTAGAAAGGATGGGGAGATGTTGCTCCCTGAGCTTTACTAAAAATGTTGCCAGCATGTGTTAATATTTCCCAACTTAGGGAGGAAATCTGTAATATTCAGAATAAAGTTAGTGTAACTTCTTCAAATATAGATGAAACTACATTTTCTCAATGTGTACTAGTTCATAGCTACCTGTGATTTAATGAGGTCTTTCCAATTAATATTTTGCCATATCAAATTTTAGGTGCTATTGTTAAATTTTATTTTTAATTTTATCAAGTTTAATTGATTATAAAATAACTTGCACTCTAAGAAAAAGCCTGTGTTTAATTTCTTGGAACTACTAGAGCCTTTCTTATAATGAATTCCATAGGACTCAGAAGTTATAAAATAAATATTGGAGATTTGATGCTTGTTAAAATTTTTACCTTTTCTGTTAAAGCCCATTAGAATGATGTACAGTGGATCAGCTGTCCTGTCTTGGTGATAGGACCATTCTCCATCCACACATCCTGGGAAGCATGATGCAACTCTGGTCTAACAGCACTGTCTGGATTTTTGGCCCAGGGCAGAGAGCAGGAGTGTGGGTAAATCAACCTGGTCAGACCATGTGATGCTAATTTCACAGGTGGCTGGTCACTGTGTGCCTGGCTGTTATTATTTATAGAGCTATAAGTGGATGTAGCTACTCATAGAAACCTGAAAGGATGGTCTGCATCACGGTGGTTAAAGTACAACAGTAGAATCTAGGGACAAACGGTTGTTGGTGAGTGTCATTGCCTCGAGTTAAATGAGAGTAATTAGTGGATGTCATGATTTCCACTCTCACTTCCTTGCCGTTCCCGAGTCCTTTTGAAAGCAAACAACAATATAGAATGAAACAACCAGTGGTAGATTTTCCCTTATTGTTAATTGAGGCTGATAGGCTTTTTATCAGGTTGACTTGGATGCTGATTTCAACCACAATTTGAAGAGCTGTCCACAAAGCTATAAATTATTCAGAATTAGATTTATATTTCAAAAGGACTTGATCTTTTTAACCTACTCTCTCTCCTCGTCCCCTATCTTACTTATGGGGATACTGAGATCTAGCATGGTTATATCCAGCCCAATTTTGTAGCAGTGGAGCTGCAACTAGAATCTGGATCTTCATTCTTCCAGTTTAGTTTTTTCTATTTCCACCTTGTTAGTCCTTAAAATACAGTTTTTTGACTTTAAATTTGAGACTATGTTTTCATGGCCCAGATGAAGATTATCTTTTGTTATTTTTTTCAGAATTAGTGAGTTGAAAAATAGTTCTATTGTTTTTATTTCTTAAAATGAAAATAGTTATTAAAACAGTTTCCTTCTATTGATAATGCATCTGCCAACTACCAACAGTTTTAGGAACACTGAGAGAGAAGGAGGCTGTTTAGGTACTAGGGCCAGTAAGGAGCACCAAGCTGCAGTTAGCTGCTGTGTGTGGGCTGGAGGTGCCTCAGATAACACCTGGAGGCAATGGGTACTCTGAATCACAACTTGGCCTTGGCATCAGCCCTGGAGACCAGCTCTCCTAAGGAGAATGCTCTTCTTCTACTCTACCCTCAGCAGCCTCTTGGCAGAGAACTAGAATAATTGTTTGTTTAAAGTTTTACTAGCTAATTATACTGCACCAAATTGACAGGCATCTCTATTAGAGTATTTCCAGTCTCTTGAAGGCTCTTCACCACATTACTTGTAATCTAAACTCAGTGTAGACGCAGTGGCTGGTTTTTGTTTGTTTTTCTCTACTTCCCTTCCCACTTGTTTCAAAGGCCACACACCAAGCTCTGGAGAGGGAGCTGTCTGTGGGATGGGAATTGGCTGCCTTACTCTGGCCAGCCATAGGTAGCTGCTGGAACAAGTGTCTTTGGGTCATTAATTTTCAAGTCACCAGGCAGGGAGTGAAGGCTTGAACATGGGGGTCTCTAGAAAGACTTAATTCCCCATCTAAGTAGAGGTTAGGAGATTAACTAACTCAGTGTTTCCAAACCTTCAGAATAACGTGGGGAAACTTATTACAAATACGGGCTCCTGGATGCCACCTCTGTGGATTCAGCTTCATTATAGACCAGGTTTTAGAGTGTCATCCAGTCATGGTGATTTTTGTAATGTTCTTACCAGTGGAAGATGGATTTCAGGCCTCAAGGAATTTACTTGTAGCTATATTCAATTCCCAATTATTTGCCTTTTAAATGTTTTCAATCCCAGAGACCTTTCCCCTAGTGGGTTCCTGGGTTTTATTGTCAGACTCCCTGGTTGGTACGCACCTGGGGACTGGAGGATAATTTTCTTTTTGATTTTAAGAAAAGCCAATTAAGGAGGGAAATCTACCACTTAAAAAAAAAAATCAGAACTTATGTTACAAAGTGTAACTTTTAGAGAGCGTCCTCTATTGGGAAGAAACAATATGTTGCCTTATGTTTAGGCAGTTAATGAGGGTCAGCTATCATTTAGATTTTATTCTTGTGCTTTAGAAGAGTAATTCCCTTTTTGGAAAGGCTTTGTTGAGTCCCCAAGAATTATTTAAATGGACTCGAAATATGTTTAGCTCAGTAATAAGATGCCAGTTGTTTGGATTTGTTGTGTATCAGCATTAATTTAGAGTTGTCTCCCTTGCCCTGGGCTTTACCTCTTGTCCATATCCAAATCCATGGTCCACATGCTGTGGTGCTCCCTGGGCATGCTCAGACTTGCCACGCATGCAGAGTAATCCCTTTGACCCTTTTGAGAGGTGCTGCTCATCTTTTTTTTTGCTTCACTTATCCTACTTGACATTGCCAAACCTGCTGTGACTTGAAGTACCACTGCTCCAGTGGCTCCCTCCTTTGCCTCATTGAAAATCTGTTGGAGATGTCATCCTTTGGAGAGCAGGACATTCACTTCAGAGAGAGGAATGATTTTACCCTGGGACTGTTAGAAGTCGGTTCAGGAGGGAACAGCTCTAGGGTGATTTTAGGAGGCATTTCTTCTCTGCTCCTTGTAACCACATGATTTGTACTGAGCTGGACACTGGCCATTTAAGTTGATGCTTGTTCTCCAGTTATAGAGTAGGTCCCAGCTGGCACATTTCCCATTGGGATTCAGTTTCCTTGGCTCCTGCTGTTTGTTGTGCTCACACTGATTTTTGCAGCATATTTCTAGGCTCTTGAGTCTTTTCCAAGTAGAAGAGATAGTAGAATGCCTTGCCCTCCCCTTCTCTTCTCCTTTTGAGTATTCCGTGGCTATTAGGGAAGGACTTCCTCTGAAATAAAATGAGGGCAAAGAAAAGTAGCATGCCTGTGGCATAAAAATGCTGTTAGCAAGCTTGAGGCATATCAGAGAGATTGGTCCTAAGAGTAACATTTACTGCCTTTCTGCTTTTGAACTTTTTTTGTGTGTCTTCCTTTGCCTGTTTCTGAGGTCTGGGATTTATCCAGAATTTAAGAACAGACTGTTTTTGATCATTTGAATAGGTATCATCATTCAGCAGGGAATACATGTACAGACTGAGATGTCTCTTAAAGCCAATTTGTAGTATAAGTCATTTGAAATGATTTCTTGAGTCAGTAATGCATTTCTACTTCAAATTCTCTGCCTGGATTTTTGCATTTATCTCCTGTTTTACCAGGTGATTTGCTTTTATTATGCTGCTGTGACAGTCCCCCTCCTCCCAACCTTTAACTGCTACCCTCAGACACTTGAGCATGTTTTTCAGTGTCAGTAGACATTAAACTACCCAAAATGACACCAAGCATTAGCCATACAAACTTGGAAACAGGGAGAGTCTGGATTCCAGTAAAGTTTCCCAGCCTGCTTGGTCAAGCTATTGCAGAAAAGATAATACAACCCTTTAACACTCGTTTTGGGGAGACTCAGTCAGATGGATGGGTGAAGTCCCAATGGGAAGTCAGTACCCAACTGCCAATTGGAAAAATCTAAAATCCTGGCATGATCTTTCTTCTTTCAACTTGGAGTACCCAGCTAGAGGAGATTCTAGCTATCTCTTTGAAGAAGAGAACTGAGGAGGATGAAGCTGTCTTCAGTGATGCTGGAATACATCAATTCAGAGGCTTCTGCTTTGTTTTGCCTTTCCCCTTGCCTTTTCCTTCTTGGTGTTTTCTGTTGTTTTTCCTCTGGAGTCTGAGGGGCTTCTGACCTTGGCTGAAGGGCTTCCAACCTTGGACAGGTTGTAAAGGAATGGCATCAGGGAGATGTGTTTTGATTTCACATATCTGTTGTTTCTTTAAGAGAAAATGAGCAGCTGGTATACTGTGAACAGTGCCAAGGGGAGCTGGGGAATTGTTACTTGTAAATGTAAAGAAAGGAAGGAACAGATACAGGGAAGCCTCTGTATGTGATGTACAGCTGATGCCTTCAGAGAATAGGGGCTTGTCTTTCTTGATTTTCTCATAATCATGGAGGAGGAAGACGGAGGAGGTACATGACTTGGGGTTGAGCTCAAGTGCAGAAACAACATTCCACTCATTTAATTCACTAATTTATTAATTAATTTCGAAAACATCTCTTGTGTTCCTACCACGTGCCAGGCATTCTTTTAGGTACTGGGGATACAGTGGTGAATAAACAAAAAAGATCCTTGTCCTCATGGTGCTTAAAATCTCTTGATGGGATGGTGTTTTGGACAAATTTATGATGGTGGTGGTGGTGATAAATGTTATGAAAGAAAAAAAAAACAGAAAGAGAAAAGAATGGTATAGGGAGCTGTTTTAGTAAGTGTGGTCATGGAAGGTCTCGTTATGAATGACCATTGAAGAAAATGTGGAGTTTTTAAATTATTATGGAATATTAGCATGCAAAAGGACTTATAAATTCTTTTTCTTTAAAGTTTTGAGGGTTTTCCAAGGGTGCAGTTTTGCTTTTTGTGTCTGGATAGTCAGCCTAAGTTGAATAGAGTTCATTATCACGGTTGCTTTCAGCATAGATTGGGTTAAGACAGTCTTTATGTTTTAAGGGTCTACTTTTAATAAAATTTTATAAAATTGTTCTGTGTGTTTGAGAGGCTCCCTTTTACTCCATCTAGATGTTTTTGCAGTTTTTATTGTTGTTTTTTTCTAGACAGTAATGAGAAGCTTTTGGGAATTAAAGTCCCCTCCACAAAACTGAAGTGAGTGATAAACAGTACCTTACAGAATCCCTTCTGCAGAGCACAGTGCCAACAGCCATACACATAATGCAGGGGCTATTTGACAGCATAACCCAGTGCAGCATCTTTTCACTGTAAGAAGGATGGAACGGTGTGGTGTGGTTCTCTGTATTGCCCTGATAAACAGTAGTTATATTTGCTGTCATTTTCCGTGAAAGTACAGTATTATATGAAAAGAGAGCCTTCATTTTTCATGAGCCTACTATGTGCCGGGCTATTTGCTATTGGATAAAATGCTAATTACATCTATTCCACAAAGACACCTTATCACAGTGGTTTTTAAAACTGTATTTCCTAACTCATTAGTGGTGACAACCAGCATTTTAAAAAGTAGAATCAAATAAATGGTATCAAAGTATACCACACTTAGAGTATGTATTATTTCAAAAAATTTTTGTTTTAGGAGTGTGTGTATGCATGCACACACATTAGATCCTGAAAATAATATATTTCTATTATGTGTTATGCTCTAAAAAGTTTGAAAAACATGAGCTTATCAGATGAGATTTGGTATAATTTTACAGATGAGGAAACAGACTCTGAAGCCTATGTTCAGAGCTAAAATTTGAACTCAGCTCTTTCTGGCTTTCAGCATTTGATCCAGTTAAGTTTCTTACAGGGCTTTCCTCTCTAATAATTTTCTGCAGAGACACTAATTTGCCCCTGAACATTGTTCTAAAATCGGAGGTAGTAACATGCACCCAGATAACCAGGCCCAAGTTTGACTCCTTTCTCAAAACATCTCTACATAGTTTATTTCAGGAGAAAGGAAAAGAAAGATAAGTCTAGTTACTTGTCTTTATTAACAAACAAGGAAAATGTAGAAGCTCTTTTCCCATCACGGAAAGACAGCCTAGTTTTATTAAAGAGGAGAAATTCTAACCGAAAGTAGTATCAGGATCTCTCTCTAAAGCACTCAAGAAAACCTTGGGTTAGTGAGACAGGTGTTGGGATGTTGAGAGGGTAGACATAGCAAGAACAATCTGCCAACTTGTGTGAAACATTTTTGTTTTACTAGTCAGGCTTCTTTTTGAATTGACATCACTAACATTTATTACAGTAACTACTGTTATAACATTTTAGCACTAGTCTTACTCACTTCCCAAGCTTCCTGGGAATGAGGTAGAACTTTCACTCCTGTTTTAGGCAGCTATTTTGGCCTTAAAGAACAGACTTTTGAGAGAGGCATCACTGGCATTCCTTCTCTCTTGCCTGGAATCGCCTTTGAATGAATTCCTGATTGGTTCAGTTAGACTTTTTTTTTTTTTTTTTTTTTTTTTTGCACAAAAGAAATTGCTCTTGGTGAAGATGCCAGAAAAATACAGCAAAAACCCGCTCTTTGCTCCCTTATCTTGCTCTCTGTACTACTTTGTTACCCCACTCTACCCAAACGCCCAATAAAAAGTGACCTTTTGGCCCAGGGCCCTATCTGATTGTATTGTGTGGCAGAGTTGTCTCTGGCTGACTCCCAGGATTGTTAATGACTTCCTTCTCTGTCCCTAAATAATTGCTTGAAAAGACAGCTGTGGAGAGACATTGCCCCCAGCTTGCAGGCTCATTAATTCTAGTCATATGAAAGAGGGTACAAAAGAAGAAGGTAGAAGTTACTTTGCCAGGAGTAGCAGGGATGGGGAAAACAAAGATAGAGGTTCCCCGGGTAGGACAGCAGCATTGTGTCAGAGATTAGACTTGGAGTTTGTGAAGTCTGGGCAGGCTTCACTCTAAGGAAACTTTAAACGTAAGAGCCCCCTCATACAGGGAAACAAACTAAAGTAATTATTCACTTTTCAAAAGTCCTTACAGTAGGGTTCTTCTGGTATTGTTTGTAGGACACTTGGTTTTTGTGCAACTTTTCAAGGATGGAAGAAGCATCCAAGTAGGTAGAAAGTTCAAGAAACTAAGAAGATTCTCTAAAACTTGGCCTTTATTACTTGACCATTATTCATAACTTCTGTTTCTGTCTATTCCCACAGTAACTTTGAAGCAAATTTCAAAAAGGATACTTCTATACCATGCCCCTTAAAAAAAAAAAAAAGAAAAGGAATAGTTAATCAACACTTGCATAGACAGAAGAATCGGATACCCTTGGTTAGCTGTCCAGTTAAGTGCTAATACTTTTGGCACTCAGAGTTATAAGGGAAACAGGTTTGGGCACTTGATTTTCATTTTCTAAGAACAAGGAAACATATCAGGTTTTCAAGACTCTTTCCTAAAACGCACTTCTAAAAGGAATTTGTGCAAGTCTTTAGGCAAGGATTGTTAAACAAATTAATATTTAATGCCATCAACAAAGGTTTTTAAGAAGATGCAGAACTCTGTATGGATGACTTTTTGGTGTTTACTCCACAAACATCAAGGATGCAGCGTTAAGGCCACTTAGAGTACAGCTAAACATTTCAGGTTTGCCTGTGTGGGTAATTTCTATTAAAGCTGTGGTTCTCAATCTTTGATGCAAATTAGAATTACTAGGGGGCACTTAAAAAAAAAAAAAATCTATGCCTAGGCTCTGTCCCAGACCAATTCAGTCAGAATCTCTGGTGAGCCCTAGGCATCAATATTTTGTAAAACTGATTCCAAAGGTTAACCAAGTTTGAACCAGTGCATTAGATCTTTAAATGTTAATTATCTTAGCTGTATTTCTCAAAGGGGTAGTTGAGTCCTAGAATGCTGATATTCCATGTTGTTAATTTAAAGTAGTCCTTATATGTTTCTATTAACTTTCCCTTAGGAATATTGAGACTTGTATTTTTGCTTAGACCCAGAGTCATCACACCTGTCTTGGCCTATAGGAGAGTGTGGTCAGAACGAAGTATTTGTCAAGCAGGAGCTTAGGCTCAGCCTTAGCAGACCTCATTGTGGCTGTTGGAGAATATTGGACATTAGATGAAGTATAGGATGGATATATCCATAGCCCTAGTGTTTAAGGGTACATTAAGATTACTCTTAGAACTCAGAATTCTTTCTGGCCCTGGATAGGCCATTGCCTTGGGATAATGCCAGTTGTCTCTCCAGTGAGACAAGGAGATGTTTATGCCTTCGCTAGTTCCTTTTTGGAAGCTAAAAACACCTGCCATTGTTAGATTTGATGTCTGAACTCTCTGACCCTTACAAAGTTGATATGATAGACAGTGAGTGCATAGTGTTTAAATGAATTCTTTTATTTTTCCACTTGGAAGAACTGAATATATCTCAAGGTGTTGAAACATCAGAGAATCATTATTTTTACATAATCTAGATTTTATCAGAGTCCAAATTGTGCTTCTGTGAATACACATTATGTAGGATAATGGAAAGGGCGTATGGGTAAACGGGGAGTAGGGGAAGAGAGAGAGGAAAGGAAGAAGGGAGAGAGAATGAGAATGAGAATTATCGTGATCTGAATCATAGTGAAATCATAGAGAAGGAACCAAATGGTAATGGTGTTCTGATTAAGATCTGCTTCCTGGTTTTGTGACCTTGGTTAAACTATAACCTCTATTCCTCAGTTTTCTTACCCGAAAAATTATAATGATACATACCTCTTAGGATTGTTTTGAAGATTAGATAAGGTTGTTTGTAATAAAGCGCTTAGAACAGTGCCTAGCACATATCAAGTACTATTTAAGTGTTTATTAGAGCATAGTATCAACTTTGTTACGTTAAGAATATTCTAAAACTGTAAAGTCCAGATGATGCATTATTCTATAAAGGCTATTAATGAAGAGGTTTGAACAGCCCTGAATTAACCTTTCCTTCTGCTTGCTCAGGAAGTTCCTTTTTGCCAATCTAAATTCTTTGTTCTGTGCTGCTGAGTCTCATGTGGGATCATTTGTACCTGGAGACCCAAGTGGATTCTGTCCTCACATAGCTGAAACTCAGGTTATTCCCTCTTACCCTTAATTTTTATCTTCTAACTCTCCAGTTGACTTTTTGCCTCCATTAATCTGAACCCACCCCAGTTTTCCCATGCTTCTGAGCAGAGATCTGCTTGGAACTGATTATGATGGGAGGATGACCTCACAGTTTCTGATGGCATCTTCCAATTTATATAACTCAGCCCTAAACATGCTTTTTAAAAATAACGGCCCTAAATTGCTGACATCTTGTCATCTGCTCAAACTCCTAAATCTTTTTGTGCTCCCTCAACCGATGAGATCCTCTGGAGCAAGATGTCTTTGTGCAGTCTGCATTTAGTGCATTTGGCGAGTGACCTCCAATAGAGCTATGTGTTCCCTCTGAGTAACATGGGTAATGATTACAGCGACAATGCTGCTTTTGTGACCAGAGGTTTGGGGCTGTAATTTCATAATGAAATTGAAAAACATGAGATTAAAAACCTGAATATAGCACAGTAATTATATTTAAGTATCACAAATCATCTCCCTGTATTTAGTTAGGTGTTTGAGATTTGCCCTCTCTTTGTGGAATGTGGTCACGTAGTTTCATACATCTGCAAATTGGAAGGCTTCTAATTTATGGGTAAAATGTGAGAATTGCTTTTTCTTAATGGGAAGGTGACGAGAATGATATTGAATTTGAAGGAGCTGGTTTGCTTCATTGACTAGAGTCAAGAAGGGAGGTTGTAAAACAGCTGCCAAGGTAAAGAAATGTTTGGGTCTTTTCATGGTTTAATTCCCTGATACTTAGACATGACTACAAGTCTTTCTCTTTAGAAATTAACTGACATAGGCTGGACTGGGAAATTTTCCAGGCCTTCAACAAACAGTTACAGAAGTGTGAATCTTTGCCCCACCAAAAGCAGGGTTTCTGGTATAGATAAATGACTTACCAGGGGTTTGTTTCCCATGGGTAAGTAATGCATATGTTGTACCTGGCCCATTTCCATTCACTGCCTGAGAACCTCCATGTGACCTGCAGGCTCTTTAGTTGGGCTGACTCCTTGTGGGGTAGGAGAGAGGGGAAGGTGGTATTGGTGGCAGCTGGCAGGCATTTAGAGGGAATGGGGAGTGGGGAGTTAGGCTCAGGGTTATTCCTTAACATGAAGTTAGAGTGGAAGGTGGTTTAAGGCTAATAGTATCTCCTTGATTTCTGGGAAACATCAGGTATAAAATGATCATAGAAGGAAGTTGTGAAAGAGATTATTATCAATCATTTACTAATTACTGTGAGGCAAGCACTTTTGGTTGCTATCTTTAAACTTCACAGTAGACACTGGTGTAGAGGTATACTATTTACATGCACACATACTGGCTTCCACACCCAAAAAATTTCTGTTGATAAAGGCACTGCCGATTGTCCCTTCTTCCCCAAAGCTATTACCCCCATATTCTCTGTAGATCTACAAGGCTGAGTACTCTTGAGATGCCTTGGGCCACTGTTGATAGGTGCAGTCCACCAGTCTTAGAACCACCTGGGGAGCTTGCTGAAGTGTCCATTTACAGGCTTCATCAACATGCCCTACTCAGGGATATTCTGGTTCAGTAGGTAGGGGTAAAGGGATTGTGGTCTAGAAATCTACATTTTTGACAAGCACCCCAGAAATTATTCTATACAATAAATTCTGAGAATCACGCTTTAGGGCCTTTTCTCCCAGGAGCAGAACTATTCCAGTGGGTGTGTTATGTTGCGATTTGCTCTATGGAAATATGAACTTGTTGTTCAGTCCCTTGCCCAAGCCCCTTGGCATCAATATATCTTGGGTGATAATGTCTACTTTGATTGATTTTGCTTCCTCTGGTTAGAAGGCAGGCTGGCTTTTCTCTGCTTTGCCCACCCTTACAGAGAGCAGGAAGAGAGAAAGTCCAAGTCCTGTGTTTTCACTCCAGGACTACTAGGAAAGAGGTGACTTCCAGCAGTAAACATCTAGGACCTCTAGTATTTTCTATTTCCAGTGGAAATCCATTGAAAATGGTACCACACTATTCATGTTTTTGGCCTCTCCGAGCAAAGTAGATAAAAACATCAATTCAATTAAATTCATCAAACATTCGTTGAGTGGCAGCTGAGGCTAAATTGTTGTGCCAACGGGAATGGCACAGGTGAGTCAAACTGGTTTTCTATCCATTCATCCTGTCTTCCATTCTAATGGTATAGATAGTCCTGACACACAGAACTATGGCAAACTTAGCTGTAATCTGTCATATGATCATGTTTTCCAACAAATAAAGTCAAAACAAAGTGCTGTGTCAGGGTGGGAATTGTTAATTGAGATTAGGCAAAGGCTTCTTGGGAGAAATGGCTTTAGACAAGGTCTAGGGTTGTGGCTCTCTGCCTTGGCTGTGCTTTAGAATCACCTGGGTGAATTTTGAAAAACGCCAATATTCACACCAAGCCCAATAACAGATCAGAATTTCTAGAGTTTGGACACAGGCATCAATATTCCTTAAAGCTCCCTATGTGATTTCAATGTGCAGCCAAGACTGAGAGCCACTGATAAAAGGATAAATAGGCTGTCATTGAGATGGGGGATAGGCAGAGAAAGAAAAGTGTTGCAAGCTTGAGAAAACAGCATGAGCAAAGCTCTAGAGACAGCAAAGTGACAGCTATAGTTGGAGAATGCTGCTCAAAGGGATGTAATTGGTGCATAGGGTTCCTGGCATAAATGTGGAGGGGAAAATTATGCTGATTAAGTAGGATTGAATTAAAATGTTGTGTCAAGGAATTGGGAGGCATCATGTTTTTGTGCTGTCTTTGGAACCCCTTTCACCTCATGTTCAGATAGGGAATGAAGCCCAGAAGACTTCTTGCTTGCCCAAAGTACTGGAAAGTCAGGACAGATATCAGGAGGCATACTTAGTTCCGTCTGCAAGGCTCTTTGCCTTAGACCTTCTGTCTCAAGCTTGTGCGATGCTTAAGACTTTCTCTTGGCGTTTGTTCTTTGGCATTTTTCTTTTGTCAAAGCAAACTGAAGGTAATTTAGGGTCCGGGTGGCAAAAAGGTATTGATGTTAGGCAGGAGTATGGCAATATCTCTTCTTTTTGCTAGGCTCCTGTGAGGATGATGTGGGAGAATTGCTGGGCATACGGGGGGCAGATGTTTGCAAGTAAAAGTGTATATGTTTCTGTGTTCTTGCAGCTGCATCCATTTTGTGCCTGATTCCACTAAGGACTGGTGTGTTATCTGCTCATTGCTGTTTCTAGGAAGTTAATTTGCAGGTGCTATAAATATGCACGGGTCATATACTTCATTTATTTTTTTCTCCCTTGAAGCCTCTCCTCTTTATTAGGCACTTTTAGTTGTCTGTTTGGTAATTGTATTTTTTAATGTCACTATTTTGACAGTAACAATAAAAGTAAAGCCACTTAATTATGAAAGATTCTCTCTGTGCTTTGGGCAGGTGCAACTGTGCAGGCCAGGTGGGGTGGGGGAGGTGGGATGGATGGGAGAGGTGGGGGGAGTGGGGTTTGATGTGTCAAGGTTACCTGTTATTACAGGTAGAAGTTGAAGAACCAAGAGAGTATAGGAAAGAGCTCATTTTCCTCCCTTACTAGTGTGGAGACTATACATTCACAAATATGAACCATAAAATAGTGTCATTTAGGTACCCACCCATCTATACATGTATTCACCCACCCATCCATTCATCTGTCATCTATCCACATACCTGTTCATCCACCCATCCATCCATCCATCTAGCTATCCCTTTAGAGAAGGTAATATAATACAATAGTTAAGAGTGTATACTCCAGAGCCAACCTGTCTGAGCTCACTCAAATGGTTGTTCTTCCAGTTTTAAAATCTCATATTCTTTTATCTTTAAATTGGAGATAGTAACAAGCTTACAGGATTGTGAGGACTAAGGGGTTAATGTCTGTAAAATGGTTAGAAAATGCCTGGACAGGCCGGGCGCGGTGGCTCACGCCTGTAATCCTAGTACTCTGGAAGGCCGAGGCGGGTGGATCGCTTGAGCTCAGGAGTTCGAGACCAGCCTGACCAAGAGTGAGACCCCCATCTCTACTAAAAATAGAAAGAAATGATCTGGACAACTAAAAATATATACAGAAAAAATTAGCCAGGCATGGTGGCGCATGCTTGTAGTCCCAGCTACTCGGGAGGCTGAGGCAGTAGGATCGCTTAAGTCCAGGAGTTTGAGGTTGCTGTGAGCTAGCACTCACGCTAGCCTGGGCAACAGAGCAAGACTCTGTCTCAAAAAAAAAAAAAAAAAAAAATGCCTGGACATAGTTAAGGTCTGAGTTTGCTGCTGCTGTTATCATAATGGTTACTATTATTAATCATTGCAAAGAAAATGTATCAACATATGAATTTGATCCATTGGATTCTAGTTTTGTGATCTTAGAATTTATAGGGAGAGGCTAGACACAATGGCTCATGCCTATAATCCCAGCACTTTCAGAGGCCAAGGCAGGAGGATTATTTGAGACCAGCCGGGGCAACATAGCAGGACCTTGTCTCTACAAAAAAACCAAAAAAAAAAAAAAAAAAAAAAAAGGGTGGCATGTACCTGTAGTCGCAGCTACTTGGGCTACTTGGGAAGGGAGTCTGAGGTGTGAGGATTGCTTGAACTCCAGGAATTCGAGGCTGCAGGGAGCTGTGCTCTTGCCACTGCAGTCTAACTTAGGCCACGGAGTGAGACCCTGTTTCTAAAAAAGAAAGGAAGGAAAGGAAAGGAAGAATTTATAGGGAGGAAAAAGGTTTGAAAGAGACACCAGGCTGGATTATGGAGGGCCTTTATTCTAGATTTTAGGATGTGTAGACAGTGAGAAGTTCTTCAGGTTTTGGTCTTGGTAAGAGATGTGGATCAGAAAGTACTTGGAATAAGAAAATGAATGAGAGTTGTGGTAACAGAAATCGAGACTAGCAGTTGGATGCAAAAGGTTTGTTGTATAGGTATATTCCTCTTGGCTTGAGGAGACGTGAAAAATTAATTAGGAACAGAAAATATTTGTGATATTAGTCCTCTCCATCTCCATCCTTGATGAGAGGAGATCTTGTTACGTACATATCATTACGAGTTATAGGAGGCAGAGGAGCTAGTGCCAGAATAAGGAGCTCAGCTTTTTCTGTTCTCTGCTTTTACATGGCTCATTATAAACAGGAGCCAATTAGCTTTTGAAACATGCCTGCCTGTCTCTCTCCACCTAATTACTCTGTGGAGCTTGGGTTCGTGCACATAGTTACCTTGATTAAAAGATAAGTTTATGGAGCTATAAATTTTCAATCACTGCTTTGAGAGGACCTGTCAGACGTTAATTTCAAGGCTTCTGTGGTGGGCCGAGGACAGCCTCTGGACGTTTTTCAGATGTTGGGGAATGACACTTGAAGGTTTCAGTTCTATTCACATCTCATTTCCTTCAACAACCAATAGACAATGTGGTGAAAAGATGTAACCTAACTGAAGATGGATGGAGTAGAGTAGAAGGTGGAAATAGGGAAGAGACTATGCAAGGTCCTGCAGTCTTTCCCAGAATTGGGACATTTTTTGTGGTGTGGTCTGGAAGAAGGAAAACATTTATAGCCAAACCTCATTTAATTGAACAATTGTGGGGATGGTACAGACAGATTGCAGGGTAGCTGGAAAGAAATGTAGTTCCTTTATTTTTAGATATAGAGTGGTAACTTGAGCAAGGCTAATGAAATTGCCTAGCAGAAATGCTTTTTTGAATTGGTTTTCATGTACAATTAGGAATATCAATTATTAATACTAAATATATTGGATTTTTAAAAACTCTCTTTGATGGTGTGATTATTTCTTTGTAATCTCATTTATGCTCTCATTTGCCCTGTCTTTGTGTTTGAGATAAAAGTAACTTGTTTCAGACTAGCTTGGATCCAGTTTGCCCCAGAAGTTTTGAATTAACTAGGGTCCATCTGAATGTGTAGGATTTTCATTGAGAGGATGCAGTGCAATCACATGTGCAGAGTACCCAATACAGCGGATACAAGTTCATTTTACTCCCTCTTTCCACTTTGAATGAGAGAGTGGGTAAGCTTCAACTTTTGGCATACTGCCCTCCCGCCTGCATCCCCAGAATGTAACCTCCTGGGGAAGATATTCTGGGACCTGGAGACTTATGGATAGGGTAGCATTACCCAGAGTCCAGGTACCCCTGCCCTCTTGTCTGGAAATCAGTAGTTCTCAAACTGCCATGTGCTTGAATATCACCTGGGGGACTTGTTATATTTTCAGCTCACCAAGGCATAGAGTCAGATTCAGAAGATTGGAGGGGCTGCTCTCTGGCTAGGATTAGGTGCAGATCCTGAATCTGACCCTGGACTGCTGCACTCTTCCAGTGCCCACTCTGCATTTCTGAGGCTGGTAGGAAGGCAGTGAAGATATGAAACTTTTGCCTCCATATTTGTCCTTTTAAATTCACACTAAGAGTTTTAGATATGCCAGAAAGTGAGAAGGGAGATTGACCTTGCCTCTCTCTAGGTCTGGCAGATATAAAGGAAGTGCCTGTACTTGGAGGCTGCTGGGTATTTGTGGTATTCTAGAAGACCTGCACTCTCAAATGTGCTCTTGACAGCCTCACTGATGGTCACAGTGTGATCATTACTTGGCTTCCTTATTTAAGACGCTCTTAAATTTTCTTTGATAACACTATAAGGTTATGTCTTCACCAGTTGCTCAAATTTAAAAAAAAAAATAAAAAATGGAAAGGCAAAACAAATCCCAGCACATTTTTTCTCTTTCTAAAGGTTACAAACATAAATCATATATGAGAACAATGAATGGACCGTATTTTTTATCTTCAGAAGCCTGGGCCTCTGGCGTCTTAAAAAGTCTCTTTATTTTGAAAAAGAAGGAGACTGTATAGTGGGAGTACCATGCTCCGGGGCTCAGGAAACTTCACTGTACTACCAGATGCCTGGGGCTCCTTGGTCAGAACTAGTCTCTACTTTGAGCCTTTTTCCTTATCTATAAAATGTGGGGACTCTGAAGCTCTTGAAGCGCTAATGTTTTATGATTCTAGTGATGGGCTCCATGTCTGCATGAAAGGCATTTTTCAGGCTATGTTGATCTCTTTCAGACTTTTGAGGGGTAGCATGTACTACCTGTCTTTACCTCATTCATGGTACCTCTTCATCATTGTTTCATGAAACTGTAGTGTGTTGTTAGTGTTGAGAGGAACTTAAGAGAACATGTAGTTCACCCTGTCACTCATTTTACAGATGAGAAAGATGATACCCCAAGTGACGTTCCATAAGGTTGGGGCATAATTTAGGCTCTTTTCTCGTTACTATTTGCTTTTCCCTTCAGTGTATTTTTCCCCTCCTGAGACAGGGTCTTGCCCTGTTGCCCAGGCTAGACTATGGTGGCAACATCATAGCTCATTGCAACCTCAAACTCCTGGGCTCAAGCCATCCTTCTGCCTCAGCCCTCCTGGGCACTGTTCATGGAGGGGGCTGTGTTTTTGTTTATGAGCCTTCCCATTTCTTTATGTTCCGTTTATCTACAGTACTACCAATCCCCTTACCTTTTTACCTGGCTGATTCCTACTTATCTTTTAGATAAAGCCCTATAAATGACACTTCTTTCATTCTTACTAAAATCTAAAGATAATGAAAAATTAGCTGACAATCAACATTTACCAAAATGGATTGAAGCGTTACTGTTTTCAATAACTCATGCATCAGTAGCCTTATGTATGTTAGGCTATATCAGTATCCTTGTTATTGAGCATATAATCTCTGAAACAGATAAAACTGGAGTAAGTTAGATAAACATGTAACAGGAAATTTTTTCTAACTCTTCATTCCAGGTCATGGTGCTTCTAGTGCCTGGTGGGTATCGGGGTTATCTGTTCCTGGATCAGCTTTAGGAAAGCCCCTGCTTAAATCTTCATGTAGCAGGAGTGCAGGCCCTTTGAGAAAATGTGATAATTAAGATTAAACAAGACCAAGGCTAATGAATAGGAATCAGGGCAGTAGGGAAAGCAAGGAAAGCAGTTGGGCTGGTAGGAATGGATAATACCCATAATTATATCTGGGATCACCAGATACATCCCTGGTATAGAAAGCAGTCCTTCCTTTTGGTGTCTTCTCCTGCTCTTGGTTGTAGCTAGGTCTCCCTAACATCTGTCACACTGCTGGAGGGAGATTGTGAAGCTACCCTTGCCCATATACTTATTCTAGTTTGGTATTTTAAAGAAATGCTCACTTCCCACCAGCCTTTCAGTTTCTTTGGCAGTGAATATAATAAAGGTCAGGGACTGTGGCAGAGTTTGATTCATCTCTGCTCCCTTGGTAGTAGCTTGCACAGGCCTTGAGCAAAGAAGCTCTAGACATCAACTGATTCAGGTAATATGACTCAGAAGGCCCCACAAGACTAGGTCCCTGCCCACCTTTCTTGGTACTAACATATCATGCAACTCTCCTTGCACTGTTCCTGGAAGGGTTGTGTTTTTGTTTCTGAGTCTTCCTATTTGTTTATGTTCCTTCCAGTCCCCTCACCTTTTTACCTGGCTAATTCCTGCATATCTTTTAGGTAAATCTGCATAAATAACACTCCTTTCACTCTTTCTAAACTAGGATAGATTTCCCCTGGAGTAACTTTTATCTTAGTTTTTGCTCCATGCTTGTTACTTGTTATCCCCCCTGGACTGTCTGTTCTGCCAGGATAAGGATTCTTGCTCACCATTGTTTCCTTGTTGTTGTGCATAAGGTGTGGGACACAGTAGGTTATCAATAAATGCTTTTTACTGAATAAAGTAAGTACTTAATAAAGTAATATGTCAATTATAATGGGGGTGATTGGCAGGGATATAGTTGCCAATTTGAGTGGTGGTGATTAACATTGCTAGATTTGACTGCTAGATTCTATAAGAAAGAATGATTAAAAATAAACAGAAATGAAATGGAACTTGATATGATCAAAAGCTTTTATATGCCCGTTGATGGACTTAGTGCTGGGAGAACCTTTCTGCAAGTAAATCTGTACCTTGAGGGACTTATTTATATACCATAAATATATAAAAATAAAGACATTATGATCCAGTAAAGTGTTTACTATGTTGTATCCTAACTGTAAACAAAACAGAATACCCCACAAGTGTCAATACAGACATGCATTTATTGATTTATTCATTCATTCACTTAATGGTTTTATTTATCGTTTATCTGACATGTTGCAGACACTGTTCTAGGTGCTCGGGATACAACAGTGAACAAAACAAGAGTCTCTGACTCAACATACATTCTAGTGGCAGAGACAGTCAATAAAGATTATATAAATAGACACATATCTAGAACATTAGAAACTGGTAAGTGCTATGGAGAAAAATGGAGGAAAGGGAAATAGGAAATGCTGCAGCACCATTGGTGCTGGTGGTGGGTGTGTGTGCACACGATTTTTGATTCAGTGGCCAGGAAGGGATCTTAAGTAACTGAAAAGGGGCGAGAAAGTAAGCCAGGTGGATATGTGGGAAAAATGAGGTAGGATGGTGTGCCTGGCTCTTTGGAATGTGCTCCTTGTTCTTCATGTTTATTATATTAACCAGACCAGACGGTTGGATTCAAAGTGGCCTGTTTCATCAGAATCTGTAAATGTTTCCTGTCTTTGGACAGTTGCCCTGACTAAATCTTAGCCTGAAGATGTATGTTAACGGCAGTGCATTTAGTTATTCTTACTAAGTTATTTTTATGAAAAAGGTGCTATGGAAGCCTTTCTTTTCCTTTTCATAGGTCTGTTGTTATCTGTGCTTACTTCCTAAGCTCTAGTCAGTGGTGGAACCACCTCTCTCTGATCTTGTCTTCCTTGAGGGCACCAGTGTATTTCTTGTTTAAGTAGTTTGTATGGTCTTACCACACTGTACCCTGCATGGGGACCTGATTATTCATTTTGGCTGGTAATGGAAGGGCTTTTCTGTCTACTTCTGTCCCCCTTGATGGCTTCCTTATCTGTTCTTCTATAGCACTGACTGTGAACTCATTTCATTACGTAATGAAATTTTATCTTCTATTATTGCTTATTTTGTTCAGTAGTCTTGTCTCTCTAACTGGAGAGGAACTCAAGGTTCTTTCTGAACCTTAGAGTATGGGCTCATAGTGGGTATATTATTACCATCATTGATTGCTGTTGATCAGTACTTGTCTCTTTTAGGTGAGTGAACCAACATCTTATTTTTCCAGTGTTTGGTTTTTCTGGATTACAGACTATACCTTAGGTTCAATTTGTCTTAGGACTTGGCATTATTATACTGCTAGAAGGCCCAAGGGAACAGTATAGTTGGTAAGGGATAAATTCTTTGTGAGTTCTTAAATCTTCCATTGCAAGGATATTTGTACAGAATACTGGTTTTCTTCATATTGACAGTTCTTCAGAGAATTGTGTTGATTGTTTATGGCATAAATACCGTCTATTAATTGCCCTTTCAAATTTCATTGATATTTTCTTTCATACTTGGTGGTCATTTCCTCAAAAATTTAGTTGTCCACTCCAAGACAATTACTGTGTGCTTAATAAAAGAGAATGACAAAGCCAAGTTCAGCTGTTGTTGCTGGGCTGGGAGGTTTCTAGCTCCTCCCACAATGGGAAATAATCAGATCTGTGTCTCAGCAGAATTATAAATGGCTGCATTTCATCGCCTTCTTTAGGAATTGCTTTGCTTGAAATACTGTAGTTCAAACTGCTGATGTACTGTGCACTGTTTTCTCTTTGGCAGTCTACTCTGAATGGCACCAATTGGAGATAACTCTTGAATAAATGCTGTCACTTGTCACATGTGGTCACTGTCAGCATTTAGGAGCCCCTCATGTCCCCCAATCTAAACAACACTCACTGGGTTTGCTTCCCTATAATGATTTGGATCGCTTTTCTAAGAATCCTTCCCATCTTGGTAGGATGTGGAGGCTTGCACCTGTAATCCCAACTACCTGGGAGGCTGAGGTGAGAGGATCACTTGAGGCCAGGAGTTTGAGACTAACCTGGGCAATGTTAGACCAACAAAAAAGTTATCTGGGTGCAGTGACATACACCTGTAGTCCCTGCTACTCAGGAGGCTAAGGGTGGTGGGTTACCGGAGCCCATGAGTTTGAGACCAGCCTGGGCAACATAGGGAGACCCCCATCTCAAAAAAAAGGAAATCCTTCCCATCTTGGTTCCTCTCTTGTGTTTCCTCTGCCCACCAAATTCACAGTTGTTGACACTTATAGGAAATACAACCCAAAGACTTACAGTCAAAAATAAATAAATAAATCCCTGTCTTTCTATGCATAGTGAGTACCAGCTGTAACCTAATTAATCTCAACAGTTCCCATGTGTTCCTGGGGAGGACTCTAACAGTGGCACACGCTCTTCTCTTTGGGGCTTGTTGATGTTTTTCAGAATTTCATTTTCCCGTGACACCATACTAAATGGGGAGATGGGAGGGAAGGAGATGGAAGTATTGCTGGCAGAGTGGGTGTGGAAACCATAACAGACATGTGGTCACACACACATCTGTAGTTTACTCCACTTGAATTTTCACAAAGCACAATAGTGTTGCAGGTGTCCTTCACTGAGTAGTCAGCACTTTCTGCCCTCGTGTGTGAAACTTCCTATACCTTTGATGTTACATTCAAGTTCATTAGTGGCTTGTATGGCATGTCCAAGAATTACCTCACTTGGTTCCTAATTCAACTCTGAAATGAGTTTAGGGTGGATTTGAAATGTCACCTTTGTCCCTGCTTTCTAAGAGTCAGTAAAGAGTTGCCATGATAATTAATCCTATAATGCCTTTAATGAAGAGATAGATCATATGTACTTACTAGTCTACACTTCATCATTCTCCTGATGTATTAGGTTTATTCCTTGTTGACAGCCAAAATGTAGGATCATGGACCCACAGTTACATGGATGGTGCCAGACCTGGGTTGATGTTGAGAATTGTGCAGATTTTGTTGTATTTCTTGTCTCGATTTGTATTAATAGCATTTCTGGGTTCTACCTCTTTTCTACACAGTAGTGGTTCTCAATATGTGGTTTTTAGACAAGCAAAGTCATTATCACCTGGGAACTTATTCCCAGTGCAAATTTCTGAGGTTCTATTCTGACTTCTTGAATCAGAAACCTTTGGGTAAGAGGGGAGGAAGCCAGCAATCTGTGTCTTAACAAGTTCTCCTTTGATTCTGATGCATGCTCAAGTTTAAGAATCACTGTATAGATGTTGTTTTCCTTTTAGTCTCTTGAGCTTGCAGCATTTGATACCTTAACTTTTATATGAGGGAAGACAGTTATGTCTTCCTTTAAACTCTTCTTTGGTGCAGTTGTTTGTCAGATGCAGAACACTGATGTGAGGATGGACTGTGAATGTGATCCACTGTGTCAGTGTTTATAGTTTCAGCCCAGTGCCTTGTTGACTTAAGTAACAGCCTTGGTAACAGGAGATAAATTTACAAAGAGATTTTGGGGTTACATGGCAAAGCTTTCAAAATACACTGACCTTACAATGGTGGCAAGTGTTTTGCTCAATGTTGGCATTTCTGAAATCACCCTTTACCTTTGCCCCTTGCCTAGAAATTTCCTTGTGAGAACCACATTTACTTTAGACAGACTGCCATGGTGGGGTATAGTTGGAAAGAGGAGACAAGTAATATGGAAAGGCAGGCTTTCTTTGTATTTGTTGCTCAGAATAAAACAATTCAAATGAGAAGTGAAAGAGGCTTCATATCCTGAATTAGGTAAATGATCTAGATAGAGTGGTACAGGAACAAAAAAATGTGACTGTAAAAAAATACCAAACTGCTTGGACAAGAAGATATGAGCAAGTTGTGAGTGAAAAAAGGGTAGGAAAATGACACAGAGAAAGTGCAAATTCGTCTGGAAGATTTTTGCAAATCTATGTAAAGAAGAAACCAAGCAACCCAGAACCCTTCACCTAAGGATGGCAGTTATCCTAAAAATTGCAGTAGCAAGGAACTCTTTCCATCAGAGACAAGTGTAGGAAGCAGAACCAACTTTTGTTTCCCTACGTAGATGCAGATGTGATGCCCCTGGTGAGCAATAAGTTAATACTGGATGATAGTAGTTGAGCAGCGGGGACAGGAAGTTTTTTTTCTCCTGACTGAATCCTACTCCAAGGTCTTTTTTCACCAGTTTCACAACCACAGAAGAAAGACTAGAGAAGGATATGAGAACGAAACTCAAAATTTTCTTTTTAGGATATCTAGGCAAAGATTTAGTTAGAAAATAATATGGAAATGGAATATGATAATAGCTTATGTTTATTGAGTGCTTCCATGTATGAGGATTATCCCAAGGGCTTTACACCTGTTGAACCATCTACTCCTTATGTTCTTTTATCCCATTTTATAGTTGAGGAAACTGAGACACAGGAATATACATTAAGCAGTCTGCCCAAGGTTGTAGAGCTAGCAGATGAGATTTGAACCCCCTAGCATAGCATTTTCATTCTGGAGCCTTGCCTTTAGCTGTCATACTCTACTCATCCATAGTCTCCTTCTTCCCTGTGATTTCAAGGTAAAGAATTATTGACTAGCTTTTTACTATGATAAAAGTACTTGTGAGACCCTTAAGATTTGATCCTGGGCAAAGAGGTCTCTGCCCTGCCTTGGAGACCTATTCTTTTTGCGTTTAAAATCTGAGTGTAAATTTTAGCTAGAAATTTAAAATATGTATAGCAAATGTTGGCCAACGTGCTCTTTTAATGTTTAGTTTCCTGAACCTCATGTTGCCTCCCTAAACTTAAACTGGGTAGTGGTTACACAGCAGTATCAGGGGAATGAAATGAATCTTAAGTCTGATGAGTTTGAATAAGTACAATCTAATTTTGCTTTTAGTAATTTTTCAAGATCATGCAGGATTGGAAACATCTGGATTGTATTACTGTGGGTATTTATTTTTTACTGTACATCACTAAGATTGAGATTTAAATTAGTTATATATGGCTATGTAACAAATTGCCCCAAAACTTACCATCTTAAAACAACAAACATTTACTATCTTAATTTCTGTGGGTCAGGAATTCCTTAATGAAATTCTCTGGGTGGTTCTTGCTCGGCTTCTTTTTTGAGATTGCAGTGGAAATGTTGGTTGGGGCCACTGTCATCTGAATTGTTGACTGGGGTTAGAGGGTCCACTTCTAAGAAGAATCACTCACATGGCTTTTGGCAAGAGGCCTTGGTTTCTGTCCACATGGACCCCTCCACAGAGACCTCAGGACATCACAGCTGGTTTCCCCAGAGTGAGTGATTGAAGAGAAAAAGAAATGACCTCATCTTGCAAGTCACACACTGTCACTTCTGCTACATTCTATAATATTAGTCAGAAGCAAATCACTAAGGACAGCCTGCATTTACGGGGAGGAGAATGAAGCTCCACCTTTTGAAGGGAGGAGTACTAAAGAATTTCTGGACATATTTTAACCATTACACTAGGCCGAACCCCACACCTACTAAATCAGACTCTGTGGTGTGGTAATCTGCATTTTTAAAAAGTCTCCCAAATGATTTTTATGCACACTTAAAATAGAGACCCACTGGCTAGTCAGGTGATATCCTGTTGAGGGATCCACCCTGGAAGTAAATGAATACTATCATGGCACTGTTCTACTTTATTTAAAAAGCCAAACATTTCTTTCATATATTTCTTAGTGTTTTGAATATTTAAAGTTTATACGTAGGTACTAACTCTTGTGCTAATTAGGTAATATAATAAACTATTTCCTTAGATTGTACTTTATCTGGATGGGTCTTTAGCAATTTCTTCTCTGCCTCAGTCATGCAGATGAGTCCCACTCTAATTTAGCCTATGGTGTCTAACTGGCTACTCTCAGTGTATGTAGCAGGGTAGGAACTATAGCTCCCAATTATAAATGAAGTTATGTGGCTTAGCAGGGCAGGGCAAAAGGGTTTCCTGAAGTTTTTGTCTCAAGATCCAGGGTGAACTGGGCAAAGTTCTGATGATTGTCTTTAGCTCTTGGTCCTGCAGCTGTACACTTTGTTAGGAGAGATGAGGGGTACAGAACGGAGTTTGCAAAGACCAGTTGGGTGCCTCCTGGACCCCATCTAACCTGGACACCACACCCTTCCAATGTTAAATGACAGACTCTTGACTGTGTGTGGCATTCACTTTGGCTATCCTCCTGAGGCTTTTGGTGGGGAATCAGTCCTCGTTTTCCATTATTGCCATTTTTTCATTTCTTTTCTCTTTTTTTCTGTTTTTAAGTTAAGCCTAGAGATGTATATTTTCTTATCTTCCCATCAACATTATCTCTTCGCTCTCTGAATTCTTTCTTTAAGGAATGCAGTTGGTTATTGCAGAATGGAGGAATCACATCAGGAAATATAATACATATTCCTCTTCAAATTTATGTACCACCTACCTATACAATTCCATCCCCACCCCAGCCAAAATAAGATAGATAAATACTCATGCTCAGAATGTGGGTCTCACATTTCATTTGAAATTTCATTATTAGTAGAAGCACAGAGAGTTAGGGGATAAAACCCCAGAGAGGAAGTAACACAATGTTGGCTGCCTATAAAGAAAGACCGTCTCAGCATGAGAGAGCATTGCACCCAGAGTCTGTGATCACCTACTGGAACGACCATGTGATAGAGCTGACATGCCCCAATAGGTACAACGGATTGTTCTGCTTGTCACCAATCAATACTGCAATTAACAAATATTTATTGAACACCTAGGAAGCAGCCTGGTTCACATTGCCCTCATCAGCTATTTGTTAGAATAATGTAAAACCTTCTGACCCCTCTTTCTGCTTTCAGGCTTGCCTCTGCCCCAATAAAATCAATTCTGTACATCAGAACCAGAGTGAATTTTCCTAAAATATACAAATGTGGCCAGGTCACTTACCTACTTAAAATGCTCTAGCTGATGTTCAGCATCCTCATAAAGCCTGTATTCCCTAGCATGACCTAAAAGGTAAGTCATAGTCTGACCCCACCTGACTCTGCTTCCCTACTGCTGCTTCTCCACACATTCCAGCCTCTTGACACACTCCACTCCGTGTGTCCCCACCATGCCCACCTCTCTTGTTGTGCCCACTTCTCTGTGCCACATAACAGTGGCTAAGAGTTCTGGCTTCAGAGCACAGACGATTTTGACTCAAACCCCAGCTCTATGACTTAATAATTGTATGATCTTTGGCAAATTACTGGATGTTTCTGAGCCTCAGGTTCCTCATATACAAAAATAAACCACCAGCCTTACAGGATTCTTCTGAGGATTAACTGTGATCATATTTAAAAAGCTTAGCATAGTGCCTGGCCCATAATTAAGACTGAGTAAATACTGCTGTTGCTGTATTGATGTATGGAAAGCCCCTGGCACATAGTAGCTATTTGTTAAAGGAAAGATCCTTTCCTCCCTGAGCCTCAGTCTTTTCTGAGAGGATTGATCATGAGAAGTCCTAACTCTGACATTCAGAGTCTGATGTGGGGCTAGGGGTGATATTGGTGTGGATAGAGAAGTAGGATTTAAAAGACAGAAAGAAAGTAGTAGATTAAAGGAGCAGATAGATGTAAAAAGGATTGTGTTTTTACCTGTGATCTTTCCTCCATTTGAATATGAATAATATTCTTTGTGAGGGAGGGAAAAATGGTGGGCTGGGATTCAGAAGAAACTGACATTCTGACCTTGAATAAGTCGCTACTTTCTGAGCCTTTGTTAGTTCATCTGTAAAATGGGCTGCTTGTCAGGTGCTGTATTTGAGAGCTTTTTGAAGACTAGAAATCATACTCTGAAATAAGGTGAGAGTATTATTCTCCCAATTCCACAATTCATAGCATGGTTAAAAATATTTGGAAGGCAACATTTTTTATATTTACATACAACTGATATGAAGCATACATCCCCTAGAAATGGAGGTTGGCAGGAGGACAGAGAAAATTATGAATGCTAGAAGGGTCTCTAATCTTTGCCCTTGTTCCTTCTGTATCTCTCATTTGAGGAGAGCTCAGCTTTCCAAGAAGTTTTGTAGCCAGAATGTGTTTATTCCACACCATTCTCCACACTGTTGACTGAGTTACCGTCATACAAGAGAAATCTGAAGGGCCTCGTGGGAGGAATACAACTTCTGGACACATGGAATCAGGAAGAATAGTTTGAAATCTAGAACAAATGAAAACTTGACCTAATAGTTTTCTTGTCTGGGACTTATTTTGGCTACCATATTACATCACTGTGAGATTTAAGAGATATGTATGGGGTATCCAGCCCAAGTCTGGCCTGTAATTGACACAGGACAGTCTTTTCTTTTCCTACTTAGATACCTGAAATAGTTTGCCAGTGTCCCCTGAGTATCTCAATCCCAAAGTCTTCAGTCCAGGAGAAGCTTTCACAGACTGGCTCCAAGCCTCCTTTCTGATCTTATTTCTGCCTTATTACCTTTGTGCTCCCCCTCCCATTCATAATAATTATCCTCCAGGCTCAAGGCCCTTCAGATGATTTTTCAGTTAATCACAGCCTTAGCTTTTCCTCTCTTTTGTACAAACTTTGCTGTACCTGCTATCAGTGGTACCTTACCTAGGCCTATGGGACCTGAAGGTTCTGTTCCCATCATAGCTTTTCCCTACACCACTCCTTCTCATCAGGTGGGAGCAATCCTTCATTCCCTGTTTTCCCCAATGCATGTTGTTTTACTTCTGTTATAGCTCTTATCACAGTCTGCCTTATAGCATAGTCATCAGAGCCCCTGGAGGGCAAAGACTGTGTTTTATTTTGTGCTGTATTTTCCCACCCCTGCAGTGCCTGGTGCAGTAGAGGTTTAGTAAATACTGCTTGAATCAATGCATGAATGAAATTGCCTCTCCTAGTCCTGTTTGCAACCCTCTAATGCAGACCAGGTGAATGTAGAATTTTGTCTTACTGGATTTAGTGTAGCATAGGAAGGGAGTTTTCCAAGAAGCAATAGTGGCTTTGGAAACAGAAATTGCCTTTAATCTTGTGTAAAACACATGCCAGCCCTCTCCATAATAGTCTCAATTATAAGAGAGCATCATGTTACTGTAAAAACACAAAGAAATAAACCATGACAATACTGTATTTGGGAGATAAAACCACATAAAAGCCATCTTTCCCCAACTCTCCAGCATGATAATTAGGGTATTTCTGTGAGGAAAAAAAAGACCCCAGCAAAAAACAAGTGATATTGTGCTTGAAAACACTTCTGGCTATTGGCTAGATGGGAGTAGGGGGTTACATATTCCATCCATCACAAATATATGAGTTACTCCTCAGCTTCTGCCAGGCTTGATGCTGTATAGATTGCATTGCATAATAAATGTGGGCACTAGGGTTGCCAAAGATGGTGACAGTACCTGGAGGGCAGAAAATGTCACCCAGAAGGTGGTATTGTGAGATTTATCTGTTCTGCCACACTTTACCTAAACATGTCATATTATATTCTCCTGAGTGCTGGGTCTTCACTGGCTCAGGGATGCCCTTGATGAATGCAATGCTGTGGGCCACAGCTTTCAACTGGATTTTATTTATTGCTGGTCATTCGAGTGTCTGCCTGGCTCTTTTTAACTCTAGGGCTCTGGATCCAGGTTCTTTTGAGGCAATAGTAGGAATGATTTTGAGATAATGCCTACTTTGTCACTATTAGTTAACAACCACTGGGGGCTAAAACCAGACTGAATGAAATCCAGCCATTTCTGAACATTTACATTATCACCACCCTGGTTTGAACTACCATCATGTTTTGCCTGGACTGCCTCAGCAGCCTCCCACCTGACCTCTTTGCTCCTGCGCTGCCTCCCTGCAGAGTGTGCTTCACTCAGCAGCCAGAGTGGCCCTTTTAAAATGTACTTTAGATCATATCACTCCTCAGTTCAGAATCCTCCAGAGTGCCTCCCATTTTGCTAAGAATGCAATTCAAAGACCTTACTTACCATGGCCTACAAGGCACTGCATGGTCTGGTGCCTGCTATCTCTCACCTCATCTCTTGCTAGCCCCCAAGATTAATCCTCTCTGACCCTTGAGCTTTCTTTCTGTTCTTAAAGCAAGCCAAGCATTTCCCAACTTACAGCCTTTGCATTATCGTTCTCTTATCCTGGAACATTCTGTCCCCAGATGTAAATGTGGCTCATACCCTCACTTTAAGCCCCTGTTTAAATGTCACACTATCCACGTGTGTACCCAGTGCTAGAACATTGCCTGGCATGTGGCAAGCACTTAGGAAATCTTTGTTAGAAGTGTGACTAAGTGGACTTAGAGGGTATAGTTTAGTAGGACAGTGGCTCTGCAGTCAGATGTCAGGTCTGACACTGCTGGCTTTGCCTGTCTCCTCATTAGATAGATGGTTGACACTGGGAAAATTATTTACCCATCTGAGCTTAGGTTTCTCTACTGGATAAATGAGATTATACCTACCACTCAGAATTGTTATGAAGAGTATGTCAGATAATGACTGTGAAATACCTGGCATTGAGTCAGGTACACATATTAGAGGCTTCCTAAATATTAGTTCTGATGAATCCTACTTGTTAGTTGTGGAGTCATGTTATGGGAAAAGGGAGTGTCTAAAAATGGCTTGAATCTGGTATGTAGTTCCCAAGTACCTGTAGGTAGTTATGAATATATTTAAAGCACATAGCCTTGTTCTTGGCGTGTGGTAGGCCTTAATAAATGTCCAGGCCTTCCTGCTTTTGATCATCAGACTTAGATTCTGGGTGTCAACTGAGTAGCTCTGTGGGCACGTACGGATTTTGGTAAACAGAAAAAGGGAGAAGTCAGCAGCGGAGGTAGGGGTGGTTCACAATCCTGCTTGTGGTTTAACAGGGACTGCATTTATGAAAATGGCAATTGAGTGTAGGGCGGTTGGGATTTTGGGCCGTGCCAGCAAGTGTGGTATTTCCATTTACATCTTTAGAGTAAGTACAATTTTACCATTATTCTATTGAGGCTCTCCTTGCCAAGAAAAACCCATTGTAAATTTCTGGTTTAAAGATTCTGCACTTTCAGGGAGTTTTACTTTTTGCTGCTTTGATATTTTCTTGGCACCACACATTTTGAGCCCCACTGGCTTACTTCGTAAATAATATACAAATGTTATAAAAACCTGAACCACATCATTTGTTTTCCTATGTTCCTTATAGGAAATAGCGATGCTTCTGCCCTGCTAATTCCCCTGGGTTTCTGCTCAGGCAGTTTGGAGTAAGAAAGTGAAACTGAGAAAGAATATGGGCTGTCAGCAAAAGATCAGAGCTGTATTCACAAAAGCACTTTGTGGATCGTGTTGAGCTGGGCAGGAGAGAAAAGTCTTCGGCTGGCAGGGTATCTGTGTGATGTGGACCCATTGTGTGGATGGGCCCCTCCTGCTGCACCAGTGGCCAGCTCCCAGCCAGGCCACCCTGGTAAGGGGCCTCTGAAGCAGAGAGCCCTACACAGTCTGGAGCTGCTCTAACCCAGTGTACTGAATAGGACTCCAAAGAATAGGAGCTGTGTTCTCTTTGTCACCTGCAGCCCTGCTTTCAGCCTGCACAGTGAATGTGCACTTGGGGGCTGAATTGGCACTTGGAAAAATCTGCAGGAACTTTGTGTGTGCACAGTGTGTGCCCAGCAGCATGGGGGAGAGGAGCATGTACTCTAGAGATGACTGGGGGCTGGGTTCTTGCAGAGGAGGGGCTGCCCTCTTTATGTTGCAGAGTTTGCCAAGAATGCGCTGCCCTTGACAATGTTGTGGCCAACAGAAAAGCATTCATGGCATCTTAATGAAAGGCAGCAGTTCCTTTTTTAAAGAATAATAGACATTCTTTTCTTAAGCTAGTTCCCCTTTTAGAGATGAAGAGAGAAGCCAATTATTTTTCGGTTAAAATTTATTTTTTAAAATAATGATACCTCAGTTCTGAATTACCCTGACTTTGCCATAAAGGCATTTACAACCATTACAACTTCTGACTTGGTATTAAGCTGCCACCTTGTAGAATAATCAAATAGTATGCTAAACCATGATAAGGCATCAAAGACAGCCAATTTGCTTTCCTCTGTGGCTAGAAAAATGGGTATGTTTTCTGAAAGAGAATGGGTCTGTTTTCCTTTACATCTTGCACATTGTCTAAATACCTCTTTTTATTGAAATTGGGGTTTTTTTCTTTCCTGGACTTGATAAAGATGTGTGTGCGTATGTATATATATAATTAAGAGAGAGTTTGATAAGGTAGAAAGTGGTCAGGTTGAAAGGATTGAGGTATTTGAAGGACCAATCTAAAAGTTATCTTTGGAATGATAGATCTTTGAAAGAAACAAGGTCAGGAGAAGTCATGTTTAGTATATTGGAGGAAATGCTTTGCTCTGTTTTGCATCTTTTTCAGACCTCTTTACAACCATTTTTTACAAAATGCTTAAAGGCAACTTAGGATAATGACCTACACGTTTCAGTTGTGTATATGTTGTACCTATAAATGGTGAGAGACAACAGAGCCATCTCTGACTACTTTTACACTATTTATTCTAAGAGGCCCCTATCAGTAAATGACTTCCTGTTGGAAACCCTAATTTGTGTTTGGACTTGGGTGACTGTCGATCTGAATCTAGCCAATAAAAGTCATGTCATCTGCTTCACAGTTTCCTAGTGGCAAGACAGGCCAAGCCTTTTGCCTCTGAAATCCAAGTACTGCAGTGGCTAGAAATGATGCGTAGGTTTGGGTATGTAGAGCTTCAGTTTCTGAGCAAAGCTGTTAATTATGGGGAGACTTGTATCTTGGGTCTAAACCTTTCTGACATCCCAAAGCTTTATTTCCTAATGATTTCTAAAAGCGAGGGAGGAAACATTCTTTTTTTTGAGCATCCATCTTTTAGACCTGGCACTAAGTACTTTAACATATATCAATTCATTTAAATTCCATAGGTCATTCCACCAGCCCCTTGAAATTAAAATATTTACTCACATTCTGCCCTCCCCAGACATAATATAAGAATATTAGCAGATTAAATCAGTTGGGGTTAGTGCTTTCTTTTCTGTGTTAAACTCAGTTATTCTGGCTAAGATCAGATTTTTGGCTAGAGTAGAACTGAAACTTACGTGGAGTGTTGTAGGTTGAGGGCTGGAAGTTACTTCTTCACACAAGTTGCTTCTCCAAGTTGTTAGTATGCTCTTAGGCCCTGTGCATGGCATTCACAGCTGTAGTCAGTTGTGCTTTCTTGTTCCATCTTATCTAGTCTTAGAAGTTCCATGGTGCTAATCTTGGATCCTTATAAAGAACTGATTTTTGACCCAATTGACTAATAACTATAGAGTACTTTACAGTTTACCAAGAGCTTTCACTCATGTTTGCTCTTTACATCAAAATTACAAGATGGATTTTATTAGCCCCATTCTTTTATAGATAAAATAGGGGCCAGAGAAGTTATGAATAAGCCAAGGTCTGTCCAGTAATTGAAAGAGCCAAGATTCTAGGCTGGGACATCTGAATCCAAATCCGCTGTTCTTTATACTGTTATACTGCAGCTACCTTCCTGCTCAGTGTCATTCACCCATTCATTCAGCAAGTACTTGGTGGCATGGGTGTTGAAGCCAGACTGCTGGGTCTCACTAGTTTTGTGACCTCTGTTACCTCTTGGAGCCTCAGTTCCCTCATCAGCAAAATGACAGTAATAGTACTTGTCTAGTAAGGCTGTTATGGAGTGCTTAAACTATAATGCTTTGTATATAGCAAATACTCAGTAAATGTTTGCAATTCTTCCTCATCATGGGCTCACTCTGATCACTTAGTCATTGGGGAGACAAACCAGTGACAGCACTGTGTTATTGAGGATCACTTGTTCTGGTATGGGAAGCAAATATGAAAATAGAAAACTAACAATTGTATAGTAGATTATTAAAGTGTAAGCAGGGTACTGAGGAATCTCAGAGGAAGGAACATGTATGCTTTTAATTGTGGACAGCCCATCTTTCTAGCAGCTCATCCTTATTGCTTCCACTCCCCTCATTGGTAACATTTCTGTCTTTCTCATTCCTTGCTGAATACGGTATTTAATGTGCTAGGTCTTATGAGCACTTTGTGTACATCCTCTGTGATGAAGAAAGAAGAATTAGAATATGTCTGGCTGAGGGAACCTAGTGGTCATTTGGGGTTATAAGACCTGTATGTAACAATTGGAGGATTAGTGGACTGTTGAGGACAAAATAGATTCCCATGCTCTGATGTGCAATGTTCTGTTTGTGCCACAGGAAATCAGACGTGAATGGCTTCTTGTGGACTGCTGAGGGAGGTGAAATTTGTCGGGGAAGAAGGCCTTGGATTGAACTGAGGATTTGGATTAAGAACAGCAAAAGGGTAGAGAGACTGGGCAGAAGTAGAGTTATGAGCTTCCAGGACCTGGCCTGGCAGGCAGGACAGCCCTGCCTGGAAATGTGGGTGGTCCAGGAGGCAGGTGCTGCTCTCCTGCATAAGAACCTGCCTCTGGACTCCAACAGGCTGCACATAGCTTATCCCCACCCTCCACAAAGCCCCCTGATAATATCTTTGTGTTCATTGTGATATTTGTGCTCACTTGGCAGGAGATAAAACCTAGAGAGACCCACAGCATGGGACACTAGGTCTGAGTGTGTCTGTGAGCTGCAACCTAGCTGTAGCCCCTTTGTTTGTGAGCTGTTTTCCTGCATTTAAATTTCATTTACATAAGGAGCTGTCAGAGTTGAGTTGGCCCATGATTTTTCCTTGATGTATGTTGAAAAAAAGAGAAGAAAAGAAAACCCTGGCTAATGAGGAGCTGGGTTCCTTTTCTCCATTGATGACAGCTTCCTTTCTGATCTGATGGTCCGTCAGAAACTAAGGTGGTGTGTGACTATGGGGTTATGTCCCCGCTGAAGCTGTCTTTCCCTCAGAGTTGTAATTGATGGGGAGACCTGTCACTTGTTATGCTGATGCTGTGCAGATTTTTGTGCAGCTGCCAGCCAAGAGAGTTTTAGGACAGCATCTGATTGGGTGCAGGTTATGGCAAAAGCGATAATAAATAGAGAGCTGGTGAGGGTAGATTTTGATTGACCCAAGATTGTATATTATTAAACTGAGTCTGCATGTACTTGTCAGTTTATGAAGAACCAGACCCATAATCCAACTTTAGGGCTGTGGCAGTTTGGGTTTATTAAATGTGCTTTATATCACTATTAATATTGAGGAGCAGAGAGGAATATCTATAATCTTTTAATCTATGCAATAATGGTTTGGAGGGAGATTACCAGATACATTGGACTATTGTTTGTCTGTAATTGTATTCAGAACTCTTCGAAGCATTGATTTGTTTCTGGTGTACTGATTTGGCTCAACAGTCTCATAAAGCTCTTTTACAGTCCTCTTTGCTTTGTATTTTCCAAAAATAATTGGAGAATAATAATAATGTGGCTGGCGATAAAGAAGAGAAAGTAGTAAGGTTGAAAGCAAATTTCTAGCCGAGTGGATAGCCATAAATATCTTCTGTGCTCATAAACACTTGGGTCTGTGACCTTTGTGTTTATAAGATATTTATTGCCTCATGGATTTTCTGCTTGGGGGTTATCATTTCAGTGCCTTGTAAAATTTGATTGTGTTTAGTAGGTAGATTCTGAATTTTTGTTGAGTAGGGAAAAAGTGTCCCTCACCTTAGTTTTCCTTGGAACAACCAATCTGCCAACAGAGGCAGATCCTACCAAGGACAGAAGCAGAGAGCTTGGCTGTGCTTGAGTTTGTGGAAAGGTACAGTGGGACTGAGCAAGGACACCTTTTGTACTTAAGTAGCTTTTGATGGAAATGACTTTAGAATGGAAAGGGAGTAGGGCAACGCATTGAATAAACCCAGGCAGTGATGATGGGTTTTCCTTTTCAAGTAGGAATAAAATGTTTGATCCAAATCAAGGAAACTTTCTTGACATTGTTTCCACCATATCACCTTTCTTGCTATTTCCAAAACAGGCCTGAGGAAATGAGCGAGAGAAATGGTCTCCAAGTTCAGTTTCATGAACTTTTTTTTTTTTTTGTTGAGACAGAGTCTCACTTTGTTGCCCAGGCTAGAGTGAGTGCCGTGGCGTCAGCTTAGCTCACAGCAACCTCAAACTCCTGGGCTTAAGCGATCGTACTGCCTCAGCCTCCCAAGTAGCTGGGACTACAGGCATGCGCCACTATGCCCGGCTAATTTTTTCTATATAGATTTTTAGGTGTCCATATAATGTCTTTCTATTTTTAGTAGAGACGGGGTCTCGCTCAGGCTGGTCTCGAACTCCTGACCTTGAGCAATCCACCCGCCTCGGCCTCCCAGAGTGCTAGGATTATAGGCGTGAGCCACCGCGCCCGGCCTGTTTCATGAACTTTAATAAGCAGGTATGATTAAGTGCTATAAAAGCACAGTTAGTTGTCTTCCATCTTTAGCAGTTCTTGAGACATTTCTTCAGGAAATTCTAAGCACCGTGTCAACTTGTATCTTGCTCCTGATGCTGTTGCTTAATTATTCCTGAAGAAAACAATAGTATCCCTGTGAACTGATGACAAGTATGCTGGGCTGCCTGTGTAAACTATTGGCTGCTTGGTTCATAGTGCACACAATGGGTAGGAGGCATATGGAGGAACTTACCAGGAAATGGGTGTCTTTCAGAGAGCTTTATTGTAACTAAACTAGCTTTCTTATAACTAAAGTATGAGCCAGTCTTGAAGTATATAGGACCTGTATTTATCAAAGGAAGCTATTCTACCTAAGACTTAGTTTCTTGTCCTACCAGGTTAATTGCTGCTGCATTTCATGGGGTTTATGAGGTGTGCTTCTCTCTGCCCTGCTTCAGTCAGATAGGTACTGCCTGGAAGTCATATATACACAGGATTGATAAAGAGCTGCTCCTACAGTGGCAGTCCACAATGGACTTACTGTAGGTAGAGAGAAGCCCTGTCGCACAGATGGGAGGGAATGGGACAAAAAGGTCATCAATCAGCAGAGATATTTATTGAACACCTACTCTGTGCCCAGCTTTGTGAAATAGTAAAGAAGTATGAGTTCTAGACTCCAGAGGTGTATTCCATCCAATTGGGGAAAGAGAAGTTTAGGTCAGTGGTTCTCTAAGTGTGGTCCCTAGACAAGTAACATCCTCATCCTCTGGGAATTTGTTAGAGTTGCAGATTCTTGGGCATCATCCTAGACCAACAGAGTTAGAAATGCTGAAGGTTGGGGCTAGCAATATATTTCATAAACTCTGCAATTTAGATTTATGCTAAAGTTTTTGACAACTGCTGCTTTAGGTTGATCACTTGTAGGGGAATAACTGAGTAAACAAGGCACATAGGATTAAGGGCTGCTTGTAGGGCACAGACAAGGAGAGATTAAGGGACTCTACAGCAGGATGCTAAACTGAGCTGTCAATCATGTGGGAAAGGGGTCAAAGGAGCTAGAGCAGTGGGCCATCAAGGCAGCATTTCCTGGGATGAAGGGTGATAAGCCAAGTTTTGAGGAATGAACAGGAAAGAAAGGGATAATAGCATGAAGGAGTACAGATGTGATGGTGAGGGTTCTGTTCCTTTGAAAGCTTTTAGTCAAGTTTAGAGAAAACACAAACTCTAGCCAAGAAAAATTAATGTAAGCTCAAGTATAGAACTTAGGCAGTTTTGTGAAGAAGAAAAAATATTCCTCACAAGTTAGATTCTAGTGTGATTTCATCTCTTTTATCACCTCTGGCAGGGGTGCAATTAATTGGGGGCCAGGCTGCTTGTATGTGGAGAGGCTTAATAAAGTGAAGCTCTCAAGGATTGTTTTATTTGCTTAAGGCTACTGCTTTGAAAGTGGGAGGCAGTCGTGAAAAATAGAGGTAACTGCATAAAAAGTGAAAAGCTTCCCAGCATAGATTTGGTGCCCAGTATATGTAAAGTTCTGTATGTGTGCTGGAGAGAGGGATCTGGGATCTAACTTGGGAGTGGGGTTGGATCCAGAGGAGTAGGGATGTGAGGAAACACACGTTCGAGTCTAGTAAGTTTTTGTTTTCCTTTGAAGGCAGAGGGGAGCCAATGAAGGTTATTGGGCAGGGAGGGAACAAGATTAGATTTTTTATTGCATAAATCTAATTAAGGGTTGTCAGTGACTGGAGGGAAGTAGATGGATTAGGGGGCTGTTCTAGTCATAATAGTGAGAGGGTATGAACTAGTGCATTTTTACAAAATTGGTGATATAAGCAGCAGTAGTGTCATAGTGGTTAAAGCTGGAAGAGAAGAAGAAACATTTGACAGTTCACTGTGGACCAGCCACTGTACTGGTGTCTATCATGGGTAGTTTAGTAAATCGTTAAAATTTCATTGATATAGCTTAACCATCACCATTTTAGTGACATGGGGATTGATTTTTACATAAGGTACAAAAGCTATGTAGCTAGGAAGTGTATATGCAAGATTTGACTTTGTCTGCTTGCACAGCCTGTACCTTTTCTGCTAAACTTTGGAAAATAGAAGGATACATTTTGTTTATAATTGGACAATTGTTGATTTTGGCAGATGTATTGACTGCTGGGTAGAGGTGTTAAGAGAAAAGGAAACAGCAAACAGGACATAAAGTTCATTTGGTGAAACTATATCTGAAAGATTCAGTTTAAAAATTTCAACACAGTACAGATAGAATCTTGCTCCACCCAATAGACTGGAGGAACAAAACATAGACTGTGCTATTTTCTTTGTTGACCAATGATCCAGAAATCAGAGTTGAGAGTGGAGTCTTTAATCCAAGAATCCCTTGAATCCTGGCCTCATGAGAACATACATATAGCTGCTACTCCTATTGTGCTTTGTTGCTGAAGGCTGCAATTTTAAAAATAAACATGGAGCTTTTCAAGGCCCTATTTATTCAACCCATTTGCTGCCGAGGCCCCCACATTCTTCAAAGGAAAAAAATAAATCCAAAATGGAAGACTAGGGAGAAGAGAAGAGCAAAGGGTACAGCTAACCTGGGGACCTTGAGTTATTTAGTCTAAGCTACTTGTTTTGGTTTTTTTTTTTTTTTTAAATTTCTACTTCCTAGCAAGCATATTGGTACTTAGCAATATTGAGATAGCCAGAACCATAAAAAAAAAAAAACAAACCTAAGGCATTATATCTCCATACCTGAATCTCCTTTGAGCAACCTCTCTGTCCTCCCTTTTCCCCTTATCTCACACCTCCTTAGGTATTATGTGCTGCTATATCTGCCTTGCTCCCTTCTCCTGAGTGGAAGCTGCAGATACACTGTTGGCTATTAGGTCACACCTGGAAATTAGATTGTGCAGGACAGTAGTTGGCTATGAGTGGGATAAGATTGCATGTCTCATTGAGTCTGACCTCTACTCAGTGTTGACTGTCATAGAAACATGGGGAATTTGTTTAGGTAAGGAGCCCTTGAGAAGGGCCTGCTTGTTGAACTGTATGTTGAACAGCAGTGATGAAAAGATGCCTAAACACGTGTCTGACGGCAGCTACCGTCCATCAGCATTGGGAAAATTAGTAGATTACCCCTGCTGTTAACACAAGTTTTCTCAGTGTACTGGTTTGTGTACTTAAGTGTTGAGTGCTCTTTTTATTATTTCTGTGCCATGCCTGCTGATCTACAGGCTTTGCTTACATTGAGGATCACTTCAGCTCATGCCACCACATCACGGTATTGATTTTCGTGTGCACACAAAGGGAAGCACTTACTTCAGTCTGGGGAAGATCATGATTACTAGGTAGAAAAAAGGCAGGAGGTGCTCAGTTACACAGGGAAAAATGTAAATGTTTCATATGAACATTGACAGAGAAATGGGTGTGATGAGTATTGAGGTGATTTTGTTAGGTACTTTGAAAGGAGTTGGGAGTGCTGTTTTCTGAATAAACAGCCTGACTTTAATTTTGACTAAGACCTTATTTCTCTTTGCCTCAGTTTTTTCGTCTATAAAATAAGGATAATAATAGCCACACCATTGAGATATAGTGAGGATTTAGTGATATAACACAGGTTGAATGATTAGCTTAGTCACTGAATGTAAGCACTCAATGTGTCATAGCCATTGATCATTATGATAGTTAATATCATAATCATCATTGTTATTGTTTGTGGAAACTGGTACCTTTTGGTTCCTTGTTGTGGCAAAAGTATAAATTCTGTAGGAACAGAAACCAGCCCTAGATTTGTTTCTCTTTATTTTGGGTGGGCTGCACTGTCTATCCTTTCCATCAGCTTCACAATACCTCAGTTCTGAGAATGGTCCTTGCTGGGCAAGCCACTGGAATGGCTCTATTTCCTTTTTGTGAATGTTGTTACCTTTCTCTTCATTTTGGTAGGGCCATGGAAAGGGAGCAGTCAGATAAGGATCTGGACATTTGGCACTTTCAGTGGCCATAGGTCTTACTCTGGCTTGAGTTTGTATGTGGTTTAGGGTAGTTACTGGTGAAGTTGAACTTTGCAACTGTCTGTATATTTGTGCATTTGCTGATCTGCTTTGGTGGGCAATTGAAGGCTGCATCTATTTTGGAGACTATGAAACAAGACTTTTAATGGCAATTTTTTTTAAGGTTGTTGGGGTTGAACTTTAAGCAAGAAATACTTCTGCAACACTTTGATGGCTCCTGTTTACTGGTGATTTTGTGTGACTAGTAACTTTAAAATCAAGAAATATTCTTGCTAATACATTTCCTGGGCCACTTTAGAAAGAAATTTTTCTCTTTAGCCAATAAGTAGAGCTTTCTTTAGGTTTATCCAGTTATCTTTTTAATATTAATTTTTGTGATCCATATGAATGAGGCCACATGTCCTTTAACAGTTTTAGACCTCTTCTGTTATGCATTGCTGCCACCTGTCAGTATGAGAGAAACCTTCCTGAGGCCGAAGGACCTAAAACAATGGTTCTGAACTCTAGGGTTACATTAGAATTGCTTGGGGAGCTTTTAAAAGATTTTAATGCCTGGGCCAATTCCAGATATTATATAGTTGCTCTGGGATGGGGCCCAGACATTGGTGGTTTTTAAAAACTCCCTAGGTGATTCTAGGGTATAACTGGGTTGAGAACCACTGCTCTAAAAGCAGTGTCTTTATGGGAGTACAAGTGGCGGGAGAGCAATTCTAGTTTTTCTCAGCAGTAATCCTGTTGTCTTCCATTGCAGTGCCAATTTTGACAATGGAGTTATACAGTTGTACTTGGGTAGCACTTCAGAGGGTAGCAATTGTGTCTTCTGAATCTCTGGATCCTCTGCAGCTAGCCTAGTGCTTGGCATATACTAGATGCTCAATAACCCCCACTCCACTTTTTTTTTTTTTGATGATTAAATAATGGAATTGAGCCAAGATTTACTAGCAGGCAATTTTTACTTAATCCCTGACCCTTTCTCCTTCAGTGGTCCATGAGGAAGCAGGTCCACAAGCAAATACGTTTATTATTTCAGGAGGAGGAAGCCACCCAGCTTTGAGATATTTGAGGCATAAAACTGATCTTTGATTAAGGTAAACAAAGGTTCTCTGTGTACAATATATTTTCAGGTAAAGAGGCAATTAGGATAGTGTCATTTATTCCCTCTTTAAGCACCTAGTCCTTGCAAATATTGTGGGTTCTGCACACCAAGTGGAATGTGTTCTCTATTGCCTTGTTTTCCCCTTAAGCGCAGATAACTTTTTGGTTTAAGAGAATTAGGCTTCTTTCTTTTTTTTTTTTTTTCTCTTTCCTTTTTAGGTAGCCCAAATTGAATCAGATCCTGCAGCTATAGTTAATCATGAAGGGAAAATCCTTTGAACATAGGGGAGAATGGCCTGGGAGTTTGATAAATTGTTATTTTTTGGTTTGTAAATTGAGAGGTACCAAGATATACTAAGAATAATCCCCCACAGTCAGATAATTCTTTGTAATTTAGTGTTAATTTCCTATCCAGAAGGTTTCAGTCACCCCCAAGGCTTTGGATTATCAGGGCAAGTAATTATTGTCTCCAATTCATGGATAAAAAATTTAAGAAATGGTGAGGTTAAGTGACCTGCCTAAGGTGGTGGAGCTGGGGCTTGAATCAATGGCTTTTAACTATAAATCCCCTCAGTACACTGAGCTTTGGATAGTGCTTTTGCTTGGATTAGAACATCCAATAAATGTGACTAATGGCATCTGAAGCTTCCGTTTGTCCTAGCTGTCATAGTTTGAATCCTTTGTTTGCATTGTATGTGCTTGCTTCCTTATGTGTGCATATGCACGTGTGTGCCTATTAATATTAAGCATCTTGCCATTTGCCTCTCTGTAGAGCACAGTTGATAGATGGGAATGTATATTTGATGTAGTCCAGAGAGTGTCATCTTTTATTAACAGTTGTGATTTTGCCTCACCAAGGAGCCTACTTTCACTTTTAGTCTATTGTGAGTGTGAATATTCCGTGTATGGTATTTTATTTCTAGGCAAAGTGTTTTTCCCAGTCTGTGTTGTCTGCCTAGAATGATAATGTTAAAAGCTTAATATATTCAGTTTTAGAAGATGAAATGTTTCTGGGGTGGTTTGTGGGTTGTTTTTCTTCATCCAACAAATTATTGAGTGCCTATTGTTTACCCAGTGCTGTTTACCTTTACTTCCATCTTAGGAAGTCTAGAATAAAAATAAAATTACATATCTGTTAAGGGACAAAGAGTCAACACTCATTTAATTTCAGCTCTGTGTTTATCAGGCATTTGGGTACTCAGTTTGGTTGATTTCTTGACTTTTAGGAGAGAAAGTATTTCCCTCAGTTACCTGATGGGCCAAGGGGGGAAATGCTTTCCTTGGTCCCCAGTAATATCTCTTGGAGAGATGGTTGTGGCTGCTGGGAATTTTGAAAAGAGCCATATCCATGGGTCTGCCAGGACTATATGCTCTGTATTTCTGTCCTGCCTCCTTCTTTCTTCCCCGTTTCCTCCCTTACTCATAAGTAAAGCCTCTTTTTTGCTTCCTTGCCCCTGCATCCCAGAGAGACTGTTAATAACGTCTGAATATAAGGGAAACAGTCAGAGTTGGGGATCTCAAATGCAGAAAAGTGGTTTTTGTACTTAGGAGCTCCCTGTGTGTTAGCACAGAACATTCACCTCCATCCAGGATGAACTTAGCCTATGTAGACAGATGGTAGCTATCAAAAGGTGGGGGAAACCCAAAAAGCAAAATGTGGATTCTCAAGATGGCTGCAGTGGATTCTTCAATAGAAATTTGAAGCATGAAGTGGATGTTAGGACATCACAGGAAGCTCTTCTTACTTAAAACACAAGAACTTAACTGTAGGGGGAAGCACTCTTTCCATTTAAGGGGATGTAAACATTTGACTTTGTCAGTAGTAGTGAAGATAAACAAAGCTTATCTCCTTTGGTTGGGATCTGGGAGGGCTTTTAAAGTCTCATGGAAGGAGAGAAGGGCGGTTCTGTTATTTATTTATTATACTTGAGCTAAGTCACTGAAATCTGTGAAGGAATGTCTTTCAGTTTTCTCATTCCTAGTTGTCTGCATTGCTGTGGCCATTGAGTATCCTGGTTCCCATAGAGGAAGGCCACAACATGGTTTACTTTCTCATCTGTTTATTTTGCCTTGTTTCTTTTATAGATGAGGGTACTCTGTAGTAATTCTTTTGTAGAAACTTCATGTCTCAAATCTTGTCACACAGCACAGGCTGTGATTAAACATTCCATGAGGACTTGATCCATGGGTTGGGAAACATGGTTGATACCATCTCTTTATAGGAGATGGCAACCCAAATATGGCAGCTCACCTCATATCCTTGCTGGCAGAGCCGTGATCTTATTCAGGTGTTCACTTCTGTGTAGACTTGAGTTCAGGTGGTACTTGATTACCTTGAATAGTCTAAGCTAGTCATTATATTTTTATTCCTCATGTCAGTTATTGGCTTAGGAAGGTCCAGGTCTGGCCACTTGGACCTGAGGGGAAATCTTCTATGGGTGCTTCTGGAAAAAAGTTCCCTTGTTTTTGATGAAGAGAAGACAAGTATAGTTTCTGTCTCTGGTTGTTGCTGGTATGTGGTGCTTTGAACTTGGTAGCAGTAATGTTTGAAACATGAGCTGGCCTAAGAGGACAAACTGACACCCAGGAGACACCCAGCTTTGAGACAGCAGGAGACAGAAGAACTGTAAAAAAGATAGAAAGATAGCTTCTTTGATGACACTGTTGAGCTGTCGAATTGACCACCCAGGGCCCATTCTACTTTGGAACTTCTTGTTACATGTGAGAAAAAGAAAATCTTATTTAAGCTAGTTGGGTTGGATTTTCTGTTTCCTATAGTCCAGTGCATTCTAACTGATAAACAACCTTTCCTATCCACACAGGATACTTTGGGATAAAATTAGAAAATCATGAAAATGCTTTTACATGAGTACAGCACACAATTAACATAAAAACAGCCAATATTACAACATTCTGTAATGTATCATGTTCTCATACTCAGTGCTCCCATATCACTTTAGGTAGTGCTTTTCTCTGTAGCAAGGGGACAGATCATCAGGATAAAAAACAGTCATTTAAAAACTGTTTTGTTTCTTTTCCCCAGCATTCTTTCTATAAGAATTGACATGATAAATAACTCCTAAAATTTAGTATGAGGAAAAAAATCATTCTTTCCTGATAAACTTGTATTTCTTACTGTTGGAAAGTGACAAAATAATCATATATATTCCTTTTGGCTTATTTTACCAATAAGCTCTGTTCCAACCTTAATGCTTAATTGTACTTCATCTAAAATTCCTAGTATATCTTCTAATTTTTGCTAGTTGGTTTTATTTATTTTAGTTATTTTAACAGCAGTCAGTAATCTGTATCACATCTTCATTGAACCTAGCCAACCACCTTTACTTTCATTATTACTGAGGACGTGTTTCTGATTTGTTTAAATGAGAGTCCCAGATACCTTCTAATGGAGCATATTTTTTGTTCATTCATCTATCCATTTACTACACATTTATTGAGCTCTCACTAAAAGTCAGTGAGGCACTTGAATAGTTTTATTTGGTTTGGGTATAGGACTCAAAAAAGAAAGCACTAGGAACTCAGAATTAGGGGCAACAGAGCATTAAGTTAGGGGAAAGTCATTTTTCATTGCTGGGCCTGAGGAGAGTTTTGAAGCTAACTGAAGGGTATTGATTTGAGGGATGTTGATGAGTTTCATCTCCTTTTCCCATTTCTGAACTAAATGTAATCCCTTCAGAAGTTGAAAGCCAGGAAACCTTTATAATAGTGAAAGGATAGGAAAGGAAGACTTTCCTAGGTAGCACAGTATTCAACAGGGAAATTCTGGGGTCAAGTAAATAATTGATGTATATACTATAATTCCCAACTGACACTCTCTGGCCTCTCCAAGAAAAAGAAGGTTAGAATCCTTTTGAAATTTGTTACTTTGAAAGTTTTCTCTTTTCAAGGAAAGAATAAAAGCAATCTCCTTAAATAGTGCAGTTACAGTTGGGGAATGATGTCTGTTCTGTGAGTTATATGCCTGACAGAGGCTCTCATAGAGGCTCAGAACAGATATCTGCCCTAACAGAGCCTTGGGCATCACTGCTGGAAATGATATGCCAAACTCCAGGATTACTTCATTCTGGGGACTGCAGAATTAAAAAAAAAAAAAAAAACACAAAAAAACCAGAAATCCATAAAAAACAACAGTCAAAAAAAAAAAAAAAAAAAAACAACCAAAACCTAGTTTGAACAGCTTCTTGATTACCTTACTATTGCTGCCAATCTTGGTGGGGAAGCATTTACTCTTCCTGGACTCTGGATAGTTTGATCTTCCAAGCGAGCTGAAGAACATGGAAGGATTCAAGTTGCTTTTGTCTTTCATATGTCCACTCTAAGCTTTGCTAAAAAGCCATGGCTTACCTTTCCTAAGCTAGGACCTAACTAATCTCTTAGGATTGGCTTTTGAGTCATCTGAGAGTGTTATGCCTTTGTTTTGGGCATCGGTTTGATCCCAAATGGTTCAGCTTTAAAGAACACCTGCACTAAGTGGCAGGAAGAAATTAGAGTCATCCATATTGATGATGAAAACTGAATCTCAGAAGGCTTACAGTTGTACCCTAATTCTTTTTGCTTAGGGTATTGAGAGAGGGAAGTGTAGAATTTAAAGTTATTATAATAAAAATCCTTATGAGGCCGGGCACGGTGGTTCACACCTGTAATCCCAGCACTCTGGGAGGCAAAGGAGGGAGGATCACTTGAGGTCAGGAGATCGAGAGTAGCCTGAGCAAGAATGAGTCCCTATCTCTACTAAACATAGAAAAATTAGCTGGGTGTGGTGGCAAGCATCTGTAATCCCAGCTACTCTGGAGGCTAAGGCAGGAGAATTGCTTGAGCCCAGGAGTTTGAAGTTGCTGTGAGCTAGGCTGATGTCACTCTTGCCAGGTGACAGAGTGAGACTCTGTCTCAAAAAAAAAAAAAAAAAAAATTCTTACATCACTTTACTTCATAATTGAAGGGTGCTTGTCTTTGACCCTTGGCATGATTTAAATGACAATAGATTTAAGAGATGCTTTGTGACTGACTTAATTTTCAGTGTTTTAACTTATTCACTAAGTTGACTTGGCAGCCCTGAGCACCGTTAGTATTTTGTGTGACATTTTTAAAAGATCATTTGAGCCAGTGGTAATCCCCAAGGTAGCCATTGTTCTAAAACTCTGAGAAGGACCTTCAGGTTCCTGAAATATATTCCCCTGCCCCAGGAAGCAATGTGTTTTGAGGTTGTGGGGTCTGGTTCTGAGTTGAACTCCTTTAGTGTTTTAGACCTTTGTTTCCTTCTTCTTTAATTACAATAGTGTTTCTTACTGTGGTCATCTATTGAGAAGCATAGGTGGAAAGTAAGCATCAGTGGTATGATAGTTCTGAATATGGGAATGGGTTCTTGGGAGCCATTTATATACCTTTTGGGACAGGGAGTATGGTTGGTAGTTCTAGAATGGAGTGGCAGCTGCTGGTGTACATGACCTGTGACATGGAAGATCCTGACCTCAACAGCACATGCCAAACATCTGATAGCTATAGAGAATAATGCTGACCACTAGTCAAAGGTTGGATATTGCAGACTCCTCTGCTTCTCTCTCACCTGAGTCAACTGGTGTTGGATAGCAGGGAGACTAGTACTTTGGACTTTTTTAGCTACTCAAGTTGACTCTCATGTTGCTCCTTTAGAAAGCTAATAAATTTTTGGTTATGCAACTAGATAAATTAACAATAGACTAAAAAGATAATGGTAGAAACCTACTGTCTTAACCTATTTGTGTTGCAATAAAGGAATATCTGGGGCTAGGTAATTTATAAAGAAAAAAGATTTATTTGCTCATGGTTCTGCAGGCTGTACAAGAAGCATGGCATCAGCATCTTCTTCTGGTGAGGGCCTCAGGAAGCTTGCATTCATGGTGAAAGGCAAATGGGAGTAGGCATCAGATGGCAAGATAGGAAGGAAGAGACAGGGGAGGGAGGTGCCAAGACTGTTCAATGACCAGTTCTCACAGGAACTAAGAGTGAGAACTCATTCACTTGGGAAATGACACTAAGCCATTTATGGGGGATCTATCTGCTTCCACAACCCAAACACCTGTTACGTGGCCCCACCTCCAACATTGGGGATCAAATTTCAACATGATCCTTGGCAGGGCCAAACAAACTAAATTCAAACTATAGCAGCTACTTAGGAAATCTAGTTGTAGTTTTACTCAGAGATCCTTGCCAGAATTTTGCCTTCTAAAAGAAGTACTTTTACCTGTTGCTTCTTAGAAAAATCAATAATTATCTACTACCCTCAAAAAAAAAAAATTATTGACTACAAACTGCCCCCTTTAGCCTGAGGGTAAAGGGGCAAACATCAAAGAGGAATTTTGAGGACAAAGTCTTGGTGAGAGTAAATACTAATTAGATGTGTTGCCTGGGAATATCTAAGCTTCAGAGAATCCATGATGTCTACAGGTGCTTCTAGGATACTTTATTAAAAAGTTAGTAATCAGTTATTATTCTTTCTCAGTATTTCTCAAACTATTGCTTTTAACAGAATCACTTAGAGGGCTTATTGCAACCCAGGTTGTTGGCCTCTACCCATAGTGATATGGCAAATAGGGCCTGAGAATTTGAATTTCTAACAAGTTCTCAAATGATGTCCAGGCTGCTGGTCTGGGTTCTCACCACCAATTAAGAACCACTGTTGTGTCTGATCCTTCTTCTGCACATTTCACATCCATGCAGCAGGTATGAAATGAAATTGGGCCCCCAAAAGCATTCACCTTTACTATTGACCTGATTATTGTATAATTGGATATTGACCTTACCAAGGGCTGATGATATTTGGACTACAAATTAATTGTAAATCTTAGTGAAAGCTCTACCATATTATCTAGATTTTTGATCCTGAAAAATCTTGCTCAAATTTGAAATTTGTCCTCAGATGTCTTTGAAAAATACAGATTCTGTGAAGTATAGTACATTCCATAATCATTACACTAAAAAAAAAAAAAAATACCCCACAGAAAATTATATCCACACTTTACAGTAGAATCATCTGGAAGCTTAAAAAACATAGTTGTGCTTGGATTCCATCCTAGACCAGTTGAATATAATTCTCTGGGATTGGGCACCAAGAAATACAGTTTTGAAAGTTTCCCAAGGGATTCTAATGGGCAAGCTAGGTGTGAACCACTTCAGTAGGCCCTTGGAAAGATGGGGAGCAACAAGGCTCTTTGAAGTAAGTCCTTTATATTTGCTTTAACCTGCTGCCCTTTCTCCTTTTCACCATTAGACGAATTCCCCTGTCATTGTACTCTATTGTGCCCCTACTTCACCCTTCTTTTCAGGCTCGCTAGCTTCATCACATCGTAGATCATTCTCTCTGGACTTAGGACAACAGTCCAACAGATTGTTTACTGAAGTGAATGCAATGAATGGCCTTTTTATTAGGGTTCAAAAATTATTTTAAAATGAAATTGTTTAGTTTGGTGTCTAGCTAGTCATCTGTTCCATACTGCAGTTTGAGCTTCTGTTTTAGGAGGTGTTCCCCACTCTTATTTCCTTACCCTAATAAAGGAACAGGCCAGTCAATGTTTCCAAAGCTCCTGAGCCAACCCTTAAGGCCAGAGAGAGGTTTCACAAAGAGCCGGCTCCCTCCCTCATTGCCAGCAGAATGAATGTTGTTGAATCATTTGATCCTGGATCTGTGAAATAATACACAGGAGGAATTTCTGCTTTATGACTTTAATCTGATAAACTCTACTTGCTCTGGCGTGTTTACATTCTCTGTGTGTTCCTTTGCTACCACCAGCATAATCCCAGCCTATGGGTAGACACTAGCATGCAAAGCCCCAAACCCAAACCAAGCCTTGATGCAAACTTCAAATAAAGAATTACTTTAGAATGCTCTGTGATAATGCTAGGCACTTAACATTACTGCTGCTGGGCTCCTAAAAGGAGCCAGAAAGTGGTAGATCGTGAGTATCCTGTAAAATTTCTTACTGAGCTTGGGCCTGAAGCAACCAACTGCTATAATCAAAGACAGCAAAGCTAGTTTACCTTTTATCTTTTCCTGTTACCATTCTTATAAATTATGTTTTCACTTATCCTTTTCCCCCCCTTATTTTCTTTTCCATTCATATCTCTCCTCTATTTTCTCTCTACTCCATGCATCTGTCATGCCTCTTTGTTTGTTTGTTTTTGTCTTCTATTTATGTTCTCTCAACTTTTCACTTATAGAAGAGCCAGGAATCTTGGCTAATTTGAGAATTATCCAAACATTGGGGTATTTCTCCAAAGTGGATCTTGGGTGGTCTCCTTTATGCTCATTTTTAATCTCACTAATTTTTAGAACAAGTTGGCTGGAGATCAAGACACAAAGAGCAACTATGTCTTAGAACTCATTAAAGATGGTCAGAAACAAGGAAAGGAGAATTAAAATAATGCCCTTAACCTGTCTGTAACCTAGGACATAAAAGATGCTTATACAGAGATTGCAAAATCCATGGTGTGTCTGTGACAGTTTTTCTTTTTTGTGTTCATGGAAAATATCATAAGTAGATCTGAGAACTCGGATCTTCTGATTTTTCTCGACCCAGTACTCCAGGCAGAGGCCTCTAAACAGGATGAATCCCATCACTGTTAGTGGGAGCTTAGAGGGAATTTTAGGTGAGGGTAAAATATTGTAACAGAAATAAATGCCATTTTTTGAGGTAGCTCTTTTGATTTAGCATTGAAGATTTGTGCTGAGAGACCCCCAAACCTTAATAGATATTGCAACCCTTCTTTTTACTGCCTGTTAACCCAGGCATGTGACAAGAGCAAGATTTCTAGAGATTGCCATAGACAAAGAATAATTTCAGTGAGTTTGGGAAAGCCTGAGGACAGATTTAGGGTGAAAGGCACATATCATTTAAAAGTTTCAGTGCAAATTGTGGCTTTACCAGGAGGTCAATGGTTGGAGACAACTGTTTCCTGGAATCATGTAGGGCACTTAAAGTGTTAAATAATATATATACAGCATTCCAGAGGTGAGGAAGATGTTTATTAATTCTGGTGCACAGGTGTCAGTGTGATTATTGGGAAGAGGTTGAAGAGGCTTGACAGTATTAGAATATGGACACATTTGAACAGCAGCAGCTTATTGTCCTAGAACGAACTGCCTCCTGGCCACAATTTATTGGCATGGCTGATGTAAGGACTCGGCACAAGCCACCATTTATCTGCTTCTTCAGTTGACCATCAGAAAGCCTTAAATAATTGTGTGTGTAAGAAACATCAAAGTGACAGACTTGGGTCCAAAGGACTGTATATTTTTGTACATCTACCTTTACCCTTCTTTTTGGACTTGAATATTTCAGATGAAACGATTATAACATTTTCTTCTACATAGTGTAAGTAGGTATCTACTCAAACTAGCTGAGAAGATACACCAGGTTATACTTTTTATGGATGGGTGGCAAGCATGATGTCTTTGTCAAATAGGAATTGCCCTCTGCCTTGTGTGTTTGGGGAGATGGCTGGCCACACCTCTAAAACAGTCAGCTGTGGACAAATTAACAGAATGTGGTACCTGTACATAAAACTAAATATAGAGCTGGGTGTGGTGGCATATGCCTGTAGTCCCAGCTACTCTGAAGGCTGAGGCAGGAGGATGCCTTGAGGCGAGGATTTCGAGGCCCCATCTCTCTGAAATAAAACCCAAACAAAACTAAATATAGAACCGTTTTATCTTTATGCACTAGATAAAGATACTGCATTTGGAAGAATTTATGTAAATTGAACTATTTTAACTGGATTTAGGGACATTCATTGAAAGGTAATCTTTGGTAAATCCTTTTGTGGTAATTTATCTCCCCTCTTTTCATCCCCATTTGGAAGCCCTCAATTTAGTGTGTTTGGATAAGGTGGATTCTTGCATGATTAAGTCACTCCAGTTTATACCTGTTGAGGAGTAAATTACCAGACTAAGCTCCTTTGGGGCAGTGATGAAGAGCTTTGCCGTAGGTGCTCTGGAAACCGGCATTCACTTTTTTCACATGTGAACTCTGTCTCAATTAGTGCAAATACTTGGAATCCTAGAAAAAAATTGAAAATTTTTTAACAATAACAATAATATTAGCATTTACTCATTGCTCAAAATAACTACTGAGCCTGATAGTGTGTTTAGCAGTGAAGGTTGGCAACAACTTTAGGAGGATGCCCACAGTTTGTACTTTGAGCTCACTCTAGTGGGGGAACACAGATAAAACCGATGAGTAGCACAGTAAATGTTAAATGTCATTGCCCTTGTGAGTGTGTAAGAGTGTGATAACTGCTCTAACAGGGGACTCTATGAGATCACCTACAAGAGACCTTGACCTGGCTTGGGATGATGGCTAAGAGGACTGAAGCAGCAAGTCTTTGTCTCAGTTTCTTATGTGAAATTAATAACCCATAGAGATTCTTATGATGATTCCATGAGACTAATGCACATAGATCCTGTGGCAGTCCTGGTACTTGAGAAGCCATCAGTAATGATAGCTATCCTTGTCACTAGTCCTTTGTTCCTTACAACAACAGTCCTTTGAAGACAGTAGCACTTTCTCTATTTTACAGATGCTCAGAGAGGTTAATTTGCCCAAGGTTATCCACCTGGAACTTGGTAGGGCCAGGCTATTCTTAAATCTAGATGTCTCTCTCCTGGTTAGCTTTTGTTCTCTTTATGCTACTCAGGAGGCCCAAGATGATTCCAGCTGCTTCCTGCTTCATTATCTCCCTAAGTGCCCCACTGAGAGGAGTCTGCAATTGCCTGCCCCTCCTCTCCCTGCCTCCTGGTCTTACCATGAGTCACTGCTGAGCCATTTGTGTCAGAGAGGAAAATGGGGGCTTGCTATTCGCATGTAGCAATTTGCTGTGTGTTCTTGCTTATTTGCCAGGGACACCAGCAGAGAAGTGTTCATCAAGAGGCGTCATGTTTGTTAAGGGACCACATGGTGTATTTTAAAAGCTCTTAGCACTCTCTGGCATCATCGATTATGCTTTAGCATAAGAAATAAAGTGACACTGAGCCTTTTATTAATAATACACATGTTTTCCATTTAACTTTGACTGGTTAAATCCGGCATAAAATGCAGCCTTGCAAACTAGCCTCCCTGGGATGTGTAGCTTCTCTTATGCTATTTATGATGTAGCTCTTTATTGAACAGGGGGCTCAGATAGTCTTCTGCCTGTAGCTAGGGCTCTGGACTAGATTTTCTCTTTTTCTTTTATCTCTTGATGGCTGGGTTGCTTTGTTTCACAAGGCTCATGGATATGGGTAAATAATGAAATGGGAGCTGATATCTGACAACCAGAGAGGGATATATATGTGCTCCCACATTCTGATTCAGGCTTTTGTATTTTGCGCATTTGACAAAACTGAGTGGCCAATATTTGAAGTTTATATAAGGTTCGAAGAATTTGGGGCTCTGAATTTGAGATGACTTAGAGATCGTATTTTTATTTTGCAGATAAAGAAACAGATTTAAAGGGGATGATGATGATATTAGTAAAAGCGCTGACACTTTCTAAGCCAGATACTTTTCAGGATGCTTTGTGTGTGTTACCTTGATTCTCACAATGACTTTATCATGTAGGTAGTATTATTATCCCCATTTAAAAAATGAGGAAACTGAGGCACAGAGAGGTTCAGTCATTTGCCCAAGCTACACAGCTGAAAGTGATAGAGCTGGGAAGTGCACCCAGGCCATCTTTGCTTTCTGTTATGTCACTATACTATAGCTTGTCCCAGGTCACAAAGCTAGGCAGGAATAATCTGGGACCAGAATCTCAGTCTTCTGATGGATGAACTACATCCATGATTTATAAGATTCCTTTAGCTGTTGAAGTCTTCTTTAAGTGGAGATGTTACTAGATAGCCTACCCAAATAAAAAAACAAAAACTTAGCTGCTACTGTTTATATGAGGCGGGCCAGGCATTGACTGTGCATTCCATTTGTTCAGCCCTTGCTATGGCTTCTAAGAAACCCACATGGGGCATTATTTTATTTTGTTTTATTTTTTATTTATTTATGTATTTTTTGAGACAGTCTCACTCTGTTGTCCTGGGTAGAGTGTCATGGCATAAACCTAGCTCACAGCAACCTCAAACTCCTGGGCTCAAGCAATCCTCCTGCCTCAACCTCTGGAGTAGCTGGGACTACAGGTGTGTGCCACCACTCCTGGGGCATGATTTTAAACATTGGCTTTAGTTAGGGATATGAGCTTCAGATTGCTGTCTTTTTGGCTACAATTAAAATCATAGCAGGGAACAGATATTTCTCATCAGATATATCCCATTCTCTCTGCGTCTGTACCCACTGGAGGCAAACTCTGAAGCTTTTATAGGTGTATTATTGTAGATTTTCAGGGTCGCTGGGGTTATTCAGAGTCAGATATGTTTTGAAAAAAAGGCCTTCCTGAGAATCTGAATCCCCCCCTTACTAGCTGAAAATCTCTGCGCTAGAGTTGCCATTGAGATCTGCACGTCTAGTGGACAATGAATTGCTGACTTTCACTGCCTCTCTCTTTACTTGGACATCTCATAGTGTGCCAGGATGATCATTCTTATCATTACTTGTGTTGTAAGTACCTGATTTGGCTCTGCCTTGCTCATTAGATTGGTGTTGTCTAGTGAGCGAAATGCTAGTGTGATTTGGTTTTCTCTCTGTGTCTGCAGTGTTGAACACCAATTTCTGGAGCATAGCAGTAACACAGTAAACGCCAGTGAAATTTTTTGAACCACTTTTTACTGTTCCAGACTGTAGGCATAGATGTATAGATCAAACAGGTTGAATATGACTTAACCCCAGAATGTCTTCTGTAGTAGGACCTTCTTTTGTCTGGCTCCAAGTAATAGAATAAAAAGATGAAAGCTGATATAGTTGGGATTCTAGTTTGGTAAAGAAAAGACATCACTCTGAAGCTCATATCCATTTTGAGAGTTATAGAAAAACCAAATCTAGTTTTTGGACACCCATTGCTCCCCTAATTAAAGTTTCTTCCTTTATATAGATTGTTGGAGAAGAAAAGTAGTATGGGGCGGGGTGGGGGGCGTATTCAGGAAAAGCAGACCTTAAGCCAGAAGAATCACCTCAGAATCTTAGGTTCTATTCCTTATTGGCTTACTAGGGGTCTTGTAGTCAGCTGTATTTGTTGTTGTTTTTGTAGGTAAAGGAAGCCTGGCAGGAGAGCAAAGTATATGAGGCCGAGGAGCTTGACTGGGGGCGGTTTGGTGGTGGTGGTGGTGGTGGTGGCTGAGGAGAGAGAGAACAGGGGGGAGTAAAGAGGGAGATAAGGAACAGGAATCAGTCTAGGCCAGTGGTTCTCACAGTGTGGTTCCTGTACCAACAACTTTGGCATCACTTGAGAACCTGTTAGAAATGCAAATTCTCTGATTCTCCCCCAGACCTGTGGAATCAGAAACTCTATGGGCAGGCAGTGTTTTTGAAAGCTACTACTTTGCTAACCTCCTTCACCCCCACTCAAATATTCCCAATTCTTTTAGGTTTTAGTTGATCTATTATACTTGGATTATGTGTCAGCGAATAGGTCTGTATTGAAGGAGCACTATTGAGGAAACATAAAGAAATCTCCTTCTACTCCAAAACGAATTTCTCAGAGTTAAATTACATGTTTTATTAGTGTCTATTGCTTTTGTTCACATTAAGCTCTGAAACAAAATTAAGATTCTTGTCAAGCCTTGAGCTTATTAATAGCTGTTTCATTTGTTTAGTACTAATTTAAAATGTCTGATATCTGTAGAGGAAGTACTTTATAAAAACACATACTTGTTAAGTGTTCCACTAGGAGAAGCATTGTGAAGCCCACAGGATACTAAGATTAAGCAAATAAATGTAGTTTTGTTGAGCTCTCCTCAGTATAATGAATGTGGTGGGTAAGAACAGTGGGCTCCACAGCTTGAAGGGGTTCCCACTGGTCAGATTTCAGAGAATTTGAACATTAAAGAGAATTACTGCAATTGAATGTAAAACATTGAGCAAATAAAAATCTATGAACCTATAGTGATGAGAGACAGAGAAAGAGAGAAACTCTTGGCATCATTGGAATTGACTTTTATGCCAACTTCTATTCTAAAAATGGAAATTAAAGGAAAGAATTAAACACTTACCCTGCCTTTAATGAGAAACTGTAGTTCTTCCATGGTGGAAGAGAAACTCTGCTTTAGAAATGGATGCTAGCAAATAAAATATAGAAAGAAACATGGAATTAGAATATCAGCATTTGCAGCCTGCACTGAAATATTTTCTTCAGGCAAGGGCCATCAATGCAAAACCAATAGTTGGAAGGATGTTGGGGAACAGAATAATTTTGCGGTATTAGAGAGTACCCCACAGATTACTAGCAAAGGGGAAAGAGTATGCCCTTACAGTGGTTGTCACCACCTTAACTAAGTGGTCAAATATAGCATGGAAAGCCTGATAGCAAAGTGCACAGCATTACCAAATTTTGCCAGAAATTTTTAACCTGAATCTCATCAGGTTCAGGGAAAACTCGGGGGTCAGAGAAACAGATTAATTCACACTAGGAAGAAAGTCAGACAAATTCAAAATGTGGGGCATTCTCAAAACAACCAATCTGATCTCTTCAAAAAGTCAGTGTCATGAAAAAATAAATTGCTATTGGGCATGATTCTGGATTAGAAAAGACTAAGAAAATAACATCCAAATGCAAAGCACAATCTTCATTGGATCCGGCTTGAAAGTAATAGCTGCTATAAAAGATGCTTGAGGCAATTGTGGGAATTTGAATATAGACTGGCTATCAGATGACATTAGGAACTTACTGTTAATGTCTTACATGTGATAATGGTATTTTGGTTATATTAGAAGAATATCTTTATTATTAGGAGATGTTTGTTAAGTATTTCATCATGAAATTGTCATATCTGCCATTCACTTTCACATGGTTCCTTGAGAGATAAAAGTGAGTGTGTAGATAAATGAATTTGGCAGAATAATAGCAATTTTGAATTTCAGTATTCATTTCATATTTTTAGTGTTTGAAAATGTTCTCAATAAAAACGGGCTGCCCAGATTCAAATATTGACTGTCACTTCCAAATGTATGGCCTTGGGTAAGTTTATGCATTTAACATCTCTCAGGGTCCATATCTGTAACTTGTGTGTAGCAATAATAATGCCACAAAGTTCTGTTGAGGTTATTAAGTGACATATTAACACACATAGCTGTAGTGCCTAGCATGAGTGCGTCACACAAACTGCTCAATAAATATTAGTTTTGTGATGGTGGTGGTGACTGAAAGAGTTAATATCTCAGTTTAATAATGTTACTGATTTAACATAGAAAATAGTAGGACATGTTCTTAAACTTTTGGATAATAACCCATGAAAGCTGTGAATTGACAGGAAAATTTACATGTAATTTCTGAGGTTTCTAGCTCATGCATGCATTCATGTTTGAGAATGCCTTATCTAGAATGTATCTAGAAACTTGGGTGGTGTTTAAGAATACCTTATCTAGTAATCTGTTGCTATCTCAATATTATGTTTTGATTTGGAGAAAAATTCAATGGATTTTTAAAAAGGCTTACAAAGCAGTGACTATAATGCTGGTGTGAAAGAGTTTGACTTATAACAACATACAACCAGATAAACATGTCCCAATTAGTGTAGTTCTCTTCAGAGGACATACCTTAGGGTACTATTTATACATTAATCATGTTATTGTTCAGAACACCCTCTTTAAGGATTTCCTTTAGATCTTTAAGCTGAATTGTTTTTTAGAAACATCCAAAGTTTTCTGTAGTTGATTCTGATGTTATGAAGTAAGTGAATTAAAATAGATAATTCATATTTGATCACAAAAGTATGTGACAGGAAAGTGGTGGGATGTTTTTTGCCTTCTTGTGGCCTGTGATGCTGGTGGAAATTTTAAAGGAAGAGTTTCAAAAGTAGTTTGGTTTGTTCAAACTCCCCAACCCTAAACTATTGGTAACATCAGTGAGTGTCCCTTATTTTACCTATTTGGATGTATTTTCACTGGGACAATTCCTTTAGTCAGTGACCCTAAATTTAAGTGTTTGAGTTTCTGATCCTGTGATATCAGCAGCTGGACTTGATTCAGGTCCTTTGACTCAAGTGCACGGTGGTAGCATGACCAAAAATAAATGGCAGTAAATCTCTAGTGGCTGGCTCTCTGATGGTAGCCTGTCTCAGCTCAGAACTTCTGAAAGGTATTAATATGAGACCTCATTGATAGCCAGGCATGATGGCTATTGTTTATTCAGAGATGGTGGGAGCCTGAGTATAGTATTTTCCTGTGTGTAGGCTGATAATGGAGGATGTGCCAGGTGGGGGTTGGATGGTATCTAGGCAGAGTCTGGGCAAAGGGTACTGTTTGGTACCTTTATCACCCAGTGACATGTGACTGGGCTGTCTGTCTAGGGTAAGATGAGGACATGATTCAAGGGTAGGATCCAGGCCCGAAGAGAGGCATTTGGAATAGCACTGTTGGACTTCAGCTCTTCCAATGGATCTGTAAGAAGTGGTCAGTACATACCTTGGGGATGAATGGAAGAAGTGTTAAAATGAAAATGATAAGGGGTGAACCAAATAAAATGGGTTTCTTGGGTCACAGGACTAGTGGAGGGGCATTTAGGCTGGAATGGAGAGTAATAAGAATTGGGGCAGGATTATATAGGGTCTTGTCTTGTTGCTAGGGCAGAATTTTTCAACGACAGGTGTATGTACGAGGTCAAAATTAAGGAAGTCTGTTGGAGAAGATTATAAACCCCATGGAGGCAGGAAACATCTCTGTATTGTTTAACACTAAATACTTGATGCAGTGCCTAGAAAATAGTAGATATTTTCCAGTAAATATATGCTGAATGAGTGAAAGTGTAGAGTAGGTTAATAAGAGAATGAATGAGGATGACACGTGACAGAGCAGTGACCTGTGGTGTTTGATGGCTGATCTAGTTGCAGAGTAACAGGTAGAATGTTAATATTTTAAATTCCCTCAGAGTCTAGTTGCTGAGATGTTTCATTTCCCAGTGAGGGAATTTTCTGATGGCTTAGCTCACATGGTGATCAGTCTTTGCAGGAGAACTGTGAAGTAAGCTTACTGTGTCCATTTTAGAGATGAGGAAACTGAGATTCAGGGAGGTGAAGTAATTTTCATGAAGGTCCACCACTAGGAAGATAATAAGACCTCAAACTAGATATTTCAATTCTTGAATATAATCTTCTTTTTACTTCGGCAGTCAATGCTAGGGATAGTTTTCTGTGAAAGTGGCTTAATAGTATTAATATCTTTATATCATATTATGATGATTAAGCATGATGAGAGAAATAAATAGGGAAAAATTCACATATGAGCCAATCCTTATTGCCCTAGTCATCATTTGGCTGATTTGAATAATGAAGCTGATAGAGCTGAATGAGTAGAATAATTTGTGATTTTTTAAAAAATCCTCCATTCTACTTAATGGGCTACAGTTAATAGAAAGAAATAGAAACCTCAGTTAATCTTCACATAGGCTACTTATTTAGGAAAAGAGTTATTTCCAATGAGATTAGCCTTTCCTTTGCATTGTATTGCTGGAGACAGTTTTTGTTTTGCCCACCCAGTATTTAAATGGTTATTCCTGTAAGGAAATCAATCCTACTGATAACCGAACAAAAGAAATTAAACAGACATAAACAAACCTAAAATACATCTTAGAAGGATGTGGTCTTCTAGCTTTCAGTCATTCAGTGAGGCATTTGGCAGAGTTGAGTGCAGCAGATAAAACTGTCATGATTTTCAGAAGTCATTCCAAAACAGCAGAGGGGAAGCATGACAGACACTGGAAAGAGACCCTCTCTCAGATGATGAGTAATATATATTTTATACTCATATTAATATTTCATTGGAGAGAAGGTCAAAATCTACATTTAAATAGAAATATTTAAAAAGGAGAAGCATAATATTTGACTAAGTGAAACACTCAGGGTTTTTCAAGAACACAATCTGTCCCCCTGGGACTTCAGCTCTCCAGATCTGTTGTTTCTTAGAGCATGGTGAAATGTTTGAATTCCTTTAGTCTTGTGAGTGAATCTTAGCCCTGGCATTGGGAATCTTAATTCCCTCTCCCCTCCTATTTGACCCTGAATTGTGTTACATATTACCTAACATCATATTCTGTGCACATCGTGGCCTCTCTCAGTCCTGTAACTTTATTTAAAAATAATCTCTAAAAATTCATTTTCCCCATCCTGTGAAATGGAGGTAATAGGATAGTGGAAATGGGCATAAATAGGATGCTTTCAGTTGTTAGCAGTGGAAAACGCAACAACAAAGTACCATGACAAGAAGTTGGGAATAGGAGGTCCCAGGGTTGATTCAGAGTGTCTAAGATTCAAGTTCTAGTCATCTTTTATTTCCCTCTGCTATTCATAGCATGTTAATTTCACCCTTATAAGAGAGGTGCCATGGCTCCAGAATAATGTCTTCTAAGCATTTAAAACAAAAAGAAAGGATACCAGGAGTAAAAGAATATTCCTTTTTTTTTTTTTTCTAAGTAAATAAGGAGGAAAATTTTCCCCAAAAGCCTGCAGAAAAGACTTACCTTTATATCTCATTGACCAGACCTAGGTCACATTACCACTCCCTTACTCCTTCCCTCAGTCACTGGTAAAGAGAATTTAGAAGGCTGAGGTTGGCTGGCTGAGAACATCATGCTTGATTCCCTGAGGCTGGTCTCGTTGTCTCCCTCAAAAACTCAGGGCTCTATTCTGATTAGCAAAGAAGTGGGGGAATAGGTGTTGTTTGATGCTCTTATGTGAGCTTCTGAATGTGAAATAAAGGTTCACAAAAAGCATGTCTTCCCGGGTATTTAGTGCATCCTTGGTTTATAAGTGGTTACAATGATATGAATCAGAAGCCAATATGGAAACGGAAAGTTGATATTAATAATTTTGGCCTATTCCTATGGAAATCACAGCAGGGAAGAGTATTAATATTTGCAAATGAAGGGAGGGTCCAGTTCTCTACAGCGATGCTGGTGAGCTACTGCCACATAGGGTAGACATGTGCTGACTCTAAACAGACCTAGAGGTGAGCTGAATTTGTCTAGGCCTCCTGGATCTTTCTTCTGTACTCCTTCTTCTCCATTTTCTATCAGTCCAATAAGAGGCAGCTGCTGATAATTGTCAGCAGAACTGGGAATCAGGTGTCTAGGGCTGTGATTCTGTTCTGACACTAACTGAAAACTTTGGTTCTGGGCAACCTGAGATAACAATAAATGACACACATATTCCTGCTTTTACAAGGTTCATGATGAGAAGCGTCACTATTCTGGTTCTCTTTTGCCTCATGACAGAGTGAAGATTCAGATTAAATGACCACTTCCCTTTCCTCTCAATGCATTTTTTCAATGATTTTTTTTCACATTTGCTTAGGAATTTTTTTTCTGGTCAGTGTCTTTTGTTGATATATTCCTCATGCATTTTACTTCTAGGAATACTGTTGTTTACAAAGCTTGCCACTGACAGATGTGGTCTGAGAGTGCAGAGGAAAAAAGTAGTTGACCACTCTGTGATTATTCTGGACTATGTGGCTCTCTTTTAATGCAAGCCAAGATCACATTAGCCTTTTCTGGCAATCTTATTACTCTGTGGTTTTTATTGGATTTGCAGTCAGCTACAATTTATAAGAAGAGTATTTGGAAGGTGACTTTGCAGAGACTTGGGCCACGAGACTTCTCTTGTGTTCTTCCTTTAGTTGATCCCCTCTTCCTATGCTGTGGGCCCAGAATCCATAACACAGTATTGATAATAAATACAAACATCTTTTGAGCACTTACAATGTGTCAGGTGTTATACTAAGCACTTTACAGGTATTGTTTTGTTTAATCCCCACAGTGGCTTTCTGATATAGGCATTAATAATTCCCGTTTTACAGATGAGGAAACAAGATGGAGCAAGCTAAGTAATTTGAGCAACTTCATGTAGTAGTTAGTGGTCAAGGCAGAACTAAAGTCTAGGCAATTGGGTAGCAGAGCCTTAGCTTAAGCTTGCAGTGAAACCTCAGGCATTTTTGTATTTCTGTTACTCCTCCTAATTTCTCCCCTCTCCCTCACCTAGTACTTGTATAGTTGCTTTAAAATATCATTACCTGTCCTATCATTCAAGGTGAGGTAGAGATCAAAGGTTATAAACTGCTAGACCCTCAGAATAAGAGTTGGTTTGTTCATTCACTCATTGATTCATTCATTCACGATTGACTGAGTCCCTGGGGTGTCACACTGAGTTTTGGGGATACAGAGAGGAACAAGACTTAGTGTCTTGCATTTGAGGAATTCACAAAGCTCTGTGGTAAGAAAGTGGGCCAGAAATTCTTGCGTTCCCAGCAGGTTCTCTCATTCCTTGTAGGTCATGGTAAAGACTTTGTGTTTTGTTCTAAACATGATGAGTTCAGAGTATAGCATCTACTTTGCTCTACTGTAGCCTTTAAAGTAGGATTTATCTTTGGGCCTCAGCACCAATATATCTCTGGCGATCTACTTGGCCTTCCTCATTCTACCGTGCTTCCCTGACCTACTTTTTTTTCCTCCTTCAGATTAATTTGTTGTTCAAAGGGCGGGTGCCCCTGAAATGAGGACCTATGTGCTTACCTATGTGCTTACTTTTATGCTAGAGAATAAAAGACTAGAATCAAGCCTTTGCTCAGATCATACCTTGTGAGGAGAGCAAGAGTAGAAAGCTGAGCAAAAGACAGTTGAACTTGAGAGTGAGAAGGGAGCCACAGATGAAGGATGAGGACAGAGAAAGGGAAGCTAGGAGGGCTCTAAACTTACAGAGACCTGACCTCACACTTCATCTTTAGCCTCTAAAAACAGCTCTGCTCCTTCCCTGTTCCCTGCCAAGCACCATGTGATCCTCTTTTTTATCTCTTCCCATTTCCTTCCTTCAGTTTCCTCAAAGGGCCTTTCTCCTCACTCTAGATTTATTTTGGAGAATAGAAGTTGGTGGAGGTGGGGGGTTTCTGATTCTACAGAGAGAGAAACGAGGCACAGGATAGAGAGAGCCGCCATCTGTTCGCTTTTCTACAGGCCATTAGGGACTGTCAGAGTTTTTCATAGATCCCATGGTTTACTATAAGCCACAGGCAGCCCTGGTTTCCTAACAGGGATGGGGACATGCCTCCTGCCTTACTCATGGATGGATTTTTTCACCTGAGAATGGCAGCTCCCATCCAAAAGAAACAGCTCCTTCTAACAGAAGGGAAGCCAGTTGCTGTCTGTACTGCATTGCCCCTACCCATAACCCCATTAAGGGGTTGTAAATAGTACTATAATGATGTCTCAGTCATTTGTTTTGATGTATCTGAGCTTTTAATAAATCAGCCACAGCTTGCTTAATAGGAACATGAGAGCAGAGCACATTGCTGCCAGCAGCTGCTAGTAAATTATAAAGCATTCATCTGTTTTATAAGGGAATTAAATGTTTGTTCTCTTTTAAGGGTTTGTGACTAAACAAGGGTGTGTGTGTGTGCACGTGTGCACATGTATGCTTGCAGCGGCTTGCTTGATGCCTGTGCTCTCCCAAGTGCACTAACAACCCCAGGTACCTACCTGGGGAACACCTGTAACCAGAGCCATATGAATTAGAGTGCCCCCAGGTAAACCCTGCCATTACTGGCCTCTGCTCTGTATGCATCTCCAAAGCAACATTTATTAGATTGCATTTTTCTTTCACTTCAAAGGATTCTGTGAAATACAAGTCCCATTTCCCCCTTTCCCCTTTTTTCTAAAGACTGTCTAGGGAAGGAACATTAGATAAACCATACATCCAGCATGACTGACATTCAATTGTCTGTAAAACTGAGTTAGCTTGTTTTATTTGACTTTTATGTTTACATTTGAAGTGGACTTTTTCCTCTCTTTTCAATACCACTGGCTGTATTTACTAAATAATCTTTAGAAGAGAAGACATCAGAGTCGGTGCTTTTGGTAGAGATAAAAACATGGGAGCCAGCTAACTGGTATTCAGAAGCTGTTGGATACATATTTTGTGATCTTTAACAAGTTGTGTAGGTTTTTAAAATCTATTACCTCATTTTTTGTTGTTTTTAAGTGTTGAAATAATTGCAGATTTACAGGAAGTTGCAAAGGTAATATAGAGAGATCCAGGTGACCTTCACCTCATACAGTGTATACAAAGAGTTCTGTGTCATTCTGTCAGATGTGTAGATTGTGTAACCACCACTGCAATCAAAATAGAAAACTATTCCATCATTACAAAGATCTCACTAGTGCTACCCCAAGTGACATCTACCTCTTCCACCTCTTCTCCTCCACCATCCTTAACTCCTGGCCACTATTAATCTGCTTTCCATCTCAATAATTTTTTTATTTCAAAAATTATTATATAAATAATTGCTGTTATAATCACTATATACAATTATAGAATCAGCATCCTTGCCAGGATTCCATATGGTTACTATTTTTTATTTAGCTGTTTTATTAGGTTTGTAATGATATCTCGTTGTGATTAATTTGCATTTCCCTAATGCTGAAATTTTTTATGTGTTTATTTGCCATTTGTATATCCTCTTTGATGAAATGTCTATTTATATCTTTTGCTCATGTCTTTTGGATTGTGTGATTTTTGCTGTTCAGTTTTGAATGTTCTTTATATATTTGAGATGTGAATACTCTATCACAGATGTGGTTCACAGTCTGGAGCTTGTTTTTCATTCTCATAAGCAGGATCCTTTGCAGGACAGAAGTTTTCAGTTTTGAAGAAGTCAAATTTATCGACATTTTTTATAGATTATTATCAACAATTTTATGGATTTATAATACGGTATCACGTCTAACAAACTCTTCACCAAATCCTAGGTCTCAAAGATTTGTTCTTGTGTGTTCTCCATAAACTTGTTTTTTTTTTTTTTTTGAGGCAGAGTCTCACTCTGTTGCCCAGGCTAGAGTGAGTGCCCTGGCGTCAGCCTAGCTCACAGCAACCTCAAACTCCTGGGCTCAAGCGATCCTGCCTCAGCCTCCCGAGTAGCTGGGACTACAGGCATGCACCATCATGCCTGACTATTTTTTTCTATATATATTTTTAGTTGTCCATATAATTTCTTTCTATTTTTAGTAGAGACAGGGTCTCACTCTTGCTCAGGCTGGTCTCGAACTCCTGAGCTCAAACAATCCACCCGCCTCCACCTCCCAGAGTGCTAGGATTACAGGCGTGAGCCACCGCGCCTGGCCAATACCTTATAGTATTGATTACGATAGCTACATAATAAGTTTTAAAACCTTGAAATTGGGTAGAATGATTCTTCCTACTGTATTTTGCTTTTTAAAAATAATTTTAGCTATTCTAGTTTCTTTCCATGTACATTTTAGAATAATCTTGTCTATATCTACAAAAATCTTGCAGGGGTTTTGATAGGAATTAAGTTAAATGTATATATTAATTTTGGGAGAACTGACATCTTTGCTATATTGGGCCTTTCAGTCTGTGAACACTGTATATCTCTCCTTTTATTTAGATCATCTTTGATTTCTTTCCAAAAGCATTTTGTAGTTTTTAACATACAAGACCTGGCCATGCTTTGTTAGATTTGTACCTAAATATTTTACTTTCCTGAGACATTATAAATGACATGGTAATTGTAATTTTGTTTTCCATGTGTTCATTGTTAGTATATTGAAATACAATTTATTTTTGCATATTGATCTTATACCTTGAACTTTGCAAAGCTCACTTCCAAGAGTTCTTTTTGTAGATTTGTTGGGATTTTGTATGCAGTCCTGTTATCTTCAAATAGGTACAGTTTTATTAATTCCTTTCTGATCTGTATGCCATGTATTTCTTCTTCTTGCCTTATTGTGCCGACTAGAACTTTCAGTAGTGTGCTGAATAGCAAGTGAGAGTAGCCATCCTTGTCTTCTTAATCTTAGGGGAGCAAGCTTGAGGTCTTTGTCCACTAAGTATGATATTAGCTATAGGTTGGTAGATGTTCTCTGTCAAGGTCAGGAAATTCCTTTCTATTCTTGGTTTTCATCAATATGTACTGAATTTTGTCAAATGCCTTTTTGTATCAACTACGATCATGTGACTCTTTTTTAGTCTGTTATTATGATGGATTACATTGATTGATTTTTGAATATTGAACCAGCTTTCATACCTGGAATAAACCCCGTTTGGTCAGGATGTATAATTTTTTTTACATATTGCTAATTTTATTTGCTAATATTTTGTTAAGGACTTTGTATTTATATTTATGAGAGATAGCAGTCTGTAATTTTCTTTTTTGTACTGTCTTTGGTGGTGTTACCGGGGTAATACTGCCTTTGTAAAATGATTGGGGAAGTGTTGCTTTCCCTCTTTTCTATTGTAGGCATTTATTGCTATAAATTTACCTTTGGCACTGCTTGTGTCTCATAAATTTGGTGTGTTTCAAGTTTATTTTTATTCTGTTCAGGGCATTGTTTAATTTCTTTTAAGCCTTCTAATTTGACCCAAAGATTATTTACAGGTGTGGTTTTTAATTTCCAAGTTTTTTGAGGGTTTCCTGTTATCTTTCTGTTATTTATTTACTTGCATTGTGGTCAGAGAACATATTTTGTATGATTTCAATAATTTTAAATTTGTTAAGGTTTGTATTATGGCCCCAGGATGTATTTTTTCTGTGGTCACTTGAAAAAAAAAACCACTTTCTCCTTTGTTAAAGTGTTCTATAAATGTTGATTAGATCCTGTTGGTTGATGATGTTGTTGAAGTATTTTATATCCTTGCTGAATTTCTGTCACGTTGCTTTATGAATTGTTGATAAAGGGGTATTTTAGTTGCCAACTATATTTGTGTGTTTGTCTATTTCTCTTTTCAGTTCTATCGGTTTTTGTTTCACATTTTATCGTTCTGTTGTTTGGCACATACACCTTTAGAACTACTGTGTTTGCTTGGTTGATAGACCTATATATCATTTTGTAATGTCTCTCTCTGTTCCTACTAATTTTTTATGTTCTGAAGTCTACTATTAATGTAGGCACTGCTGTTTTCTTTTGGTTAATGTTTTCATTGTATATCTTTTTTATATTTTTACTTTGTACATATCTATATTGTTATATTTGAAGTGAGTTTTTTGTGGATAACATATAGTTGGGTCATGTTTTCTTATTGATTCAACCAATCTGTCTTCTAATGGATATATTTAGACAATTTACCTATAATGTGATTATAATTTTAAAATTTAGTTTTATATGTATATTTGTATTTATTTGTTTGGTTTTAGAGATGGGGTTTCACCCTGTCATCCATGCTGGAGCGCAGTGGCAATCATAGCTTGAACTCCTGGGCTCAAGTGATCTTGAAAGTGACTGGGACTACAGGCACATGCCGCCATCCTTGGCTAATTTTTTTCTTTTTCCTTTTTTTTTTCTTTTAAAAGAGATGAGGTCTCGCTATGTTGCCCAGGCTTGTCTCCAACTCCTAAGCTCCAGCGATCTTCTTGCCTCAGCCTCCTGAATAGTTGGGACTGCAGGCATGCACCACTGTGCCCAGCTTGTAGTGTTTTGGATATATAATCTTTGGATAGATTTTTTAGTGGTTGTTCTGTGTATAGTGCTATACCCACGTAACTTATCACAATCTACTGGCGTTGACAGTTTACCAGTCTGTGTGAAACCTTACCTTCTTTTGCCATCTCCCATTTAAAAGATAATTGTTTAAAATATTTCCATTAGCTACGTTGAGAATGACATCAGATATTGTTGTAAGACATAGTTGCTTTAATTTTCAAACATAACTTAGACTTTCCTTCTATCCTCAAGTTTTCTGTTATATTTACCCATATTTTTCTATTGTTTTCTTCTTTCCTAATGTTTTAGGATTTTCTTTTTTATCATTTACTTTCCTTTCCTCTACCCCCAGCCCCTGTTAACCTCTAATTTACTTTTTGTTTCTGTGAATTGGCCTATTTATTTCATATAAGTGGAATAATAAAATATTCATCCTTTTGTGGCTGGCTTATTTCACCTAACATGATCTTTTTAAGATTTATATGTGTAAAATTTTGTAATGAATATTTTGTAAATAAAGGTACATTTAGCTACAATTTCCTATTTTCCCTACGTATGGTGACTTTACAGACACCTTGTATAAATAATTTTTGATATACCTACATCATAGTATTGCTATGGTGCATAAGTGATATAAAATTGAAAGAGGATTAGACATTTAAATTGTATTTGGACATCAGTTATTATACCTAAGTGGTATATGGATGTCATCTTGCTTCAGAACAAGAATTGTAGGTTTTATGAGGTTCCCATAGAGCTGTGGTCCACAATCTGGGTCCTCAGCCTGTTAGGGACTGGCTGCAGAGCTCCACTGTCCCGTCCCCCCCCCTCCCCGCCCCGCCTTGGTTGGTGGAATAATTGTCTTCCATGAAACTAGTCCCTGGTGCCAAAAAGGTTGAGGACCGCTGTCATAGAGAAATGAAATTCCACACACAACTCTCTCTTTCTCTTTGATGCCACCCTATCCTTTCTTTCCTCTCTGTCTGACATATTCCTTAAAGAGATTTTACTCAAACTTACACTTTGCAGTTGGAATACCCTAATAACTATTACAAGTACTAAACCATTTCTCAAGCACCATGTAATTGGCAGGCACTGTGCTAAGTGTCTTTTAGTGATTTTCTAAATTCATTCTGTTACGTATTGTTATCCTATTGTGCAGCTGAAGAAATAGAGGCTTAGAGAAGTCAAATAATTTTGCTAAGGTCACTTAACTGTTGAGCAGTAAAGCTGGGATTTGAATACAGGTCTTAGAGTTTAAAGCTCATGCTCTTGACCTTTATATTTTACTTCCTCCCCATAGTCTCTCTTACACTTCATCAAGCTGAATTCGTTAGACCTTTTTGTTGTCTTGGTTAGGACCTAGACAGAATTCTTAAGTATTTTATTATTTTTGTTTGTTTCAATAAATGGTAAAAGATGTCACCTAGATTTTATCCACTTGTACTTTCTTTTAGTGCCATAGTGGTTTTTTATGCAAGTGTGTTTGTGTGTTTCTTAATGTTCCTGGCAAAATTTAAGATGTGATCTAGTAACTGTATTCTTCCAATTGATTCATTTTTAGCATCACTTTAATTGTATTTCTGAAAAATTAAGTATTTTCTCATTTCTCTGTTGGAGAGTGAGTGATTCATCTAGCAATTATTTATTGAGTGACTACTGTGTGATAATCATTTTGTTAGATGCTGGGGATGTGCAGTAATGTGTTTCCTTGTTCTTGAGATTGTTCTGTAACTTTAGTTATATCTTTCTTAGGACTCTTCCAGTTCACAAGTCATCAGTAAGATTTTACTCTTTTTTAGTTTCTAGAGGGCAGTCTACTAGAAACCATATGTGTTCGAGTTTGTTTTAACTTTTAGGAAGATATTGATACTTCTAAAGCTAGATACACCATGGTCTGCTGTTTATTTTTCAATGCAAATAGAGACTTTATTGATGAATGATTTGCTTCTCAAGTCCATGATTATTTTGAGATGGGAGAAAATCTGTGGAAAACAATTTTAGCCTTGATACTGAATGATCAGAGAAGAAAAGTTCTTGTCTATAAATTGGGAACATTAACTATGGGCCCCACAATGCACCTGATGTATCTAGTCTATAAAATGAAGCTTCTAAAAACAGAAGAAAATAGCCGGGTATGGTGGCGCATGCCTGTAGTCCCAGCTACTTGGGAGGTGAGGCAGCAGGATCACTTGAGCTCGGGAGGTCAAGGCTGCAATGAGCTATGATTGGGCCGCTGCACTCCAGCCTGAGTGACAGAGTGAGACTCCATCTCTAAAAATCAATGCATGAATGAGTGAAAATAAAAACAGAAGAAAATGGCTTCAAAAACAAATCAAGACTTAAATTTCATTGGTAAGCTAAGTACTAAACTGATCTTGCTGTCATGAAATAAACATTTTCTGTTTTATCTGTATGTATTCATTCATAGAATTTTGTTGTTGGATCGACCCTAAGAGATCTATTTGCCCAACCCACTCATTTTATAGACAAGAAACCAGATACCAGTAGAGGTCAAGTGTCTTATAATACCTTTTGTGTTGGAGGCAGGACTAGAACTCAGCCTCCTAACTTGAAGTCTTGAGCTCTGGATTGCATTTTAATCATATTTTTTGTTGATGTCTGCTAAGATTGTATGAATGGTAACAGTATTGATTTTGCTTAATTTTGTCATTTCATCATAGTCTCATATTTACCCAGTATTATCCCTTCATAGCGTTCATATTCAGTTTTCTCAACTCAATATGGTAGACACAGCACTTAATATTATTCATCCCTAGTTGAGCTCTGTAAAGATTTACAAATTGCTTCATTGATCCATCATTTTGTTTCTTAGCTTTCTAGACTTCAAATGTTGGTCATAGTTCATATAACTGCCAAACTTAATGTATAATGAATGGTTCAAGTAGGTAGATATTTATTTATTTTTTTGGTTTTGTTGTTTTTCATTAAGAAGAAAATGAGGGGCTGAGAATTATGGACTCTGACAGTGAGGGCCCCTCGTTCAGGCTTGCGCCCTCTGCTGTTCACTCTCAGGGATTTGTCAACCAGCTTCTCCTTCAGGTCATCAGGGATGGTGAGCAATGGAGACCCTAGTTTGGTTCATTTCACTGTAGGATGACTTTCATTTTTTAAAAAGTTATGACCTTGGATTGAGACACAATTAGCTTGCCTGTGACTTTCCCACACTGATTCTTCTGAGTGGATGGCATAAATCAATTTCTCTTTGTTTCCTGACTAAATGTTCCCAATTGTTTAAGCCATTCCTCACTTTTTTGATTTTTGATAATTTGGTATTCTACATGTGTCATGTAAAAAATTTTTATTTTTAATTATGTACACTTAATAGTTATGTATCTAATACTTCATTTGGTGAACTGCAGCACTTAACTGGGTACTTTAGAAATAGGTGGGATCTCACAAGGGTGGTGGGACTTCATTGTTTTACCTTGCATGGGCCTGAACCAGAGGCTTACTCTTGGGACTCCTTCCTTTATCCTAGACCCCACTAGGGAAAAAATGATCTTTAAGGCAGGCCTGGTACCTGAAAGCTGAGCTTTGAGAAGCACTATAATAATACATTTTTTGTGTCCTCCACAGTTTTTAACTGGTCTCCTGAATCTTTATTATTAAAGATTAACACCTGAATCGCTAATGTTGATTCCTGTAGTTCCTGTATTTAACCTCTGCGTCAGTCATTACTTTTTAGTTTTATAAACAGGAGATCTTTTAGACCCTTGGATTTCCTGTTTTGATTGGCTGTCATCTTCTAGCTCCCTCTTCTCATTACAGACCTGAGTTGGATGCATTGACTAGTTGCATGGCCTTGGACAAGTCACTTAAGTATTCTTAGCCTTAGTTTTTTCAGTTGTGTAATGAGTTGCATCAAACCTACTCATGTAAGAAGTCAATGAAATAATGTGTGTGACAGTGCTTTGTGAACAATAAAATGTTATCTAAATATCCCTCATTGTTGCTGTACCCTTGTTTTCACAGAACATACAGTTGGATCAAGTGATTGAATGCTTGTCTTGGAATCTCCCACAGGTTCCTTTGGTGCTTGTTGCCCCTGACTGTTGGTGTAGTGGGACATTTGTACACAAGTAGATATGAACTAAAAGCACTTGACATGGCCACATTTTGTTTTCTTCAAGGAACTGCTGTTTTGCTTTAAAAAGCCAGAAATTTCACAGCTCCAGAGGAAGGGAAGCATGGACTATTTTTTGTTTTCCTGTTAAATCAATACAATAAAATTCTATGTGTATGGTAATCCTTAAGCTCTTTGCCTGGTTCCTTTTGCCCTAGATACCTTGGTGTGGTGGAATTATAGAGAGTCAGACATGTGCAGTGTATTCAGATGTACACTTAGAGGGCTGCTCCTTTCCTCCCCCAAGCTAAGCAACCCCTTTGGAACCTTTAATGACATCCATGCTCTTGCATGCTGTGTTAAAAGAATGCAGGCAGTCTTGGAAATGAGCCCTGAGAGGTATTATTTCTATATGTTGGGTTTTATTTGCTTGTTTTAACAGTGTTGTACAAGTGAGAGTCCTGCTGATAAAGCAGAATCACAGGGAGGCATCTTTGCTATCTAATTTTTCCTCTCAGAGGTCTGTCACTAGCCTTGCCTGCCAAAAATCCTCTGAGACAACACAATGACAAAACATTTTCTTCTTACTGGTAATAGGGCAGGTTATAAGTGTTTTTACTTGGTACTCTGAAGGGAGGAAAGTAGGGTCATGATGAGTGCCTGAAATTTTTGTTTATTTATTGGCCTAGAGATATATTAATAGATGATTTGTTTATTATACAAAAGTTTACCTAGCAGCCTCTGAGATGAATGATGTATTTAATAGTTACTGAAATTGATTTGATTTGAAGATAGCCATAGAGCTGGTTCTATATTACTACAGTAATGTAAGTGTATGTTGTTTCTTAGTAGTTGAAATTAAATTTGTACTTTTGGATTACTGTTTGATAAGACATTTCTCCTGAGTGATGAATAGCATGTATGTGCTATAGGGATTTTTCTCATTGGCTCTGATTAAGGGAAGATCAAGATGTTAACTATAGCAAGCTCAGGAGTAAATTTTTAGCCAGTTCCATGCCCACTCAGTTGCCTTGTGGACAGTCTGATGGCACCTTGGACATTGTCTTGTTGCCATGAGCACAGGTATTAGAAGTGTGGGATCTAATGAGCCATGCTCTGTTTTCCACCTACAGTCTGTTCTCTAGACCCGTAACCAACCTTCTCATGGAGGTGGCCATCACAAGGGTTTAGTGTGTGGATAGATCAGTGAAAATTTATTACCATTTCAGGGGAAATAGCTCAGAGTACATGTCCTGCATGTAGTAGGTCCAAAATAGCATCTTTATATGCTCAGGGTAGCAGAAGCCTTAGTTTCTGCTGCTGCTGTCAGGACAATCTGCTGGATGTCAGGGGTTTGGGATTATTAATAATGGTAAAAAACAATGTAAGGGTGGAGCTTAAATGTAGAACGACTTTGTTGGTCATGCACTGCTTTTCAAGTTTCAAGTTAAGTAGGAGCTGAAACTCATCTATCCTGGCTGTTGAGATAGTCACTTCCTCTTGGTCCTCCTCAAATGTAAAAAGAAGGGGGTTGGACTTAGTGCCCTTCAAGGTCTTTTCTCTCTGACTTTCTGTGAAAGTCCTAAAACTTGTTTCAGTCTTCTTTTAAATGTCTTGCCTGCTGAACTTCTTTAGGCTGAGAATAGAATGGCTAGAATTGCACCTTCTCTTGCTTCCCTTCTCATGTGGTGCCCTGATTGGGTGCTGACAGAAGAGAAAGTGGCCAGAAGGCAAGGCAGCCTGGGCAAAAAGAAAGAGAAGTGAAGGTACGAAAGATTGGGAACTTCTGGGGTGTAGCCCTGCAATAAAGAATTCATAGGGCAGTCACCAGGCCTGCCTTATTTTTTGAAATCAAGAGGGGTTGGTCTAGGTACACAAGTCCTGTATGGCCAGAGACTGAGTCTTGGATTTACTCTTTTTGCCCTGACAGTGCCTTGTATAGAACTGTACATCATGTAGGTACTAATTATTTCTGCTTTGCTTAACTTCGTGGACATCATTGCAGTTGTCAAGCGAACAGGACTGTTACATTAAATATTATATAGAAAGGGTCCATGCTTGTGGCATCTTTATCATTCCAAATATTGTGCTCATTGACGCTGAGAACCTTGTCAGGACAGTCATTATCAACATTTACGAAATGAAAGCAAGAGCTATTAACTGCTGTATAAAATTTGAAGATATTTTGCTTTCAAAAGAAGCAAAGAGGATTTAAAAATATTCCAGTGGGAAATCTCTTTAGCCTTACTTAAAGATTGTTTAAAAAGAAATAGAAATAAATATGTTAGTAGAGATGAAAAGACAGTATACATAAGAGCTTTATGTTTTGGTCATACTAAGGCTCATTGTTAAGTTAAAACAAAAAAATTGTTAACTACCATATCTCCTGCTTTGCAGGATAATTTTCTTTTAGTGCATTATGAAAACTGACCTGGGGATTTGGTAAAATATTACACAAGATGGCAAATGGAGAGAGACTGTGTTAGTCACTGGCAGAGATCATTAGTCTTAGACTCATATTCATTTGTTTGTGGCTTGATTCTGCATACCTCATCCTCACCGCCATGGAAAAATAGGCATAAACTGTAATCTCTTGTGGATGCCTGCTTTGTAGATTTAGGAGAACAAGATCATGTAGGCATTCCTGGTTAGCTTTCTCAAGAGTGTGTTACCAGCTAGTTGGCTTCAGGAGCCAGCCAGCTGCATTGTGCAGGATGCTTGTTAATAGATAATTCCACATCATGTAGGTGCTCTAATGTTGCTCTGTTAAACTCTGCTATTCTGTCAATCTGTCAGAACCAGTGTGCAAAATACTATCAGAGTACTTGAACTTCAATTTACAGAGTTTTAGGGTTGAAAATGATTTTTAGAATGTAAGGTAGAACTCCCAAGCTCACATGTTCCAGGGGCTAGACAGGTAGCAAAATTGAATGAACTGGACAAATGTAAACAACAGGAGAAAATGGGAGGACTGAAGAGACATTCAACTTTAGAAATTTTTAAGGACATTATTCCTGCCTGACCAAGAGTTCTGAGGGCTGACTCAGCTGCCATCTTGAGGATCCTGAAACCTAAGTATCAGGTTATCTATCTCTGTTTTAAGGGTAATAGCCTTAGTACAGTTAGGAAAAGGCATTTAACCAAGGATAGACAGCTGGTAAGGGCCAGAGCCTGATGCTCTGGAGCTTAGTCTGAAGTTCTTTCTATTATGCCTTGGTAATATCTAAATGGGAAGGCAGGGGCACCCTGATTTCAATTAAGGGTTAAAAAATCTTTTTTGAACTATTTTGTGTTTAGAGAGCATAACTATCATACAATAAAACACACGAATCTTAAGGGATAGCTTGAAAAATTCTTATATATGTAAGCTTTCATGTCACTACCACCTAGATCTCCCCAAGAGTCTTCCTGTGGCCTTTTCCAATTTCCTCCCCAACCCTGCACTGGAATCACAATTTACCAGGGAACTAGGGCACTTTCCTTCTGCTTGCAGAGCTGGTCCATCTGTCACTGGCCTGGTTCCTCCCCTCACCTCCCTCTTCTCAGATTCAATTGTAAAGAGCTATAGCAAACATAAGGGTACATGTTGCTTAAATTTTTTCCCACATAACCCAACAGAATGTTGGATTTCTTTAAAGTGAGTTCTGATTATGCCAGTGCCATTGACTCACCGAGTTGGGTGCCAGCTCCCACAGGATGTCTCCTTCACAGAGTTCTGAGGGTACGATTTCTTGCAGTGTCAACTGCTTCATACAAAAGCACATTTAGGTCACGTGATATTTGCCAAGCTATTAATTATTTGCAGGCTACTTTTCCTATGAAATAGTTTCAGATATCTGATTGCATGATTTTATTAAATCAAAAGCCCATATTCCATTGCAGTGTACATAGCACTAAAAACCTGGGAGTTGACTCATTGAAAATGTAACTAACACAACATTCAAAATAAAGCCCACTGCATAGGCAATGCAGCTTAATAAAAAATAAAATAGTTGATTCCCAGGCTGCAGCTGTTAAGCAGATTTTTCTGCAGGGCTTCAAGTTACTAAAAAAGCAGGATTCAGTATGTCTTTTCTTTTGATTTGTAGGAGGGGGTGGGAAGTAATGCTGCTGCTTTCTCCCCTCTTCAGGGTTTTACCATATTCTGAAAGCAATGCTTGAAGGACCTATAAATGGATTTTGGCTGTCTCCTAGTGCAGGGATTAACATAGAATTATAGGAGTGTGCTGCATGGTGGTTGAAAAAATAGGGAGGATGCAATTCTCATTTTGGAGGGACGTGGTGCTCCTCTCTCTCGTCTTTGGATGTTCCCTATAAAGCAGGCTGTCACTTTGAAAAATGCACACAGTGTACCATCTCACAGTTATAAAGGTTAAGTAAGCATCTTGAGCAGTGCCCGACTGCTTTTGTACTTTCCTTAATGTCAGCCGATAAAGGATTATTGAAAAAAGCTTGCAAGGAGATAAAAGGCTTGCAGGTTGAGGTTGAACAATTGAAATTTTCTGTTCCCAGTGTAGTAAATTACCAATGGCAGATTTAACGTTTGTTAATTATCAGAGCAAAGTACTAGGGATTGTTTTCTTTTGCCTAATTAATTACCTCATCTGGAGTGGAATGTTAATTCAGATAAATGATTATTTCTTAATACCTCTAAAGCTTTCCTTGGAGTTCTCCTAGAATTGACAGTCCTGAACTATGGTTTCTTCACATTCTGGGGAAAGATGTGTATTGGAAGACCAACATGGTTACTCTGATGGCTTTTTTCCTGGTTCAGAAGATGGCAGGATACCTTGTTTAGATTTCTGGTGATAGAGCTGGTTTGCTGTGTTCTACTTAGTAGAACATTAGTGTGCTTCCTTAACTCATGTGCCTCATAACCAAGTTTTTGAGTTAGTCTTACGTGGTTTTGAAGTTAACATTGGACATTCTTTCGGCAAAGACCTTTGGAAATATTCAATTTGGGGTTCCTGCTGTGAACATTAAAGATGGTATCCTTTGCAAAGGATACTCTAGTTTCCTTAACTTGCTTTTCACCTTTAAGTCATTTTACCTCCTGATGTCTTTTCAGAATGCTAGAGACAGGTTTTTAATCTTTCTTGTATCTAAATTATATCACCTGGAATAGCTGTGAAAAGGTAATATTCAAAAATGGTAAAATTATGACTCTCATGCAGATATAAAATGTACATATGTCGAAATTTTTATTTAGTTTATTTTAAATGAGGGAAACAGGCAGATGTTACAACAGGCAAAGAAGTCAAAGAACCACAATTTATATGAAGTAAAGCAATGTTGAAGTGAATCCACAAATGAATACAAAACTAACATTTTCAGGGAGAGGGGAAGGGTTATTCCCTCAGGGGACAGAAGTTATTTGCATATCTATACACAATTTTCAGAGTTGTAAAATTGCCTAGTCAAGGACAAAGTGTCAGGGTAGGATGGACAGTTTCCTGAAATGAGGTCCAGTAATCTCTTTTGCTTCGAAGCTTCCCCTTTAGACAGTTTTGCATGAGATTTTAGTCCAGTTCCTTAGGATGACATTGTATCTTCAAAGTAGATTAGAGGCAAATTATGTGACTTATTTTCCTTTCTAGAAGGAAGCTTAAAGATTGCTGGGGAGATGGCTGGTAGATCTAGGCCACTGGGGGTGAGCTGTGGTCTCATGTGACTCAGTCACCCCCCCAATTATTTTATGAGCACTCTTTTCATAATGATATGAAAAGGCAACAGTACTCTGTCTAGGATTTTCTGGAGGGCAAAGTGTGGAGCCTGATACTAAATGGATAGTCTTGCTTTCTTTTGGTGCTGCCAAACTGAGCTGTTTAAAATGATGCTTGGAAAAATGCTTCCTGAGCCAGAAAGTTGTCTGATTATGAAAGGACTTCTAAGACACTTTGCTCAGGGACTTCCCCTTCCTACCACACACATACTTTCCACATTCACTTGAGTCTTCCAAAGATATTTGAACTCTGGGGGTGTGATGGTGTGGTGTTTCTGGATGTATACGTGTGTGTGTGTATTCTCACATTCATATAAACATGTATATATTTATATAAATGTGTGTACACTCGGCCCTCTGTATCTGTGGGTTCTACATCTCTGTGTATTCAACCAATCAAGGATTGAAATATTTAAAAAAAAAAGATGGTTGTATCTGTATTGAATATGTACAGATTTTTTCCTTATCATTATCCTGTATCATAATACAGCATAACAACTATTTACCTAGCATTTACATTGTATTAGGTATTACAGGTAATCTAGAGATGCTTTAAAGTGTATGGGAGGATGGGCATAGGTTATATGCAAATACTACATCCTTTTATATAAGGGACTTGAGCATTTGTGGATTTTGGTATCCTTGGCATGTCCTGGAACCAATCCCCTACAGATACCCAGGGGCCAACTATTTTCATATAACTGTATAGGCCAGAGGTTGGCTTTAGGGTGTCTCCAAGATTCCGTAATTGTATACATTTTTTCTAAGGCAGTATTGTGTCTGTCAGATTCTCATATTCTCAGAGAGTTTTATGATTCCCCAAAAGTTTAAGAACCACTTAGAAAAACTGTGTCCTCAGTAATTATGCTGAATCTATGTGTTCCCATATGCATGACTTAAAAAAGAAAAAGTCTAGATGTGGGTTCACCTAATTACAGTCTACTGCTATAGCCCCAGATAGATTGAGTAGTGTAGCAGCCTTGCCCCAGAGCTGGGGAGGCTGTGTGCAATGCCCCTCCATACAAGCCTGAGTACATCCTGGGTGTGCTGAAATGAAGCCACGGGGAAATATAAAGCACTATAATGCCTTTAAGTCCAGCAGTGCTGGGGTGGGGAGTGGCTGATCAAATAGCCTTCTGGCTTCTGCATCTCATTCCATGCTCAAAAGCCTGTCAGTCTCTCAGGCTTGCAGTCTGTCACCCTGTGTCTCTCTGACTGAACTCTGAGTTGGGCTGTGGTTCTGATGCCAGGAAGTAGTGTGGGGGTGGAAATCTTATTCTCAGATAAAATAAATCCACTGCTCCCACTAGGCATTACAATTTTTAAACCCAAATACATCTTTCTGCCTTCAAAACTAGGATTTAGATCATGTCAGGCAGGTGCCATGTCTCCAATAGTCCCTACTTTGTTCCAACATTGGGACGATTACTGTGAGATTTTAAATTCAAATATTCCTACATTCATTTTGTTTAGGAAATCACTTTAATAAAGCAAATTGTTTCCTCTTCTCCCCCTTACCCCACAGTGCAGCCAAGTGAGAGCAAATCAATTTACAGTCAATTTTTTGTTGCTGTTTTCCTCCATGCTGAAGAAGAGATGATGCAGCTCTCTCTTGCTGCACCTCTGTGCTGGGTGTGGTTCCCTTTCCTTAATTTGTCATCTGAAAGCAATTTTGTTCAATTAAAGATTAGAATTAAATTTCAGTTGTAGGGCTTGTGTGCAGAGGAAATGATGCATTAATGAACACACAGATGTCATCTTGCAGCCATGCTGTTTGCAGAACAGTTTCTTCAGGATTCAAATAATAAAAGGGGCCACGGCAGTAGGAGCATTGTTTATTCATTGGCATACTAAGTGGAGACTCACATTTATTTGCAAACCATTTATCATTCTGTATACTGAGAGGGAAAACATACTTTATTTAAAATATTTGAAATAATGACTCTTAAAATCAGATAAAAGAGCATTAATGCCAGGTGCCATGCAGTAAATTGCATAATGCTATTGGGTTGGCACTAACACTGTGATTTGTGATGCTTATGATCTATCCAAATAGATGGAATTTGAGTATAAAAAGAGAATATTTCTGGAGAGAGACAAGGCAACTAGTGAATTAAAAGTGGTAGTGGGAGAAGGAAAAACTGTAGGATCATATTTCACTTATTGGAAGACCCATCTGCTCTTCCGTACACATATTATGTAAGTTTTACTCTCTCTATTACAAATATCCTGCAGGGGAGGAAGTTCATATATCTGCTTTCAACTATTTTTTCACTCACAGCCAGACATGAATGAACAGAAAGATTTATGTCTTATATGTTGAATATTGTAGGATGGTAGGTTTTTTTTTTTTTTTTTTTAAGGAAGTTGTATATTTAGGCTGTGATATTCTATATACTGGTTTACTTGAAACAATTGATGATTGTAACTTGTAGGGAGGAGAAAGCAGCAAGGGGGAGTGAGAACTTAGGGAGTTGATAGAGGGTTCCTGTGAGATAGTGTTGGTTTATATGGTCTTCAGGACTGGGTCACATACATGCTCTTTGGTAATTGTGGTAAATGTGTTTATTTCCAGATAGTATTCAGTGTGTTCTGAGTCACTGTTACGGTTTGGTGTTTTGTTTTGTTTTGTTTTTTAATGTTATAATCTCTGTGCTGTACAGAATTTTCTGTACAGAGGGCTTTCAATATGAGGTTGTATCCATCCTGATCACTGATGATGATGTGGATGAAATCTCACTTGAGACCCGCTAATTTCCTAGTTTAAGGACTCTTTATCATTCATTTCCCCCATTGCAAAAAGTCTCTGTAATGTTGGTTAAGGGTTCATGGTTTTCTCCTTGAAATGTGTTCTTTCTGTGGCTTCTGTGACATCACATTTTTCTTTTCTTTATCCATATCTTTTGCCAAGGCCATTCCTTTCTGTTCTCATTTCCTTTTGTAGCCCCTAACTGTGTGCACTGCCCTGAGTTCTATTTTGCTCTCCTTTCATTTGTAGCCATCATCAGTACACATCATCTGTTATCTAAATGCTGATTATATCCCAATTTTTATTTCCAGTCAAAATTTTCCTCTTCAACTCCACATATCCACATATCCACATATCTCTATCTGGAAATTTTATTAGAACCTCAGTATATCTAGGATTAAATGTATTCTTTACCAAACACTTCCTCATCCTTATCTTTTGATAGTGGAGCCTGCATTTTCCTTGTCTTTCTACGATAAATTATATTCATATTTGTAGATATCTCTCTTACTCTCCAGCTCATGAGTTTTTCCTTTTGCTTGTCACTTGCAAGTACTTCCCTTTTCATTTCTTTTGCTACTTGCCTTATCTAGATCTTCATTCATGTCACCTAAACAGTAGCTATAGCTGCTTAACTGGTCTGGTAGTCATGGTATCTTTTGCCTTCAAACCTTCCTTTAGTCCTCTGCTCACTACTTGTTTCTGCATATGGTACAAAAGCTTTCAGTGGCTCCCCATTGCATAATAGACAAAGTCCAGACTTCCCAGCCTTGGTGATTAAGTAGCTCCTCCCTCTCCCCCCCCTCAAGCCAGCCCTATCTTTTACTAACTTTCCCTTATAGATGCATGTTCTATTTTCCTCATTCTCCCATATCTGCCTTTCAAAACTCTGCCCTTGGTAAAGCCCAGCTTGGATGTGTCTTCCATGAAACCTTCCATGATTGCCCTCCGGGGTGTACTTTACCTGCTCTAGGTATAAGTGACTGCTGCACTTCTATTAGGCCACCTGTCACATACTGTTGGTATTTATTTAAGGATCTTATTTCTCTGCTGGATTATCATTATTTTGGTAGCAGGAACCACCTTATTTCTTTTGTATTTTTAACATAGCTTGGTTTATTAACTTTATATTTAATACATTGTTGGAAGTACTTGTTGAAAAAATAAATTGTACAGCAAGCCATTTCACATAAAAAGTGTTTTAGTTTGAGGAACTTAGGTAAGACAAAGTTCTGATGTACATTTTTTTTAAGCCTTTCTCAATCTTCCTATCATAATAGATGCTATATACTTATGGCAGGACAAGTTGGTTAGAAAGGTAAGAGCATAGCATCTGAGTTGGCTTCAACTAGGATGTGAGATAGGAAGAGTTATTTCCATCCTCCCAGAGGTTTCCTAGTGTAACTCTCTTAGTCCGTTTGTATTGCTATAAAGGAATACCTGAGGTACTTTACTAAGAAAAGAGGTTTCTTTAGCTCATGGTTCTGCATGCTGTACAAGAAACATGGCACCAGTGTCTACATCTAAGGTGGGCTTCAGGCTCTTTCCCTTCATGGCAGAAGACGAAGAGTATCCAGTGTGTGCAGATCACATGGCAAAAGGGAAAGCGAGAGAGAGGAGGGAGGTGCCGGGTTCTTTTTAACAAGCAGTTCTCACAGGAGCTAAGAGTAAAACTCCCTAATTACTGTGAGGACAGCACCAAGCCATTCATGAGGAACTCGCTCCCATGACCTAGACACCTCTCCTTAGGCCCCACTTCCAACATTAGGGATCAGATTTCAACATGAAACTTGATGGGGCCAAACAAACCATACTGAAACCATAGCAGTAGCCTAGGATTGTGATTTGCTCAGCAGTGCCTTAATCTAGTCGCATGTGTCGAATAAGCATTTAGTGCCTGGGTTAGCAGGCAGGGATTCAGGACTGTTGGCCTTTTTTCCAGGGCTTGATGTGTCTGTGAGTCTGGAAAAGGGGCCTGTGTGTCACTCATTGGTTCTTTTAGCAGACTTGAGCAAGGTAATGAAGTCCAAGAGGCAGGGGTCTTATGCCGGGTTCAGCCTTCAGCATTGCCAGTGTGGTTTGGAGCCTATTCTGGTCTGTCTTGAAAAGAGGATGAAGGAGCACTGGGAGCTTTGTTGAATGTCAGTATCTTCATTTGCTTTGTTGTGAGTCACTTTAGGTGGTCTGAGGGTCAGGAGGATTTCTTTGCAATTTAAGGGGAATTCTGCCTCCTTGAACTGATTGTTGAGATGAAATCTAGGAGGCAGGCAGGCCTTAAGGACTTGGTAGAGTTTGTAACCTGTGGCCATTCTTCCCAGGCTACCTGGCTGAGTTCCTTGCAAGGGCAGATCTTTGAATTACCTTCTTCGCTCACCTACTTAAATTGAGTTACTGAGCAATATACATGTAGATGCTTTAATAAGTAGGTTATGTTGAATCCCATTTAATGTGAAGAAATGGGATGACTAACATGAGGACGTTGTTTTATTTTTTTTTTTAAAAGTATCTATGTTCCTAAACTGCAGAAGCACCTGTTTTGTTACCTTTTTGTATATGGTTGTGAAAATTTCTCCCTGTTTGGTCTCCCCTGGGCACTGATGTTCTGGTTCTGAATTTTGGTACAGCATGTCTTCCTTGGCCTTTTGCCCTTGATTTAAGCTCCCTTCCAATTCATTGACCTAAGTCTGTAGTGTTAAACCAGATTCACTTTTTCTTACCTTTGTTCATCTCACTTAAGATTGCATGGCAGGGCCAGGTGCGGTGGCTCACGCCTGTAATCCTAGCACTCTGAGAGGCCGAGGCAGAAGGATTGCTTGAGGTCAGGAGTTCGAGACCAGCCTGAGCAAGAGTGAGACCTGTCTATACTAAAAATAGAAAGAAATTATCTGGACAACTAAAAATATATAGAAAAAGTTAGCCAGGCATGGTGGCGCATGCCTATAGTCCCAGCTACTTGGGAGCTTGAGGCAGAAGGATTGCTTAAGCCCAGGAATTTGAGGTTGCTGTGAGCTAGGCTGACACCACGGCACTCTAGCCCAGGCAACAGAGCAAGACTCTGTCTCCAAAAAAAAAAAAAAAAAAAAAAAACAACAAAAAAAAGATTACGTGGCAAAAATCCTCCTTTGTTCTTAGCTAATCTCCTTACACCCACCCTGTTTTCCATGTACCACTCTCCCTCTTTCCCTCCAACATATTTTCCCCCTAAGTTAAACCAATAGGAATCATTCGAAATAGGGAGCAGTACCAGAATTAGCAAATAAAAATACAGAACATGTAGTTAAATTTGAATTTAGATAATCAAAGATTTATTTATTTTTTGACAGAGTCTTGCTCTGTTGCCCCAGCTTGAGTGCAGTGGCTTCATCATAGCTCACTGCAACCTCCAACTCCTAGGCTCAAGCAATCCTCCTGTTCAGCCTCCTGAGTAGCTGGAACTACAGGGACCACAACCACACCTGGCTATTTTTTTCTATTTTTAGTAGAGATGGGGTCTCACTCTTGCTCAGGCTGGTCTTGAACCCCTGACCTCAAGTGATCCTCCCGCCTCGCTCTCCCAGTGTGCTGGGATTGCAGGTGCGAGCCACCGTGCCCAGCCAGGAATTTTTTTTTTTTTTTTTTTTTTTTAGTATAAGTTTGTCCCATGCAATATGTGGGAATACTTATGCTAAAAATTCATATATGAAATTCAAATTTAGCTGGGCATCCTGTGTTTTATCTAGCAACCCTACATAGGCACATATTTGTAATAAAATGTCACACTTAAGAAAACATAATAAAGAAGAAAATCTAAGTTTATTGTATGTTAAGTACCTCTAACATTTTTCTTGCTCAGAAATGAAAAACTGTGAACACTATCACAGTTTATGTGTAAGGTTTGTAAGTTAGCTACTGAACTATAAGCATCTGTTGGCTATTGGAATCAGCCATTTATTCTAGGATTGAACTTTATCTCTTTGTTTCCTAAAGAAGGTACTCATTTTTGAGATGAGAATATTTAGTTCAAGCAGTAGATCCTTGGTGCACATGGTACATCACAAAGCATGTGTCAAAAACAAATGTTGATGTTGTGAGAATTTTTTCTTTATTTAAATTGTGCCCAGCGCTCATATTTGACTCAATTTTTTTCCTGCATAAAGATCCGTAGTGTACTTGGATGACTAAGACAGTCAATTCTTAATTGAGTGAAGTTTTTTGAGACTAGATTCCCTCTGCCACCTGGGTATTTGTGGAATAAAAGCTAATTATGAAGCTAAATCTTCCTCAAATCATGTAAGACTATTCCAAATCTTAATAAAATGATGCTGTGGCATTTGTGACATACTTTGCTTTTTACCAAGCCTATGCATACATTCTAATTTGATTCTTATGACGTCTATGAGAGAACAGTGAGGATTTGTCTCTCCCTTTTATAAATTAGAAATTTGAGTTTCTGTTAGTTGAAATGACTTGCATAAGACCAAACAGGACTTAAATCTTGATTTTTTGACCTTTTGGGCCATTGCTCTTTCCACTACCTGTATCGACTTTTGAATGTAAGTGATTTGGGGATTAGGCAGTGTTGGAGTAATTGCACCAGTGTTCCCCTCTGCTAGCTTGGAAAATGAGGAGCTGTTCTCATACCTGTGCATTGTGCTGGAAGAGGTTTTTGCCTTTGGTTCAGTGCATTCCTATAATACACATCGGTTCTTCTTGTGAGGAACAGCCGTTTCTCCTGTACAACCAGCCTTTCTGAATGAAGAGGATCAGCCACTTTCGACATGTGAGTTTGAGGCATTATGCTGTTAATGTTTGGGCAGGATTTGTTGGAACATGTGGTTCCATCTCTGAATTATGCAAACAAAAGACTCTGGAAAATAGCATTCTGCTCAACTGTTGGGGGAAATATTGGGAAAATGTCAAGAGAGCCAATTCCATTGGCATTTCTTGAGTACCTGTAATGTGCTTTTTGAATGTACTAGAAAATGGGGATAGGAAAGGATCTGTTAAGTCCTGCTCAAGAACCCTTCCCACCACAATACCTTCACTAACTTTCCTCCCACCTCTCAGGGCTTTTAATTGCTCATTCATTTTTGACATCTTTTTATTCTGACTTGAGACATTGCTTCTTTTACTTGTAAATTTTTCATTTGTATATATATTTCCCCAGCAGGGATATGAACTCTTTTAGGTCACACTTAAAGTCACGTTATGTACAAGAGAAGTCCTTGAAAGTTACTACATGAGTAAACAGATTTGCAGTATTCATGTGGAATCTTGGATTATTAAATGGATAGCATCCCTTGGTTGTTCTGTACCCATATTCAAAATATCCATGATTTATTGGTGGGGGTAGGGAGGACAAGTGAGACGAAGTAAATGACTGAATTGAACGTGGGATATTATCTCAAATCAGACCAGGAAACAAAATGATTGTCTCCTCGTTAACCAAATTATACAGTCGATATTATTAAGGCCTTGCACAAGTTCTTTAGTGTAAAATCTTGGCCCTTAGAATGAAGTGAAGAGCAGATACATATTTAGAGCTTCATAATTTCATGATATGGGAACTGTATCTTTAGAAATAATATTAGAAAATACTTTGCCTTATGTGATTAAAATGATTTCCTAGAAAGTACTTGGATAATTTCTTTTTAATTGTTCTGGTTTTCATAAATGACTTGGAAAATGTAATTGGAGACTCTGATTGTTAATCTACTCTGGGAACCTGTTAACTTCTTTTTATAATTCAAAAGCCTTTAATATATGGGGCAAGAGAACATAAGGGTTCAAAAATGGATAAGAGTAAATAGTTTTATTGTAAATTGCTGGTGATACTTGGATCCTGCCTTTGTGGTTTTGTTTTGTTTTGTTTTGTTTTTTTCTATTCTTTTCCTCAGAGGACTTATCACCTTTAAACATAGTAGTAAGGCCAGACGAATTTATCCACTCTGTTCCCTATGTTCCAAATATCTAGACCAGTGCCTGACACATAGTTGATGTTCAGCATTTTGTTTTGTGAGGTGATATTTAGATGGTGCACAGAACATCCTTTTCTCTTTTATTGTGTCTTAGAAAGAAATATAACAAGTACAGCAAGCCATGATTTTGTTAATGGTATTGTTTAGGATAAAGCTAAAGTTGATATTTAAGTTAACAATGTGAATTAGCATAAAGAAAATATTAAGAAAGCACTGTTAAGTAGTAAGAATTATAATAAACATATATAGTTAAGTACTATGGAAGAAATAGAATATAAAACAACTTTTGTTAAGTACTGTGTTCCCTCCTAAGAATAATAGAAAAGTTTAAAACACCAGATCCTTGTACATAGATGCTAACTTTTCTTATAGTCCCCCTTTTGCTATGTGATTGGTTAACTTAATCTGTGCTGGGTGTATAATTTTCAGGGCCCAGTGCAGGATGAAAATGTGGGACCACTTGTTCAAAAAAGCAGGAAGAAAGAGCCATTAAAGGCACTTAAAAATAAAATGTTTCCTTTTCCTCTCTCAACTTCTCATGATATTTTAAATTTGCTATTTGATATTGTTTTTAAGTAAGGAAAAATTCAAATTTTAAATTACTAGCATGAATTTTACCATTCATTTTTTCTATTATGCAGTGCCAGTTTTAAATGCAGATGTAAGAGCATTCAACTTATATGCAGAATCACTGAACTTACGCAGTTTAGGTTGTGCCTTATATGCACATGTCATTTCATTCTTACCACAACAGTGGAAACACTACTCTAAAGTAAGTGGACTGTTTTTACATCACTTCTTGATATCTATACATTCAACCCACACTCTCTAACTTTGGATTATGATGTCTAAGGAAGGACTGAAAGGAAAAAGAATTGTGTGTTGCCCTTTTTCTTTCCTTTTGTGTCATCATTTTCAGCATAAGTGAGTGGCTAATACAGGCAAGTAATACAAGTAAAAGCATATGTTAGTATTCCTTTGCCATTCATGTTTCTTAGAACACTGTTGCCTCCGTTCTGACTTCTAAGCCAAGTTCTGATTCAGAAGGAAAGTGTGGCCTCCCAAGGTTGTCCGTGTTTCCTCTTCCTTGTAGACGTAACACTCTTACCTTGGACAATAGTTCCCCCTTTTCCACAGGGAATATGTTCCAAGACCCCTAGTGGATGTCTGAAACTGCAGATGGTACCGAATCCTGTATATACTGTGTGTTTTCCTATACGTACATGCCTATGATAAAGTTTAATTCATAAATTAGGTACAGTAAGATATTAACAATAACTAAAAATAAAATGAACAATTATAACAATGTGCTGTAATAAAAGTTATGTGAATGTGGTCTCCCTTTCTCTCTCACAGTATCTCATTGTGCTGTGCTTGCCCTTCTTGTGATCTGTCGATTTGATAACCAAGATGGCTCCTAAGTAACTGACGGCTGTGTAGTGTCTATAGTGTGGATACACTGGACAAAAGGGATGATTCACATTCTGACTGGGACAGAGCAAGACAGCACAAGGTTTCATCATGTTACACAGAATGGCTTGAAGTATAAAATTTATGAATTATTTGTGGAACTTTCCATTTAATATTTTTGGACTACAGTTGACTGTGGGTAACAAATCACAAAACTGTGGCTAAGGAGATACTCCTGTACTCTATTTGATTCTTACTCAACTCCCATGTATTGAGGGGCTCACTGGAATTCTGTGTTCCTGGGGCACTGTGCACGCTGTGTGTAAAGGGGGCATCAGGGAATGGCAGATCTGCCTGTTGCATATATTTCCTTTAGTCATGCACATGTTCTACTGTCTCATCTGATCTGACTTCACTTACAAAACAAAGTTCAAAGATAAGATTATAGAGCATTAAACCAAGTGCTGAGCTCTTCTGAGTGCAGGGCCCTGGGCAATTGTGCAGGTCACACAGCCATGAAGCTGGCTCTGACCTGAATAGATAAGGAAGCACAGCAGAGACATATGCCAGGCCTGATGCCCTCTCCTTGTTTTCACACTGAGGAAAGCATGAATAATCTCTTACTTTCCTTGTTTGAAGCTCAGGCTTCAAAAATTGGAGAGGTTAGAACATAAATCCATTATGTCTTTTTACCTTTTATCTGTAACTTGCTTAAATGTTTTCTTCCAACTGCTTCCTTTCTTGTCATGTTGTATATGTCCTTAATATCTCAGTGTCAAGTATTATGTCTGAATTTGAACCTGAATTCTATTCTAAGCACTGAAATTAAAACAAAATGTATCTGTGTTTGGTTTCTAAGGCATTTGAGATATTGGAGAATCTAAAACAGCATTTTAAGAGGCTTTTACAATTTTAGCCCTTTTTCTCCCAGTTATACAAAACATTTTTCTTTTTCTGACCTGTCATCTCCTGAGAAAATATGTCCTCTGTTTCTCTTAAATGGGGGCAGGTTAGCATCCTGTGGTCCATTGCAGCCCCCACAGTGACTGGTAGGAAGTAGAACTTGTAGAAGGTGCAGTTAGAACTGCTATTAAATTAGCAAAGAACCCACTTTGCTCTCTCAGTTGAGGACCATGAAGTTGGCTTTCACATTTAGGGTAGCACTTGATACAATCTATATTCTGAAGAGATTCTTCTTTTACTAATCAAGAGGCTATCACCTGCTAATACTTTGAGGAGAAAGGATAAATGTTCCAGGATTTATAAATTCAGAGAAGTAGCGTAACAGAGTGTAGTGCTTAACAGATCTGTGTGGCTCTGGAATAAGATTGACTTCAGGTTGGCATCAGGGCTCTGTAGCATAGAAGCTGTGGAATTTAGTCACCTTACTCAGTGGTTTTCAACCCTGATGGCATAGTGGAAGAGGAACTTTTAAAAAACACCCCAGAGATTCGGATTTTAGTTGCTGTTGGGTGAAGTTCAAGCATTTTGTTTGTTGTAAGCATCCCAGAAGATTCAATTAGAGGCCAGGATTGAGAACCACTGTCCACTATGTAAATATTAGTATCCTCCTCTAATAAGATGTATAGGGTTGTAATGAGATCTACATAAATGAACAGGGCGCCTGGCCAGTGGTAAGTATATAGTCAATGTGAGCTGCTATTGTTATTGCCACCATTACTGATTCTTTGTTGAGATTGGAAGCTAAGTAGGCATACATTTCTTAAGCTTGAAAACTGTGCTGACTTATTACAAATGCTTCAGGGAATAGAAATGGTTATATACCCTAAGTGAATGACTTGGATCTCATTAGAATAGCATGCTTCCCAGGGAGAATGTTTCAGAGAATGGCTGGAATTACACCTATTTTATATACCAGGGTTGTCCCTGGAATAGATATTTCTTTGAGGAAGAAGTTGATTTATTCATTCATGTAATGTTTATTAATACTTAATACCTATCAGTCCTTCTGCTAGGTGCTGGAGATAATGATAATAAACAAGGCCCAAACCCTGGCCTTGAGGGGTCCGTAGAGTGGTAAAAGTAAATAAAACTTATAATACAGAGGAACAAGTGTTTTGTTAAGGATATTGGAGACCTTAAAGCTAAGTAGGAGATAGCCAAGCTGAGAGGGTTGGGTGGGTTAGGGAGGAAGGGTATTACTGGCAGAGGAAATTGCAGTTTTTAAGAGGTTTAGAGATACTTGGCATAATTGGGAAACTTACAGTAATTCACTATGTCTGCAGTGTAGGTATACAATGGGGAGGATGTTCAGGAGATGGTGATAAGAAAAGAGGTTAGAACCATAAGCAAGGCCTTGTTCATGGAATGTCTTATTTTGAGATTGGAATTACCAGTGGATAGCCATTAACTTTTTTTTCCCCCCTCTATATTTTCAGTAGAGACAGGATCTCACTCTTGCTCAGGCTGGTCTCTAACTCCTGAGCTCAAGCGATCCTCCTGCCTCAGCCTCCTAGAGTGCTAGGATTACAGGCATGAGCCACCATGCCCAGCTAACCATTGACAGTTTCAAGCAAGAGAATAACATGCTTAGACTTACAGTTTAGAGATGTCACCAATCCTACAACAGGGTGAAAGACTGGAGACACGGACTTCAATTGGTATGTTGTTAATAGAGGTCCAGATAAGGAGGTCCGAGTTAAGGCAGTGGCAGTGGAGTACAGTGAGGTGAACAGATGGCAAAGAGATTAAGAAGGTAGAATTAATAGGAGTCAGCCCAGGCCTTGCATCCATTTGATATTGGGTATCTAGTATAGGCATCTCTCAACTCATCATGCACCCCTGCCCTGTAAAACCTTCAGTGACTCTTTGTTGATTTTAATCTGCCCCAAACCTTTTCTCCTCCTCCATTTTTTTATCTTTCATTAGATTCCTCTATGGATACATTGATAATGATTTCCATATTTATTTCTCCTCCCCCCCCCGCCATTGTCCCCCACCATCCTTGATGAACTTTCTGCTTTCCAGTTTCTAAACTATTGCACTTGAATGTCTAGGCATTTGGCAGTATATCAAATAAAAATATGCGTTTGAAGGTCTAGGTGAGCCGTTCTCAAATACTGGAGAGAATCTTGATGCTTAGTTTAAGGCATCCATTAATGGTACCAGTTTGGTACTTTTCTGAAGAGAATTGAGAAAAAAGTCACTTTGATCATTTTTTGTTCTGTGGTTCAGAAGAGTATTTGTTTCTTGTTCTTGTCCCCGCTATGAATAGATTGCAAACTTAGTGCTAAGATATCTGGCTTTAATATGATTATTTTTGTTAAATTAACAATGATTGTCCTCACTCGATTATTAAAAGGGACTAAAACAATGTATTGTGCCCGTGTCCTGGTTCCATTTTTGTTTGGAGCTTATGGGATTAAAATGGCTTACAGGTGTCTTTGTAACACAAATAGCTTGATAGATGGCCTATGGTTTATGTGTAGAAAATGCTGGAGACTAGAGATTTATTTTAGCATCATTTTAGGAAACACAGAACTGGTGGCCTATTTGAACCTTACAGAATGAGTATCACTACTTTTCATCAGAGGTTCAGACTTTGGGACCTTAGGGCTCTGGAAATGGGTCTCTTTGTAGAGGTCAGAGACTTATATACCCTCTCAATCAACTCAACTGCATGTACAGCAGGGGAAGAACACTGTGATCATTCTTAATTTTCTCATAGTAATGTCTAAGCATACATTAATAAATAGTTATTTACAATTGGTTGTTCATATTCATTATTTCTGACTTCAAATTTGTGTTTTGGGTATATGTGCAGGCTGACCTTCTGTCTTTTAGATAAAATCAAGAATTCATTTAATTAGTGCAAAGTAACATAATCAGTTGAGATCCCAAATATTGAATTTCAATTTTTAAAAATATTTATTCAGTGTTTATACCACAAATTGCTATTGAGTGGCTACCAGGAACCAGGTCTGGTGCTGTGGGAGATTTGATAGGGTGTGAAACAGTTCTTCTTTTCAAGGACTTTGTATCTTAGGAGTAGCAGTAATGATAACTGCATAAGCCACCTGATTAATCTGGAATTGGATACAACTTTTACTGTAGGAATGGAAATCAGCATCGACCTGGTATCCATGGGGCTGTGGCCACTTTTGAGTTTCCCTAATGAACGACAGGTCACACTGACCTATCTGATTATGGGTGCTACAGTGACAAGATGAAGTTGGATTTATCTTGTGAAAAAAACGTGTTGGTTAGCAAGTATTATGACATCTTCTCTTGCTTTTCTGTTTAAATACACTGTCCTATTTAAATAGGCAAATCTCTGATGTTTTGTTGAAAGAAATCTATGGGCCAGATCACACAATACTTGATGTGTTTGATGGTTGCTCACTAATGAGCTTGGGACTTGTTACCTAGAGGTCTAGTACCCCTCTGAAGTCTTCATTATGTTAATGACAAAAAATGATCCTGTGACACTTGCTCTAAATGTGGTTTATTTCTTGAAACTTAATGATTTATTTACTTGCCAAATGTTAGGATTTGGTTTTACAGAACATCTTTTTCTACCTCCCTGGGTATATAGGCTGTGATTTGTAATGTTCAGTTATTTCATCAATAAATCAATTAATTGACATTCTTGAGTGTTAAGAGCTTTAAGATTTTAAAGAAGTATGGGAAAAGGTTTCTGCCACCAGGGTGCTTGCTTCCCTCTGTATAGTCTAAACCAGAAGTCTCCAAACTTTTTTGATTGTGTACCCCAATTGGCAAAATCACTTAGAATAAGCATCCTTGTTATACATATTTTTATTCATTTTAAAGTTTTATGTATATGCTCCTATACTAATATTTAGATCATAAAAAAGATACAAAATTAGAAATTACTAAAGAATGAGATGAAACATTTAAATAAATGTTTTAGGCTGGGCACAGTGTCTCACACATATAATCCCAGCACTTTGGAAGGCCGAGGCAAGAAGATTGCTTGAGCCCAAGAGTTCGAGACCAGCCTGAGCAACATATCGAGACCCCATCTCTACAAAAATAGAAAAATTAGCCAGGTGTGGTAACTTGCTACTTGGAAGGCTGAGGCAGGAGGATTGCTTGAGCCTAGGAGTTTGAGCTCAGGTTGCAGTGAGCTATGAAGATGCTACTGAGCAATAGGGCCAGACCATCTCTCCCCTACTCCCCAAGTCCAAATAAATAAATAGATGTTTTAATGTAGTCTTATCTCCTAGTGGAACATCTTACAGCCCACTGGTGTAGACAGGAAGGGTTCAGAGTGCTTGGGAGGGAGAAATCATTTCTAAGGCACATGGGTGGAGAAGGAATTATGTAGGAGATATAAGGAGTGAGTCATGACAGGGTGTAGGGAAGATAGAATTGGTACTATCTTCTGGGGTGAGCAGTAGGGAGCCATGGAACTGCTTGCAAGGAGTCACAAGATAGAAGTGGACTTGCCAAAAGTGTCTGTCCAGCGTGGTGGGTTGGGATAGAGGATGGGTGGGTGGGTGTGTGTGTTTGTGTGCGCGCGCGCAGGCTGGGGGTGTTTGTGTAGAGAATGGGAGGAGACAAGTTAAGATCCTATTCCCAGAGTGGAAGGGGAAGGGAAGAAGGGCAAAGAAGAGGATGGTGGCAGGTAGGGTGAGGAACTAGTGAATGTTTGGAGGTTTCACACATGACCAGGACTGTTAAGGAGGAAATGAGTCCTGAAGGCTGCTGGAGAATGATGGTTTGTAGTAGGAGAAACTGAAGGTAGGGTGAGCTGGTGGGGGAAGAACTGGCCACATTCCAAAGCCTTATTACGCCCAGTTTTCACTTCAAATTCCGCACTGTTGTACAACTACAACAATGTTGTTCAGGAAATGGTTTCTTTACCCCTAAACCCTTTTCTTTTAGAGTAAATAACAGGAACCAGTGCTCACGTCCGGGGTCAAAGCTAATCTTTGAGAAGGTGGAAAATACCTTCCCTGTTCTTTTATCTACTTTGAAACTGGCACTTCTCTTTCACTCTCCTGTAGGAGGAGACAGATGTGTAGCTACTGCCTAAGCAGCCCAGTGAAAGGGTTGCATCTTGAGGCTTCCAGGGGTCACTCTGACATAAGAAGTCTCCTTCTGACATAAGAAGCAGCCATGGGGCTTTTTCTGAGAGGCAGAATTTCTTCTCTTGGAGAGGATAGAGCTTTTAATTGAATCCAAATCACATCTCTTACCCTATGAATGCTGGAGATCAGTACATTTTTAACTAGGCAGAGCATCAATTATATATTAGCCATGATACTAATATACCCTGAGTGTATGTCTTAGAGCTGGCTTTTCATCTCTGCATAGCCGCTGATGTGATGTCATTGTGTTCCTATATTGGTTGAGTATACTCAACCAATAGCTCTTAAGGTTTTCTAGCCTTGCGTTTTCCTGAAGCTATTATTTTTTTAGTGTGTACTAAAATATTTATTCAGAGATACAGTGCACTGCTACTGAAAAGAGGAGGAGAAAGTAGGGATTCCTATTGTTGTGGCTCTTTTTTGCTCTTACACCTGAGGGCCCTTTGAGATATCCCCTCTGGAAGAGCCATTTACTCAACATTGTGCTTTGGGATGCAGAATGGGGCTTGTCCTGTTGTACTTTGATGCTGCTGCTTTACCTGTTATTTGGTGCTATTGTGTTCCATGATAAATATCTTGAAATCTCAGTTATAGATATTTGAGATTTTGAATGTCTGCCTCCAGAAAGTATATGTAGTTTCTGTTGTCCCTTCCTCCCCGTGCCAGCATATTCCTACAGTACTTATCTAGCTTATTCCTAGAATACTAAATGTAATGGTGGCCTAGGTGGACTGAACATTTCTTAGGTCCTTACACTGTTTTTTTTTATATTTAATAACTTACTAAATTCTGACAACAGTTCTATAAGGTAAATAACGTTACCATCCCTATGTTACAGATGAGGAAAAGGTTAAATTACTTGCCTAGTGAGTGTAGCACAGGCTCTGGAGTAAACATTCAAACACTTGCTTTGCCACTAGGAATCATTGCCCTCAGTCCCTTCATGTGAAAATGGATTGTTAATAGTACTTGATCACAGGATTGTGGTGGGCATGCAATTCTGGCATTTAGTAAGCTCTTAATAAACATTAGCTACCACCATGACCACCACCATCTTCATCTTCATCATCATAATCATCTATCCAAAGACCCATATGAGACGCTTCAAATCCCTGACTAAGGCAGTCTCAAAGGCTAATTTGCTTTAGATGTCAAAGAATTATTGTGCTGTACCTGCCTTTCCTTGGAAATATAATGGCAGAAAAAGGAAGAGACTAAAATTGGAAATGGTGAGCCTTTTTCTAAGCTGGAAGTCAAATAAGATATTTTCAGATAGAAAGATAATATATATTCCCTTGTGCTCTTTTTATCACTTCCCTCCTCTCCCTCTCCCCCCTCCAGTGAGCAAGGGTGAGGGTAGATGGACTAGAGGAGAGTGGTGACAATGGTGATAAAAGAAAAAGTAACCACCAAATGTGTATTAAGTTAAGGCCTGTAGCCCTTTGTTAGCCAGAAGCTCTTCTCATGGTGAGAGAGAGGCAGAGAGCCTTGTCACTATCTCTAGAATTATTTGTATAATTCAACAGCTGTTTCCCTCAGATGCTTACCACACAGGGTTGGGTTATAAAGACGTACGAGTAGAATCACCAAGGTTCAGACACTTGTGTTCACTGTTCAGCTGAGAGCCACTTAGGCTGTTCTTGTACAAATGCATTAGATTATGGTTAAGCAGCTTATGGACATAAAAACACATTAGAACTTTACAGCACTCTATAAATTATAGTTTTTGCAGCATTCACAGCCACAATGCTAGGTAATTACATTCATTAATCTACTAGTAAGAGCACATAAAGTTGCCTCCCATACGGTACTGTATGTGTCAGTGCTCAGCTGGGAAGGAGAGGTTTTTTTTCTTGCCCCTTTTTCCCATCTTCCCCTGTTCCATTAAGCTTTGTGCAGGAAGATTTTGGATGTTACACTGAGGGATTCCCTAATGGAGTCTAACAAACCTATTTTTTTTTTTAAGATTTGGCTCTGGCTGGAAGCCTGGTACGTAATTTTTTCATACTGAACTATAGCTAGCAAGTATTTTGTATGCATTTATTTTCTTTTTGTAAATGGACAGATATCTCATTTTGTAAAGCCAGCAGGGGTAAAGCAGTTGAAAAGAGATTTATGATGGAATCCATGGAAAGTGATTTTTCAGGCCTTCTTTTTGCCTGTCTGTGGGAATGGTTGACATGGTGGTCCCTTTAATTTTGGATATATCAAGAATACAAAGTGTCACTCTCTTCCCCGTGCCAAACTTTCCTGAAGTTTCCGTGTTTCCATTTCTTATGATGATAGAAAATGCCCCTCTCTCCCTTCTTGGAAATTTCTCTTGTTTGTATATCTCATAAATCATAAAAGGCAGGTTTAGTAAGACATGCTAGAAATTTACATGGTGTCAGTATTTCAAAGAGCAATTGTACTTTGTTTGCATTATTTCACAGGTTAAAGAGACCAAGTGATATGCTTATGTTAAAGAAAAAATGGAATAGAGAAGTGTGGAAACCTCGCTCTCCAAAGCACAGTACAAATCCTGGGCTATGCTTAGACCACATCGCAGGCTTCTACATTCAGTTCCAATCATCTGTTACGATGGCATGAATGCTGTTAGAGCCATGTAGATCTGCGTTAAGTCCTGGCACTGTCTTTCCATAGTTATGTGACCTTGGGAAAGTTAATTAATAGTAATAAAAATAATTAACTTTTACTGAACTCCAAATATAGGCATTATATTAATTCATTTAATCCTAATAGCTGCTTTATAAGTTAGGTTATATTATTAGCCCACGTTTTATATATGAGAAAACTGACGCTTCATAGAGTATTGTGGTAATTAAAAGAGATATTGTAAATACAATATCTCATACATTACCCGCTCAAAGACACTCAGTAAACACAATCTGGAGAACTTATAGAGAATAGATTCCACCATTAATTCTCCATTGCCAAATGTAACCTTTTATAATGACTAACAGTTTCCTTTTTTAGTGACTAGGAACATGATTTATCAGTCAGGAAGAGGAATTCCTCACTTATTTATTTATCATTTATTTACTGTCTACTTTCTGACAGGAAACATCCCAGGCACTTTCCACAGGTTTCACTAAACTTCACAACTATATTCCTGTACTACCGGAGAAGAAATGGAGGCTTAAAAGGGCCCTGAGATTTGCTCAAGGTCACAAAGCCACAAAGTGGCAAAGCCATTCTCAGAACCAGATGTAACTGCCACCAAAGCACCTGCTTGTGCCAGGACTAGATTGAGCAAAGACACAAAGAAGGAAATGGGAAATGAATAAAGAGTATGGACAGCTGTGAAGTGATCAGTTTTCATGAAGTGAAGTTTCCGTGTAGGAAATAATCTAAGAAACTAATGGGATCTCTATCAATAAAGGAGTCTGAATGTAGTAAGCTGTCTTTGAGTATTTCAAAGCAGCCCCAGCTTTTGGGGTGGAGTGGAGAGTCCCTTTCTTCAGCAGGCAGAATGACATTCTTATTCCCTGAGGAATTGAGAAATATTTGGGAATATCCATAGCACTAAATAGTGTTTAAGGATGGAAGACTGCTGAGAAGAGTGGTTGGTCTGGTGTAAATGAGTGTGCTGACGAGGAGATGGTAAAATTGCAGGGTGGTATCAACCTCAGAATCTTGTTTCCAACCCAGCTCTTCCTCCTCTTGACAAAACAGCTGTCATATTGGATTACTGTTGAAATCATCAGATCCTGCTGGTCATCAGGGCAGGGCTGATGTCATCTTTGGGATGAAGTGTACTAACAACAAGATAGAAACTGGACACAGGAGAAGAGAAAGTGTCCCTCAAACATGCTGCCATCCTAGGTATAGTTTAAACCACAGGCTCGATATTTGCCCCCAAACTGACTTCCCAGCCAACCCAACTGCTTATGTACACATCCTTCCAGCCTCGCACAGCAGATCTGGCCTTTATCATTTTAGGTCCTAGGGAGCTGTTCTTGCTCACTATGGTATTGATACCGGTTTTAACAGTCATCATGTGTATTGACTCCCCTACCGATTACAGGTGTATGTACTGTTGCCAGTTTGTTTAGTGAGTGGTTACCTTTCATAGGCTGTGATGGGGATTTCACCTTTATGAATGTAGTTTACTGAGCCTTTGGTGGCATCAAAAATTTCTCTGAGGATGGGAAGCGTTTCCCTACATATAGATGATGTCTTCTAGCCCTTTTTCTCAGGGGACCAACGACCACTGTCATAGCACATGTTTCACATGTTTCTATTGAGAGAATAGAAGGAAATCGTTTAATGTGTGCAATCTGTGTGCACAGTTTCTAAGGTATATATATGTGAAGGTATACTTTAGGGATGGCCAGAATGGGTTATGTACTTAGTAACTCAAAACTCTGCTATTTAAAAATAGGAGAACATTTTCAGAAAGGACTCTCATTGCTTTCAGCAAATCTATGTGGCGTATGTTTTTATATAGCAGTCATTTTCTCAAATCAGACATGCCTATTGCCTATGAGGTAAACATAGAAAACATAGATTATGAGCTAAAAGTATTGACAGCATTTCAAGTACTATCAGAGAACATTTAATTCAGTTTAATTTTGTGATAAATCCTGTGTTTAATACTCTGGTTACCCTGTAATCATGTCTCTATTGATCTTTTCTGAATGACTGCCTGCAGTTTAATAAACTTTGCCATTAACCCAGAGCTTTTAAAGGGAGAGATTGATTCCATTATCAAATCTGATAGAACCAATAAGTTCCTAAAATCACTAAATCTATCTACAGGAAGCTTTGGTGTAGAGACAAGCCTGTGGCTTATTCAAGAAACTGGGTAAAAATATGGATATCTTTGCATGACCTAATTGCCTCTGATTCCCTTATGCAAACCGACACTGCCTTTCATCTCTCAAGGCAATATAGTAGTCAGCTGAAAGGACAGTTTCTTTTCTTGCTTCACCCTTAATTGTAGGGTCTAATTTATACTCATTGCAGATACAGCTTGAGGAGTTTATTTGGCATGTATCTCACTCAGGTCAGTGGGTACATCTTAAACACTTTTCTGTGTCTCTGCAAACCTGTAGGATAGTTCTGTTTTATTTTTACTCATATGGTGCTTAAGAAAAGAAAATCCTGTCTGGATAAATCTTGAAATAGTGGTAAGACCAGGGGTGAAGGGAGAATAAGAAGGAGAGTGAGTGCAGAGTCATAGGCTGGAGCTGTATGAACAAACTCCAAGGCTTGAAAAACTTTCTGTGAAACCCATATATGTGTCTCATACAGTGATAGTACATTTGCAAAATGTACTAAACAGGAATTTCTACTTTTTGCACCTGTGGATATTTATAGGTTCAATCATCTATTAATAGTTTTTTGAGTCACAGAGGCAGAACATATGGAATTCAGGGTTTGGAGCATTTGTACAGCTTCTTTTTTTTTTTAAGGTCAGAAAGGTGTCATTCTCTGCCACTTTTCACTTCTGAAATAAAATGGCAAAGGTTGTCAGTTTTAGAGAAAAGCCAAAGCTTTTATTTCTGTCTAGATTTTTATTGCCAATTTGAATTCTTCAGAAAGAGTTCAGATATTTGACATAAGACTCATAGTCCTTCCCTAATTATGCTTTGGATGGGAAGTGGAGGTACATAGAAGGATTTTATGATGAGACTATACTAAACTGTAATTTAAAATTTCCTTCAAATGAAAGACCATAATGCTCACACTTAGAAATAAAGCAGTAATGACCTGGTGTCAGGGAATGGAAGTAGGACTAAAGCCAAGGAACACTGGGTATGTTGCCAATTGTAGGCAGTCTGACTTTTGTCAAGTGACTTGTTTGCCAAGCCTCAGTTTCCTTTTATTTTATTTTATAAAATAAAAATGATGGTGTCCCTGTTGTACAGAGTTATTAGGAAATCTAATGAAGTGATGATTTTAAAAGATATTATAAACTTTTTTCAACTGAGTTGCTATACAAATATTAATGTTTATGAAAAAATAAATTAATCCTTGCTTTATTTTCAGAAATGGTCTGACCTTTCAGTAAATTATGTTCTGTTCTCAAGTCAAAACTCAGTTAGGAAAAAAGAACTTAAAGAGTGTATATAAATGAGAGAAATCTCACAGAGACAGTTAAAGGGCTGGAAAATATGCTCTGGAGGAAAACCTACTCAATTGAGGAACTCTAAGTCTATATCTGCTGATCATTTTCTATGTGCTAAATAACCTCCTGGGATGATAACATTTGGTTGAAGGAACCTAAGAGATCATCTAATGGAGGACCCTAAATTTATAGGTATTGAAATAGATTGGTGTCTGCCCTTGAGAAACCAATTAAAATTAGTTTGCGAAAGGATGTAGCAATTATTCATGGAGTGCGAGGGGCATATATGCACACCTTTGTGTTGATTCTCTGTATCAAGGCTCTGTAAACAATGGAATGTCTGCATATCTCCAATGGGAAGTTTACTAGTTTCTGGAAAATTGGAAGAAAGTTACAGAATTATTACTTAAGTAATAATTATTTCATTGTTCTCTAGAAACCTAACAAAAGCACTTGAAAAACTTGATCCATAAAGGAACTGTCTCCTGTCCATGTACTCTTCCTGATATGCTGGTATAAAACTGTATTTATATTCATAGCCACATAACACAAATTTTTTCCAGAAGTTGCTTTTCCTGCCACTGAATAGTCCTAAACATTAAATTGCCTTTCATAAAATCATTTCTTCTCTGCTGAGTAGGCAGAATCCTCCTCTCCCAGCCATGTCATTTTGTTTTCCTAAATGGGCCACTCTAAGAAGTGGTTTCTCATTCCCAGCCACTACTTCTATTTCTGAAACAGCACAACCAACCTTAACCAAAATCAAATATTAAGGTGTTCTCTGCTGCCTATTAATACAAATTTGATTTCTTAAGAGCCAGAGTTAGAAGGACCTGTTGGTGATCTTCCTGTTTATCCCCTTTTGTAAGATTCTGAAATCACATCAGGAGTGTTTTCCCTCCCTTCTTGGGAAAATAAAGAGAGTGAAAATCAGAAGTGGTACAGCGTGGCAGAGTGGAATGGAGTTCTCTTCCACGGCCCAGAATCCTAGTCTTTTGCTTTCTATTTTACCTGTGGTTTATTTCATTTTACTTTATTAGAATGAAGGTACCACACTTTTTTTTTTTCTTTCTTTCTTCTTTTTTAAAATACAGGGTCTCATTCTGTTGTCCAGGCTGCTAAAACCAAAGGGACATGCTACCACACCTAGCCACTTTTAAAAAAAAATTTCTGTAGAGGCAGGGTCTTGCTATGTTGCCCAGGCTGGTGTTGAACTCCTGGCCTCAGCCACCCAAAGTGCCCAGAACCTCTTCGTAATTAAATTCTTAAGTAAATTAAAGATTCAAGTAGGGATAGGCATCCATATTTTAGGTTGGATCCCTGGTGCATATGTTATCTCTATTTTTCTCTTTATTAATAGTAATGGAAACCCAGAGAAGGTCACCAAAGGAAAACTAGAATACCTTTCTCTCTTCCAGACCTTCTTCAGGATGGGGAAGTAACCATTCTACATGTATCACCTATAGTAACTATAACAGTATCATTAAGCTAAGTATCATTGCTGAGTATTTCTAGAGACATTGGTCATTTAAAGTGAAGATGCGGTAGTATGTGGGTATCTGGGAAGAGAAGAAGTTGAGAACATATTATATTTAGGGAAGAAAAGGAAAATGTGTGACTTATTACTACTCTGGATCAGCTTCAGAATATGAAGAGGTTTTCACTGGCTAATCGGGGTCCTTGTCTGAAATATCTGGATGATAATATCAACAACCCTTAATTTTTCTGTGAATAGTGAGGTATTGAGACACAGTAAATGGTAATTTGGACTTGATATCAAGCCACAAAAAAGATGATAAGACCTGACATTTTTCCATTGTTTCTTTTCATTTTTTTGACTTCTCTTGGGCTTCATGTAATTTATGTTATTTCTAAGCATTTGTTCATCCCCTCCTTAGCATACAGGGTTATAGTAATGATTTCACCAGGTTATGGATGTGGAAGTATGTCTTAGTCCATTTTTTGTTGCTATAAAGGAATATTTGAGGCTGGGTAATCTCTAAAGTCAGAAAGTTCATTTGGTGAACGGTTCTGCAGGCTGTAAAAGAGGAATCGTGCTGGCATCTGCTTAGTTTCTGGTGAGGGCTCAGGCTGCTTCCCCTTATGGAGGAAAGGAAAGAGGAGCCAGTATGTACAGGGCACACTGGGCAAGAGAGGAAGCAAGAGAGAGAAGGGAGGTGCTAGGTTCTTTTTAACAACTAGCTCTTAAGGGAACTAATAGAGCGAGAACTCTATTCTAATAGAGTTAGATGTGAGGGAGAGCATTAATCTATTCATGAGGGATCCACCCCCATGACCCAGACATCTCCCATTAAGCCCCCACCTCCAACATTGGGGATCAAATTTCAAACACGAGATTTAGAGAGGATAAATATTCAAACTATAGCAGAGTATAATTAGATAATAAGTTTGAAAGTTCTTGGATGACAGTCTGAGAGAGGAAGAGAGGTAGAGTAGTACAATTCATAGTGTGGTAGAACAGCCTTGAGAGTGAGAGGGACATTTAGGGTATCCTCATTTCTCTAATTCAGTCTTTCGAAAACATCTTACTATGTGCTTTGTATCTGTTCTTTGCTAGGAATTCAGTAATGAATTGTCCTTATGGAAGTAATTCTGTTACCAGAAGACACAATTACTGATTATTTTGACATGATGTAATAAGTGTATTAATTAACTTTTTCCATCTTTCACATAAAATGCCTAGTCAAAAAATGAAAAATGGCTGTTTCAATCTACCTTACCACCAACAGCATGCAAAGGTTCCCTTTTCTCCACAGCCTAACCAACAGTTACCTCTCGTACCCATCCTAACAGGTATGGGATGATATCTCATTGTAGTTTTGATTTGCATATCCCTCTTGATTAGGAATGTTGAGCACCTTTTCATATACCTGTTGGCCATTTGTATGTCATCTTTGGAAAAATGTTTATTCAGATTCTTTAAAAAAGAACACAAACCATATATAAATAAAAAAGAATAATGACTAAAGCAGGTATCAGTTGAATTACACATCCTCTCAGGTGTGTGTTACTTTAGTGGATTATACTGGAGTGGGGAAAAAGCAATAGAAATTTGAGCGCTCTGATTGCCTCTCTTCAGTTAGCAAACCAGGCTTCTGCCCTTGGAGAGGCCTGAGAATTGTCTGGTGCTCACTTTCTCTTGTGGTATCCATTATACTCTCTTCTGTTGTGTGGTTCCTTTTGCCTTTTTTTGACTTCACCCTTTATGCACGTTATTGCCCTTGAGCCCTCACTGATCAGATTTTCTGCCTCAGTCATGCTGTGCTCAGCTTTCAGAATGTTGTTGTTATGGAGGAGTTAAATTTTTTTTTTTAAGGTTTCCTTTTCGTCATGCTGTATTTCTCAGATTATCTGGAGGGACTGTAATCCAATTTTAGGAATCCTTCAGGGCTGGGAGCCTAAACTGTTTTAAGCAATAGCATCTGCTTGCCAGGGACTCAACCACTTTGAGCGTGTTAAGGTCTGACAGCGGCCAACTCTCAATTATCTATGGGAATGGGAGACTGCTGGGATGTTTTCAATTCACAGAGTATGCAGAAATCTCACTTAAACTGATAGTTATGACCTCATCCCATAGCCAAGTTTAGAAGAGCTTCTCAGTGGCTGGTTTTCTGTTATTTTTTGTTTGTTTTGTTTTGTTTTTTATTCCTCACCTTTGACAATGCCACTGTACCTTTGACAGGTGTTTTTATTACATATACTGACTATATCTGTGCTTGATCTCTTTTTTTAATCCCCCCATTTGGATTCTCTTATGTGCATCATGATGTATTAAGTATATTTTAATAACTTGCTTCCATTTTTTTTTTTTTTTTTTACATTTAGGAACAGTAAAAGTTTGTTTCCTTTCTTTGCTTTTTGATTAATGTGCTCATCAGAGGGGATATGGCCAGTTATCATGGTACCAGGAAGAAAGATAAGAAAACTTTATATTAATAAAAGATTAGTCTCTAAATAATAATTGAGAACTTTCTGTTAGAAGTGAAGAAGAAAAGGCATAGTTATGAACTCCACCTTGCGTCTGAAAATAATGTGAAGGCTGGGTACTACTCCCCAGTCTGGCTGAGACGTTAGCATTCACAGTTGGGTTGTCTCCAATGGAAATTTTATGGCCGTATTATGGCCTAAACCCCGTCCTTCCAGAGGGTGGTTATTCTTTTGTTCTAGGATTCTGAAAGATGAGTTCCTTTTAATGGACATTGAATGTAGTCTAGATATTAGTAATGATGATATGTCAGTTGTACACAATGGCAAGGGTTACCATGTTTTAAAATGGCTTTATTGAGGTATAATTGATATACAAATTCAACTACATGAATTACAGACATACAACGTGATAAGTTTTGATGTGTATACACCCATGAAACCATTGCTACAGTCGAGACAATGAACATGTCCATCACCACAAATGTTCCCTCATGTCCCTCTATAATCCTTTCTTTCTGTCTCTCTCAAGCAACCACTAATCTGCTTTCTGTCTCTATTGATTAGTTTATATTTCCTGGAATGTATTCCTTTTCGTCTGATACCTTTCACTTGGCATAATTATTCTGAGATTTATTCTTGTTTTAGCATGTATCAGTAGATGATTTCTTTTTATTGCTGAGTAGTATTCCATTGAATGGTTATACTGCAATTTGTTTATCCATTCATCTATTGGTGTACATTTGGGTTGTTTCCAGTATTAGGCTTATTACAAATCTGATAGGAACATTCATGTGCAAGCTTTTATATAGACTTGTGCTTTTATTTATCTTGGGGAAATACCTAGGAGTAGAATGGTTGGGTCATATGGTAGGTATACTTTGAACTTTTAAAGAAACCACCAAACTGTTTTCCAAAGTTGTTGTGCATTCCCACCAGAGTGTATGAGAATTCTTTCATATCCTTGCCCACCCTTGCTATGGTGATTCTTTTTCATTGTGGCCATTTTACTATGTATGTAGTGGTTCCTCACTGTAGTTTTAAGTTGTATTTAGTGACTACTGATGTTAAGCATCTTTTCATATGTTTATTTGCCATCCAGCTGTCTTATTCAGTGAAGTGTCTGTTCAAACCTTTTGCCTATTTAAAAAATTGGGTTGTTTTCTTTTAATTTAGGTTTAAGAATTTTTATATATTTTGTATATAAAACTTTTATCCTATATACATTTTGCAAGTATTTTTTTCCATTCTGTGGCTTGCCTCTTCATTTTCTTAGCAGTATATTTTGAAGAGTGGAAGTTTTAATTCTTGATGAAATGTAATTTATCAGTTTATTCTTTTATAGATTGTGCTTTTGGTATCAAATCCAAGAAATCTTTGCCTGACCCAAGGTTACAAGAGTTTTCTCCTATGTTTTCTTCCAGAAGTTCTGTGGTTTTAAGCTTTATATTTAGGATTATTATACATTTGAAGTTAATTCTTTTATTTAGATTGAAGTATGGATAAAAATAATTTACTTTGTACATGATTACTTGTTCCATCAGCATTTGTTAAAAAGACTGTTATTTCTCCACAGAACTGCTTTTGCTGAAAATTAGTTGTTCATATATGTGCAGGTCTCTTTTCTGGACTATTCTGTTCCACTGGTTTGTTTTTCTATCTCTATGTAATACAGGGATGCAGTTTTAATGCAGTGTAAGAGATGGCACTACAGAGCACCGTACTTGCTCCTCACCTAATCCATTTTACTGTAAAATTTCATTGATTTGCCTGTTGTCCTGATTAAGCAGCCTGAGTTTAGGAATCCTTACTTAAATATTTTCAATAGATGGTAAAGTATATGGCACATAATAGGTATTGTCATTTTTGTTTTTAGAAGATGTAAACATTGGGGATTGAATTTTGAGTGCCATACTGGATACCTTGTCATAGTCTCCTCTATTTATTAAACAGGTTAGTCCCTGAAATTCTAGTCAAAAGTCCATTTGCCCAAAAGTCCAAATTGTGGGACCATTGTGGATATATCTATATAGAGTTAAGTTTTAAAAGAGCTGTGTTTTCCTTTCTAATTTTTCACTTCTTATCATTGTAGACTCTTTCACTTCCTTTGCACTGATGCATTGATGGAATCAATGTTTATATTATAAAACCATTCAAAAACAAGTACAAATGGTACACAATAAATCAGCAAAGGACTTGACAGACTAAAATGACAGCATGTTCTATCAATTGAAGGAGACAGGCAAAGCACTTTTTCTTTTTTTCCTAGCTTCTTTGGTATTTTGGTATTTCCTTTGTAAGTCCCTAAGATCGAGTAACAACAGAAAAGGTTCTGTTTAAATTGCATCCCTCTCTTACCATATATACACACACATGGGCACATGTAGACACGTATACCACAAATGCTGTATAAGTGATGGGCTGCTCTGAGATTAGTTTGCCATTCAAGTACTAACCAGGACTGACCCTGCTTAGATTCTGAGATCAGATGAGATCAGGCACGTTCAGGGTGGTATGGCCATAGACCAGATGGAGATTTTCTAAAGCCCATTTCATGCAAGGCAGGCAAGTTGTGCCCTCATTTTCTATTGTCTCTGGCTTCATCTGTAATCAGCAAATGGAGCCCTGCAGCCTGCACAGTGTTTCCTCTGCAATTTGTTGCTCTCTCCTAGTTTGCACAACATTGAACCATCTCATTTTGAAATTCAGGAGTGGCAGGGGAAGCCTTTGATGGAAGATTGTAATTTGGAAGAAGGGAAAGTCAAGAGCAAGATCACCTATTTTGTAGAAGGCTGGGTGTTGAAGGAAATTGCTTTTGTTCGTCAGTCTCTGAGCTTCTCAGCGTATGTGCTTCTGTGACCCTGCCCTCCATCACTAGTGACCTAAAAATCACATAATTTCAACTATTCTTGAAACCTATCCCCATCTGTTGTGCATGGCTTATACACTCACCGCCTCTTTTGCCAGCCAGTATGTCTAAATCTTTTTACCTCACAGCCAGCCTTCTGTTGGTGGCTGGCTGGCTTTCTTGCTTTCTTTCCTACTGCTTCTGTGATTTTCAAATGACTGCCTTAAAGCATTTTTTCCTGATCTCTTTCTTATCCTTCTGCTCTCCTACCCTTTTTCTCCCAGTGCTTGTGTAAGAGGGGAAAATTTTTATCTCTACCCTGTTAGGGTCTCTGACTGGGCCTGAGAACTAAGCTTACATAAGATAGATTAACAAAAGAAAAGCATACAGATTTTTACATGTATGTGGGAGCCCTTGCACGAAAATGAAGACCCAAAGAAGTGGCAATACCTAAATGCATATTTAGTAGGTCGAACAGAGTGGCAGTTGTGGAAAAGTAACCAAAAATGTCTGGGGAGGCTAAAGGAAGATAAGTGTTATTTTAAAAAGATCTGTTTGTACAGATTTTTCTCAGCTTGGACCCCCCCACCCCCCGCCCCGACCTCTGTTAACAAGAAAGTTTCTTCTCTCTTGCTACAAGGAGGACATCTTTCACATGGGAATTTTCTCCCCTCTCTGGATCTCTCTGGTGATGATGTTTCTTTTCTCCTGCTACTGGGAGGGCAGAGTGTCCCTTTTGTATCTGCTGCCTTTAGCTTAAAATAGTCCTTACACCAAAGTGGCATATTTTGGGGTGGCATATTCTGCCACCCTTTATTCATTTGCTAAATATTTCTCCTGTAACGTATGGCGCACAGTCATCTTATTTTCAAAAAACACTGCGAGTAGTTCCGATGGACAGTTTCTCTTTGGAAGCCCTAGCCTATATCACGGTAGACTCAACAGCCTTTGAAAATTGCTGTTCATTGATCCCAACAAGTTGTTTTATAAACCAGACAGTTTTCCTCCCCATATTATAACAATATTGTAGAGATTGCCCAAGTTTCTTTAAGGAAATTATTATTTATTTATTTTTTTAAGAGATAGTGTCTCGCTTTGTCAGTGAGGCTGGAGTGCAGTGGTGTGATCATAGCTCACTATAACCCCAAATTCCTGGGCTCAAGCAATCCTCCTTCCTCAGCCTCCTTGAATAGCTGGGACTATAGGTTTGTTCCAGCAGGCCTGGCTAATTTTTAATAAAAGTTTTGTAGAAACAAATGTCTCGCTGTATTGCCCAGGCTAGTCTCAAACTCCTGGCTTCAAGCAGTCCTCCTGCCTCGACCTCCCTATTTGCTGGGATTACAGGTGTGAGCCACTACACCTGGCCTCAGAAGTTGTTAAATTAGTTGCCACTGGTTGGTTGGTAGTGGATTGGTGGGTATACATATGCACACACACACATATATGTAATCATGTATACAGCAGTTCTGAATGTTGATAAGATGATTAGTTTATAATCAATCTGTCTTTGATTCTCATTGCTTATAGTGGATAGTGTTTTTCAGTTTCCACCCCAAGACAGTAAATGAAAAGTTAAATGATTATTTTACTTTATAGACAGTAAGCAGTAAATAAATGTTTACAGAGGGAATGAACAAACAGTGGCCTGGTTTATTCTGAATTTGTACCAAAGGGTCTATATAGTAATTTATAGATAAAGATGTATCTTAGAAAAAATAAAGATAATCTTTAGTCTTTGAAAATATAAATCAATTTTTAAAATATAAATGTATTATTACATAATAAAAACATTTTATAGACTGTTCCTTTCCTTTTACCTCGTAAGCCACCACCTCTAGACACACTCTGATCTCCCTCTTTTCCATCTTCCCCTAGAGTGGAAAATCTCAGTATTAATTGGAGCTAAGATGATTGTACTACTGCTGCTAAGACTTCAGCTGGTCTCTTACAAGCTAATGTCACGGCATGGGGTCCATTTGCTCTGTAGCTATTCAGCAGTGCAGTGAGAATGCCTTGATTAATATGCTACATGAAAATAAAATGGATTTAGAAAAAATTATAACATACTCTCATAAATATTAATTCACATTTGTATGGAATTGCACATAATTTTCAATATACTTTGGAAGCACCTTCAGTATGAAAGATTTGGTCTCCAAATGGCATAATTTTTTTAAAAGCACAGTTGATACGTTATTAAATATCCTTTGTTTATTAATCTGATACTCTACATGCATATGATGCAGGACAGTAGGTGGGTTGTGTGACAAGGAAAGGAGTTTTTTACCCTGTGGGGAGTTTTTATATTACCCTTAGAAGTGGTACAATTTAATCACATTATATAGATGCAGCCCAAAATGAAACTCACGTGGCTCCTTCTGCTAACATTGCCATTATTCCTGAATATCTTTTCATGATAGCTGACTATTTTGGTTAAATGTGAGAGTGAACAGAGAACATTTTTTAGTTGAACAGATACTTACGACATAGCTGACTAAAGTAGTGGACACTGGACAAAGGAATTCAGCAAACATTTATTGAACATTTACCATGTAGTAGTTATAGTGTGCCAGGTCTGGGATTGTGGAATCAATGGCCATGTGCACTTTCTTTGATCTCAGCTTGTCCCCTAAACCACTTTTTACCATAGCCTCACTGCCTCAGGAGATGGCAAATGGATAAATCATCTGTAGTGGTAGCAGCTAAAAGTTAGACCAGAAGCTATTCATAAGCCTTATAAGACTTATTTTTGATCTCTTCTTGCTCTAAGGATAAGGTCTTTCCACTTTTCTGGGGCTTCTTGCTATTTGCTGTGATCCTTCTTCTTCTTTACCAGCAGAGCCCACTAGATTTCCTGTTTCCTGCTTCTGTCGGCTTTTCTATGTAGTAGAGGCAGCTTAGAATATTTTTAAATCACATTGTTCTTTATAGGTTTGGATGTTTTGTCTAGTTGTCTCATTTATTTATGTATTTAACAATCTATATATTGACCACCCACTATTTTCCTGGCTTATATGAAGTACTTATTATGTGAAGCACTGGGGTTACTGAGATGAACCTACTCAGTCCCTGCCCTTTTTCACATTCTTTCAAGAGATACTGCTACTAGCTGCCTCAGGGCCTTTGCATAAGATGTTTTCTTTGCTCAGTCTTTCAGATCTAGGTCAAATGGCAGTCATTTCCTCGGCTCCAGCCCTCTCCTCTGTGCTAATTTATCCCCCGGTTTAGTACCCTTTACCTTCCTTTAGAGCAGTTAATTCAGTTTAGAATTATATATTTGTGTGATTTGATTAGTATTTGTCCCATAAATTCTGGGTTTTGTGAGGGTGGGGATTTTTTCTTAACACCATTATCTTCCCAGCACCTACAGGTCTGTGATGAGGTTGTACTTGGCATATACTGGGTGCACAAAAAATATTTGTTGAATGAGTGAAGGTCTGAGAACAGAGGCTTTGCATTACAAAAAAAGGTCTCCTTGAGTGGGCAGCACTGGTGAGAGTACTTAAACTAGAAAAACAAAGAACATCTAAGGGAGGGCTTTTGAGCCAAGGCAAAACAGTATAAAGGCCTACCTAAGTTTGTCCAGGCTGCTATAACAAAGTGCCTTAAAATTAGGGTAGCTTATAAACAAGAAACATTTATTTTTCACAGTTCTGGAGACTGAGAAGTCCAAGATCAAGGTGCCAACAGATTTCGCATCTGGTGAGGGCCCATTCCTCCAAGACGGCATCTTCTAGCTGTGGTAGAGGGGCAAACAAGCTTCTTTAAGCTCTTTATAAAGGCCGTAATCCTGTCATGAGGCCTCCATACTTATGACCTAATCACCTCCCAAAGGCCCCACCTGCTAATATCATCACCTTGGGGATTAGGAGTTCAACATGTAAATTTGGGGGAGACACAAACATTCAGACCACAGCAAGGCTAAAAATCTCAAATTAATGGGTTTGACTTATTTGAGGGAAGACATCAGGGGAGGCCCATGTATATCAAGTGTGGTGTTCTGGGATATTGGGAAGGAGCAGAATAGATAACTATATTGAGAATATTGGATATGGAAAGGAGGAAAGAGAGTGGTATTTTGAGAAAGAGAAATGGGTAAAAGGAAATTTTTATTTTATTTTTAAATGTGCATTTAGAACCACAGAAACTGAGAAACTGGAGGTGGAGGTGAGGCTCCATGAAGGAGCATTTTCTGTGTGCAGAGGATCATATCCACTCATTTATAGATAATTAAATGCCAGATCATTTTCATTTTAGTGCTTAGTGTGTACAACATTTCTTAGGGTCAAAGGACATCTGTATGTATCAGGTCATTTAATGTTCTGTGAGCTCATTTTGCAAATGAGCTCAGAGTTGCAGTGACTTACTCCAAGTCTCGTAATGAATAATGTCAGTGTCTGGACATTAAAAACCCAGGCCTTTTAGTATCTTGCTGTTTCCTGAGCTGCCTTCAGGCACAGAACTCTACCAGGTCATATGGCCTGAAATGCTTACCTATAGTTTCTACAGATGCAGCTCTCCATTCAGTGATGTTGGTTGATTATCCCTTTGCTACCCATTCCCTCATTCCCAACCACACATAGGAATACATGAAAAATTTCTATTGATTTTGGTGATAATATTGTTGTTACATTTTGCAAAGATGGAAATTAAGGATGCTCATGGGAACATGTGGTAAAAATATAATGCATTAAGCAAACATTTTAATATATGAATTGAAAGTTTCTTTCTTGTTGGCTTACATCCACCTGGCCCTGATATGTTCAGTCTTGTGCCATTTCTTTTGTTTGTTTGTTTGTTTGTTTGTTTTGAGACAGAGTCTCACTTTGTTGCCCAGGCTAGAGTGAGTGCCGTGGCATCAGCCTAGCTCACAGCAACCTCAAACTCCTGGGCTCAAGCGATCCTCCTGTCTCAGCCTCCCGAGTAGCTGGGACTACAGGCATGTGCCACTATGCCCGGCTATTTTTTTTTCTATATATATATATTTTTAGTTGTCCATATAATTTCTTTCTATTTTTAGTAGAGACGGGGTCTCGCTCTGGCTCAGGCTGGTCTCGAACTCCTGACCTTGAGCGATCCACCCGCCTCGGCCTCCCAGAGTGCTAGGATTACAGGCGTGAGCCACCGCGCCTGGCCGTGCCATTTCTTTTGAATCAAGCATGCACTTAGCACTCTTTTTCTGAAACATAACTGATGCACCAACTTGGGAAATGAGTGTATTGAGCTTCCTGTTGAATGTCATTGTATGTTGGACCTATCACTGAATCAAACAGAAAACCACTATTCCAGGCAGCAGTGAAATCACTTTTAATGACAGATATTAATGTTATGTTGAGTTTTTTGTCCAAAAAGAATAGAAAGGATGTATTTGTGGTGGCATTAGGGATTCAGAAAAATTGAGAGCCTGTTTCTTAGTTTTAGGTATTCTCATGTCCCACTTGCCTATCCCCCTTCTTTCTAGTAACCCTATTTAGCCTATCTTTTAGATATGACCCTAGATACCTATATAACCACCACTTCCTTTTCCTTCTCGTCTCTTCTATAGAAAGATGTAGCACTTAAGCCTCAGGAACGTGTGGAGAAACGCCAGACCCCCTTGACCAAGAAGAAACGAGAAGCACTTACCAATGGCTTGTCCTTTCATTCGAAGAAGAGCAGACTCAGCCACCCACACCACTACAGCTCAGATCGAGAAAATGACCGCAATCTCTGCCAGCACCTCAGGAAGAGAAAGAAAATGCCGAAAGGACTCAGACAGGTGAGGAAGCTTGGGTTTCTTCTTTTCTATGACTGCAAAATCCCTTCCTTAGGTGCCTGCTCCTCTGTAGTTCTTCCTGACAGGTGGACAAGATGTGCTTGGTGGGATGCTGGAGTGGCTACCCTGCAGAGCTGTGTACTTGCTTCTAAAAGAATATAAAACCCAATCTCATTGTTACTAGGATTTGAAACTTCAGTGTGGTACCCTTTCAGTCAGATGTGCTCTGTGCAACAAAACTTGATGCTGGTGTTACTAGTGTTCAGGGCAGACTGAAGTCTTGATAATTATGAAGATGGACTGGCTTATAGGGGAGAGATCTTCATAATTAGGACAAATGGAACAGGCAGATTAGATCACATACATTGTGCATCTCATGGTTCTGAAGTGCTAAAAATGATTGTCTGTAGGTGAACAGTGCCTTGCATAAGATTTATATTTCCCAGGGAAGCTCAAATATTGTGGCATGTGGGAGTACAGTGGCAAAAAAATGAATTTGCCTTTCAGTGCCTTAGTTGTTCTCTATAGCCCATAATTCAGGACTATCTTTGTGATTTGCTGGTTGTATGAAAGTCTGGTAGTGTTGCTTACTGGCCTGTTAATAATTAGATTTCAATGATCCACAAGAAAATATAGCTCTTGGCATTTGGGAAGCCTTTCTGCCTGTGGAAATCCCCACATGAGATGGATTAATAATGAGAAATGAAGCTGTTTATAGCAAATTTTCTGCACAAATCCAAAGGCTTTAGTGCCTGTGGAGTTACCTGTATCCTGGGTGTGTTTTGTTTGTTTTTGGCAGCACTGTTGGGTGGGATTGATTATAACTTGAAGAAAGCAGAGGAGGAAGTGTGGTTTACAAAGCAGGTATTTCTAATTAGAAGCCGAACAGGTAATTTCTGATTTGCAGATGTTTCTTGCAGAGGGGGAAGATCTGGGATCATACAAAACAGTTGTTAAAAAACTTCCCATACCTTTAAAATCATATCATGAGCCTTATTAAATACAGATTCCTGGTCCCTTCCTAGGACTTAATGAAATTTTTACTTTTAGGAAGTTTCTTATTTGATAATGGTCAGCCTGGTAGGAATTCAACTCTTACAAAGAATTAAGAGTGTTATTTTGGGTGATTTTTTAGTTAAAAGATTGGAAGGATCAAAAGCCCCTCAGTAAGATGTAATGGGCAGTTTGGTATCAGAATTCTGCCTGATGAGTAATGAAGGCTATGGCCTGAGAAAACATCTGAAACAATGGATTTCAGCATGGATTCAGGCTCCCAGGGTAATGCCCCAAATAAGACATCCAGCACAGTGTTTCTGAAGGTACACATGTGTCCTAAAATGCCAGATTGGAGTTGTAATTATCAACATTTACCTAATGGATACCATGCTACAGTGATTCAGTGGGGGGCTTGGGTAGTATAACTTCTAATTTGTACAACAACCTGCCTTGTAAGTAATACCATGGCTACTTTACAGATGTGGAAACTGGGGTTCATAGCGATGAAGTGATTTGTCTGAGGCCACTTAGTGAGAGACAGCTAGAATTTAGGCGCAGATATCTCTGGCTCCACAGCTTTCTGTTTTCCCTGTACATTGATTCTTCCTCCCTTGTTTGAGATAAGAATTGGACATGAAGAGAAAGCGAAGTCCAGGTCAGAGGATGGAGGTAGTCTACAAGTATTTCTAGAAAGTACATGAGTAGTTTCGTCATATGGAGTGACTATCATAGAAATGGCTTATGAAAGCAAAAGAAGAAACAGGATAAATAACTGTAAGGTTTTTGGATGGTTGGCTCCAGAGAAAGAAAGACGAGCAGAGTAGAAAGGGGTAAGCAACGAGGCTTTATTTGAGTGCTTCCGGGCGAGGGTAAGGGGTCCCAAGAGAGGGGCCTGGGCGAGGTTCACGGGCCCCGAGAGAGGGGCCCGAGAAGTCGCACTTCCCAGAAGTCTTGTGTGGGCTTATATATGTTTTAGAGCTGGGGGATGGGGTTTTTTTTGGTTCCATTAGGGTTTTAGGGTGGGTATTGAGAACTAGGAGGGGCTGGTGGTATGTATGGATTCCAGGAACTGAGACCCTTATCAGGGTAACCATCCAGGTGTGGCTATACTTTAACTTAGCTAGGCCCTGCAGGCATTGTTTTTGGCAGGTCTCGTGGGCTTCTTCTTTTTTTTCATTAGGGAGGGGAGGGGTGCCCGCCACCAGCCTTACAATAACTAAGTTCAGACAACAGAGAAACAGCTAGAAAGTTTGAAAGTAACCATATTTGAATGAGGTTTTTTGTTTGTTTGTTTGTTTCTTTTTTTTTTTTGACAGGGAGTTGGGGAGAGAGAGGAAAGGCTAGGTTCTATAAAAGGTGATGCTTTTGTGACTCCTAACTCATGCTTTTCTGTGTGAAATATGTGAGAAAAGTAATTATTCCTAGTGGAAAGAGATTGCAAGATAACCACCCACCTTCCCCCCCGGCCCTCCCTCCAAGCAAGATTAACAGGAAGTCTTCTTACCCTTTTAGTCAAAAAACCAATTTAATTCTGAGCCAACACTAAGCTGTGGATCCTCATCCTTGAATCTCTTTCTCCTAGACATGATCTGATTTTTCTATTCTCTGTCCTCAGAATTCTTCTTTATACTTCTTTCTACTCTGAGAGTTTTAGGGTCCTTCTATGAAAGAGTATGTGATCACAAAAGAAATCTAGGACTTAGCATCTTAAATTTGAGTAGCTTTTAGTCTTAGGGGTCAATTTTCTGATACTGATGATATTTGAAATCAAAGCTCTCTTTGTTTTAGGCAAAATATTTGAAAGGCAATTATTTTGACTCTTTGTGAATCATGGAAAAGGAAAGAATGAATCATCTTTGGTCCTATGTAAAGGTTTTAAAAACAAGGGGTGTTTTCTTATCTTCAGTGTTGATGCCAAAATATACAGTCCAATCAAGTGTTCTATTTCTAGTAAAATGGGAAGCAGAAGTTGATAACTGAGGTAAGGTCATGATACTTTTCATTTGTAATATTCTTAGAATCACAGTGCCATTATGAAACCCCAGACAAATCACTGCATGGTGCTATCCATCTGGAAAATGTGGGGGTTTGGACTAGAATATTTCTTAGGCTTCTCCCTCTGAGGTATATGGTTCTTTAAATTTATGAATAACACAGAAGAATATAGTGTTGTGGAGGTTTGTGAAGGAGTCTGTAGGTCTGAAGGTCATTTTGTTTTGGAGTCTATCAGTCTGTAACTGATAGACCTCTCCTTTAAATGTCTTCACGGAGCCTAAGATGCATTTGTAGTGGGAGGGAGAGGCACGGTCCATTGTGTGTCAGCCCAGACAAGTGCCATCTGTTGTGTGATCATTGGTAAAAGATGACACACAATTGTTTAATGGCCCCAGTGGATGTTTAAAAGCTTGTCCTAAGAATGGTTGAGATTGCTTTCGTATCATACTAGATGCCTATATACATCACAATTACTTTTTCTCATTCGTTTGCTTCTTATCAGATAAGGAAACTGAATCTGACCATCTTAATTGGGAGGGAACCTTGACATGTAAGTGAGCCTTGAGGAGCATTTCTCAATTAATGGAATATCATTTAGTATCTCTTATTGAGAACTACATGTGAAATGGGGGGGGGGGCTCGGTTAAAACTTAGCCTTTATTTCTCACTTGGTGAGAGTAAATTAGGTTTGCATCTTATTAGGAAATGGTACTTCCTGAGAAGACAATTTAATGCACAACTTTCCTGTAATTATGGGAAGATGTCACTCCTTAGTAGAGAGGAAATAATAGGATTTTTTTTTCCTGAAAATCCGTCGAAGGCAACTAATCTTTTTACTCTGAGGGTGTAATTATATACTTTTAATAGAAAGTTGTATAGTTCTAAAGCCAAACTGCTTTTTCTTTACTTTGCTGATTATAAAACCTCAGTTCTTCTGATGTCTTTCCATACTGTGAAAAGAAAGCTTTTTAACTGGCACTTAACTTACTTGTTGGATTATATTTTTAAGTATAAATACATAACTGACTTAGAAGATGCTGAGCTGGCAACCGGCTTGGCAAATGGTTGAGTGTTTTGATATGGCAAATTTGAACACTCTCCTTAATTCCCAAAGGGGTTAAAAAAAGTTATGAAGAAAGGAGCAAGTTATATGTTACACAAAATAATGCCTGTTTTTCTGACCTCCCTAGGCTTATATTGGTCCTACACAGAACTATTTGCCCTTGATGTGAGCACTTAGACATTATATTAAAAAGTTTTAGCTTTCACTAATAAGGGCATGGTAGATTTTTTTATTCTCTACTTAGACTTGGTGGTGGGAAAATCAAAACCAAGGTTGCACAGATCTCTGTAAAGGTTGCACAGGTCCTCTCTGTAAGGATCTTTATTCTGTAAATGGGACACTAAGTCACAATGAAACCACCGAGGAACACAAGGAAGTCATGTTTTGCCAAACCTATTAGCCAAATTATAACTTTATGAGAAGCATTTTGGGAAAACTTAACCCTTCATATGGCATTGAGTTTAGTTTTATTTCAGTATGTCTAACTTCTAGACCATAGGGTCTGCTTTAAAAATTTAGTACTTTGTTGTTTAAAACACAGAAAGAGCAAAAGCATTTAAAAATAGAGTAACAAGGATGAAAGGTTGATGAGAGTTCAGAGAACTCTTGGTTTGGCTCTGACTGGATTTCTAAATCTCCGTTTAGTCCATTAGTCTGTCCTTTCTTTCTAGCATGAACTGAGCCAGAGGCAATAGGCTTAAGTGAGCTAGAAGGCATTTTTAGGTTATAGGAACTCTTCCAACAGATACGAGGATGGATCATCACAATAAATCCTGGAGTCTTCCTCTTTAACTGAGTTTTAGGGGCCAAAAGCCATTCATCTAATGGCAGAATTTCCCAGAGAAGGAGGCAACCTATTGAGATTGCTTCTGGTCATAGGAGAACACCATTTGAGAGGAAAATAAAGAAATTTGGAAATCTTCACCTTGCTGGTGAAGATGGCTTAAGTGGGAATGCTCTCTATATGGTTTAATCATCTGTATACAAGTTGATCTGGGTAGGTATTTCTTCTAGGGAATGGAAATTTGCTCCTTTCTCTGAAAGCATGGTGGGAGATTTATAGTTGACATTATAAATTATGGATACCAAAAATGTCTACTGATTTCTGGGAAAAAGGAGGATTGATCCCAGTACCAAGAATTTAAAATCAGAGTTAGTACTAGAACTATGTGTGATGGTTGCATCTGCTTTGTGTGTTGACATTGTATGTTAGCCTTATTTGGAGTAAGTGATTGTAGTTATATAGAAGGGCCCAGGTGACTAAGCCACCAGCTGTGTTTCCACCTGGCCTGATGGAGCAATATATCCCAGCCCGTGCTTTTTCCTGTTGAGAATGTTTGCTACCAGAGGCTGGTGCTTTATTTTAGTAAGATTTAATCATATTGTCTTTCATATTGTCTGAGGAGCTTTTTGTGACATTTGTTACTAGTAGAAATTAACTTGCGAAGGAGGATTTATAATGGAAAACTTCGATTAAACTGATAGATCCGGTTCAAGTTACATTTCTGAAGACATGCTAATTAGTTTGGGGTAGAAATGTAGGGCAAAATCATACAAGTATTTATCCAGCTTGACTCTAGAGCCTACAGGTTTCTGGAAATCAGAGCATTTTAAACACTAATTTAGGCTTGTACTTTCATAATGAAAAGACTTACAACCTTTGCTAGTGCTCTTTCAAACATACATTTGTTATAATGGTTAGGTGCCTGAATGTACCTTGAGCTAGTATTAAGAAATGTGAGCCTCAGTTAAACCATTTTAACTTCATACTTCTAAATTTCAAGTTTAACATGTTAATTGTGGTTTTATTTGCTTTTGAAAAATCGTGTAGTCATATGGAAATTACAAGCTAAAGTATCAAATAAAATTATTTATTTTTTCCTTTTTTATGAATTTAAGTTGCATACTACTTTTCCCCTCTTGCCAAAACTATAGAAATAAGAAAAAATATAAGAAAAGATTGGGAGGAATAAAAGATTTGTTCATAATCTCTCTTGGAATCTTGACTGACTTGAATAAGAATATCAAGTTTTTAACGTGTGGTTGTCGAAGTACCCCAGTCCAGGTTTGTCTCTGATCTGGAATTAGTTGCGTAATATATTAAAGGTATTGGTTTGCAGCTGGGATTGGTAAACCCGACACTAATATAATAATGAGTTATATGAAGAGTGTTTTGCTTTTGTTTTTGCTTTATCTTGGGAATTTGTAAGCAGTGACAGTTTATTTTTTGTATTCTAGAATTTTTGGTTTTGTGTCTAATGACCCTGTACGTTGTTGTCTTGGATATATTCTGTGAGCCCTCAATGTTGGCAAGAGTGAGCATAACATCCTTTGACTTCAGTAAGATAGATCTTTGGAGTGTTGTGGTGAATAATTTTATACCAAGTGACATTTGTAATTCTTAATAAACATATAGTAAAAATTGACTAAAAAAGGACACATAGCACATATATTGGTGAGGATTCTCCAGAGAGAAAGAACCAAATAGGATATATATGTAGGTATATAAGAGGGGATTTATTAGGAGAATTGGCTCATGTGATTATGGAGGCTGAGAAATTTCCCTGACAGGCCGTCTGCAAGCTGGAGATCCTGGGATGCCAGTAGCATGGCTTAGACTATGTTGGAAGGCCTGAGAACCCAGGGGGCCACTGGAGTAAGTCCTAGAATCCAAAGGCTGGAGATCCTGGAGTTCTGATGTCCAAGGGCAGGAAAATCTATCCCAGCTTCAGGAGAGAGAGGGGGGGGGGGGGAGAGAGAGAAAAGAGAGACCGATTTGTCTTTCTTCTGTTTTTGTTCTGTTCAGGCCCCCAGCCTGTTAGAAGGTACCTGCCCATGTTGAGGGCAGATCTTTCCCACTTAGTTCACTGACACTCACGTGCCATTCTCCTCTGCAAACACTCTCATAGACACACCCCAAAATAATACTTTACCAATTTTCTAGGTATTTTTTTAATCCAGTCAAGCTGACACCTAAAATTAACCATCACAGCACATTAACTAACACCTCATAAAGTAAAAGCTACAGAGACAAAATAAGCTGAATGGGAAAAGTAACTGCAACTGAAAGAATGGGCAATAACTCAGCATGGGTGACTGTGATACCTATACTAATTGTTCCATAAAGCAGTGACCTTTTATATTCCCCAAAGTAAGAATTGTTATATGTGTATGTGTTTGTAGAACTTTATTAAGAGCCATTTAAATCCTATGTATTGTTAGAGGAGTAAGAAAGATAAAGTGATAATAATGATTCTCAGCTCTAGCTCCCATGAATTCCTACAAATACCAGTGATTGAAGAGCAAGGGAACATGTCTTTCTCTTAACAAGGTCTAGCCAGTGCACTGTTAGTAGTAGATGAGGGTAGGACAGAACTCTCTTTATTTAAAACTGTGCATTTTTGTGCTAACTTAATTTTACATTTTTTCCTCTCCTGAACATACAATGTTATCTGCATGTGGTCAGATCTCAGCTACAGAACATGAAATAAGCCTCCGTGTGTTCTGCATTCTAATCTCTGTTCACAGCTATCCCATCTCTACACAAGTCTGTACATGACAGGTAATGAGTGGGAGGTGGGAGGAGGTGGGTGGCTGTGTGGTTTGCAGTGGTATTGGTGGGGAGCTGAGCAGATGGTTGTGATAGCCACGTGCTGTGTGATTCCTGTGGGAGTTGATGGTGGTGACAGGCGACTCACAATGTGCTATTTACAGTTTGGGTTTGCAGTCTTTCAGTGACATCTGAATGCTCTTTAGCAACTGCTTTCATTACTGCCTTTCGAGGAGCTGCTAATTGAAAATGAAATTGTGGGTGGGCTTTAAGACAGGCAGGCACAGGCACCTCTATGTGGTAAATGTTACTTGAGAACTACTGGATGCCTTGACGCCCAATTTGTAATTCATTTTCTAAGGAGATAAAGCCAAAGATGCATTTGAAAAGTCAATATATGCTCGCATAGGCAGAGCTGAATGCCCAAAGAGTCAAATGTATACTTATTGGGCTAGAAACCAACCTAGGGGAATGCTTGGTGATCCAAGATGTCTGCCCAGGGCTCACCTTTGTGTGCTTCTCTTCAAATGTGTATAACTGTCTATGGTTCTTATTTTAAATCTGTAACATCCTGTAGTATTCTTTTCGAGTTTATTGTAGAACATCGTCCTTCTTTCTTCATTTAGCTGTTGATATAGTTAGTATGCAGGAGAAAATGGTTGTTTGATCTCTTGAACTTTGGAATACAGTTGTCCTTCAATATATGAGGGGGATTGGTTCCAGGACCCCCCCCATGGATACTGAAATCCATGGATGCTCAAGTTCCTTGCATACAATGGTATAGTATTTGTGTATAACCAACATATCCTCTCATATATTTTAAATCATCTCTAGATTACTTATAATAACTGATACAATGTAAATGCTATGCAATTAGTTGTTATATTGTCTAGACAATAATTACAAGGAAAAAGAGTCTGTAATGTTCAGTACAGAAGCAACCATCATAGGCTGTAGGCCTAATGACATTTTTTATCCACATGGTTGAATCTATGGATGTAGAATCCATGGCTATAGAGGGCCAAATGTGTCATATTCAAGTTCTTGCATAGAAATTTTCTTGTTAGAAACCTTTCTATATGTTATTACTCTGTTGAAGGCAGTTGGGGCCTTCGGGCACAGTGAGAGAAGAAGGAAGTGGTTGATTTGATTGGACTTTGACAGTGGATGATGATCTTGATTCTCTTATGACTGCCCCCAGCTGCAGGATTGTGATTTGTACCTTATCTTCAGAGTTGTTAGCAGAAGTATCAATAACATTACTGAAATGGTAGCTTTTGTAAATGTTTATATGTTGAATTGTTTTATTGCCCTTTCTCAAAATAGCTTTGTACAGAGAATCTTGTGCTGAACAAGGAATGACCTCCCTCTTGGAAGTGCTGTTAGCTCTCTTTTTAATTAAATATGAATATAGATACAGTATTTTTGCATTCCTTTTAGCTTTTCCTTGAACACTTCAGTGAATGCTGTCTGGGACAAAACCATGCTGAATTATATGCTGTGTTTGACTGGGACCACTCTTTGCCCTTATGGAGTCTCTGAGGCTTGGGATGAGGGGATCTTGATGACATACACCTTGGTATATATAACCCTCAGTCCTATTAGACCTGCTGAGTTCTGGAGCATTGCATATTAATACAAGTGTTGATGATACTATACCAAGCAGATATGTCAAAGTTCTTGCAGGAGCTCTGGAGCTTTTCACAATTAGGGGTTTGCATCCTTACTCTAGTGCTCACAAACACACACACAGAAGCAGAAATGAAAATAGTTCACAATTGCAGGCAAGTCCTGTCAGGGTCCACCTGATGTCTTTCAGGAGGCCTGATGAGCTACAACAAAGCTGGCCTACTGAAACACTTCACCTGCGTTCATTGATCAGCGCTCTGCGGAAGCTGCCACTTCTCCCATGTGTCTGCCTGCAGTGATGCTGATGTAGCAGGTCATTCTGTAATCACTAGTTGCATCCATGTTTGTTAAGGAAGTGTTTGTGTCATACATCTTGAAATCATGTAGTATAAAGCTGGGCAGGTCCTAATTGCTGGTGATGGTTCTGAGGAGCAGAGTTTGACTATAATTATATTGAGAAGCAATTGGCTGCATTTTCTGAGTAGGGAACATACAGAATAATGTTTCTCAGAGGATGATCTTTGGGCCACCTACATCAGAACAACAAAACACATCTTTGTGTGAAATTAGTTTTATCAATACTAGGATCTTTCTTGATTCCATACATTTACTAATTGAGTTCTCTTCCAAAATATATTGGCAAGAAAAAAACGTTTCTGCCAAATGATATGGACATTATATTTTAAAAAATGATGTTTTCAAAATGGCTGCTTTTTCTAGGGGTTTACTAAAATGGACCTGGTAGAATAATTGTGTCGTACTGTTCTCTTCTTAAGCCACCTGCTCCCTCACATAACAGCTGTTTGTAAGTATGTAGACTTGGAGTTTTATATTTTTCTTTTTTAGGTTCTGTTTGCTTTCTTCTCTTAAGTCTGTAGACAGTGATATTAAGTTCGTAAGGTTTATAAGTTTTATGAATCCTCCAAATTACAAAAATTGGTGGTATTTGGTGGCAGTACTGGGGGGCAGGTGTGAAGGAAAGCTGAAAAAACATTGCCCACATATCAATGGGAGCTAAAGGCCATCAACTGTTTTCTTCATTACCAAGAAAACTTAAGTTTAATAAAATACTATAATTGAATTTCTGATTTTGAGTCCACAAGTTTAAAAGGAAATATTTTTGTTTCTAAAGCCAGACACAATAAAGACTCTCAGAAGAATTTTTGTTTGAGTAGCAAAACCTGTACTTAGGATTTAGCAATTACCTGAGGTATGTCACCAATAGGTGGCATCTGTTTTTTACACTTTTCTGAGACCAGAAATGCTGTTCCCTGGTGATAAGTGCAAAATGACCTACTGAACAGTTGAAATTATCATATCATATGAGAAAGACTATTAATGAGTTTTGATTTTAAAAATATTATCAGATTTCTAAAAGAAATAATGACGAAGATGAGAAAAGCCCCTGCCTCTCAGGTGAAATATAAAGCTAGGTAATAGGCCTGGCAAGTACTACCAGAAACTTCAGCATCCTACTTGCATAATTTATTGTCATCTTCCTCCTACTTCTCTGTACTTAGACTCTGAATCTGTATTTCTCAAATGAATATGGCAGTGGGGAGAACAGGGAGAAGTGTCAAAGGGGTGCAATTATATGGTTGTGTGTGAAGGGGAATATATTCGGACCATTTAGGGAGTATATGTGGACTGTCCCATGGTTCTCCAGGTAGTGTGAGATCCCTTAGTTTTGAAAGGGAAGGACATGGAGTTCAAAAACCATTTCTCTGTCATATTACTCTTGCTATTCTCTGACCCCTTTCACAGTTGGCAGCTTGTCTTTCTCCTTTCCTTTCTGTCTTTGAGCCTGCCTTCAGCTCTTTGGCTTTCATCTCTGTCTTAGTCCATTTGTGTTGTTATAAAGGAATATATGAGGCTGGGCAATTTATAAGGAAAAGAGCTTTATTTGGCTCATGGTTCTGCAGGCTATGCAAGAATCATGGTGCCTACATCTGCTTTTGGTGAGGGCCTCAGGCTGCTTCCCACTCATGGTGGAAGGCAAGGAGGAGACAATGTGTGCAGAGATCACATGGCAAGAGAGAAAGCAAGAGAGAGTAGGGAGATGCCAGGCTCTTTTTAACCACCAGTTCTTGTTGGAACCAATAGAGTGTCAGGATTCATTACTTTAAGAACAGGAGCACCAAGCCGTTCATGAGGGATCTATCCCCATGACCCAGACCCCTCCCGCCAGGCCTCATCTCCAACACAGGGGATCAAATTTCAACATGAGACTTGGTGGGGGACCAAACTGTCACCAAACCATATCAGTCTCACTCTTTTCTTCCATCCAGTGTCTCTTGCTTGCTTTTCAACCCAGCCAGAATTGCATGGGAAACCATTTACATCTGTTCTCAAAGTCAGAAACTGCCTTTGTTTACCGATTCCTTATTCCTTTGACCATGCTCGTTCTTTTCACTAAACATTTATACTGATTATTTTATCTAGATTCTTTAGCATAATGCAACATTGTTTAGCTCATTGCTATCGTACTCTCTAGTTGAAAAAGTTTCATTGACCTTCCACAGCCATTAAATAAGATCAAAGCCTCTTAGTGTAGTATCCTTGATTTAGAGTCTCTAACTAATCTTGCTGCAACATAAAGTTTTCATTTGCCTTTCTTGCTCCCTGCTCTCCATAAACACCAAGCTGTAGCTACCATTGCTATTTGGGTGAGTTCTGTGCTTTCTCCATACTGCTGTGCCTGTGCTTATGCTATTTTCTTTGTTTAGAATGTTCTTCTTCGTCATATTTGTCTTTCAGTGACTAGTTCAGATCCACTTCTTCCTTGAAGCTTTTGTGATCTTTTCCCTTAGAAATAGTTGCATTGCCTTCAGTTGCATTGCCATTCCACTTCAGCTGGAGTGGTCTTTTAAAAATACACATTTGGTCATATTATTCCTAGATGTAAATCCTCTCAGTGGTTTCTCAGTGTATTGAAATGAAAATTCGGACTCCTTTGATCTGTGGTGCTTGGTTATCCTGTGCCCTGTTTCTTTGGCTTCATCTTATGCTACCCTTGCTCACTGGCTTCAGCCCCTTGACTATCCTTCATTCCCTCCACCATGCTGAGTTCCTTCCCACCTTGGGCGCTTTACGTATGTTGTTCTCTCTACCTGAAGTGGTCCCCCTGCTGCTTTTTGTATCATAGGATCCTTCTAGTCCTTTAGGCCTGAACTGAAATGTCATCTTTTCAGAGAGGTTTTTCCGGGCCATATTGTTTGACCCAGGGGCTGCCATTGATCTTCCCTCTTTTGTACCCACTTTTTTTACTTCCTAACACTTAGCATGATTTATAATTACAGATTTTTCTTTTCTGAATCCTCCTTCACGTCTGCCCCTCCTGCTAGACTCTAAGCTCTCCTGAGGAAAGGTACTATCTCCACCACAGTGTTTGTAGCACATTGCCTGGCACATAGAAGAAAGTGCTCGGTAATTAAAGTTGAAGTTGAATGATTGAAGGTTTGAATAATAATTATTTTTCCAATTGATGACATTGCTAATTTGTTACATTGCATTTTAACTGGCTACCAAAAAAACCCGATACCATAAAGCTTTGTCTTCCCTCTCTGAGGATATGAAATGTACAATAAAATACTGATTAGCATGTGCACACCAAGCAGAAATTTGTCCCAAGAAATCTCTACCCCTTGGGTGAATAGAGTCTGCTTTATCCCATGTCTGCTGTTCTTCCATGGAGTGTATCAGTAGTTTGTCTTCCTAGTGTTGTCCTGGCCTGTCAGGATAGTAGAATTGATAGTGCAGCCAGGAAAAGCTGACCTAGGGAAATCACACCCTTCCATTTTCCAGAGGTGATCTAAAAGCCCAGACAAGCAGTAAGAAGAGAGTTGGTGGGAATGAGGTGGAATTTACTGAGCATTCTTTTCATGTAAATATTTGTGTGGTGCTCTACTTTTTAATATTAAAGTATAACCTATTTTTAGTATCAAAGCATGAATAGCATGTCTTTTCACTGGAAAATTATTGTTCCACCTGCCCTCTAAAATGTTTTGATCTTACGAAACAGTTTAATTTTATTTACTTTTAAAGTGGCCTAATTAATTCATTCTTCCCATATTTGCTCACTCAGCAAACATCGAGCATTCTTTGTGTGCAAACCCTATACAAGAGACTATGACATAGCAGAAAGGATGATGCTAATTCTGCCCATGATGCGTTTATGGTTTGGTAGATCCATTTTGACCTCATGGAGAATTCTTAATAATATTAAGTGAGGCTGAGTCTTGCAAATTAAGTGCAGTTCAAAGGGAGACACATTTGAACATCTCTTAGCGAATATCTTCAGATAGATGTACTAAAAGTCTTTAAAATTGTTTCTTTCCCACTGTACCATTTTACTTGACCTCCCCTGTTCCCGTTTTCAGAAACTTTTGAGAATAATGCTTTATGCTACTGGAAGTGTCAGTAACTGCTAGAAGTAGTATTGTGTTTATCAGTTCTCTTCAGTTCTTATTTTTACAAATAAAGGCTTTAGGGTTCCCCCATTTTTAACTCAGGTGCAATTTAGTGGGAGTTACCTGGCCCAGTGATTTTATGCTTATTATATATATTTATAGATTATTAAAATCTTAATGGCTCTCAAGCTGCATGAACCAAGAACATAAATCTATTTTCTAGAAATGGTTTTGCTTATGGTCACAGACCCAGTTGTAACTATTTACTTCTGGAACTCTTGATACAGGAAAGTCTTATATTTGTGCCTAGAGGTGGAACTTTTTATGCGAAGCAGAAATATCTATCACTTTCTATCATTTCCATTTACTTGGAAGAAAAAAATTATTTTGAATGCAAGCAGAACTTCAGAATAGGAATGTTAAAGTAGAAATTTAGACATCAAATTTATAGTGAGAGTACTGGTAGGAATTTGAACAATTAAGTGATCTCAAGAGTAGATATAGAGCAGTTCTAATTTACTGTCAAGTTATTTTTTTTCCAAAAGATAATTTATACATAGTTTTTTGTCTTTGGAAATCCTGAGTTTCTTAGAACGTGTTATAAATGGTGATTTCCCACTGAATTTCTCAAAAAGCTCTTCATTCCATAAAATTCACTCATACTACTCACTATCCCTTGACATTCATTCATTAAATATTTATTGATCATGTGCTATTATGGACAAACTTCATTTTGGGTGCTTGGTGTTAGTAAACAAAATGATAGAAATTTCTGCCCCAGTGGAAGTTGTATTCTGGTAGATTCAATCCTCTTAGCTGTAGACAACTTCCATTTATATGTCCAACGCAGACCTTTCTTCTCAGCTTCCAGATTTATAAACTGAGCCCCTTATCAGACTTTTTTCACCTGGATCATCCACAAACATTTCAAACTCAACGTGTCTCACATTGAAGTCTATAATGGTAGCCCCCAAATTGCCTTTCCTCTTCCTTTTCTTCCCTTAACGTGTGTACCATCTACTAAGCATCCAAGCCATAAACCCGTTCATGACAGAAACCTGGAAGTCATCCTCCTCTTCCCCTCATTCCTCAGTTCCCAAGTCTGTACGTTTTGGTCCCATGTATTTCTCATCTGTTCCTCTCCAGTCACTGTTTTTTATCCTTTCTGCTAATGCAGTAATTCAGGTTCTCCTTCTTTTGGTGATATTATGATAGTAGCTTCTTACCTGGCTTCTCAGCTTCTGATTTCACAATTCTTCAATGAGTTCTTCAAATTCCTTTTAATGTACTCTTGTCAACATGCAAATTGAATTATGTTATTTGCTTAGAGAGTTCTCATTGACTTCCTTTACTTATAGGTTAAATTTAAACTTTATTTATATGGTGTAGAAGCCCATACATTTTTATGCCTTTGGGAACTTTCCCATTTTCTTCTTAGTACTTTCTAAACCCAGTGCCCTGATAACATCAGACTTAATCTGTTTTCTATAATGTCTTCCTCCACCTACCCCTACAGATCTGAGTTTTTTGCTTTAGTGAGTCTGATCTTAGTTACATGTGAGAAACATAGTCCTACTAAGACAGAAATGGACTATTCTACTGCTTAGAATAACATTTTATAAAGGATACTTTTTTTAAAGTGAGAAATGTTAAGTTTGTTAGAATTTAATGTGGCACAGGGAAAGGAAAATTAAAAACTTTGGGGGACCAATCTATTATAAAAGATTACTGCAAATTTTGGTAGGATAGTTCAAAAGCATTAAAAAGGTCAATTTTTTTTTCATGATAGTAGTTGCTGGACACTTTGAAGGCTGAAGGCTTTTATTAATGGAAACAGTTTTTAGGCCTAAGAGTTGGAAGGGCTGCCTGTACTGAGCTCTTTGGAGTCTTTTCGTCTTTATTAGATAACTTTGGTTCAGTGTGAATGAATGTCTAAGGGTTCAAACCAAGGAAAATTAGATATGCTCTAAACCTTATTCTGCTAAATTAATATTAAAATGAAAACTTTTATTGATGTAAAGGCACTTCTGTTACCAGTAAGTTGTATAAACTTTGTGAAGATTTTGAGATGTGATTTATATTGGTTTCTTTTTAAATAAGCTGCCTGAAAAAGTGACCACAGATGTGCTAAAAGGTTTATTTGAGGTAAACATAGTATTATGGCTCCCCTGGCACGATTATTCCATATTTTGTCTCAGTGAGTTAAGGCACAAAGTGAGGATAATCATAATGTTTGTAGAAAACAGTGCTTAGAGCTGGGATCCTAGGATTTTAATGCTAGGATCTTTTACTTGCTGCAACTTCCACTTTCCTTTTTGAAAAGCTTTTTTAAAGATTTTTTTTTTTTTAGGGCACACATGAACTGTTTTAGCAGAATGAAGCAGTAATTTAAGAAAAATCTTTTGTTTCCTTGCCCATTTACACATTCCTTCTGAAAGGCTGCTCTTGGGGGTAGAAATACAGCTATGAATTAAAAGATTGAAGTAAAGAATACCTTTTCTCTTATACTCTTGTGGTGTGGTACATTAACTGTTTTCATGTATGTCAACCTAGTCCATCTTTCCTTCTTTGGCAGCCAGATATGAGACAAGGTGTAAAATTGATTGGGCTATGATTCAGAGTGAGAAAACAACTTAAAAAGTATATTCAACACTATGGCATTAGGCCCTCTCTGCACTTTTTTTCTTTTGATTTAAACTGTATAAAATATTGTATTGATGCTGTAGGTAATTGATGACATATTGTGGTTATTGATATTAGAAATGCTGTTTAGGTTCCTCTATCATAATTATGGGGATCTTCATTCAGAGCAATAAACTCATTCCTCCTGGATGTCACATGTTGGCAGCCTGATAAAGGGGATGCTGTCTTCACATTGTTTTATGGTCACTACTTTGAACTCACTTACCTCTTAAGAGATATCTTGAGCACTGCAAATGATTAGCAGGAAACGGGGCAGTTTTGTTGTGAATATGTTCAGTGATGAAAAAGATATCAGCAGTTGCTGTTGCATTGCTCAGACTGTATGAACACTTTATCGGAGAAAGAGACGGGGAGAGAAAGGGAATCAGGACAGGGGTCTTGGGTTATAGATTCTGCCTTGCTCCTGGCACATTGTCTGTTCTTAACTGAGTTATTTCCCCTTTTTGACCCTCAGTTTCTGTGATTGCACTAGAATGCAAATGTTTTATTCCTCTAACACTGAAAGTCATACATGCTGGAGTACTTAAAATTTCCCTTTCCTTAGAAGTGTAAAACAGTAGGTTTTAAAAACTATGAATTATGTAAACTTCGATAGTATTAATATTTTAGGTGAACCTACACTTAAATATCTGATACAAAGAACAGCACCTCCAAGTTTCTGCTTTGTAGTACTGACTCATATTGGTAAAATTATGGTGTGCATATGGTTATTAGACTGCTTTAGATCCCAGTGGATACATTAGATTGAAAAACTTGAATGAAGTGGGCTCATGCACTCTTTTTTTGCAGTTGCCTTTTGCTGAGAAGAGATTAATATGAGATGGTGCAACCTCATTGGGGGCCATACCTGTTGGTAGCCATCTAAGGATTGTAATTTTACAGCTTTCAAATTGAAATCATAAAAATCTGTTTCTTATGAATAATTCATGGTGAAGGAATATACTAAAATTATTTCTAAATTTTATTTTTTAACCACTAATCCATGCTCCTAGGCATGTTAGTTTTTTAGTTTTTACTAATTTATCAGTAAGTAAATTGTGGGGCATGTGTGTTGATTCTTCTGATTTTGGAAAACCCTTCACTGTATCCCTTTTATATGTAGTGAATGGAATTTATAAGAAACAGTGTCTCCTTACAGGGACTGCTCAACATTGGGGTGGAGCAGTCCCTGTGTTGGGATCCCTGCCTTCTTCCAGATAGCTCTCTTCCTTCAGTAAATGTTTAACATGCATTCTCTATGCTCCAAACCTGTTGTTGTTATGAGAGACATTAGAGGAATTCCCTATTTTCCAGAGCTTCATCTTTGGGTTACTTAATTACTTTGGAACAGTTTAAAGTAAATAAACTGTGAAAAACCCTCTTAGAAAAGTTGTCGAATGGATAGATATGCCCTGAGTTTTTCCACGAATCTCCCTTATGGTTTTTATAATGCCATATAGTTTTCTTGGGAGAGTTTCCTTGCAGCTGTATTTGTGATCTTGGGCTAGGATTTATGAGCTGCCACCATTAAGGTCTCCCTCTGGCTTTGTCATCAGAGATGGAGAGTTGTGTGTGGTTTGTTTTCTTAGTGTTAATATGTAAGAATTTTTTCCTAATCAAAATAAATGCATAAGTGTTTTTCTTGACTGTGTCTTTTTGGATTGACTTTTAAGAGAAATGGGCAAATTATGAAAATTTCTTCCTAAAATTAAGGACGAAATTTCCAAAGCAGGATGCATTGTGATATCTGAAGAAATGTATGTCTTCTGGTTTTAGTGTTTAGAATTGATTTTTTAAAAAATTTAACTATAATAACTGGGGCAAGTAGAAAAGTTAAATGAAACAAAACACATTGTGGTGGGAAATAGAAGGAGAAAACTCTGAACATTTATGAAAACTATTCTGGATCTTACTGCTGATATTAAGATTAGATGTTGACTGACCTCAATGATGTTTGAGCTGCACTCAGTAAGTAACTTTGCATTTGTAAAATTCCCATATCATACTGTATCATCTTTGGCTTTTTGACTTTAACCTGTAGTCTATGAAAGGCTTGTATCTCTGGCTCAGTCAGTCATGTGCTTAAATATAAACTATTACTAACTAGCTCTGTCTTCTTTCTACTCCTGGTGAGGTTTACTGGGGCAAATTCAAATCTGTTTGCATTTTTATTCACCTACCATAAGCTGATTCTTTGTTTCTTCTTGAAAAAAATGTTTTTGTATCTGGTAAAACAGGTAGCACGGGATTAATTTAACTAAAGGCTCTTTTAAGACTTTAGCAATGGCTTATTTAAGCTTTACTGCTTTCTCAGCCAGGCCCAGTGGTTCATATGTACTCCCAGCACTTTGGGAGGCTGAAGCAGGAGGATTGCTTGAGGCCAGGACTGTGAGACCAGACCAGCCTGGGCAGCACAGTGAGACCCCCCACATCTCTACAAAAACTTAAAAAATTAGCCAGGCGTGGTGGCACATGCCTGTAGTCCCAGCTGCTTGTGAGGCTGAGATGGGAAGGATTACTTAAGCCTAGGATGTGGAGGTTACAGTGAGCTGTGATTGGGCTACTGCACTTCAGCCCGGGTGATGGAGTAAGACCCCATTCTCTTAAACAAACAAACAAACAAACAAACAAACAAAAAAACCTTTGCTGCTCTCTTAGCATTTTTACTATATAGGCCCTGGTATGTGGTATTGATATGTACAATAAGCATTAATTTGGGAAGAAAAACCACATATCATGTGCTTATGCAACCCATAGAAATTCACTTCTCAGAATGATTTTTTTTATTGTGGCCAACTCCAAAACTCTTGATTTAATTTAAGATTGTAATGGTGAATTGCTTTCCTAGCTTGTATACCAGAAAAAATACTTCTCTCCTTACATATTTCCATAATGCTTAGTGAAGGCTATTTATGTATAGAGTGTATACATTATATTAGAATACTATCTGGGTAACTCCAGACTTGGTGACATGGTTGTGGAAAAGGGTATTGGCAACGTGAAGTGGGAGTATATTATCTCTTGGTTGATTTTGTACAGCGTTTGGGGGGATATTTTCTATATTTTTTATATGTTCCCTTCCCTCTGGAGTTGGTTTCCTATAGTAAAGGGAAAGTAATGTTGATATTGTTTCCCTAAGGATTTATATAGTAAGCAAAAAAGAAATGAGGGAAATAAATTTCTATTTTTTTTGAAGAATAAATCAATCAACATGGTTGAAAGTGCTTAATCAGTTGTTAGACTATTAGTTATCAGAGATTGGAACACCTTGGGCCCATTCCAAGTGTTTTCTTGAATCCACCCTATGAATAATTGGCCAACACACCTCCTGTCCCTGCCTCTTCTATCTTTTTTTTTAAGAGATAGAATTGACATAAACTAGATTGGGCATGTTCCACTTTGAGTTTATTTTTGAATATGGTGCAGGTTTAAAGCAATGTTAGTATCTTTTGCATATGGGTATCCAGTTTTTCTAAAGGCATTTTTAAAAAGCTATCCATTCTCCACCTTTGCACTGCCCTTGTACTTTTGTAAAAATAATTTTTTCACATATGTGTAGATTTATTCTGTATTATATATTCTGTTTAATTGATCTATTTGTCTATCTTTAAGCCAATACTACACCGTCTTTATTACTGTAGCTTGCTCTATAGTAAGTTTTTGAGTGAGCTAGTGTTAGTCCTTTGTTAGAACTTTGTTCTTTTTCAGAGTTGTTTTAACTTTTCCGGGTGCTTTCCACTAGCATATGAATTTCAGAATCAGCTTGTCAGGTTCTAAAAAGAATCCTGCTGAGATGTTTGTTGAAATTATATCAATTCTATGGATCAATTTGAAGAGAATTGATAGTTTAAAAATAGAGTTTCCAACTCTTAAGTAAGGTATGTCTTTCTATATAGGTCTGTCTTACTTCTCTAAGCAAAATTTTAGAGTTTTCAATATATAAGTCTTTCACATCTTTTTGTCAGTTTATTCCTAAGTATTTCATATTTTTGGTGTAGTATTAAATAGTGTTTTATTTTTGAATTTCAGTTTCCAGTTCATTAATATGTGGAAATACACTGATTTTTTTGCATATTCATCTAGTATCCTGCAGCCTTGCTTAAATTCACTTATTAGTTCTAGAAGTGTTTTTTTTGTAGGTTCCATTGGATTTTTTATGCGGGTGATCGTATTTTTAGTGAATAGAGGCAGTTTGTTTCTTTCCTCATAATCCGGATGTCTTCTATATCATTTTCTTGCCTGATTGCTCTGTCTAGAACCTCCAGCATCATGTTTAATAGAAGTGATACAAGTGGACATCCTTACCTTGTTCCTAGTTTTAGGGGGAAAAACATCCAGTCTTTTGCCATTAAGTCTCAGGTTAGTCATATGTTTTCCATAGATGACCTTTATTGGATTGAGGATGTTCCACTCTATTCTTAGTTTGTCATAATTTTTATTAAGAATGGATGTTAGATTTATGCCAAATGCCTCTTTTGTACCTATCAAAATGATCATGTAATTTTTTTAGTTTGTTACTACAGTAATACATTGATATTTTAATATTAAACCAACCTGCATTCCTGGGTAAACTGTTCTTGGTCATGATGTATTAATTTTTAAATATATTGTTGGGTTCAATTTGTTAACTTTTTAAAGAATATTTACTTCGGTGTTTATAAATAAATTTGGTCTGTAGTTTTCTTTTCTTGTGATGTGTTTTTCTGTTTTTAGTATAATGATATTGCTGGCCTCATAGGATGGGTCATTAAACATTTTCTACTCTTCAGTTTTTTAGAAGAGGTTGTGTAGAATGGTTATTATTTCTTCCTTAGGTAGAATTTGTCAATGAATCCATCTAGGCCTAGAGTTTTCTTTTTGTGGGAAGGTTTTAAATAAAATATTCAGTTTTCTTACTAGATATTAAACTATTCATGTTATCTGTTTCTTCTCAAGTCAGCTTTGGTAGTTTATGTCTTTTCACGGAATTTGTTCATTTCATCTGAGTTGTTGAATTTATTGGCATAAAGTTGTTCATATAATATTCTCTTATTAACCTTTTAACATCTGTAGACTCCATGGGGATTCCACATCCATTATTGATAGCCTCCCCTTCTGTCCCCTTTCTTCCCTCTCTTTCCCCCCTCTGTCATATCAGTATGACTGAGGGTATATTAATTTTACTGACCTTCTTGAAGAACCAGCTTTGGTTTCATTGATTTCTTCTGTTGTTTTATATTTTATTGACTTCCTTCTTTCTGCTTTGTTTGGGTTTACATTTATTGGTTTTCTAGTTTTTAAAGTGGAAGCTGAGGTTCATTTGAGATCTTCCTTCTTTTCTAAAATAGGCATTTTGATGCTATAAATTTACCCCAAAATACTACTTAATAGTACCCCACAAATTCTGATATGTTGTGTTTTCATTTTCGTTCAGTTCAAAGTACTTTCTAATTTCCCTTGTTATTTATTCTTGATTCATGAGTTATTTAGAAGTGTGTTATTTACTTTCCAAAGATTTGGGGGATTTGCCAGAGATCTTTCTAGTATCAATCTCTTATTTAACTCCATTGTGATGTAAAAATCCCACAATTAAAAACATTCTCTGTATGACTTGAACCCTTTTAAATTTGCTAGCACTTATCACCTGGAATATGGTCTTTATAGATATTTCCTGTGCACTTGAGAAGAACTTAATTTTTTTCTGTAGTTGGGTGGAATATTCTATAAATGCTAGTCAAGTCAAATTGTTTTATAGTGTTGCTCAGTTTTATTATATCCTTGTGAATTTTTTCTGTTATTATTTTATCAAGAGAGATGTATTGAAATCTCTGGCTATAATTGTGGTTTTTGTCTGTTTTTCCTTATTGTTCAGTCACTATTTGGAAGCTCTGTTATTAAGTGCATAAACATTTAGGATTGTTATATTGTTTTGATTGATCTCTTTATTATTATTATGAAATTATTATCTCTATCCCTTGTAATAGTCTTTGCTCTGAAATCTACTTCGTGTGTGTGTGTGTGTGTGTGTGTATGTGTGTGTGCGTGTGTCTCCCTTTATTCTTTCTTTTAATTGGTGTGTTTTCCATTGATATGGTTAGGTTTGAGTCTATGATGTCACTTGTTTTTTATTTGTCACATTTTGTTTCATTACCCTCTTTTCCTACCTGCTTTTGGATTGAGTTATTTTTTAAGATTCCATTTTATCTCTTGTCTCATTAGCTACAATTGTATATTCTTTTGTTTTTCATGCTTGCTTTAGGGATAAAACTATACATATCTTTAATTTATATACCTATCTTCAAGAGATATTATATCACTTCCTGAATAATATAAAAATGTTACAATTACTATTCCATTCACATGTATTTCCTTCTTTACAGCCTTTATGTTGTTGATGACATGAATTTTACTTTTTGTATGTTAAAAAGACCACAATGTATTTTTATTGTTTCTGCCTAAAGAGTAAATTATCTTTTAAAGAGATTTTAAATAATAAGAAAAATAAATAATTAGGAAAAAATCTTGTATTTTCCCCCATGTGGTTAACAGTTCAGGTGCTCTTCCTTCCTTTGTGTAGATCTAGTTTATATCTGAGCATTTTCATTTTGCCTGAAGGACTTTCTTTAACATTTCTTACTGAAGTAGTTTACTGATGATGAAATCTTTCAGCTTGTGTATGCCTGGAAACATATCTATTTTGCCTTTGTTTTCAAAAATTTGTTTTTGCTGGGAATAGAATTCTAGGTGGACAGTTGTTTTTTCTTTCAGTACTTTAAGGGTGTTGCTTTGTTGTCTTCTCTCATTGTTTGCCATGAGAAATCTAATGTCATTCCTAGTTCCTCTTATTGTAAACATACCTTTTGTTTTCATTGACTGCTTTTAAGAATTTTCTTTGTTGCTGCTTTTGAGCATTTGGTTATGTTGTACCTTAATGCAGTTTTCTTCTTGTTTCTTGTTCTTTGGATTGTAGAGCTTCTTTGATGTGTGGGTTAAAAATTTTTAGGAAGTTTAAGAAATTTTGGTTTTTTTTTTTTTTCTTTTTTTGTCTCTCCACTTAACCTTTTCAAGGACTACAATTAACCAGGTACTAGGTTGTTTGAATTCTTCCCACAGTTTACTGGTGCCATTTTCTTTCTTTCTTTCCCCATTCTTTTTTCTCTCTGTGTTCATTTTGGATAGTTTGCTCTTGCTGTGTCTCAAGTTCACCAATCTTCTATTAATATTTCTATTCTGGTATTAATCCTATCTAGTGTATTTTTCATCTCTGACATTGTAGTTTCATCTCTAAAGATTTCAGTGTTTAAAAAAAATAGTTCCATGGCTCTGCTTAACTATTTGAACATGTAGAATACTGTTTGTAATTAAGCTCTATGGTAGTTCTGGGTTAATTTCAATTTCTTGATTATTCTACTCATTATAGGTCATGTTTTTCTGCCTCGTTGTATATTCGGTGATGTTTGGATGTTCTGCTATTGTGAATTTTACCTTGTTGGATGCTAGAGATTTTTGTGTTTCTGTAGGTCTTCTTGAGCTTTGTTCTGGGATGCAGGAAAGTTACTTAGAAACAGTTTGATCATTTTTAGTCTTGTTGTTAGGATTTGTTAAGGGAAATCTGGAAAAGAGCTCAGTCTAGGGCTAATTATTCCCCATGAGTCTTGCAAGACCATTCTGTGTAGTCAATCTTCTGTGAAGTATGAGTTTTCTATTCTCTCTGGTGGAAGGAGGCACTGGTCACAGTCCTGCGTGAATGCCAGGAAATGTTCCTTCTAATCCTTTTGGGTGTTTCTTTCCCCAGCCTTCTCCTTATGAGTCAATCTGTACTCTGCTGCCTGCTCAGGGGAACCCTCTGTAGATCTCTGGGGTTACAGCTCTGTATAGTTCTCTTCTCTCTAGTCCTCTATCCTGTCAACTCTAGCTGCCTTGATTTCCTCAAATTAAACTCTGTCCTCTCAACTCACCTCCTTGCATTGTACCTGGGAAACTCTCCAGGCAGTAAGTTGGGCCAGTTGTAGGGCTCTCTTTCTTTGTTTCCTGTATCTTGTGGATCACTGTCCTCCATTGCCTCATATCCATTGTCTTGAAAACCATTGTTTCATATATTTTTCTGGATATTTTTGGTCGTTTCAGGCAGGAAGGTGTATCTAGTCTCTGTTTCTCCATCTTAATCAGAAGTAGTCATCCTCTATTTGTTTTAAGGACGTTGCCATCCCTTTCATTTCAACCAAGCTCAAGACCATAATTTATATTTCTGGTCCAATGCCTTGTTCTCTAAGTCCTCTTAATTCTTGTTTCCTAATATATTTGATATTTCTTCTGTACTTAATAGTAAAAATCTTCAGATAAACATCATCATCATTAACTTACACTAAAAAACAATAAACATCATTGGAGTGGAAGGAATATTGCCAGAATATTTGAAAGTTCTGGTGCCCTAGCACTGTGCCATCTGTTGTAAGGTAAGTAAGTACTCAGGGAATACTTCTTAATACATTTTAATTCAGTGTAAAATTTGCACATCTTATATGTTGGTAGAGCAGAATTATTTCATGATGAATATATTTGAAAATAATGAGTACAAGGAAAATAAGATATTTAGGGAGGTTTGTGCTTTTCCAGAGTGAGCCTTAATGTCCCTGTGACATTTTAGATTTACACACACATGCATACACACACACACACACACACACACACTATTATTATTATTATTATTATCAGCTTTCTTGTTTCTCCTATCACTTGTTGTGCTGCTCAAAACCAGACTTGCCATTCTGGCATCTCCAAGACCTTATATGGTGCCTGGCATAGAGGTGCTCAATTAATGTTTGATAATTTGAACTGAGTAAGCTAGAGTTTTAGGCGTGGTACATTGTTAAGGCTTTACCTAGAATCTTTGCAATATACAGAATCTTAACTGTTGCTACATTACAGTATAACCCACATCTGCATCATTGTAGCTTCCTATTATATGTCTTGGGTTTGTTGTGAAAGAGCTGTCATAGAATGAGCTCTTTATTGCTCGGAATTACTAGTTAACTGTTGTTTTGCCATTGATCAAAATGTCTCTCTTTTTCATTCTGCTATATTTATTGTGCTATTTTACTCTAATCAGAGGTGCCTTAGAGGTACAAGTCTTATTGAATCTACTTTTGTCACCCTGTCACAACATTACTGACTTGGTTGGGATCAATCAGGGTTTCTTCCTCCTGTTTTTGTCTTGCCAGTCTTACTTTTCAAGACATTTGTCATCTTCTCTGACCCTACCTCCTGCTCCTCCCCATCTGCATCCCAACCCAGTACTGTGTTTTTGAGGAAAAAGATCATAGAGGGCAGTTTCTATTAATATATCCGTTCCAGAAACATTGCATATAAAGAGCTCTTGAAGATAAAAGACTACCTACTTTGTCAGGTAGCCTGCTAATTTGAGAGTGTTGACTATGTATCTTGGCTGGGGAATCTTGGAATCGGTAACTCCCTTTGTAATTCATTCTCTTTTCACTTGATAGAACAAAATTGCTTTGTTTTCCTTTTATTGCTCATCTCTTCTTCACAAAATAAATTATGTGGTATTTCCTCCCTGAACACATAAAATATTTTTTTCAGAATCTCCCCCGATCTGAGGTCTGGATGGGTGTGTGTGAGCCCTGTGTGTGTGTTATCTGTGATGCGTGTGTGTTTATTTTTCACTATTCTTGGATTCATCCAAGTCTAAACTTACAACTTGCTCGCTTTGCATGGTTCTGGCTCCCTCTGCAGCCCCAAATGGAAAAGTGCTTTGTTGTACTTGTTGCTGAAAAATTCAGCTCTCTGCCTTCTTTCTTTGAGTAGAGCATCCCAGCTGGTATGTAAGTATAGATTGGGGTTCCAAATTTAGGAATGCTTTTTTCTGGGGGGGGGGAAGGTGGCACGGCTTGTTGAAGACTGAAGTCATAATTTGGGGGAGTTCCAAGAGGTAAGAAAGGGGCGAGGAGGGTGGGGAGAAAAGGCAGAATAAGAGCCAAACACAATTGCAAAATTTATTTGAAAGTAGAAAGTTAATGTACTTATAAGTAAGTACTTACTATAAATTTTTGTTAAAATGTTGGAGAATTGTCGATTAGAAGGCTAGACCTATTTTAGAATTTCCAGGAACATTTTACTGGATTACGTAACTTAGAACCTTAACACACAGCTCATGTTGATGATTAGTAGAATTTGGCCTCCAGTGGTGGCTTGGCTGTTGAATGCTCAGCATGACTTTGGCTTGACATCCGTAGACTTCAGTTTCTACTTTAATAAAATGAATGAGTTAGACCCAATAATTGTTAAATTATAATCCATATTTATGAGCATATGATAGTGGCTTCAAATTACTCATTTTTAAGATACCTTTTAGAATTTGGTTCTCCCCAGAAATCTAGAGCTATTGTCACAGAAAAATGATCCCTGGGTTCCAGAATTGAAGTTTTTTAAGAAGCAGTCCACCACATTGTCCTGTAATGACTCCAGGATACCTATGAGCAGAATTTCTGAACACATTTTGCCCCAATAAAGTAAAATCACATACATTCATGGGTGGCTTTTGGGGTGTTGGTATGTTCTGTTTATTGATCTGGGTGCTGGTTGCACAAATGTGTACAGTGTATTAAACATTGCACTTCCATGTGCATTTTATTTATATGTTATACTTCAATAAAAAGTTTATTTTAAAAATATCTCATACATTAATGCTTCTTTAGAGTATTAATCAGAGTACTGTTTTTGTTTTTTTAAGAGACAAGGTCTCACTCTGTCTCCCAGGCTGGAATACAGTGGCATGATCAATTCACTTCAGCCTTGAACTCCTGGGCACAGGCAGTTCTCCAGCCTTAGCCTTCTGAGTAGCTAGGACTACAGGCACACATCACCATTCCCTGCTAATTTTTTGTTTTTAATTTATTTTTTGTAGAGAGAGGGTCTCCCTGTGATGCCCGGGCTGATCTCAAATTCCTAGCCTGAAACAATCCTACTGGCTTGGTCTACCAGAGTGCTGGGATTACAGGTGTGAGCTACCATGCCTGGCCCAGAGAACTCCTGTGTGTGCACAGATGTCTGCTCTGTGAAACCATCTCCATTTCAAATCAAAGCACATTAAATCATATCTGTTTTAAAGTGGTAAGGACATGTCCATATCTAGATATATGACTTTTATATAACAGGTGATTAGAATGGTTATATAATAAATTCATGCTTTTAGAGATTTTATATTCATAAAGTAAGTTTGGGATCCTTAAAACATGGCCTTTCTTATTTAATAGGTCAGCATCATTTGGTGTGTTTCTTTTTTCTTTGTATAATCCTTTTCAGAACTTAGATTCCCTATGAATTATTACTGTATTGTCCTTATGAATCCAAATAACATGCATTAACTTTCTTGGAAGGTCACAGTGATGTTGGATCTGTTTGAAGTAAGTAATATAAATTTCTAGAATAAAAAAGTGGGCACATATTATGGGTAGTTTATTACTCACTCATCATTTTCCCTTCCCATAATCTGTATTTGATTATATAAATTTCATCTTTGTTTTCTTGAGACCTTTGTCCCTTTCCCTCGTATTGTCACAATACCTTTTCTACACTTACAAGAATAAAACTAGAGGTTATTGCTTGAAAATATAGTGAACAATTGTGAAAATTCTGCACTGGTTTGTATTGTTCTCTAATTTGGCTGTAAAGGTCTAAAGAGATTTATTATTTTTGCTATTTAGACTTAAAAAGAAAAACAATTACCTGCAGAATCTAATTGTTATCGTGGAATGAAACTCATGTAACCTTGTTGATTTTAATGAGAATTAGTTAGCTCAAACTCTTCTCTAGAGGTCTCCCAAAATTGTTTTTTTGGCTCTATGTTGAAAGGACTAATCTACAGAAAAGGAGGTGACAATAAGGAGGGCAGGGGATATTCTTCCCAGAGGATTTTCTGAAGTGAGATTGACTTAGAGCTTAATAGAAAGTACGAGATACCATTATGGCGTGTTTCTGTTATTGTTTGTGTGTAGCATTCACAGGCTCTGAACCCAAGGACTGTATTTCTATGTGGAGCAGATATTGACCTCTTTTTCTAGGCTGAAACAGTGAAGTGTATCAGTTTTGAGCCTGGGTTATAAGAAACCTAAATTAGTTTGAAGTGGAATTATCCTGATGAAAGGGCAGTTGAAAGCCCTTGACACTGGACAGAGGATTCTCTAGTGTCTAATCTTGGCTCAAAATGCACCAGACATAATGAGAGTCATTATGAACTGCTGATCTCTTACCCCTCCCGTCAGTAGACCCTATTAGACTTGCAAAAATAGCAAACACTGTGTGTCTTTGGCATGGCGCCTGATGTGTACTAGAGGAAGAAAGCGTACCTTGTTTGCACTCCAACCAGATACTGGTGCATCGTGTTACAGCTCTGGTTGGTTCTGAGCTCCTCTGTTCAATCTCGCCTTGACAGATGCTGTCGTTGCCACCCCTTAGCAAGACAAACACAGCCACTCTGCAGGAGTTGGCTTTTGCCCAGCTGTGCTTGCCAGTGCCCCAAGTTAATGCACTTGTGTACCTATGGAAAGGTAACAGCCTGCGGGTCTGTTATACTCTGCCATTATGTGCATTACTTTTTGAGTTTTTGCTTTTTCTGAAAGAGAAGTTGTAGTTTTGTTTGTTCAGATAAATGTGAGCCCTCAACTTCTCTTCTTGCTTTTTAAACAGCAGATGTTTGTTAAGCACCCATGAAAAATCCCCAAGAAGAGTCTCTGCCTCTTACAAGTTCACTGTCTCTGAAAGATAGGCAAACAATCACATAATCAGAACCTTAATAGCTATGTATATAAAGGAGTTTAGGAACAAAGAGGAAGGAGGGGCTCTCTGGGGATGTGTGTCAAGGAGAGAGTCCTCTAATGTGGGCTATGAAGGTTACATATTAGAAAGTATGATATATGTGTTGCTGGGGTCCCTAGTGGAAGAGAAGTGGCTTGAAATGAGCTTGGTGAACCTAGGTTGGGGCCTGGTTTGGTGGCTTCTGGCAATGGGGAATCATCATAGAATTTTAAAATAGATATGTAGCCTCTCTGAATTTTTTTTTTTAAAGAAGTATTATTCTGTCAGCAGTCTGGAGATGAGATTTTATAAAATGTGGCGAGAGCTGGGGGAGTGATAGCCTATCAAGTTGGGAGAGGGAGGCATTGAGAGTGGTTTTGGATGTGGTCCTTATTTCAGGTAGAGAGAGTAGTTATGGGAGGTATTTAGGAATCTTTAAAGATAGGATTTAGCTAACAACTATGTGTCATGAGAGTGGAAGGAGAAATAAAAGAGTGTAAGAAAGAAAGGTCCAAGGTTTTCAGCTAATACTCCTAGAGAGTATTTACAAAGGAAACAGGGAAGGCAGAGCAGGTTTGAGGGATGCATGATGATTTTAGTTTGTGAGTGAGTTTTAAATACCTACAGAATATGTAAGTATTAATGAGTAACTTTCAGTGTGAAGTTTATACACAGTATTCAGAATAGATCAGGGTAGGCATACAGGTTTCCAGGATAATTTGAGTGTCATGAATTTTAGTCTGGTTTAGCCGTTAGAGGCATGAGATCTTCTAATCCATGTTTGATGTCCCATGGCAGTATTGATGCAGGAAGGACTAACATCATAGACCAGCTCTTACCTGCTTTAAAAGGCATTTAGTATATTTAACTCTTGAGTCCAGAAAGCCATTTACCAAAAGGCCATCTGAATTTGTGCAGCAGGGAATAATATAAGAGTGAGTTTTGTATATTCACCATTTGGGAACTAATTCCACAGGACCACAGCTTAGAAATTCTTGTCCTCTACTGGGATTGAGCCTTTCTGGAAAGAGCTTCACCTGGATTTTTTTTTTTAGCTCAATAGATGAAGGCATTAGTATTGCTTTCCCACATTCAGTCAGCAGCATAAATTTTGTAGAAAGCAACTAAAGTTTTTCTTCCAAAGCTCTATGTCTTTTCTGCTTCAGTTCTTCTCTATAGAGCTATGGCCCATCTTGGTCAGTCTGTCTGCTTTTTCCACTGTCTGTAATATCTGTCCTTTGGGACCCACAAGTATTTCTTGGCTGCTTACAGTTTTTATTTTCTTAGGGGATTTCTGGGACATCTAAATATAATTGTATCCAACATTAAATTAACAATCCATAGAGTGGGCATCAGTGGGAAATACACTAATGTAAGAATCTAAAATGTGAGTGAAAGTTCCATTTAAAAGATGTAAATGCAGGTTATTTCAGTAAACTTGAGAATTATTGATCAATAATTCTCGTCTTTTCTCTTGTCCTTTTTCTCTTTTCCTTCCCTTCTCTCCCTCCCCGTTAGAAATAACTGACAGATTTGAGCAGAATTGTGAGGCCCTTAGGAGCTGTGTGTGGGGCAACCAAATGACTTCATGTGAAAAGACCTGAGGGAGTATAAGGAGGCTCTTAAAAGGCCAGCCTCCTTCCAGGTGTTCCTGACCCTGGATGGTCATCCAGATGTTATTTCTCACCTTGGACTGACTCAAAATTGGGGAGGGAAATTGAAGGCAGCTCATTAAACCACTGTGGGCACAGATGAAACTGTTAGAGATAGAGATTAAAAAGTAGATCTCTCTGGGGACGGGGTTTGGTCCTAGATGAAGCCCTGTTTATCCAGGCTTTTTCATGCAATTTGAAACCAAAGAGTTCCTTGTGTCCTAGGTGCTAATCTATGGAATGGTATGGTTTAGCTGCCTTCTAAATCTATCGTGGCAGGAATGTTTGCGAGGAGACATGGCAGAGTCCGTCTGGAGGGAAAGGAAAAGAGAGTATTGAATATAGATACTTTAAACTAGATCATAGTTTATATAATCTCAGACCTTGAAGAAACTGTTGAGGCTACTTGGAGGGGAAGATTCAGGAAGTTTATCTTTGGGGGACCCAGGAGTGTGGGTTTCTTTCACACTGAGAAGAGGACAGGGTTCAGTCATCACTTTTCATGTCACTGAATACAATTCTAGGCTTCTTTTTATTATTATCATTATCACATCTGGTAACAATGTTTCCAACGGGAAATATCTTTACCTCGCAAAATAGAATAAATACTGTCATGCCATCTGCCAGTTTGTGAAATGCTGCAGGGTCCTGTCTTACCTGATTTTTCTGTTTTTTCCATGTATCATGGGAAGGCCCCATCTTCCCAGCCAATGGGTCTTGTTCTTTGTCATTTGCTTCTGTCTTCAGTTTGGGATGTGGCAAGGTTAGGCAATGTGCATTAGAGGAATTCTGGTACCGTAGTATGCTGGGAAGAGAGCATGATGAGATGTTTTGGGGTGGAGAGTCCATGCTAAACATCTCGAATGCTTTAGAAACTTCTTTGAAGAATTGTATGCTTTTAGGATTCTTATGCTCAATATATTTTTCACCACTTTAGAAATAATCTTCTTAAAGTCTTTCCTTGAATATGTAATGACTGCCCATTACATTCCAAATTCTGGAATGTAAGACCTAATTAGTCTAATCATGAAAGACCTTTTAGTCTCATCAACTAAGACCCCTTGTTCTCCCTGGCATTCTTTTTCCTAGGACCTGCCTCCTTCCTCAGCTTCCCACATGCCTCTTCCCACTGCTCTTTCTGTTATTCTGTAAAAATCCAAATTCAGTGCTTTTACCTTGCCATATTCCAGGAAGCTTCCTTGAGTCTTGTGGGCCATATGGATTTCTACTTATTTTAGTTTCTGCTGTTCCAGGAAGAAAATATGATTTTAAAAATACCCTGGTCCCTTTGTACTTCTACAAAACAGTATGAGTTAGTGAGTTATACATTTGATACTTGATTTTACTTAGCATTGTGAGAATATAAATAAATCTTAAGATACGATATTGCCCTGAAAGAATCCAATGACAAATCCAAAACTAAATGTGAATGAAGCTAGCAATGACTGTATAACTTCTGTTACAGAGAGAGGTGGTGTTATGGGGAGAGAAACAGTACAAGCTAACCCAGGGAAGTGCACTGAATAGGGAGTGTGGGAAATAGGGAGCCCTTGAGAGTGGAGGGAGTATATAGGTGGAGTAGTGGCTGAGAGACTTAGATGGAGTGGAAGCAAACTGCGTAGGGCTTGGATGCTATGGAAAGGAGTTTAGGCTAAGCAATGGAGATCAGTTGATGGGTGGTTGAGTAGGTGGGTAAGACTGAAATGTGTGGGACAGTTGGAAGGGAGGGTTACAAAGACCTGCCAAAAGGGACTGCTGAGATAAGCCAGCTGTGCTCATAGTGGTAAAGATGCGGAATGGTCACTTGGGAAGCTGTAGCACAGAGAGAAATGACAGGGCTTGCTGACGGATCAGTGAAAGCCTTGTGAGAACTGCTGATCATATTTTAAAGTGGAATGTTTTAATGCTACAGGTATATCTGATTTAAGTAAATCTAATTTGTAAAGATTCAGATTTCATAGTGATAATACTGTATTTATGCAGCAAATGAAACTTTTAAAGACATCTGTATAGCTATCACATCATGTTATCTTCATCATTTGTACCAACTTTCTTACCTATAATTGTGGATAACACCTACTAATTCTCTAGGCTTAATTTGTAGAAGACTCAGCATGTGAACAATAAATCTGGTAGACCATTAAAGGACTACAATTCAATCATCTTTTCTCCCATTCATTTTCAAGGAGAGAAATCTTTGCTTTACAGAAATATTTAAAAAGGAGTCCCCTTAAATGTCAGGCTCTCTATAGGCTTAAACTATTCTTATTTCCAAAAAAATCAATATAATACCAGGAGTTCAAGAACTCTTCCTAATTAGTCAGGTCCCCTGTGCCCACACACCCTCCCATCTTTGCCTGAATCTCCCTAGTCTTGCTGCAGCAGTTGGGGCAGGTTCAGCCCACTTACATCCTGCCAGGGGATAAACTTGATACCTTTTGCTTTCATGAAACACTATCTGTGTGAAGTGAGCTCTTTGATCCACTGTCTTCCCTGCTGAAGCTGAAGGAGGATTAAGGAACACCTCTGAGTTGATTAATATTGGATGAAGTTTATTTAATTTAAAATTACACTCCTATTAACCCTTTCACTCAGTGAAGAGACAGGAAAGACTTGCGTAATCACAGTTCCCACGTAGGCATGAGGTGCTGTGTCTTTTCTGGATGCATCCTTTTCATCTACATAGGGTAGAGTATGGGGATTTAGGAAATGTCAATTGATGATTGTCATTTCTTGTAGCTTCATAGAGAGAACTAATCTCTGTACCCTATTATAACCATACTGAATGAGATATGCTGAAATGGCATTGGGATCACATAGTATCTGTATATTAGGCATTGTATTTATAATGGTGAACAAAGTAGATATTCCACTTGTCACAAACAACAACAGTATCAATAATACTACCAGCTAATATTCCTTGTGTGCTTACTATATGTAAGGTTCTATTTTAAACACTTTTCATCCATTTTAATTCTCATAACAAATCTACGGAGCAGATACTGTCATTTTTGTTTTATAGGTAACAAAACCAAGGCACAAAGAGGTTAAGTATCTTGCCCAAGGTCTCACAGTTTATATATAAATAGTAGAGCCAGGATCCAAACCTAGACAGGCAGATCCCAGAGCCCAGGTTCCTAACTTCTGTGCTAAACCCCTCATGGTGAGAAAGGCAGGCAGTTGATAAATCCTTTTAAGTGTGGTGAGATCTGTGGGAGTCTGTAACAGGATGAATTAACCTTGAGAAGGCTGGGGAGGCTTTTCTGTGAAAATGTCCTTTGGAAAGAAACATGAAGAATGAATAGGAGCTTTCTAAGTGATGAGTAGCAGACAAGAATATCCAGCATGTGCAGTGGCCACAAGGCTGGAGAGAATAGAATATGGCAATTTTTTTTGGAGGGAGAGTCGCGCTCTGTTCCCAGGCTAAAGTGCCATGGCATCATCCTAGCTCACAGTAACCTTAAACTTCTGGGTTCAAGTGATCCTCTTGTCTCAGCTTCCTGAGTAGCTGGGAGTACAGGTGCGGGCCACCACACCGAGCTAATTTTTTCTGTTTTTAGCAGAGATAGGGTCTCCCTCTTGCTCAGGCTGGTTTTGAATGCCTAACCTCAAGCAATCTTCCCACCTCCGCCTCCCAGAGTGCTAGGATTACAGGCGTGAGCCACTGCGCTCAGCTGAATACGGCAATTTTTGAGAAACAACTGAAAGAAGCCTGTTAAGGGTAGAGAGAGTGAGAGCGCATGTATTGTAGAATCACATGCTGTCAGGGCCAGATCACAAAGGGCTCTGTAGATTCTACTTTAAGGATATGGGTCATGGAAGCATAAAGGACTAAAGACAAGGGGCACTAAAAGGAGTGGGGGTTACATGATGAGTTGCAAGTTTAGAAAGGGTGTTTCTAACTGCTCGTGTGTCTGATGAGTCATAGAGGAGGAGAGTGGATGAAGGTAGTGTAGTCAGGAAGTGAGTGCCCTAATCCAGGTGAGAGATGATGGTGGCTTGGACCAAGGTAGTAGCAGTGAAGATGGAGAGAAGCTTAGGAACTTCTTAGGAGGCAGAGAGTAGGTGGTCTAGTTGTGGGGGATGAGAGTAAGGAAGGAAGCGGTAACAATGCCCAAGTTAAGAATGAAAAGAATACTTGCAAGGTAACCAGACTGGACCATGAACAAATGATCTGCAGTTATGCTTATTTGGTGAAGGATTGTGCAAAAGAACACAGGTGATTTGTTTCTTAAAAATATGGATGACACAAGTTTGCCCAACTAGAGAATGGTTCTTGCTGAGAGTATGGACACACTTACACACAGACATAAACACACAGACACACCCTGACTTATTGAGCATTAGGCCTCCCAAGTTAAGGTAATTTCATAACCAAGGTCGCCTCTTTCATGCCTAAGACCTCCTGGGTGTGGTGTTACTGATGTGCACCACCACCACAGTTCAGGCACCCACACTGAATTTCCAGTTAAGTGAAAGCATGGAATGATCTGTCTGACAACACTGCACATCAGTGAGAGGACAGATGAATGCCAGCCATATCTATACAAAACTACCGCCTGGGTTCAAGGGGAAAAGTGGTAATTATTCACATGGGCATCAGTTTCAGTTTTATTCTCCCATGAGCTAATGCTGTTCACTTTAATGCTGTTTGCTGTCTAGAGAACCACCAAAGCTTGCTTCTGATTGTTACCATTTGTAGCTAGGTGTTTTCTGCTTAACATTTGGAACTGGGTGGGGTAAGATAAATTCCAAGTGGATGGGAAGTTTTTATATAGCAGTCTATATGATGGCAGCAGCTCTAGTCTGCCCTACAAACCTTCTAGAAAATTTTTCTGCTGAATAACAGATGCCTGCAGAATTTATATTTTGACGTTTGATCAAACTTTTCAAACCTCACTTTGTAACAGCCATTTTAGTGGTCATGCTTGAAAGTGTGTACTTGCCAGTGGTATGGATTTAACCTAAGTTATGAGGGGAATTATTTTGCAAGGAATTAAATGTGGTGTTTGAAGAACTGGGAAATGAAGGTCTTTTACAGCACTGAAGTTTCTGGAGGGAAAGCATTGGGTCAGACTGCATGAACTGGTTTGATTAAAAGCTGTGTCTTACTGACTCAGGGTTGTTATTTCTGGTTGCTTATTTTGTTTTTTATTGAAGTATTTAGTGTACCACAGTTTGCTCAGGTTGGTGTAAGCCATTTAGGGAAAGACATGAAAGAAACAAGAAGCATGAACCCTTCCATCTGGCGCCTGAATAACTAATGGCAAACATATTGAGAATACATAGGAAATTTATGTCTTATAGTCATACGTATGCTTCGTACTTTTCAGAATGTCCCTATATCTCTGATACGTTACTTGATTCTAAGATAAACATCTGCACTTGTTTTCTTTACTTGTTCATGATCTGTCTCTCTCACTTGAGCATGAGGTCTTTGAGAACAGGTACATGTTCTCGGCTATATCCCCAGCACCTAGATCAACACCTGACATATAGTAAGTACTCAGTACATTTTTAGTTGGATAAATGAAGAAAAAATTTGATCTTCTGACTTTCAGTAATCATATAAAACAGGTGTGGCCTGCTACTGTTTATATACATCTGATTTTGCTTTGTGGCAACTTTTTACCAAGGATTTATGGCAGTTAGTTTTCCTGGGAGAAGTTTTTGGGTTATTTTCCTTTTTAAAGAAAAGAGTATTGTCATAATTAATTTGAATCTGTAGGGGTACTCATATACTTGTCCTGCATTTGTGGGGATTTTTTTTCCTATTAGAAAACCACTAGTAAATAATTATTATTCCATGTCTGAGAGAGACTCTCTGACAACTGCAAGGGTTTTCAGCAGTAGAGTAAGCTGAATTGTGGTAGTAAGTCATCTTGGCAGTGGCAAGTATAACATATTTCAACTGGTGATTTCTGCGTGATTTGTATGAGTTTCTTTATGACAGGAGTCACAACAAAACTGTTACTTGACTTGTGTCTAAAGCTATCAGTCAGTTGGAGCTGTGAAAATCAGTTTGCGTGTGTCAACAATTTGATCTTCTAATATACTTCCCAATAGAAAACTGACACTAGAATTATTTTTCTCTATTTACTGACTAGAAAGATGTGGTCATCAAGTGCACTGATTGAAAAATCTTTAAATTTCAATCTTTAAATTGGGACCATATGTGTGTGCTTTCCCTAGCCAAATCTATGCATTCACCCGCACATGTATACATACACGCACAGAGTGCAGTTACATTAATGTTTGTGTTATATATGTATGTATTCATACAAAGCACATGTGTGCTTCATGCATATTTGTGAGCTTTTCATGTGCTTATTGATTGAAAAGTAAGGATGTTGGGTAAGTTTCCTTATCTGTTAACTGAAAATAATACTACTGCCTACCTTCCAGGCTCCTAGTAAAGATGAAGTTAGTTAATACATGTAAAGTTCTTAGAACAGGGCCTAGCACATAATAAATTCTCTGTAAATACTAGCTTTTATTATTTTAGAGTATGTCTTTATTATGTCAGCCTGAGTATAGGACTGTTGGTCTCTTTGTCTTCTGATAAAAATTTAGCTTCAGAGGCAGGCTTATTAAAGCCTAAAAATTATTGTATAATTCATTTGGTGAATTTACTGTTACTCTAAAATGCCTTCAACCAATTTTATGCCATATGTGAAATATTGGTATTTGTATTTCTAAATAAAAGCCATTTATTAAATACCTTAGGAGTATTGATTCCTGTTACAGTAAAATATTTCTCTAAGTCATCATCATCCCCTGGCGTCTATCAGAGAGATATTTTCAGTGAATGTGTCATTTTAATTGTCAGACTAATTAACTTTATTGAGAATCTTAATGGGTTTGAAAGAGAACAAATTTTCTATTTGCTGAGAAAAAATATGTAAGGTATTCAAGTTACCAAATAGAAAATGCAAAAGAGTGTAGAAGAATTTGGGAATATAGGCAACACATACTTAAAAACATTGACAGAGGCACATACTATTTTGAGACAGGTTTCAGTAAATAATCACAGTTTCCAGTGGAGGAAGAAGGTTATGAATCATTAGCCAAAATGAGTGTATGAGCTGGTAATGTGAAAGTGCTGCCTAACAGTTGTTTTGAACAATTGGATTTTTGTTGGAATAAATAAATAGCTTATTCTAGACAAAAGTACAAGGGACTCTGTATAGCTCATCTGATTTTATAGGTTAAAATGAAGACCACAAGAGTTGGTTAGTGGAACTAGGAGGACCAAAGCCAGACTCCACTGTCGGGGGGTATAATGCCTTTCATAACAATTAACAGAGGTATCATGGAAACTGAATGTGTGAACTTGAGGTATTCACCTCAACTCTCTAAGAATAATTCCAGCCCAGAGCTACACTACACTATTATTTTATATGGAGTCTGTAGACTATTCTTAATAAAATGCTTTGTTTTATTATGGGTGAAGAAACTCAGCAAATACCTACTTTGAGTCAGGTTTGGGCATGTTCGAAAAGGGGGCAGGTTCTTAGATCTAGACTACTGGAGGGTATATAGGGTCTCTTTCTACATGGCTGCCTTTGTTATTTGATTTATGTGCATTATAAAAACTGTCTTATCTATTTTTAAGAATGTAGAAGGCATTATATATTTAGGGTATTGCATTGATTTTTTTGAAACTATATGTGTAGGGTACATTGTTTTTGAGTCTCAGGACAGTTAACTGAGTTACAAAAAGGGGATGCTGAGCCTAGCCTACTAGACTGAGAACCACTGAACTGGATGGTCACCAACTTTGTTCATGCTACATCTTTTTTTCTTTGTGATCAGTTGGGGAAAGATAGATAATCTTTGGTAGCTTTTCAGACTGACTTTGAGATTAAGAAAGGCAGGTTATCATTGGCTAAAACCTTTTATATGGAGGCATACTTTCTTTTAAGATTTGTGATTTTACCCTTACATATCAGATTTCATAGAATCCAATTGTAAATACATATTAAACAGTTATAGAGATAAAGAAGTTTGAGGACAGCAAAGCAACCTACTTTGATGAAAGGGTCAGATGAATTTTAGGATCTGCACTCTTTCTTAGCCTCCTAAGTATTTTGAGAAGCACTAGGGTATAGTGGAAGCAACAACAACAAAAAACTTTGGTATATGGAATAAGCTGACCTGTTCTTCCAAATCACTGCTCAAGTAGCTGCCTGTCTCTGACGGTACTTCCTTACTTTGCAAAATAAAACTAATAATACCTGTTTCACAATTTTTTAAACAGGTTTATTGATACATGGTATATTTCACATCATAAAATTCACTAATTTGAAGTACATATATAGTTCAGTGGTTTTAATATATTCACAGTTATGCAGCTATCACCACAATCAATTTTAGAACATTTTATCACCCCCAAAAGAAACTATGAACCCAAAAGCAAAAGCAGTCACTTTCCATTTCCTCCCCAATTCCCTCAACTCTAGGCAACCACTGTCTCTATGGATTTGCCTATTTTCATATAAATGGAATCATATAGTGTGTTGTGCTTTGTGACTGCCTTCGTTTACTTAACATTTTCAAGATTCATACATGTTGTAGCAGGTATCAGTAGCTCACCCCCCCAACTTTATTGAGGTATAATTGACCAAAATCTGTATATATTTAGGGTATATAATGTGGTGATTTGATATATGTATGTATTGTGAAATGATTAGCAGAATCAAGTTAATTAACACATCCGCATCCATCGCCTTGCATAATTACCTTTTTTTGTGTGTGTGATGAAAACACTGAAAATCTATTCTCTTAGCAAATATCAGGTATGCAATATAGTATTATTAACAAGTCACCATATTGTATGTTAGATCCCTAGAACTTACTCATCTTATAACTGAAAGTTTGTACCGTTTGACCAATATTTCCCCATTTCTGTCACTGCTGTCCCTGGAAACCACCATTCTGTTCTCTGTTTCTATGAATTTGATTTTTTAAGATTCCACATAAAAGTGAAATCATACAGTATTTCTATATCTGGCTTATTTCACTTAGCATATGTCTTCTGGATTCATTCATGTTGTCACAAATGGCAGGGTTTTCAATGGTGTGGAGTAAAGGGAACCCTTGTACATTGTTAGTGGGAATATAAATTGGCACAGCATTATGGAAAAGAGTCGGAAGTTTCTAAAAAAAATATAGAACTACCATATGTTTTATCAATTCTACTTCTGGATATGTATCTAGAGGAAATTTAGTCACTATCTTGAAGAGATCTCTGTACTCCCATGTTCATTGTAGCATTATTCACAATGGCCAAGATGTGGAAACACCCCGAGTGTCCATTGGCAAATGAATAAAGAAAATATGATGTGATACACACACATGTATACACATACACTTGTGTGTGCATCATGGAATATTAGTCATAAAAAAGTTTGTTCATTTTTGTTATAGATTATACTCCATTTTATGTATATATCACATTTTTTTATTCATCAGTTGATGGACACAATGTTTTTGGAACAAACAAATAAGACAGAGTATATAAGTGTTTAATTATGTCTCTCACATAGAAACAATACACATTTTGTTGTTCCTTTTCACTGGTTTGAACAGACTTTTTGCATGAATTATCAGCAGCCCTTCTTATTGAGTAGACCATCTGTCTGCCAGTTCTCATATTGGTCCTCAATTCATGGAGGATCCTGTTGGGCACTTGTTTGATACTTGAATTCACACTGCTTTTCTCAGCAGCCAGAAGTGTTCAAGTGTTACTAGCAGTGCTTGTTGTCATTACAGATGCTCTGTACATAACTATAAATGCTGAGTTTGAAGGGATTGAAAGAGGGAGCCATTGTGGCTTACACAGATGTTAACTAATCTAGTGTTGATCTTCATTCTGAACCTGAGCGTTCACACCAATATCAAGCTGTGGGTAGTTATGTTATGGGCAAAGATTGGAGGGAAATAGGGCTTTGGTAGTTCAGTGATTGCCGACTTTACAAAACAAGACAATTACTTAAGGTTGACAAGATATCAGACAGAAGGCTCATGTTACATATCTAGGCCTTTTGACAAGAAAAGCCAGTGATTGTCTCAGTGTAAGGATTTGGAATTTTAAAATTCTAATTGATTGCTAAATGACAAGTAAAATCGTAATTGAGGTAGATTGTTGCTAAAGGCCAAAGAGATTATCTAGAAGCATTTATTTCTATTTTGTTGGGTATGGTAATACCATGGAACTCAATTATTAAAAGTAGAATTTCTGCATTTCCATTTGTTTAAGATACTAGAATATAAAAATAAAATTCTAAACAAAGTTCAATTGTTGTTACTCACTAGGCAAATATTGTTATAGTGTCTAAAGTTTCCATTTGAGGCCATGAAACAAGTTGTTAAAATTGAAACCCTTACTGGTTGTGATTTTAATGACAAATTTGTTGTATCGGCTTTCTAGCTTGTTTGCCTTGTTCCACAAAGACAAAACATTAACAATAGCTTTCATGTATTGAGCGGTGAATTTGTGCTAGTCTCTGTACTAACCACTGTACTTGGATTATCTCATTAATCTAAGGTAGGTACAGTTATTGTCCCTCTTTTATAGATGAGGAAGCTGAGGCTCAGAGAAATTAAGTAACTTACCCAAGGTTATACAGGTTGCAAGTGGCACTTTTTTTCATAGCTTACCATTTTATACAGTAAAAGGGTTTTTTTTTTTTGTTTGTTTTTAAAAGTGCTTCAGAGGAATCTCCATACTGCTTTCCATAGAGGTTGCACTATTTTTGTAGTCCTACCAACAGTGTATAAGTATTCCTTTCTCTCTGCATCCATGCCAGCATCTATTGTTTTTGAACTTTTTGATGAATGCCTTTCTAACTGGGGTAAGGTGGTATCTCATTGTGGTTTTAATTTGCATTTCCCTGATGATTAGTGACATTGAGCATTTTTCATATATTTGTGGGCCATTTGTCTTTCTTCTTTGAGAAGCTTCTGTTCATGTCTTTTACCTACTTTTTAATAGGGTTTTTTTTCCTTGCTGGTTTGTTTGAGTAAATTCTGGTTATTATCCCTTTATCAGATACGTAGCTTGCAAATATCCTCTCCCATTCTATAGGTTGTCTGTTTGCTCTGTTGATTGTTTCCTTAGCTGTGCAGAAGTTTTTTAGTTTAAATAAATCCCATTTTTTAATTTTTGTTGTTGCCATGATTGCCATTGGGATCTTTTTCATAAATTCTTTGCCTAGGTCAATATCTAGAGTTTTACCTATATTTTCCTTAGGAATTCTTACGGTTTCATTCCTTAGATCTAAGTCTTTTATTCATCTTAAATTAGTTTTTGTGAGTGGTGAGAGGTAGAGGGGGAAGGAGGAGAGAAATAAAAACCTACCTAACAGGTACTTTGATCACTATTTGGGTGACGGGCATACCTTTAGCCAGGATTCAATATTATAAAAGTGATCCATGTAACCTAAAACGTTTGTGCCCACTTAATATTTTGAAATAAACATTAAAAATAAATTTAAAAAAAAGTGCTTTAGAATTTCAAGTTTTACTCTGGTATTCTTTTTCCAAGTCCCATAGCTACATACAAATCAAAGCACATAAGTCTGTGTGGGAATTATATAATAAATTAGGGAATTATATAATAAATAAAATAGTCGTAGACTATTATTACAAGTGGTATTTTTTTTAACTGTGCCCAGTGGTATTTTAGCTGCTAAACTTTATCCCTTGAGTAGTCAAGTAGATAAGACGTGTTTAAGCAAGTGAAGTGGTAGCCACTCAAGCAAGCCTCCACCAGAATAATTCCAAATAACTTCACAGAGTGAATTGCAACTCACTCAATCCCACTTCACCGGATAGCATTGCTCAACAGATCTTATTTTACTGTTATCCACCTTGTTGGCAAACATCCCCAAGAGAGCTTATGCTTGTGGCCTGTAGATCAAAGATATTTTCTCAAATCCTAGGCATTGTACTGCCAGTTAAAATAAGCAAATAAAAAATATATCTATAGAAGGTAAGCAAACTTGTTTAAAACACTCCAGCTGTAGTATTATTTATGCTTTTAAAAGTTTCCCCATGAAGCCTCATTAATCATACAAACATTTTGACAAGCAGGAAAGGGACAGAACAGAATTATTATTTTCCACCTTGTATGAAGGGCTAGGCTTTTCATCTGTGCTGTCTCTTATCCTAACATCTCTCCAACTCTTCTGTCCAGTGAATTTTATTTAAAAACAAGGAAATTGAGACTCTGGCACAATGAATTACTCTACATCACCACAGTAAACTGTAATGTGAGCATTTGAAAAGGAAAAGTAAATCTATTATTTGTTGATTTTATCTTTTTAGTGGTCACCTAGCTTTATTATAATTTGGACTTATTAATATCTACCATTAGAACATCACAAACCAAATGACAAACAGAATAGATACAACCTAGTGTGTATATGTAATGTAATGTAACATGCATAAAGATAAATGAAAAGTGCCTGTAAGATTGTTCCCCTGTTATCTCATGCCTCAACAGTAGTAAAATATACTGAGTGCTTATTGTGGTCCAGTTATTTTGCCAGATGTTTTTCACAAATCATCTTATCTAATTCTCATAATCATCCTGTCAGGTAGGTTGTATTTTTACTCATGTTTTTATAGATAAGGTGGCTGAAACTTAGAAGAGTTAAAACCACTTGTGAACATAGAGCTAGCAATTAGCAAAGCCATTGCTTCTAACCACTGTGCATTTTGCCTTGCCTACTAAACTACATAAAAAGGTTTACTTCAGTTTTTCTACCTCCAAATTTCAGACACCATCACATGTATATTCTAAACCCAGATTTGATTCTGTTTAGAAACACTTATGTTCCTAATATTATCAAGAAATTTGCTAGTCATTTTTCAAGACCTGTGTCCAATGTCACATTCTTTGTGACCCTTCTCTGATGCTCTTCTGAATGTCTCTGTAGCATCTTGTTGTAGCCTGGCTTTTAGGATTCCGCTGCCTGTACTCTGGACTTCTTTAGAAGCAAGTTGTCTGGTTCAGCCTTTATACTGTTAGCACCTTGCATGGTGTTTGGCACATAGTAGATGGTTAATAGATGTTTGTTAAATTCAATTGGATGCTTAATAAATGTTTGAATTTAATTATGATATTTACTTTCTGGTGTGCACTTCACGTACTTCAGGATGGTCATTGCAGTATTGGGTGCCTATGGAGACCTTCAATTTTTCAGGCTGGGAATTGATGACTTGTCATTCCCACAAGAAATCAATTGAATGAATTATTTGGGTTGATTTTTTCTAAGTATTTCCCAGAACACATGGCATTGTTTTTCTCTTTTAAGAGTGTCAATGATGTTGGCATATCTGAAGCTATACCTACATAGTCATTAAAAATGTGGCACAAGGTTTTTGCACTATACTTTGTGAATAGCTGTATGCATGCCAATGCTCAGAAAATCAGATTTTCAAAGCTACATTTTACTGATTTATATCCTATTAGTAGTATCATGAGCAAGTAGAAAAAATATGGATTTTGGAGTCAGGTAAATGATTCAAATCCTGGTTTAGCTACATTCTAGGCACATGACTTTGGGCAAGAAAATTTTTTTCAATATACTTTTCTTATTTTTAAAGAAAAGTGGCCGGGCGCGGTGGCTCACGCCTGTAATCCTAGCACTCTGGGAGGCCGAGGTGGGCGGATCGTTTGAGCTCAGGAGTTCGAGACCAGCCTGAGCAAGAGCGAGACCCCATCTCTACTAAAAATAGAAAGAAATTATATGGACAGCTAAAAATATATATAGAAAAAAAATTAGCCGGGCATGGTGGTGCATGCCTGTAGTCCCAGCTACTCGGGAGGCTGAGACAGGAGGATCGCTTGAGCTCAGGAGTTTGAGGTTGCTGTGAGCTAGGCTAACGCCATGGCACTCACTCTAGCCTGGGCAACAGAGTGAGACTCTGTCTCAAAAAAAAAAAAAAAAAAAAAAAAAAAAAAAGAAAAGTACACTTAAAAGTACCCTTAAAGAAGGGTAAACACTGGCAGATTTGAGGGATGAAATAATGTGTTGGAAAAAATGTGTTTAGTTACTTTTCAAAAAGAGATCTATGAGTTCTCTGCTAATTTTTGGCATATTTTCATTTTTATTTAATCTTTTATTCTAATTTCATTCTTAAACAGTGTAAGCATGTTTAGAATAATTTCTTTGATCACCTTATAACCAAGCACTGCCACATGATTCTGGTCCAGTGTTTCAAGTGAAGGCCAAGTAGTGTCAAGGTATACTATACATAGTTTTGTAGGAGTTTGAATAAAGAAGAGCAATGGAGCCATCCATGGATGGCAGTAAGTACTATATATTTACATATTTAGCACAAATTGTAGCTTAAGAAGGATATATTTGGAGAAGATTATAGAGGTGAGTATGGTAGTCAATTTGCAAGGAAGAACTTTTCTGAGTTCCAACAGTAATTGCTTTAGATGTGTATTTTAGTGCAGACTTCAATGTTGTTGGAATTGTACTTATTTCATTTCAGCAAAAAAAAAAAGTTTTACAGAATTGCCAAGGGAACTTCTTTAAAATGGCACCCTAAGTTTGCTCACCAGATCTTTTAGCTAATTAGGAGGTCTGATGATCTCAACCTCCCAAACACTAGTCCACTTATTGAAGTACCCAGAATCATGGTTTTAGGTTTGTTAGATTCTTTGTGCTGCTATCATGGACTTCCAAGAGCTGCTTAGTATCTGGTGTGAATTTGGTGCTTATTCTAGAACTTCTTGATTTTGAGAGTCTTGATAATATTAACTTGATATATTTCTCAGTTGAGCTGAGTTAGCTGCTGAGAATATCACGTGAATGCTTTTCTTGAGTCTTTAGGCCTTTCTGTTTCTAGAGTAGCACTGAAATTTTTTATTCTTTAGAAATTATGAAGGATTGTAGTTTCTGAGTTCTTTGCCTTCTGATAAGGATTATATTTTCATTTCATCAACTTGTACTTTGCAATTGCAGAGCCAGGTAGAGCTGATGCTACCTGATAAAGTGTCTGGAACCATTGAGAGCTGAGAGTGTATATGATAAGCCTCTCTGATAACACAGAGAATGGATGGTAGCCATCCATTTTGCATTTGGTTCCTTTGAGGTCTCAGTAAATCCACATAGTGAATTTAACTAAGGCTGTTTGAGAAACAGCCAGTGGGATAATGAACACTTTTATGCTTTTTAAAATGACTATAGGGAGACTCATCAGAAGAGGCAATTCCAAGATGGCAGCTGTGTTTTCATTGTTCCTCTGGGACTTGCATGGAGAAGTTATGCTTTAAGTTGATTTTTCCCTTTAACATGAACTCATAAGGGCTATCCATTAGCTGATGAACTATAAGAAAAAGGGGCATTTACTTAAGTGAGGAAAAGTGTGACTTTAACTCCTGGTTATTTATGTGCTGGGTGCATTTGCAGACTCCCTCCTTGCCACTGCCGCCTACCCCACCCACCAGAAAACTGATTTTAAAGACCTTCGATTTTACTTAGAAAGGAAGAAAAACAGCTTATTTCAGTTACTTTATGTTTTGTGTTTGTACTAGATTTACCTAAAGAGAGAGTGCTCAGATTTTAGTTTCCAGGTACCTTATTTGCAAAATTTTTTTTTTCTGTACTTCTGTGAAAGTTTCTTACTTCTAAGGATTGAACCTTGTAATGTAATTTTCCCCTCAAGGGATAACATTTATGTTTTTCCTCATCAAAAAACTGTTGAATTATAAAGGTGTAAATTTATATTTGTCATGTTTACTTTGTCTTTTAAATATTTTTGTGTTACCCGTATTTCTTGCCATAAACATAAAAAAAGATACTAAATTAACCAAATGAAATAAATGCTGAGCACTCACTAAATTATTAAGCTGTTAATGTGATTCCAAATGCAGATAGTTCATAGGCAGCAGCAGTTGTTCATGCACTCCTCCTCAAACATCAGCAAGGTTTGGATCATTTGGAGGGAGGGAATTAATTCTTGAGTAGTAAGCTTTTTTGTTTACCTCTGTTATTTAAAACCTAAATTAGTGAAAATTGCATTGATTGAAGTAGGAGTTCTACTGCTGGATCTACTAACTTCTGTAACTTTGGGCATGAGTTTTTGCCTCTCTGGGTCTTAATTTTTCCCTATCATCCAAATTGTAGCAGTGGACTAGATCATGGTTCTCTGTTGTGTGTTTTCCTGGGAAAAGTGGCAATGTAGTAGGAGCTGTATGGAGGTACAGTATACACATAGCAGGCATGTCATGCTGCCTTCCTTCCGTATCTATTTTACCTGAGGCCTTTGGTAAAGCGTTAATTTCATACTGAAGCAAACATATTGAGGACCAAAAAGAATTCTGTGTCTTCACATGGTGTTTAAGATGTATACCCAAACTGAAAGAAATATTGTGCTTACAGCAGGCCACAGAAAGAGATCTCTTGTTTTATAATCACTCTTTTTTTGCTATTGAGGCCACTGTGGTGAACAAATTTGAGGATCACTATTTCATATGACAGTTAAAGTCTTCCTTCCTGTTCTCAAGTTATATAAGTATGATGTTTGAGAACATTTACATTTGAATTTTCGTCCCCCCTCTCCTAAATAATTGGCATGTTCTAGAGAAAGGTTTATGTGTTTTATTTACATGAAACCTATCTCAGTGTTGTTTGATAAGAACTCCGTGAAGAGATCTTGTCCTGAAAGGATGGTACTTAATGTTGGAACTGGAAAAGGGTGAGGTGGGGAGTTAAGAGCAATTCCATAAGCACTCTAGACACATCTGATTTGTCCCCTTTCAGGTGCCCCTTTCAAGCCCTTCTGCTTCTACAACGTGATTCTCTGTTTCTAATTCCCATTATTATTGTGTTCTTACCCCTATCTTTCTTCCCCATTTTAGCCTGGATTCTGGCAGAATGGAAATCTGTGTTTCTGAATTTAGTATGATTTTTTTTCTTTCCTTTTATCCTCAGCAACAATAAGTACTCTTGATGGCAGCTGCTGTATTAAGCCCAAGAGCTTAAAAGATTAAAGAAACCGCTAACAGCAGTCAGGAGGAAGTTTAAGGGCCTGTTTTTCTGAAGGTTTGCGTTTTCATTCTGGTGGTTGAGTAGAAAATTGCAAACAGGTTGTATTCAGCAGCTGGAATGCACTCCAGCATCTGGGGAAACCAGCCTTCTGCTTATTTCCCATTCATTGGAAGGGTAGCCAGCCTGTGGTGGTAACTGCAGGCAGAAATATTAGAACTCTTTGTGTACTCAGTCATTAGAATTTCTTTTTTGTAGAAATTTTTCCATAGAAATGCCAGGTTGTTTTCTGTTCTTCCATTAGCTTTTCTGAGCACTTAAATTTAGGTCATATGCCTGAATAAGGTACTTCCTGAATAAAGTACTTCCCAGTGACTTGTCCCTGAAAAAGGAATTGCTTTGGCCCTTAGTTAATTTCTACTTTGGAGTCAAGGGCTGACCTGCCACTAGATCTCTGTCTGCATATACCTTACCGGCTTTTGTCTTTGGGGATTTAGTCTTGGCTGCTAGAACCCAGGAGGCTCTGTCTCAATACTGTATAATCAGCCTGTGTTAGACATTTGCTTCTTTTTCCCTCTGATGCTATTTCCACGATGGAGGCTGAGGAAATCCAGAACATCTGCTGATTTGTTGTCATACCTTAAGCACAATTAGACAATGTTCTTAATAAAATCGAAGTTGTCAAGTTAGACCTGGGCTACTATGCCCTTCCTATTTCTTTTACCTTTTTCCCATTGCAATTAGAATTTTAAGGCTGGATTGGGAGTTCCTGAAATACCTTTACATGCTGAGCAGATAATATATTTGTTTGGCCATTGCCATATGATGTAATGGAGAGAGATGAAGCCTCGCTCTGTTGCCTGGGCTAGAGTGCCGTGGCGTCAGCCTAGCTCACAGCAACCTCAAACTCCTGGGCTCAAGTGATCCTCCTGCCTCAGCCTCCCAAGTAGCTGGGACTACAGGAGCTCACCACCATGCCCGGCTAGTTTTTTGTTTCTATTTCTAGGTGCCCAGCTAATTTCTTATATTTTTTTTAGTAGAGATGGGATCTCACTCTTGCTCAGGCTGGTGTTGAACTCCTGACCTCAAGCGATCCTCCCACCTCGGCCTCCCTGAGTGCTAGGATTACAGGCATGAGCCACCTTGCCCAGCTTGTTTGTTCCTTCTTAAGGCAATCAAAACCATTTCTCCCCAACTTTATTGTATAATTGACAATTAAAAATTGTGTATATTTAAGGTATACAACTTGATGATTTATGTATACATTGTGAAATATTTACCACAATCAAGCTAATTAACATACCCATCACCTCACATAGTTTTATTGTGATGAGAACATTTAATTAAAATCTATCCTCTTAGCAAATTTCGTTGTACAACAATGTGACTATAATGAACAATATTGTATTATGTACTCAAAACCATTTTTTAAAAAGTAATGCACTAGTCAAATAAAATAGGACTGCCAGTTTAATTGCTATTTTTGGACAACCTTATTATTTTATAGATGTGAAAAGAGAGGTTCAGAGGTGTTTTGCTTTACTCAGGGTCACAAAGCTGATCAATGACCCGACCAGGCTGAGAACCTATACTTACTGGGCTGTTTGAGAAACTCAAGTGATCCAAGTTCAATCATTATTGGCACTTGTGGTCTTAAGTCTGCATCGAGCAAGGGTTTCATGTTTGGTGTCTAGTATTTTAGGATTATAAAGCTAATCTAGATTTTGGGGGTTGTTTGCAAGAACCCATCATGATGGCTGAAAGAGCTCTGAAGTGGAACTTCTACACAAATCGATTTGCAATTGTTCTGTAACACCATATGAATATTTCTGGATTTCCAAGTAAATAACATTTTGCATATTACTTACAAATTGTTTAGGCTGTCTTCATGATTAATGAAAGCTGTGCTTATAGGAAGTTACAGATTACTGAGGGGCTGTTTTTAAAACCATATTTCATTTATTTGTTTCTTTTGCTTATATTTTCTGTAGCCTCAAGGGTATATATGTGTGTTAGGAGTTGACAGGGAGGGAGGATATAGGTCTCTCAACATCTGTGTTCCTTTATAGAACATTATCTCTTCTGCTATGAAAGAGGGATTGCAGGTAAGAGTGCTTTATCTGGACAATGCTTTTTCTCACTCTGATCTTTGCTCTACATTTTGTTGTATATTTAAGCTTCCCTGATTCTCTTATTTAAGAGGAAATGATTCTTTAACATTAATACCTACTGTGTGCCAGGCATTCTCTAGTGCCTTCATGATTTCCAATATTTCCCATAATAAACATACAAAATAAGTATCATTATCTCCACTTTTTAGGTGAAGAAAGCAGAGGCGTGGAGATTGTGTTTTCCCTGAATGACACACCTAGACAATGTAGAACTGGAATCCAGATGCAAATCTCATTTAAGCTTGATGTCCTTTCCAACATACCACAGCTGCTGCTTTGCCTCCTCTCCCTTCCTTCACCTGGAATTTTGACTACACTAATTATGCTGACATCGCATCCCAGGGAGTTTCCAAATTCTTTCACCTAGAGTGTGGTTTTCAAAACTTTTTTTGTCCCAGCTCCCACTGTTAAAAATACAGTTTATATCATAATCAAGTATACATACATATGTACATGCTTAAATGCACATGCATACCTGTATTTACATATACACGTATTCATTAAATAATACCTTCACTACATGTAATACACTCTCCTATTTCCTTTGCGGTTTTGCTCCATTAATACACACACAAATACACACACAGTGGCGATTACTCAATAAATTGATTTTACAATCCAAGTCACCTGTACTTGGAACACTGACCTAGAGTGGAGATCTCTTAAGGTGAGATATGTGCTCCCTTCCCTCTACCTCCAACAAGATTTTTAGGATAATCCATTGGAGCACAGGAAAAAGTAGTAGAAATTATGTTTAGATTGATTTTTATCTTTAAGGAACACATTACACATTATTTGATATCTGAGTTGACAGTGCACATCACTCAGGCTGTGTGACAATCAATCTTGCACTCTTGTAGGGTGTGGCAGGTCCTGAAGGAAGAGTGGTAGTTCACAAAGTGACAGACTCCTTCAGTCTTTTGTTCCCAGTGTTGTGGAATGTGCTGCATTTTGTGTGGCTCATAAAACATGTTAATGGGTTATATTATTTACCTTTGGCAAAGAGGAAAAGTGATTTCAAAAAATTCCTTCAAAGAAACTGTGGAATGAGACAATATAAACACAAGACAATAGCAGGAAAATGACAGAGCTGACATTTTTTTTTTATAAGCTTAATAACCATGTCCCTGGGTACAAACAGCAATTATATAATCATATCTAATAAGAAGTCAGCCAAAAAAAGTTGAAATTATTAAAAAAAAAAACACTTGGGAACTTAGGTTTATATCCATGATTATTAATGATTTACCTAGCCCTAAGTGAATATTGTACCTTGAGATGTTGGGTAAAACACTAAAAATTGTGTTCATTTTATCTTTATATCATTCCTTATCTTACGTTTATTTGTATATTTTATGATAATCGCAATGTATCAGTTTCATATAAATAGTTATATATGTATCGGGGAATATGTTCAGGGTTTTTTGTACTAATAAAGATTCCTAATTAAAAATGTTTGGAGACCATTTCTGGCCTGGAGAACTACTAGTAGAAGTACCCCGTTATTGTTAATGGCTATCTTAGGGTCTAGATGAAGAGAAGAGAGAAAAGATGAGGTCAAAGAAAGGAAATAGGAGACAGGTGTTTGTGTACAAATTAGAGAACAGCCCTCCCTGAGTGGATTCAGTTCCAAGGGCACCTGGTTTGGTGAGTGGCCTGTGCCTTTATGCAAATTACAAAAAGTCTTCCCTTTCTTCTGGTATAGCAGCTCTGTGCTAGGGCACATGGTTTGGCAAGTGGGTTGTGGGCTGGATTTTAGCACACCTTTAGTACTTCATCCTGCAGGTATAGCCTACACAACTAAGTGTAACAATCCTGGTGATGAAGTACTAAAAAAAAAAAAAAAAAAAGGGAAGAACAGGAGACATTGATGAATATAGTAAGCAGCAACAACTATTCCCTACTCTTTCACTTATTTATTCATTAGACAATGTATTTGTAGAACACCTACTCTGTGCCAGCCATCTTCTGTAGCAGGAATTGGCAAACACTGGCCAAACCTGACCTGATATCTGTTTATGTAAATAAAGTTTTGTTTGGAACTTTGCTATACCCCTTTAAGTATTTTCTGTGGCTGCTTCTGAGCTATAATGTCATAGCTGATTAATTGTGACAGACTGTATAGCCTGCAAAACCTAAAGTATTTACTATCTGGCCCTTTAGTGAAAAAGGTATGGACCTCTGTTCTAGAAGATTAATCAGTGCTTGCTTCTGATGCTACCACATGGTAACTAAGCCATGGACTGTTTCTCTCTCGTGTGCCCTGCTTGCCAGAAAATACCTCCATAAGAGCCAGCTGAGGGCCCAGTAGGGAAAAGGGACAGAGCTAAACCCGTGCATCCAGTTACATTCATTACTCAGGTGTCTGCACAAGCCATGTAGTGTAGAGGAGACGAGGGGCTAGGAGTCTACAGACTTTGGTTCTGAAATCAAGTCATTGTGTGACCTTCTCTCTGGACTTCAGTTTCCACCTAAGATATTGCACTGTATCAGCAATTCTCAAACTTTAATCTGCGTCAGAATCACCTAGAAAGCTTGTTGAACAGGTTATTGGGCCCCACTATCTCCAAGGTTTCTGATTCAGTAAGTCTTGGGAGGGCCTGAGAACTTACATTTTTATCAAGTTCTCAGGTGATGCCAATAGGCAATATGACTAGATTGTTTTTTGGTTGCCTGTCTCTCTTTGACACTGGGAAGGAGAACTGTAGAGTGTACACTGTGAGAAATAACATTTAGAGAGGAGCCATATCCTGGAAGCTTCTATGATATATAAACCAGAGCTATTCTGGACTAAATTGTAAATCCTCACATTTCAGAGGGAACTGTGAAACAGTGTCAAAGGGAACTACTTACTGATCTCCCATTAATAATCAACTGTCCCAAATTTTGCCCATTGCCTCTGAAAAATGATCAGTCTTTTAGGGCAGTGTGGAAGAATAGAACCTATTATGCAGTTTATTTTTCATGATTGTTACCCCATCCTTGCTACTATGACTGTTATTGTCTATCTTTCTACTTTTAAAAACTCTTGTATTATTCCTTGTATCATTTTTATAAATTATTATTTTCTTGGTTACAATAAAATGTTAATGTTTAAAGAGCTATTAGGAGCCTGTTGGTACCAGGAACTATGAAAGTTACAGAACAGCTTTATTCAGTTTTCTCAAAAATCCTTGGGGGTATTTTATTTTTCTCATTTTACAAATGAATGGTAATTACAAATTAGCAGTCAGAGAAGCTTACCAATGAGTGACCTGGACAATTTCAATATCCATGCAGATGACCGTCACAAAGCAAGCTTTCTAGATCTTTGGCCATTTCTCCTCTAGTCCTTACCTCCACTTCTTCCTTGCCGTCCATTCTCATTTTTGGATCTTGAAACCTGTTGTCACCTAGGATTTCTCTTTCTTGGATAATGAACTTCAATATCATTCTATCACTGCAGCTCAGGAGTCTGTCCCTTTCTAAAGCTATCTCTTATCCCCTTTCTCTGCCAACAGAAGTAATTTTTCTTCCCTGAATTATTTCTCTATCATCAACCTTTTTTTAGTATGAAGTATACTTCATACTAAATTGTATTGATAATGTTTCTAGTCCCCTTAGTACATAGTATCCTTTACAAAAATTATTTTGTCTTATTTATTTAGCCTATGCAGCACCTAGTACTGTGTCTGGTGTATAGTAGATCTCCATAAACAATGGTTTACAGAGCTAGAGAATATAAGACAAGGATTTGAGTCAGGTCTGTCTTACATGACAGTCCAGCTGTTCTATTCAGGCCCCCACAGCCTGAGGCCTATTTATTTCTAGTCTGATCTGGATGAAGAAGGAATTATTTAATAGGCAGTGCCATTTGTGAGTTGCTTTATCTATTTCTCCATATTCAGTGTGCTATTAGTGATGATTTTTGATTTGTCAAACTGCATTTTCTATTTTAAACTCAAGTTCAAACAAAATAATCTTAGACTGCATCTTAAGAACATTTGGAAACATGACATTTCAGGTCTATTTTCCCCCTTTGCTTTAAAAAAGTATATACAGCTATAATTACTAATTGCTGCACTCTAAGTAGAGACAGATGATACGTATGTTTGTGACAATTTTCCAGAGGGAGAGCTAAGTAACCAGGCTCATTTTTCCATAATGTGAATGTTATTCACAAACTATTACCATAATTGATGTACCAAGCCACTGTAGGGTAAATAATGTGTTGTGTGCGGGAAGCAAGCTAGTAGTCAATGAATATTAAAGAACAAAACCTCATTTTAAAAAAGAAACTGTAATTATAATCATTCTGAATTCATACAGCACAACCAGTTAAAATAACTTGGCTGCCATTTATTTGTGTAATTCTGTATATAAAGGGAGTAGATATGTGAGTTGAGTTGTATAGAAACATATATATACATACACACATATTTTTATAAAAAGACACAGTATCGGACTTCAGAAACAGTCATTTTTCAAAGGTATTTGGTGCAGAGATTAGGTGAACATGCAGAGTTAATCAGTGAAATGTATATTGATGGGAAAGAGCACAATTTGTTTTCTTATCTTTTACTTTTGTAGGTATTTTATGTCTACCTAGAATTTTACCCCTTTTCGTGACCTAATCAGCTTCTGTATTTTCTCCAAAACTTCCTCTTCATTGGAAGTCTTTTTTGTCCACCTTTAATCCCAGCCTAAAATGACTTGGCAGTCTGCTTGGGGAGACTAATGATACACACAAGAAATGACTTACGACTTCCTATTATAAAACAACAAATCTCAAAAGTGCAAATCAGTACACCACGGACAGAAGTTGATGAGCATCTAGAAGGCAATAAAAGGGATTATTGTCTGTGTGTGTGTTTGTGTGTGTGTGTGTGTGTGTGTGTGTCTGTAGTTTCTTCTACAGAGAATGGTTTGCTGTCCACACATGCATGAACCCCTCAGTATGTATTATTGGTCACCTCTTTTTGTGCGTCAGATATTGCATTATTTTTGTAAAATCTTTAACTTTTGTGTTTTGTTATTAGTATCTCTAAAAAGTGCTCTGATATAACTGGAAAGGATCATATCCTGTTGATGTGGAGTTTTTGATGGAACACTTAATCAGGAAAATGCAGTATTGGTTATGTGAAATGTATAACTCCCTCTATCTCTAACGAGTTCTGAAATCAAAGGGAAAGGTGCTGCTCTGTCTTTTGAATTTGAGTGTTTTGGGTACATACATTTTACATATAGACAAGGTGATTGTGTCAGAGTTTACTTTTATATTTTATTTTTTGAGACAGAGCCTCACTCTCTTGCCCGGGCTAGAGTGCTGTGGTGTCAGCCTAGCTCACAGCAACCTCCAACTCCTGGGCTCAAGCAATCCTCCTGCCTCAGCCTCCTGAGTAGCTGGGACTACAGGCATGCGCCACCATGCCCGGCTAATTTTTTCTGTATATTTTTAGTTGTCCAGGTAATTTCTTTCTATTTTTCCAGTAGAGACGGGTTCTTGCTTTTGCTCAGGCTGGTCTCGAACTCCTGAACTCAAATGATCCACCCACCTCGGCCTCCCAGGGTGCTAGGATTACAGGCAGGAGCCACCGCGCCCAGCCTACTTTTATATTTTAAAATAGATTATAGTGTGTCTATTCTTAGGAACCTTTTAGGAAAATCTCTTCAACATTGATCCTATTCTTAGTTGTAATCTCAGTATATATCTGATAAGCTCCTTGGAATACATAGCTGTTCCTTCTACACTATGGGCATCTGTTGTCCTTTCCTCTTATAGAAATGAAAATAAAAATATGGACAGCTTCTGATATGGTTTTTTAGCTCAAAATTCCCTGGCCCTTGCTGTGAGACATAATCAGTTTATTTAGCTAGTTTATACAACTGGACATATTTATATAATAGAAAAATTAGTAAATAGAATGTTCCTTAACATATGCTCATAGAGACAGAGCCCATGTTGTAAGGCTGTGCTAGCTCTTCCTCTCAAAAGAGTATTATTTGTTTTAGTAGGTTTTCCTCCCTTTAATCCAATTTTAAAACAGTTCAACCTTTCTGAAGGCTTTTTGGAAAGTTCTGAGGAAAAAATAACAAAACTCATACAACCTCATGGAATTTTAAGTATCAAAGGTCACCTCTATGTGAAGGTAATTGGTTCAAGAATTGAGCATTATTTGCTATACTTCAACACATGGTAGGGCATTGTTCCTGTGTCTAACTCTGTGATAGCTTGTGTTTGCCTGCCCTGATAGTAATTATGACAAGGGAGAAACAGTATCCTGGAGTGGACACTGCAGAGGGGAAGAAGCCTTGGAGTTGAACCTTATGGAGGCTGTTCTCATCCTCAAGTCTTCCTACAGGATGGCTTGGTGTCCCATGAAACCATTCTCCCACCTTGAGAATTCTAGATGGGCCTTTGGCCTGGTTCCCTCTAGGATTCTGGAAACTACTTAGCAGGGAGTCCGTGCTATGAATCTGTTCTTGGCAATGGGCCCTGGCTTCTTTCCTGCTAGGCCCCCTGCCTCTTAGGAGCAGAGAGGAGGTCAGATGCAGATAACACAGGAATGATTTCTGCCTCCTGAAATGCTCAGATGATATATACTTCTCCCTCCCCCTAATGGTTTAAGGAAGAACACTTTATCATGGAGTGTAACTAGCAGGAAAGAGCATTGGAGCTTTCTTTTTCTGCTGAATAGCGGAGTGTAAGATGGAAACCTTCCTGTTTACTGATTCAGTTGTATCTCTTTATAGTTTGCATTGTAATTGAAGTCATTTTAAGCTTAACTGTTAGTCTAAACTTCTGAACTGTTTCATTGGCAAACTCTTAGAGGGTCAAAGGAAAGTTTTGTAAAATGTTATATGTCTGAGATGAGAATTGTGAGTTAAGTAAAGGTAGGGGTGTGTGTGTGTGTGTGTATGTATGTATGTGTTAGTATTCACAGGTTGTGCATAAATGCATGTGCATGGTTGGGCAGGGACTAGGAGGGCTGAAAAAGAGAGGGAAAGTTATTCCCAGCAGAAGAAGACCACATACAAAGTCTAGAAAACTCTTGAAGTTTTCAACAGATAAATGAATTCTTCTGAAAGTTTTATAAGAGCTGTGACTAGCTCTGTTTGATGAGAAAAGAGAAAGTTCCTGAACACCCATTGTACCTGTTCAGACTCTTTTAACAAGCATTCTGATGCTCTGCCAGAGGAAATGGTGTATTCCAAGTGCAGCTGCAATGGAAATAGAATTCTTTTAGTGCAGCTGAAGCAATCCCTCCACATAGATCATTCCATTTTAATAGTAAACTATCTGTTTAAAACAAAAAAGGCAGTAAGAGTTAGAAGGAGTTTATGCCAGGAAATGAAAATGAGTTGCTACAGAACTCTGTCTTAGTTGTGGTTTCAGAGTTATTAAAAGGGCTCAATTGCTAGTTTGTTATATCTCTGTGTGTGTGTGTTTGTGAACTTCGAATTCTCCAGAAAACATTAAGGATAAAATAGCAGTCAGACTTTATTAGAGAACACACCCCTCTTGGAGGAGATGACAGACTTGCAGCTCACAAGCTGTAGCGTCTTTCACCAGTTATGCCCTCCAAGGAACTGGGTAGACTTCAGGTGTTTTCTCTGGTCCTCTTCCTCCCTTCCTGGTGGCATGTTAGGTTTTGAATGTAATCAGAGGATGATTAAGGATCTATCATAGCAGGTAGAATTTCTGACTGGGAGTCTTAAGAAGTGATATTTCTATAGTGTCTTCAGCTGACTGTAGCTACTAAACAGAGGTTAGGAGATCGTGATGGGTGACACTGCCTTTACCTTTTATCAAGCTCAATTGTGAGCCTGGAGCTCTGTTAACTGCTTTACAGCTGTGAGCCTATTTAATTCTCACAGGAATCCTCATTTTAAAATAGGTTTGATTACTCTAAGTTTACAGATGGGGGAATATGAGGTTGAAAGAGAGAAGTGATTAGTTTGCAATTATACCCAGCATTTGGCATGGCTGGGATTAGAACCCAGCCCTTCTATCTCCAAAACTTTTACATGTAACCACTGCCGGATACATTGTACTCTCTCCTGTGAACTAGCCTTTTCTCATTGCCTCCACTAATGCTTGTCCTTCTTCTATTTAAAGATGCTTTAAACAAAATACAGCCAATAATCTACCTCCTAAATTAAGCTTCATCTTCTCCCTTCCCTCTCTCCCAAACTAATATCCTATACTTATGCAAATATTAGATATTTGGGGGATAAAATGAGTAGAACCTCTCCCTCTTCTCTCTTTGACTCTAACAGAATTTATATGCTCTTATTAATTCCCACTGTTCCACAATCATGTTATATTACCTGAAATGTATAACACAATTTTAGTCTTACCATTCTTCTCAGAGAGACTCTTATATGCGGTGGCATGATGAAGTCAGAAAAGCTTATAGACCCAGCTCAGTCATAGTCCTCGGTGAAGTCACTTTACCTCTCTAGGATTTACTTTCATCACCATGGTGTTTGATTCAGGTCAATTCGAAGCCTGTTTCTGGACACCGAATAGGTCACTACCCTTTTGAGTACGTACTATTTTTAGGTGTTTGTTGAAGAAATGGATAAAGACATATTAATTCATTAAAAAGCATTACTAAATTCTTACATTTTGTGTTTCCTTAATCAATGAATGACTGCTAAAATTCAGTATGTTATCGAATGGGGAGTTAACTATTTGTTTTTACTTGGAAGGGGTCCTCATGTGAGAGGTTATAATACTGGTTTTCATGAACTTTTGAAGTCCCTCCCCAGGTAGAATATTCACGAAACCTATGAATGAATCTATTTGACTACCCAAAAAGGTGTCTTTTTGACATCTTTCATTGTCTTACTTTTTTCCTTCTCTGTGAGCTTATGGATTTATGACAAAGGGGGAAAAATCACAAGGAAATGAACTGACATTCAAAAAACCCCCACTCTTCCATAATCTGTCCTGAAGACTTGATATATTTTATTGTCATGTCTCCAAGTACAATTGGTGGTCAGTTGTCACCCTGTCACCTTTCCCCTCCATACCCCATCTTTCCTGTGAAACCGTGGACACCTCACTACTCTCTCAGACCATGAGCCCCTCTGGCCTCCTCCTTTCCTTATCCAGCTTGAGTTACCTATGTAATCCCATCAGCACCCTCAGTTCCTTGAAGCTCTTGTCCTGCCCATTTTCTCTCAGCAATGTGTCAGTCATCTGCTTTCTTGAGACTCTGTTCCTCTTGGGAGTATCAAAACTATGTGTGGACTGCTGTTATTACAGATCAATGGGCTTTAACATCTGATGGCTTTTTCAGTGTTGTCCATCAGTGCATTTACTGATTTGCTTTTTCTGTCCTTTTGTTGGTAGTTCTAAACTGTCCCCACTTTCCTCAAGGCTACAATGATAGTAAATATTTATTGAGAACTTAGTTGCATTAGAGAATATGTGCTAAGGACCTCACATGCATTATCTTGTTTCCATTCTTGCTATGTGACCTAACTTTTCCTTCTTCATCTATTGAGCCATCCAGCAAATACTAAATAAGCATCACCTGTGTCCAGGCACCATGCCAAGTGGCAAGCTGTCACCATGATTGAAGCAGATTGGAGACTTGCTATCAAGAGATGTCCATTTCAGAGGGAGATGCAGAAAAGTAAATAGGCAGCAGTAACAGTGTATTGTACGTGCTAAGAAAGGGAGAAGATCAGTATGCTGTAGATGCACCTAACCCAGACTTGTTGATGAGGATAAGGAAGACTTCTTGGAGGAAGTGATAGCTCAGTTCCAATCTAAAGGATGAGGGAATATGATGGAGAAACATACGTGTATTCTGAACAAGAACACCTGGCTGCTGGAAAGATTTCAGGGAATTGAGGGGCCAGTAAGAATAGAGCCATTGTTCTCAGAGAAATTAGAGGGAAGTCTTTTTTTGGTGTGAATTCCATATATTCTTTATTTTATTTATTTATTTATTTATTTTACCTCCTATGTGATCTGTATCCTCAGTTAGTTACTACTTTGAATTAGAATCCACTGAGATCCTTTATTGTACACGGGTCTTAGGGAATGAGTTTGATACCGTTGCTGTCAATCTCAACATGAAGTTTTACTGTGCGCTTGTGTAGCTGCTCTGCTGAAATAATAGTACACTGTTAGGTTGGGTGTAGAGGGAAATACTTCAGAATTATTACAGGGAAGTTTATAATTATTGTGACTGACTTGATGTAGGGATAGGGTTTTTCAGGAGGGCCTATCAGCGATTGTCACTTCTAAAATCTCAAGTGCTAAAACAAAGCTGCTACTCAGCCTGATGGTATGTAATAGCAACTTCAAAAATGGAAGCATATTCCTTTTCCATAAAGACATTTAATGAATGACACTTTTAGGTTGTAGCAAATGTTATGCCTTCAAACACGTTGGCTGAGGAGAGAGCATGATGTGCCTCAGATGAAAGGTTTATAGGTCCACATTTTTGGTGCTTATGTGACTTAGAGGCAGGGAAATGAAACAGTGGGCCATACATGCCCCTGGACCTTTGCAGGGAGAAAGAGACATAAGCCCCCATTGTACTTTGACCCATCTGAGTGCAATAAAGGCTGCCTGTTAGCTTTAATGCTCCATTCAGCCTTGGGAATAAGAGTAGGCACAAAGTAAAATATTTCACACTATTTCATACTTTTTTTCAAACCACTTTGGAAGATGGAGGCTGATAACATACATTCAAACTCATCTGCTTTGCACACCCTCTTTACAAGGGGACAGTTTACAGCATCCTATGGATGATTATTTTGGGTTTGATGAATATTTCACTTGGCAATAGAGATGCGGGAAACAGGGAGGAGAGATGTGCCATCATCTTATTAAATATTTTGAGAATCACTGTTTCTCATGTGCCTGGATATCTCTAGCATATCACCCTTAGTGTAGTAGCGCTCAGGTGCCTCACATTCACGTTTGCTAAAGCCGTGCTCCTAGATTTCACCCCCTTCCCCTTATTTCTTGCATCTCGTGCAATGGATGCTGATGCTATTTTACAATTTTTCTTGAAATCTTGAGAAGTTTAATGAATTAGTAGTACTACAACAAAAATAAAAATACTCTTTACATTTCTGAAAAAAATGTATTTATAAACTGTCAATCATTTTGCCAAGCCATTAGTTTCTGCAGCTGAATACTAGGAGCTGTTTTGGCAACAAGAACAAGTAAAAGGGCATAACAAGAGACAGCTGTCTCAGTTTCTCTTTCTCTGGCTACAAGAGGTTGGAAGATGTTGTTTCAGCTGGAGAATTTAAAATGGATTCCTATTCACTTTTTGCTAAAGAGACTGGTCTGTTTTTAGTGTTGTAATCTTCTGTAGGAGTAGAGAAAGGTCACCTCCTGATCTTGTTTTGGAGATCACGGGGTTAAAGCCATGGCACAGTCCTTTCCCTCCACACAGGCTCTTGTCAGAATAATGTTTGACCAGGTGTTAATCTGTGTCCTGAGGGGAGTGCTGGAATTTATTATTCATCCTGTGGGAGAAGGGGTGGGAGGAGAAGGCTGTCCTTCTGGGAGAGTACCAGGGCCAGGGCTTGCCTCCTGCCATTACTGACATGTGCCATTTGTGATGAAGGCAGCTGAAGTCCATTTGAGGAATTCTCTTGTCAGCCAGCCAAGAGAGAAACACAGAGGGAGCGAGAGGGAGGGAGCGGCAGGCAGCTTGGCAAGGCAGTCCTGGAGTGCAGTTTCCGGAGGAAGATCACACACAGTGTTTTAGGCGCTAAGGGAAGGTGTGCAGGAACATAAAGGGGAAGGAGGCCAGGTTTGAAATAGTACATTTTCCTTTTTTTTTAATTCCTTTTGTCCCTCCTCTCTTTGAATACATGTCATCCTTTGGAAAACTCAGCATCTGAAAGAAGCCTTTGCTGACACACTGCTTTTTCTCCAGCACTATCTTGTCGGTTTTTTGTTTTTCCTCTTTTTCGTTTTTTCCCACCCTCTTTTCCTCTGAGGGCCGGAGGTGGAAAATGATCAAGTCAAGCTGGTTCTATGTTAAGTTCAAGTATGCAGAGAAGGTAAGTCAATATGTTTTATTTTCCCAAGGGAAACCTGCCGCCTCCCTCCGGTCTTCTCATATTGATGGTCTTCTCTGGCATTCAGGGAAGTGAATGGAGCCTAGAAGTTTTATTTGTGAATGTGTTTCCTCTGGCATAATGATTCTTGGATAGAACACAGGCTCTGTGCTTGGAATCTGACATTGCCACACAGCTGCTGACCAAGAGGAAGGAATCTTCAGGCTCTGTTCTGAAGGCATTATTTAGAGTTTAAAGCGGAAAAATAATGCAATAACAGGAAAGGCAGGATGTGCTGCTTTAGATTGAATAGAGAATTTTCAACAGGAATATTGTTATGAAACTTGATGCATTTTTGGTTCTGAAACAAATTGCCAGTCACTTCTCATTACCTGTGGTTTGCTTAGTCAGAGATTTTATTTTTCTTTCAGTTAACTGACTATGCTCATTCATGTATAGAATAAGAGCTTTGTAATATTAATATTATTTGTATGTAGAAAGAATCCCCATCATGTTGTCTAACCATATATGAGACTATTTTTTTACTGTCTGTTGGAGGGGTTATTTCTTAGGGAAAGAGGAATTTGGTTGTGCCTGAAATTTTGATGTTAAACAGTTTCTACTATATTTTAACATAGCATTACTAGAATTTTAGGAAAAAAGTATGTATTTCCTACTACATCTTCACTTACCTGGGACTGTTTGACATATTTTTGGTTCTGGATTAATATGTGTCACTTAGTCTGCTGGGGAATTTTTACAGAGTTTGTAATGATGTTTCCAGGAGGATCCTAAAATGCTTCCCTGTTGAAATCTTTCTTGCCTAATTTGATTGTTGAAAACATTGACATTACTGACTGCACAGTTAAGCTGCGGATCTAAAGAATGGAATCATCATGTGGCAAGACGGAAAATTGTGATGACTATCTTCATATTCCTTATGATTATATGCATAAGCACATTAAAAATCCCTCCTCCATTCATCTACTTTAAAAAGAAGTTAGAACACTTCAGTCTTGTTTTTTCAGTATGGGTTTGTTTTGCTATGTTTACATGACAGCAAAATTACTTCTTCTTTACCCATAATGAAATTGCAGGATTTTTATTTAAAAGATCTATCCTCCATTTTAAACCCATTTGCATTGTTAACTATTAAAGCTATTATAACTAAAATATTATCTCTTTGTGTACAGAAATGGGAAGGGTTATCATCATGGTTCGGGATTTATTTTTTCCTCAGTGCATTACTTTCCTTTGAGAAGTCTACTACCCATTGTTTGCTGTTATGAATTTTGCTAACTTACAACTGTACTCTGACTCCTCAACCTTTTCCTTTCATTTTGAATGTTCTGTCATGGGAACCTGAAACTCAGAGTTAAAGCACATGAATAAACTAATGTTAAAAGGGGAAAACCATTTCAAGAAATGATCTTCATAAAAAAAAAAGGGAGGGGGAACATTAAGCTAATTACTTCATTTGAATTACCGTATTGGTTTTCCTTTAGCAACCAAATAAGGAGAGAATGCATTCATATACCAAGACATGAGTGTAATATAAAGCTATATTATGTAAGGCTCCATACCTATTTGGAGAATATCCTTCTTTTATTAGGATGGGGAAAAAGAGAAACAGAAATCTCAGTCGTGTTTTGGGTATGCTTATGGTGCTCTAGATCTCTGTTATTCTCAGCAGAACTTTTTATTCTTTTGTTCTTTCACACTGAATCATTTTTTTAAATTTACATTGGAGACTTTTTCTTTTAAAACTCATCAAAATAGGTTGAATTTTATCTGGAGAGAGAAAACGTCTTAGTATAATCACAGGGACAGAGATGCTCAAAAACCAAATTTAAACCATTCTTTTCATATTCTTCCAAAAATCCATTCTCATAAAGCATTCTTAATTTGAAATTTCTTCCACTATCTTAAAAAGGACAAAAAGGATACCCCTCTCTCCATTTCAAACACTGATAATTTTGATTTGACATAAACTTTAATAATTGTTGGAAAGGTATTTCTTCTGTGAAGCTTGCCCACAACTGTAAGAAAATACATTGCACAATATATGCAATAGCTATTTCCTAGTTCATCATTTCAGAAAATGATTTAATCAGTCTTCAGTAGTGAGAAAGAAAAATTAAGAATGTCAAGTAATGCACAACCAAAAACATTGACATAGGAGAATTCTATTTCCTTGTGATCATCAGGATTCTGATCCCTTTCTAAAATTAAAAATAAGTCCAGATGCTGTGGCTCATGCTTGTAATCCCAGCACTTAGGGAGGCTGAGGCAGGCGAATTGTTTGAGACCAGCCTGGGCAATATAGTGAGACCCCTTCCCTACCAAAAAACAAAACTAGATGGGTGTGGTGGTGCATGCCTGTAGTCCCAGCTACTTGGGAAGCTGAGGTGGGATGATTGCTTGAGCCCAAGAGTTCGAGGCTGCAGTGAGCTATGATTGCACCATTGCATTGCAGCCTGGGTGACAGAGCAAGACCGTATCTCTTTAAAAAAGAAAAAAAGTACATATATTAATAGTAAAACAAACAGCTCTTTTACCACTACTACACAAAGAATACACTTCTTTTTAAGAATTTCTGTCTAAATTACTTATAAGAGTTGTCTTTTTTTTGAATTAGGTTGATATCCAGCCACCATTCCTTCTAAACGAGTGCTTTCTTGAATTAAGTTCATCATATTACCGTTTCCCTTCTCATTCTACATTTTCTCCCTGAGCAATCTTCTATTTCCATAAGTTTTTCTATGTACTATAATTATTGATTCCAAAATTTCCATAGCTAGTCTAACAATATCTTTCTTTTGAGTTTCCAGAGGCATATATTTAATTGACTAGGTAGGTATCTGCCCTGAAATTCAATAGATAATTCAAAGACAACATCTCTAAAATGCAGTTAATTTCTTCTTCCTTAACTACACATTTCCTTCCTCTTTTATTTCCTGGCATAGTAAGGCATAGCTATCCAGCTGGTCATCTGCATTCCCAAAGCATCTGTTTTAGTTCTGTTCTTACCATTCCGCCTTCTGGCTTATTAGAGGAAGCTTGTAATCGGTACCTCTGCTGCATTCATGGTGCCTTCCAGTGCTCTAGGACCCTGTTGGAGTGATCTTGTTAAAAGGTCAATCTAAGTCTCTTATTTCCCTGCTTTTTTTTTTTTTACTCTTAATATCATTTTTATTTAACATGCACTACATGCACATGATGCAGGTAGGGAAAAAGTTTGTGAATCCATGCATTAAAGGCAAGACAGACTGGTACTATTGACAAACGTGCACTGAGCCAATCAGAATGTTGCTCAAAGTTCTTTATACTTAATGGTTTCCATGAAATTAAGTGCAGAAGCAGAAATGTGTACACATTCCAAAAGATCCTCTTCATTTAGATTCCTGAGCTTTCTTTGCATTCTGTTTTTCTTTTGCTTTTTCTACTAGTGCTATTAACTGCTGGTGTTCTGCTAAAGTCTTTAACAATTCCATAACGAAAGTCAGATAATTATGCTTCCTTCTGATATTCTCAATCTTGTATCTTTTTAATTTCTGTACTTCTTCTTCAATAAGCATCTGATTTTTGGCAAGTTCTGACTGAATGGCACTTAACATACTATTACCCTGATCTGTATCCATGGGTTCCTCCTCAGCAAGTTTTTTCTGTAACTCTGCTATTTTCTGTTCATATATCATTTTTCTGTCAGACACAATGGCCATTAAGTTAAATCGAATTTCCCCTTCACTGTACTTTTGTATCCTTTTTTCTATCACTGGCCTTACTGCACTGATCCAGTCATCTTGATTGCATGCACCTAAATCAGTCGGTCCTTCTTTTAATCCATCTAATTCATACAGTCTTCCATTAACAGGAACATACCTGACAAAGTGAAGAGCATCTTCTTTTGCCGACATTTTTGCATCAAACTCAAACATTTGCTGTCTGGCAAAACTGTTGTGTACTTGTCGAATCACATCCGAATAGCTCAGTGCCAGACCTTTCATAGCTGCATCAAAACTTTGTGAAAATTCTTTAAACTCTGATAATGTCTCTCCTAAATGGACATTTTGATGAGTACAGTTCAGTAACACACTTACTATGGCTTGAGTAGCACAAGCATTATTAATTACCTGCTTGGCAAAAAATACTGTGTCAAGTCTGGAGTCCTGAACCACAGAGCCTGCTGGTTCTTCTCCTGGCTGCCACTTGAAAAGAAAAATTAACCCATGAACTGGCTTTAATTTTTCAAAATTCTCAGGTTCTAAACTCCATATTTCTTCTACTTGGGCTCCTCGGCAACCGAATCCTTTAATGAGCTCTGTGAAGACCCTGGGATCACTTTCTATGAGGCACCACTCCCTGACATTGACCGTCATGGCCCCGGCCACACACTGCCCCTTCCCACCTCTCGGTCTCAGCCGCACCCCGCACCAGCAAACCCGCTGCCCTTCCCTGCTGGTTGCGCTCACCCACCTAACCAAGCATCCTCACTTTTTATCTGTCAGCAGTGCTGGTACTTGGCCTTGTATATATATAATTCCTCTTAGTGTAATTACCTATTCACCTGTATCCTCTATAGTAACATATGAACATTGTCTTTTAAATTTTTATATCCATAATCCCAGCACTCACTAGATACATAGTTATACCCTAAATGCTGTTAAGTAAATCTGACTTTTTTCGGGAGTCTGGCATAATTTGAATTCCACTTCTATGATTTGCTGGTAGTACATGACCTTGGGCAATTTACTGAAACTCGATGAAATCGTTTCCTCATATATTAAACGGGGAGAATTATCACTTAGTATATTTTTTAGTTAAACTTTTTACTTTGTAATGATAGTATTATAGTATATAATAATAGTATAACATGCAGTTTTAAGACATAATAGAGAGAGCGATCATATGCCCTTTACCTAGTTTCCCCAATGGTAACATCTTGTAAAACTGTAGTAAAATATCATAACCAGGATATTGACATTAATACGGTGAAATCATAGAACAGTTAATATCACCAAAAGAATCTCTCCTGTTAGCTTTTCATAGCCATACCACTTTCCTCTTACTCCCATACCCCCGTCATTAGCACCTGATAACCAGTCATTTTTTTTTCATTTTTATAATTTTGTCATCTCAAGAATATTATATAAATGGAATCATACAATATGAAACTTTTTGGGGTCTTTTTTAGCTTAGCATCATTCTCTGAAGATTCATCCAGGTTATTGTATACTGTTTGTTTTGTTTCTGAGTAGTATTCCATAGCATGGATGTATCATAGTTTGGGACATATGGGTTGTTTCCACACAACCATGCTGTGAGCATTTATGTACAGGTTTTTGTGGGAACATAAGTTTTCTTTTCTCTGGGATAAATGCCCAAGAGTACAATTGCTGGATAGTATGGTAGTTGCATGGTTAATTTTTTTTTTAATTTTAATTATTATGGGTACAGAATAGTTGTATGTATTTATAGGGTACATATGATGTTTTGATGGTGGCATACAATGTGAATTAATAATCAAATCAGAGTAATTGGGGTATCTGTCACCGTGGCTATTTCTTTGTGTTAGGAACATTCTAATTCCATTCTTTTAGTTAGTTTGATGTACATTTTAACTTATTATTGATTATTATACTATTATTATAATACTATATACTATACTATAATACTATAATATACTATAATACTAGAATACTATTATTATATATACTATTATTATACTATTATTCTTGATTATTATACTATTATACTATTATACTGATATTATTCTGTCTATATTTTTGCAACCATTAACTATCCCCACTTTATGTCCCCTCCCCAGCCTCTGATAACCATCATTCTACTCTCTGTCTCCATGAAATCAGTTGTTTTTAATATTTAGCTCCCAGATATGAGTGAGAACATATGAGATTTATCTTACTGTGCTTGGCTTATTTCATTAACATCATGTTCTCCAAATCTGTTCATGTTGTTGCAAATGGTAGAATTCCATTAATTTTTATGGCTGTATAATAGTCCATTGCATATATTTACCACAATTTCTTTGTCCATTCATTCATTGATGGACACTTGGGTTGATTTTTTTTTTTTTTTTTTTTTAACAAAGCAGGGAGTGAGAAGGGGAGGGTTCAGTTTCTTTCTTTTTTTTCTTTTTTCTTTTCTTTTCTTTTTTTTTTTTTGAGACAGAGTCTCACTCTCACCTTGGGTAGAGTGCAGTGGCAGTGTTGTAGCTCACTGCAACCTCCAGCTGCTGGGCTCAAGTTATCCTCCTGCCTCAGCCTCCCGAGTAGCTGGGGCTACAGGTACATACCATGACACCTGACTAATTTTTCTATTTTTAGTAGACACAGTGTCTCACTCTTGCTCAGGTTGGTCTCAAACTCCTGAGCTCAAGCAGTCCTGCTTTGGCCTCTCAGAATGCTAGAATTACAGGCCTGAGCCACTGCAGGACACTTAGGTTGAGTCCAAATCTTGGCTATTGTGAATAGTGCTGCAGTTATCATGGGAGTGCAGATATCTTTTTGATAATACTGAATTCCCCTCTTTTGGATAAAGGAGGTCTGCGGGAAAGTATCCCGCCATGTAATATGAAAAATAGAGACACTTACTGAAGAACATACAAGACACAAGAAACATTGTACATGACAATGAAGCTTCAGTCCACTTCAAAGTAGGCACTTTGGGACCTCACACAGTTCTCCCAGCGTTGCTTAACCTAACCCATACATGTTCACCATTCTCAAGTGTTCTGGTTTCTGCAGGCTTTACAAAACATGGATAACTTTGAGTAGATTCTCTACCATCTTTGAAGCATTTGTGCCACACTTTTATTTTCACTGCACTCATTACATTGTCCTTGAAAGCTTTCTGGATCATACGAATAGTTTCTGCAGAGGAATGTTCAGGCTTAACACAGAATTTGATGCAGATTTGTGTCTCTGTTTGCTCAGTCGTTTTGAATGTGATGGTCAACACAGTACACATGCTCATTCAGAGGCATTTAGCACCCTACTGACTAGTATAGTGAAGTCGTCTTTGTTCATGCATGTGCATTCCAGTCCACTTTCCTTGGCTACCGGATTATCAGTGCCATTCTCATTATATTAACAATGGCTGGATACTTTCAGGACAGACCTCATATAACTAGCAGTGGGATTGCTAGGTAATATGGTATAGTTTTATTTTTAGTTTTTCAAGGAACCTCCATAATGTTCTCCGTAGTGGTTGTACTAATTTACATCCCATCAACAGTGTAGAAGGGGGTTACTTTTGCTTCACATCCTTGCCAGCATTCATTATTGCCAGTCTTTTTGATAAGTCATTTTAACTGGGGCTAGATGCTATCTCATTGTAGTTTTGATTTGTATTTCTTTGATAACTAATGATGAGCATTTTTTCATATACTTGTTGGCCATTTGTATGTCTTTTGAGAAATGTCTGTTCAGATTCTTTGTCCATTTTTAAATCAAATTATTTGATTTTTTCCTATTGAGTTGTTGTAGCTCTTTGTATGTTGTAATTATTGATCCCTTGTCAGATAGGTAGTTTGCAAATATTTTCTCCCATTTTGTGGGTTATCTCTTCACTTTGTTGATTGTTTTCTTTGTGATGCAGAAGCTTTTTAGCTTGATATGTTCCCATTTGTCCAAGTTTGCTTTGGTTGTCTGGGCTTTGAGGGTATTACTCAGGAAGTCCTTGCCCAGACCAATGTCTTGAAGTGTTTTCCCAATGTTTTCTTTTAGTAGTTTCATAGCTTCAGGTCTTAGATTTAAGTCTTTAATCCATTTTTACTTGATTTTTGTATATGGCAAGAGGTAAAGGTCTAATTTCATTCTTCTGCATATGGATATCCAGTTTTCCTAGCACCATTTATTGAAGAGATTGTCCCTTCCCCACTGTGTGCTTTTGGCAACTTTGTTGAAGATAAGTGCACTGTAGATATGTGGATTTATTTCTGGGTTCTCTATTCTGTTCCATTGATCTATGTGTCTGTTTTTATTCCAGTACCATGCTGTTTTGGTTACTACAACCCTGTAGTATAGTTTGAAGTCAGCTAATATGATTCTTCCAGTTTTGTTCTTTTTGCTTAGGATGGCTTTGGCTATTCTGGGACTTTTGTGGTTCCATATAAATTTTAGGATTTTTTTTTTCCTATTTCTGTAAAGATTATCATTGATATTTTGATGGAGATTACATTGACCTCTAGGTTGCTTTTGACATTTTTATTAATAACAATATTGATTCTTCCAATCCATGAGCATGGAATATCTTTTCCATTTTTTTGTGTCCTCTTCAATTTCTTTCATCAATGTTTTGTAGTTTTCATTAGAGAAATCTTTCATTTCTTTGGTTCAGGTTATTCCTGGGTATTTTACTTTATTTGTAGCTATCGTAAATGGGATTACAATTTTGGTTTCTTTTTCAGATTGTTTACTGTTGACATGTAGAAATTCTACTGATTTTTGTAGGTTGATTTTGTATCCTGCAGCTTTACTGAAAATTTTTTTTATCAGTTCTAATACTTTTTTTGTGTGTGTGTGTGGAGTCTTTAGGTTTCTCTAGAAATATGATCATACTATCTGCAAACAAGGAGAATTTGAATTCTTCCTTTCCTATTTGGATGTCCTTTATTTCTTTATCTTGTCTGATTGTTTTAGCTAGAACTTTCAGTACTATGTTGAATAACAGTGGTGAAAGTGGGCATACTTTTCTTGTTCCAGATCTTAGAGGAAAAGGCTTTCGATTTTTGCCATTCAGTATTATACTAGCTTTGAGTTTGTCATATATGGCTTTTATAGTGTTGAGGTAAATTCCATCTATACCCAGTTTTTTGAGAGTTTTTATCGTGAAGGTATATTGAATTTTATTGAATGCTTTTTCAGCATCATTTGAAATGATCATATGACTTTTGTTCATCATTCTGCTAATATGATGTATCACACTGATTGATTTGCATATGTTCAACCATTCTTGTATCTCTGGGATAAATCCCACTTGATCATGATTAGTTATCTTTTTAATGTGTTGTTAAATTCAGTTTGCTAGTATTTTGTTGAGGATCTTTGCATCTATGTTCATCTGCAATATTGGCCCATAGTTTAATTTTTTGGTTGTGTCTTTTTCTGGTTTTGGTATCAGAATGGTATAGGCCTAATGGAATGAGTTTGGGAATATCTTTCCTCCTTGATTTTTTGGGATAGTTTAAGTAGGACTGGTATTAGTTCTTGGAATGCTTGGAGGAATTCATCAGTGAAGCCATTGGGTCCTGGGATTTTTTTTGATGGGATTTTTTTTGTGTTATTGCTTCTACGTTGTTACTTATTATTATTTTATTCAGGTTTTAGATTTCTTCCTGGTTCAGTCTTGATAGGTGGTATGTGTCTAGGAATTTATCCATTTCTTCTAGGTTTTCCAGTTTATTGACATACAGTTGCTCATAGTAGTGTCTAATGATCCTTTGGTTTTCTGCAGTGTCAGTTGTAATGTCTGCTTTTTCATCTCTGATTTTATTTATTTGGGTCTTCTCTCTTTTTTCCCTAGTTATTCTGTCTAAAGGCTTGTCAATTTTCTTTATCTTTTCAAAAAACTTTTTGTTTTATTGATCTTTTTTATTTTTTGTTTTAATTTCATTTATTTCTGATCTGATCTTTATTATTTCTTTTACTATACTAATTTTAGGTTTGTTTGCTCGTGTTTTCTAGTTCTTTTAAATGCATTGTTATGTTATTTGAAGATTTTCTACTTTTTTGATGTAGGTACTTATTGCTATAAACTATCCTCTTATTACTGCTTTTGTTTTGTTATGTTGTGTTTTCATTTTCATTTGTTTTGAGAAATTTTTAAATTTCCTTCTTAATCTCTTCATTTATCCACTGGTCTTTCAGGAGCATACTGCTTAATTTCCATGTGTTTGTATATTTTCCAGTGTTCCTCTTGTTATGGACTCCTAGTTTAGTCTGTTGTGGTGAGAGAAAATGCTTGATATGATTTCAATTTCTTTGAATTTTTAAAAACATTTTTGTGGTCTAACATATGGTCTATCCTTCAGGGTGATCCATCAGCTGAGGAGAAGAATGTGTATTCTGCAGCTGTGGGATGAAACATTCTGCAAATATCTTTTGGGTCCTTTTGATCAGTAGTATAGATTAAGTCCAGTGTTTCTTTGTTGATTTTCTGTCTGGATGGTATGCTCAATGCTGAAAGTGGAGCATTGAGGTTCCCAACGATTATTTTATTGGGGTCTATCTTTCTCTTTAGCTCTGATAATATTTGCTGTATATATCTCGTGCTACAGTGTTAGGTGCATATATGTTTAGAATTGTTATAATTATATAGGAGTCAATTAAAAAGTTGACTCCTATATCATTATATAATGACCTTCTTTGCCTCATTTTACAGTTTTTTCTTGAAATCTATTTTATCTGATAGAAGTATAACTATTCCTGCTCTTTTTTGGTTTCCATTGGCATGAACTATCTTTTTCCATGCCTTTATTTTCAGTCTGTGTGTGTCTTTATAGGTGAATTGTATTTCTTGTAGACAACATGTAATTGGTTCTTGTTTTGTTTTGTTTAATCCATTTAGCCACTCTGTGTCTTTTGATTTAAGAGTTTAGTCTATTCACAGTCAGTGTTGTTGTTGATAGGTAAGGACTTACTACTGCCATGTTGTTATTTGATTTCTGGTTGTTTTGTGGTCCTCCCCTCCCCTCCCCTCCGTCCTGTTTAATTTCTTGCTTTTTATTTTTTGTGTATCTGTTGTAGGGTTTTAGATTTGAGGTTACCATGAGGCTTGCAAATCATTTTATAACTATTTTAAAGCTATAACAATTCTGCTTACAAACAAACAAATAAATAAACAAAGAAAAATCTAATAGAAATTGTACAACTTAACTCACTTCTCCCCTACTTCTTAACTTTTTGTTGTTTCCATTTACATCTTTTTATAGTAGCTATCTTGCAAAAATTTGTAGTTATTTTTGATAGGTTTATCTTTCGTCTTCCTATTCAAGATATAAGTGATTTGCACACTGCAGTTACAGCAATAGAGTATTCTGTATTTGTGTACTTACTTTTACCAGTAAATTGTATGCTTTCAAATATTTATTGTTCATTAATGTCATTTTCTTTTACATTGAAGACTCCTTTTAGCATTTCTTATAGGACAGGTCTGGTGTCAATGAAATCCCTCAACTTTTGTTTGTCTGAGAAAGTCTTTATTTCTCCTTCATGTTTGAGGGGTATTTTTGTAGGATATAATATTCTAGGGTTCAGGTTTTCTCATTCAGCAGTTTGAATATATCATGCCACTCACTCCTGGCCTGTAAGGTTTTCACTGAGAAGTCTGCTGCCTGATGTATTAGAGCTCCTTTATATGTTATTTTTTTTCTTTTTTCTTGTTTCCATTAGAACTTTTCTTTATCAATGACCTTTGTGAGCTTGATTATTAAATGCCTTGAGCTAGTCTTGTTTGGGTTAAATCTGCCTGGTGTTCTATGACCTTGTTGTACCTGAGTATTGATGTCTTTCTCTAGGTTTGGAAATTTCTGTGTTCTTATTTCTTTGAATAAACTTGCTACTTCTTCCATCTCCTCTTTAATGCCAGTAACTCTCAGATTTGCCCTTTTGAGGCTATTTTCTAGATCTTCTAGGCGTGCTTCATTTTTTTAAATTCTTTTTTCTCTTCTGACTGTGTATTTTCAAATAGCCTGTCTTCAAGCTTACTGATTCTTTCTTCTGTGTGGTTAGTTCTGTTGTTGAAAGACTCTGATGCGTTTCTCAGTTTGTCAGTTGCATTTGTCAGTTCCAGAATTTCTGCCTGATTTTAAAAAATTATTTCACTCTTTTTGTTAAATTTCTCTGATAGGCTTCTGACTTTTTTCTTCTGATGTTCATGGAGCTTTTTTCAGGAGAGCTATTTTGAATTCTTTGTCTGAAAGGTCACATATCTCCATGACTCCTGGATTGGTCACTGGTATTTTATTTAGTTCAATTGGTGAGGTCGTGTTTTCCCAGATGTTCTTGATTCATGTGGATGTTTATCGCTGTCTGGACATTGAGGAGTTAGGAATTTATTTTAATCTTGACAGTCTAGACTTGTTTGAACCTGTCCTTCTTGAGAAGTCTTTCCAGACATTCTAAGGGAATTGAGTATTGTGATCTAAATCTTTGGTCACTACTGTTTCACAGCTATTTTAGTACTAGTTGTACCCCAAGCCCAGTAGTGCTGTGACTCTTTCAGGTTCCTGGTGGTACTGCTTTGGTGGACTATGGTAAGATGTGAGAGAATTCCCTGGATTACCAGGCAAAGTCCCTCACTCTCTTCCCTCACTCTCTATACTGGGCTGCTGGAGGTGGGGGAGGAATGACGTTGGTACTCCCACCTGGTCACTGCAGGTAGGACCATGACAGGTCACACCTGATGCCAGCCCAGTCTCACTCAAAGCCCTTGGTAACTGTTGCCTAGCTACCTCTGATGTTTATTCAAAGCCCAAGGGCTCTTTAGTCAGCAGTTGGTAAATCCTGTCAGGACTGGGTCCTTCCCTTCAGGGCAGCATGTTTCCTTCTGGCCCAGAGTGAGTCTAGGAATGCTGTCTGGTACTCAGGGGCCTTAGGAGTCTGCTTGGTACTTCATTTCACTGTGGCTGAGCTGGTACCCAAGTTGCAAAACAAAGTCTGCTAATCTTTTCCCTTTCCTTTCCCCAAGCAGAAGATGATTCTCCCTGAGTTGCACTGCCTGGAATTGGGGGAGGGATGACATAGGCACTGACTTGGCTGCCACCCCTGGTATCTCACTAGGTTTCGTGCTCCCCAAGACCACTGGCTGTGAGGCAGCACAGCTGTAGGAATTGCGTGAGGTCTTCAGCCTTTGTGGCCTGACTGCCTCATGAATTTATTCCAGGCCCCAGGCCTCTTTTTGTCAGCCATTTGCAGGGCTAGCCAGAACTTGGGTTTCAGGGTAGAGGATTTCCCTCTAACCACGCTGGTCTAAATTTCCCCTCCATGGGCACTGACAGAGTTCCCGCCCTGTGCTGTGTTCTCCTGTGACAGGTTGGGTTCCTGAGTTCCAATGCAAAGTCACACAATCACTTCATTCTCCCTCCCCTGGCACACAGATTCTCTCTCCACTGGGTGTGCTGGTACAGGGCTGCTGTGGGATTGGGGGTGGTGGTGCCATAGGTCTGTTCTGCCCTCTTCCATGCCTCTTTCCTTAATCTGATACTAAAGCCGAGTACTGTGATGGCTCACCTGACTTTTGGTTCTTCCGAAGGTGCTTCCTTGCGTGGAAAGTTGTGAATTTGGTGTTTGTGCTGGGACACTATTGCTGCAGGTTTCCATTTGGCCATCTTGCTCTACCCTCTCCTCTGCATGGTTAATTTTTAAGAAGCCACCAAACTGTCTTCCAGAGTGGCTCACGTTTCTTCAGTACGATGTATGAATGATCCAGTTTCTCAGCATCTTCATCAGCATTCGGTGGTGTTACTGTTTTTTATTTTACCAGTTTATTGGTGTGTAGTGATAATCTCATTGGAGTTTAAACTTGCCTTTTGCTAATGGCTAACAATGTTGAACATCTTTTCATTTGCTTATTTGTCATTCGAATATATTCTTTTGTTAAATGTCTCTTGCTCATTAAATGTCTTTTTCCCATTTTCTAATTGGATTTTTAAATTTTTCCTGTTGAGGTTTTCAAAGTTCTCAATATATTCTAGACACTAATTTTTTATTGAATATGTGGTTTTGCAAATATTTTCTCCCAGTCTTTAGCTTGCCTATTAATCCTCTTAACAGAGTCTTTACTAGAGGAAAAGTTTTTAATTTTGATGCAGTCTCATGTATGGATTTTTTCCTTTATGTGTCTTGTTTTTCTTGTCAAGTCTAAGAACTCCTTGCTTATCCCTGGATCCTGATAAGTTTTCCTTTCTTGTATTCCTAAAAGTTGTATATTTTACATTTAAGTCCATGATCCATTTTGAAATAAGTTTTGTATACCATGTGAAACCTGGGTCAGCATTCCTCTTCCTCCTCCTCCTCCCCTGTCCCTTCTTCTCCCCCTCCTCTTCTCCTTCTCCCTCTTCTTTTCTCCTTCCTCCTCTCCCTCCATTCCTCCTCTTCCTCCCCTCTCTTTTTCATCCCTCCTCCTCCTCCTCCTTCTTCTCCTCCTTCTTCCTCCTTCATGTCCAATTGCTTTAGCACCATTTTTTGAAAAGACTGTCCTTTCTCCATTAGATTGCTTTTGCACCTTTGTCAAAAATCACTTGGCTGAACTTGGGTATGTCTATTTTTGGGTTCTCTACCCGGTTCAATTGATCAAATGTCTACTCTTCCTCCAGTATCAAATACTCTTGATTACTGTAGCTATAGAATAGTCTTGACATCAATTCTAGTGATTCATTACTTCATTCTTCTTTTTCAAAATTGCTTAAGCTAAAATAGTATCTTTGCTTTTCCATATAAATATTAGAATAATCTCGTCTGTGTTTACAGAAAATCTTTGTAGTACTTTGATAGGAATTGTGTTAACCAAGGATATTGACTTGGGAGTTTTTAAAAATTTTACTGTGTTCAGTCTTTGTCTTCACAAAGAGGGTATGTCTCTCCATTTATTTAGATCTTCCTTGGTTTTTTAAATGATCACTTTGTAGTTTTCAATGTACAAGTCTTGTACATTTAAAAAAAATTATAACTTTCATTTTTGAGGGGGCAAATGAAATAATGTATTTCTAATTCGGGTTTCATATGCATATTTTAATTAATAGTATACAGAATACAACATTTTTGGTATCCTGCAACCTTAATAAATGGAGTTATTAGTTCTAGGAACTTATTTGTAGATTCTTGGAAATTGTCTCTATAAACAATCATGTAGTCTGCGAATAGGGATAGATTTATTTCTTCCTATCTGATCTTTATGCTTTTTATTTCCTTTTCTTGCCTTATTACACTAGCTAAATCTTCTAGTACTACATGGAATAAGACTGGTAAGAGTAAATATTTTTGCCTTGTTTGTGATCTTAGGGGGAAAAAAAGCATTCAGTTTTTTGACATTAAGTATAACGTTAGCTGTAGGATATTTGTATATGTATGTTTGTTATTAAACTCAAGCAGTTCTGTTTGTAACTTTCCGAGCGTTTTTATTATGAATGGATGCTGAATTTGCCAAATGCTTTTTCTATGTCAATTAATATGATTACTAGGTTTTTCTTTTTTAGACTAGTAATATGGTAGATTATATTGCTTGATTTCCAACTACTGAACCACCTTCCATCCTTGGAAAAAATTCCATTTGGTCATAGTATATAATCCATTTTATGTATTGCTAAATTTTATTGACTAAAATTTTTTTAAGGAATTTTCCATCTATATTTGTGAGAAATATTGGTCTGCAGTTATCTTTTTTGGTAATAGTTTTATTGTCATACTTGCTTCATAAAATGAATTAGAAGTGTTCACTCCTGTTTTCTAGAAGACATTTTGTACAATTGTTCATTTTTCTCTAAAGATTTGTAGAATTCTCTAGTGAAACCAATCTAGGCCTGGAAATTTACCATCTCAACCATTTTTAAGTACACAGCTTAGTAATGTTAAGCATATTCATATAGTTGTGAAACAGATCTCCAGAACTTTCTCATCCTGCAAATCTGAAACTCTGTACCCATTAAACAACTCCCCTTTTCATGCTCCTCCCAGCCCCTAGTAACCACCAGTCTTTCTGTTTCTGTGAATTTCACTACTGTAGATACTTCATGTATTTGGGATTGTATAGTACTTGTCTTTTTGTGATTGGCTTATTTTATTTAACATACTGTCCTCGAGGTTCATCCATGTTGTAGCATGTGACATGATTTCCTTCCTGAGACTGATAATATTCCATTGCATGAGTATGCTGCACATTGTTTATCTATGCATTCATTGATGGACACTTGAGTAGCTTCCACCTCTTGGCAGTTGTGAATAGTGATGTTACAAACATGGATGCTATGAGACCCTGATTTTAGTTCTTTTGGGTATATACCTAGAAGTGGGAATGATGGGTCATATGGTAGTTACTTTTAAAATTTGCACCATTTTACAATCCCACCAACAATGCACAAGTGTCCTAATTTTTAAACATCCTCTCCAATACTTATTTTCTTCTTTTGACAGTAGCCGTCTTAATGAGTGTGAGTTGATTTCGCAGTACAATTTTGATTTGCGTTTCTCTAATGCTTAGTGATGTTGATCGTCTTTGTTGGCTATTTGTATACTTTCTTTGGAGAAATGTCTGTTCAAGTTCTTTGCCCATTTTTTAATCAGTTATTTGTGATTTTTTTTTTTTGGTTGGTTAATTTTAAGAGTTCTTTATATAATCTGGATATTAGCCCTTTATCAGGTATGTGGTTTGAAAACTTTTTTTCCATTCCATAGGTTGCTTTTTCACTCTGTTGATTGTGTCCTTTGATGCAGAAATGTTTTTAAGTTTGATGTAGTCCATATGTCCATTTTTGCTTTTGTTGCCTGTGCTTTTGATGTAGCCAAGAAATTATTGTTAAATCCAATGCCATGAAGCTTTTCCTGTATGTTTTCTTCTAGGAGTTTTTTTAGTTGTATAGTTTTAGGTCTTACATTTATGTCTTTAATTCATTTTGAGTATATATTATAAACTTTCTTTTGCATGTGGATATGCAGTTTCTCTAGCAATATTTCTCCATTGAATGACCTTGGCACCCTTGTCAAAGGTTTTTTAACCGTATAAGTGAGAATTTATTTCTGGGGTCTGTATTACATTCCATTGTTCTATTTTTCTATCTTTATGCCAGTACAACAATTGTTTTGGTTACTGTAGCTTTGTAATATGTTTTGAAGTCAGGAAGTTTGTGTGCTCTAACTTTGTTCTTCTTTTTCAGAATTGTTTTGGCTACTTGGGATTCCTTGAGATTACATATAAAGTTTAGGATGAAGTTTTCTATTTCTGGAAAACATGCCATTGAGATTTTGTTAGGGATTGTGTTGAATCTGTAGACCACTTTGGGTAGTATGAACATCTTAACATTAATTCCATGAACAATATTAAAGCTTGTGTTCAATCCATAAACACATAATGCTTTTCCATTTATTTGTTTTTTTTTTAATTTCTTTCAGCAATGTTTTATATTTTTCTGAGTTCTAAATTTTTGTTATTGAATGCTGAATATTTTATTTCTAAAATTTCCTTTTGATTCTTCTTTATATCTTCTGTTACTTTGCTGAGACTTATTTCTTTGCCTTGGTTTTCTACTTTTTGTGTTTGTAATTCCTTGCTGAAGCATTTTTATGGTGGATCCTTTAAAATCTTTTTCAGATATTTCTAATCTTTCTCTGTCGTGTAGGTGTTGGTATCTTACTGATTGTCTTTTCTCATTCAAGGTAAGATTTTTTGGTTCTTAGAAGGAGGAGTGATGTTTGATTGAAACCTGTATATTTTGAGTATTAAGTTTTGAGACTCTGCAGCTTATCTAAACTCTGTTTCTAGCTGGCCTCTTTTGACAGTTCTCTGGCAAGGCACTGCTTCATGGGAGAAGTCCAACTTTACAACTTGACCTTAATTGTAACACACAGGGGAAAGGGGCTTCTCGTCAGCACTAAGTAGGAGTTACAGCTCCCCTCTGGGTCTCCACTGGTGCCATACTGGCAGGGAGGAGTAGTTGTATATCATTAATGTTTTCCTCATGACCTCCAATGACACCACTGGGGGTGGGGGTGGGGGTGGGAGTGGGGGAGTGGAGCAGTCTTATTATCACTGGGCAGTGTTGAAAGTCTGGACTCCAGCATTTGTCTTGCTACTTTGTCCCTTTTACAGTTCTTTGCTAAAGAGAGTAAACTTTTCTTGGGGTTATTTTGTATGTACCATTGGCATTTCTGGGTTTCTGGCTTCTTCAACTCTGTGTCTGGGATATATGAGGCAAAAAAAAAGAATCAGAAAATTACCACCATGTCATTTTTATGGGTGCCCAGGTTTTAAGCCAGTTTGTTTTCTTTTCTTCACATTTAAGAATCTATTTATATTTGTTTTATCTATAATGTTCAGAGATTTAATTTTTCTTAGTGTACATAATATTGAACAGTATGTCTACTCCCACTTTCCTGGAAGCAGAAGTTCCCTAAGATGATTTTAAAGAGGTGATCAAATAACATAATGTTTGTAATGTGTTTGCATTGTGCAGGGCCACGAATAAGTGCTCAATAGAGGGTTATAATTGTATTTTATTATCTTCTTTATCTTTCTCCAATTGAAATATCAGCTACACTTTGCTAATCTGTGCTAGATGCAGCTCCATTTTAAGTTTACCTTGCTTTATATAAATTGCATTATTAATAACATACACATTTGCATTTTTACACTCTTTTATTGCTATTTCAGTCACGATATAGATCCCTAAAAACTGATGTTTTTAGTATTTTCCTTTTTCCAGGCAATTTTGACAATGCATTTTTGTAATAAAATTATTGCTATTAATGGTAACTATGGCTTCACTGAAAAAGTGTTAGCCTTTTTAGCCAGTGAGAAGATAGTAGAGGAAACAATGGATTTTCTTCTTAAAGTATTTAATATGAAGAGGTGTCGAATTAGGTGGGAGAAAATCAGTATGCTTTTTTTGTTTGGTAAGAGGTATTCCTCTGAAGAACTTCTTTGAAATTATTATAAATATTATTGAACCCCATTTCCAGCCTTCTTTGGAATCTTATGCTGTATCTATCTATAAATTGAAGTATGTACTCTATCTTAGCCTTTAACTTTAGAGTTAATTTGAAATTTATTTACATGCTGTTTGGAAATGTGCATAATCATGACTGTACTTGAACTGTTAGAATGTTTCATAGAATTTTATTGGGTTCTTGTGTTAGAATGAAGCAATAAATTTGTGTCACAAAACCAATTGGGAAATTCAGAAGAAATTTAAGCTATGAAACATAAGCTGTGGTTATTTTATGGTTATTCTCATTTGGTAAGCAGTAGAATTTGGACAAGGAACACCTTGTTTCCTCTATTTTTGTTAGTAGGTGGAGGAAAACTTGTTGTTAGAGACAAGAAGGACTTGATCATTCCACTAGGCTACCCCACAGATTTTTTCACCATCCTTGAAGTGGGCTCATTTCAATGGAAAGACCGTTGATAGTTTTGACAGCTCAGATAAAAACTTTTAAGGATGAGCAAGTGCTCACAAGTTCCAAGGGCTTCATTTCCAATGGAAGGATTTCAATTATAGTGATTTTTAAAAAGTAAGTACAAGGAGAAAAATGGAATCCCAGTTTCAACTGTTAAATTAGAAGACTGCATTATTATCACTGTAGTTCATCAGTAAAATATGCAGCCAATCTAGATCAAAGGCCTGATTATAGATTATTTCTTAAGAGTGTGAGGAAAACTACAGCCAGCAATTGACCCACTTGGTATTGAAGAGTGCGTAGTACATCAAAATGGGACTTTCTTTCTTTTTTTTTTTTTTTTTTTTGAGACAGAGTCTCACTCTGTTGCCTGGGCTAGAGTGCTGTGGTGTCAGCCTAGCTCACAGCAACCTCAAACTCCTGGGCTCAAGCAATCCTTCTGCCTCAGCCTCCCGAGTAGCTGGGACTATAGGCATGCGCCACCATGCCCGGCTAATTTTTCTACATATATTTTTAGCTGTCCATATAATTCTTTCTATTTTTAGTAGAGACAGGGTCTTGCTCTTGCTCAGGCTGGTCTCAAACTCCTGAGCTCAAACAATCTGCCCACCTCGGCCTCCCAGAGTGCTAGGATTACAGGCGTGAGCCACCGCGCCCGGCCCAAATGTGACTTTCATTAAGCCATGTTACCCTTGTGTGCCACAGAGTACAGTAGGCATCTTTTTCAACAGGCTGTAATAGATCCTTGCTGAAAGGCTGCCTGCTAGACAATTAGAGCAGAAGAGAGATAAAAGAGGGATAATGGATGTATATATTGGCTTTGTTTTTCAGATGTTATTTTTGCCATTCTTTTTTGCACTGGTTTATAGCTTTTAGAAATACTTTCAGTATACAGTAGTTGTTATTGTATGGGGTTTTTGTTTGTTTTTGTTTGTTTGTTTGTTTTATTTTGCTTGCATGAATTAGGCTTCCTAAACTGAAGGTTTTTGCTGTGCACAGATTAAGCTAAGTTCCTATCCCTTCCCTTCCCCACATGGTACTAACCAAACTTTTCCCTACCTCATCCCCCTTCAGTCTTTTAAAACTGATTTTTCTCTCTGTTATCCTAGAATGTGATTATATACACTTAGAGTAAGTTGGAGGTTCTCAAGATGGTATATAGAAAGAGCAGGATAAATAGTTCTATTTTACAGAGGGAGGGCGGAAGAACTTCCTTGAACTTTGATTTAACTGATAGATCTTACCTGTAGAATTCTTTGTGAGAAGAATGGCTTTCAGATTCCATAAATTCCATTTATTTTACTTCTTAGGCCAAGGTAGATCTCGTTACATACTTTTTTGTTGTTTGGTAGAATACTTCTTATCTGACATTATCTGTTCCATACTGCATTTATGAACTGGAAACAGTTAAAACGTGAAACTATTAAAAGAACAAAAGTGTATGCCTAAATTGTATTGTATTGTCCTGGGTGTGGTGGCTTGCACCTGTAGTCACAGGTATTTGGGAAGCTGAGGAGGAAGGATCACTTGAGGCCAGGAGTTTGAGACCAGCCCGGATAACATATCTAGACCCAGTCTCTGAAAAGATAAAAATAAATAAATAAACCAGCCAGGCGTGTTGGCTGATGCTTGTTGTCCAGCTACTTGGAAGGCTGAGGTGGGAAGATTGCTTATGGCCAGTAGTTCAAGACCAGCCAGGGTGGTAGAGTGAGATCTTGTCTCTTTAAAAATACAAATTGTATGATAAGTCATGTACATCCTTTCACCAATTTTTTGATGTAGAGCAGTGGTTTGCATCTTTGGCTGTATATTGGCAGCTTAGGAGCTTCAAAAAGCTATATTGATGTCCAAGTATCAACCTTAGAGATTCTGATTCAGTTTGTCTGGGTGTCAGGTTTTTTAAATTTCTTGGCATCAGGTTTTTTTTTTTTTTAAAGATCCCAGGAGTTTACAATGTGCATTAAGGGCTGGTTGAAAACGGTTCCACTGATTTGTGTTCCAATTGTTCTTTCTTGTGTAAACCACATTCATAATGCATTGACCATAATTGTATGTTAGAGGTTATTAAAAATGGTACAGCAGCTTAGACATATGTGAATAATTTGAGTACAGAATCCTTTTGAATTCCCTTTCCCAGCATTTCTATAGTCATCTCATATTTAATTCAACAACAGTTTTTTAAAGAGGCCCACTTTATTAAATCTTTACCGTATTTAGCTTAATTTTTATATAAAATATCTCATGTTCGTTTTGTTCTTATCACTGGTTTACATGATATTTAAATATATGCATATTTCCTATGGTAAATAAAACTAGCATAGACAGGTTTGGGGACCATGTAATATGGTTCACTGGTATCTTATAGAGGAACATTCATTGATTATTAATTGTTCTGTATGATTTACAAGGGAAATGAGGACCATCAGTTAATCTTAGCTGGTCAGTTGAATGGAAGTCAGTTAAAAGAAGATTTGTTATGAAAGATATATGGTTGGCCTGAGTTTAGATCAGTTAACATTCACTCACAAGAAGGTAAGATATGTTTCATTTTTATTCCATAAGCGAATATATAACTGGATTTTCTTTCTTCATATTTAATTTTTAATTTAGAGTTTTTGGTTAATTAATATCTTATGTTAGTACTTAACACACATAGATATAATCAATATCTGTTATCTCAAGAGTGAGGACAATTTCTTGCCTGTTATTTTTATATCCAATTATAACCATCTAGATGATATTCATTATGAGCCTTCAATACACACCATCAGTGTTTATGAGTCTTACGTTATGGTCTCTTAGAAACACGTCTTAAAAGACACTTGACATAGATTTGTGAATAAATTTTAGAAAACTTAAGACTGAAGGTATTAATAAACGTTATTTCCTCTTAATAAGACATACTAGTAGGCATTAGAACATTAGTAGGTCCTTAATAGATTGCGAGATTAGTCATACCCAGCAAAATGCCTATACTCCCATTGTACCACTTAATATGTGCACACTTTGAGTTGTTCATTCTCATTTGTTTATGTCAATTACATTTGTACTCACCTTCTTTTGCTTTTACATAGGTAGCTAATTATGAGGTTTTTGTTTTTTTTTTTTGCTGAACTTCCTACTCTCTTACTAATCTTGTTTTTATCTGTTTTGTCTTCTGTTTAGATAGTGAGTTCTTTGAGAACAAGGAATCTAGTCTTACTCTGGTATAGTGTCTGCAACACAGAATGCAGTTTTAGGAATATTCTGTCTGAATTAAATTTATTGAATTAGTCAACAGATATGGGCCTTATAAGAACTGGTCCTAAGAACATTTATGTTTGCTTTGTTTCCTGGAAAGGAAATAAACTGGTGTATAAGCAGCTGAGTGTAAGTATCATGGTCTGTGCTTTTTCTTTTTGACTGCTTTGTTAGATTATCTTTCAGGAAAGCTGAGTAGCTTAGCACAGTGAATACTAAAGGGAATGCATTCCTTCCCTCTCAGGGGACTTCAGTAGTGTTTAACACCACTGTAAAATCCTCAGCTATGTCTTTCTCTTGTGTAGAATTTGTCTAAGAAAGATTAAAAGAACAAGGAAGGCTTTGTGTGCTGTTTCTATTTCTTTTCTTCTCCCCCTCCTGCTCCAGGCTATCGGCAAAAATCATGGAGTATTTTCTTTGAGCCTGTGGGGTGTGCGTGTTATATATGTATGAGTCTTAGAGAAAAATAAAAGGCAAAAGCCAAGGCAGTGCTTACCAGTGGGAGTCATCACAGGTAAAATGAAGAAAAATTACAAGAATGAGTTGCTTCTGTCCAGTCACTTTTTCCACTCAGTGAGCCAAATGAGTTGCCAGAGACAAAACATTGGTCTTGCATGTGGTGACATAGTGGCCTGGCCATTTGCTTAACTGGTACAGAACTCAGGTGTGTTACTCTTGACAGAGATGAAAGCCTTAAGAAAAAATTAGAAGGGGTATAATTTGGGCACTATACTCAGAATCTTTTTTAGTGTAATATTTGAGAGCTTCAATATAGTGACTGTCATTTAGCAAGAAACAAGAGAGGACTTTTTAATATTCAGCAAGATTGTATAGTGGCAAGGGAAAACTTTAGAGCTGAAAGGCTATTTAGTCCAAACCCTTCAATCTGCAGATGAGAGCAGTAAGCCCAGAATCACACTTAGCGTTAGTGGCCAGAAATGAGACTTTAGCTATAAAGTACATTTGCTCTTCTGGAAACTAATGGTGTAACGAGACTTCAACCTTTTCTTCCATTCTGTACTAATTTTCCTTTCTTTATTAGGAAAAAGCTATGATAACCCTAACATTGGCATGAGTTTTAATTTTTGCATATTCCCTTCCAGTGTTTGCCCTTATTTACATTTTATAACTAATTGTATATACTTTTCTATTTCCCTTTTTGCACTTACCCATACATCATTCTAATGTTTCTATATAGCATTTGTCACAATTCCTATGGGTTTCCATTATAATTTGCTAAATTATTCCCTTGTTGTTTGGCATTTACATAGACTTTTTTTTTTTTTTTTTTTTTTTGGCCATGAAGGAGAAAACCATAGCAATGTGTGTATGTAGCTTTTTTTTCCTCTTGAGTTATTATTATTTTTTTTTTCTCATTTCAGTTCCTGACTTCATTGCAGCAGTGGGAAGCACATTGTAGCCTACCAGCATCTGAATGTTGTGTGAATGTGAATGTGCTTGATGGGGAAAAAAAAGCTGTTACTCTTTGTAGATCAAACAACTGATGAATCTTAATGTAGGATCTTGTGTTCCTGTTAAATTGCTATTTCTATGGAGGAAGATGGAAGCATTCTATTAGTGTAGTTGATTAGTTTTATTAATGTTGGACAAAATCAATTATGTTATGAAAATGAATTAAATCTATAGTTTTGGGGGCTAAAAAATTAAATATGTAGATGACCTATTCATATACTTATGTAACCTTTGAATAGATACATGCATGAGAAGTTACTGCCTACATGCAATGTATAGTCAAAGATACTACTCTTCCTTCAGGGTTCTAGGAATATAAAAAAGAACAGAAACATTTAACTATAATATACTGTGATTCATCAAACAGCTCTACTTTCATTTTATCAAGCTTACCTCTTTGACTCCAATTTAAATTATCACTTCTTTTGTCATGTGGGAACATGTAGACAACAAGTTATATAGTAATAAATGTAAGGATTTTGACCTAATGTTGATTCAAATTGTATTATCTTACCGTAGTTGCTTTTCAAAGAGCTGTCAGTTGAAAAGGGAAGCTTTATGTTTACAAATCAGATTTCTAAAATGTTTGTGAAAATTTTGATAGAATTTTTTTATAAATGTTTATCTCTAGCAAAATCTTCCTCGTAGTGGAGTTGTTAGGGCCAGTGAGCATGCCTGTTTTATTGCCTTCTTTTAAAAACATTACTTAATTAATTAAATTTTTTTTAGAAACACGGTCTTGCTCTGTTGCCCAGTGGCCTGATTATAGCTCACCATAAGCTCAAACTTCTGGGCTCAAGCAGTCCTCCTGCCCCTGCCTCGGCTTCCTGATATTCCATAGCCTGCTAATTAAAATTTTTTTTTCTTTTTTTCTTTTTTACAGACAGGGTCTTGCTATATTGTCCAGGCTTGTTTTTTTTCTTTTTTTCTTTTTTCTTTTTTTTTTTTTTTGCCTTTGTGATTGTATTATTGTATCAGTTTCAAGAAGAATGCATTTCATGTTGCTTATCTTTGTTTAGGTCAGATACTTTCCCTTATGGTGATAGAAGGGTGTGGTGCCTCTGGGGTGAATGGTCTCTAGAAATCCTTTCCCTATCCTGGGACAATGTTTCTGAAACCACTCTAGTTGGTAGGAGACTCCCTTCCACTCTTCATCATATCAAATAACACTTTCTAGAAACCAAGCTACCCCTGTGCTTTAATAGTTTGTGGGCCTTGGCAGTTGAGCAGCCTGAGAACCGTGGATAGGAGGGGCTAGGCACCCTCTGTCACATGTCATTGTTGTGAGATCTTTTCTACACCAAAATCTGGGGATTATTAAAAATAATGGGCAGTCAATGACAACAGGTTTTGGAAAAGATTTTGTTAGTATCTTTAAAAAGAAAAGAAACATAATGAACTAAAAATAAAAGCTATTCTTCATTCAGTCATGTCTCTGAAACCACTGAGAAAGTGACCAAGTATATTTTGAGCAGTGAAGAAAGCGTATTGTATTTCCCTGTTGTTGAGCCCCATCCATTGTCCTTGCAGAGGCAGCGAAGCAGGTCCAGTTGCTCTGTGGCTCTATTCCTCTGCTGCCCTCACAGTGATGTGACTGTGTGCTTTTGCCGCCCATCAGTTCCGGAAGTAGAAAGGGAGGCATGAAGAATGGGGTGGAGACTCAGGATATACTGCTTTTCATTGTGATGATAGTTTTTTCATTCTGTATATATCAGCCAAATGGGTTCTTTTTAAAACACAGATCACATTGTAGCATTCTCTTGCTTAAAATCCTCCTTAAAATCCTTAGGGCTTCACACTGAATTGAGTTGTAAAATCTAAACACTTGATCATGGCCTATGAAGCCCTAAGTGGCCCCTGCCCACTTCCATTCCCACTGTCCCTCTAGGTCATGCAGAGTTCTTGCCTGGGCTTCCTGTTCACTTTGCCTCAGTTGCTCTGCCAAACATCCCCATGTGGACTGTTCTACCCTGTGGCGTAGGTCTTAATTCAGATGTCACCTTTTCAGCGTGATCTTCTCTGACTGCCTATCTAAGTTTGCTCCCTTTACTTATTTCTTACTCTGACATTCTTTTATTTTCTTAATATGACTTACCAGCATCTGGAATTATCCCCTTCATCAGTGTATTTCATTAATTATTATTATTTTTCTTTTTTCTGTCTTTTCTCATTGTTGAAAGATCCTGTCAGAGCAGGATCTTATGGATGTTATTCACTGTTACATCTCTAGCACCTAGTACCGTGCCTTTCACAGAGTGAATATACAAAATAAGTATTTGTTGAATGTATGCCTAAATGGATAAAAAATAATTCCCTGTTGTATGGCAGGAGGTGTGCTAGCAGTAAAAAATATAGGTAAGTTAGGTTCCGTCTCTGCAAAACAATGTTTTCCATAATCTGGAATTGTTACTTGGAATTCTTTATGGAAATCCAGGTCAGGCTTACTAATCTTGTTCATCTTAATTTTTACCTTCTATAGTTTTTCTTTGCAGTAAAGTCAATTTCTAGGTGAGAATGTTACTGATTTTGGCCAAAGGCCTGTGTAAATTTTCCAGTATCACTGAGGGTCTTCAGGTCTCCCTTCTTGAATAAAACAGTGTTCCTTGCTTGAATAACTAAATTTTCCAACAGTTGAAGGGCACAATAGAAATTATACATGTTAGCATTATCATTTCATAATTGTTCTGGACAGTTATCCAGATTTGCTTAAGGACTTCATTATTACCAGGTCAAGTAATAGTCCCCTCACTTTTTACTCTAATGTATGCTACACACTATCCTGTCTGAGACTCTGATCTCAAAATGGGAAACAAATTAATAAACAGTTATTTGGTTAATTTTTGGTTATCTCTGGCTTAGGTACAGTGGTGACCCTGCCAAATTCTTCATAAAAGTTACTTTGTATTTAATGGGTTATATCTTAGAGTTGCAGAAACAGTGGGGTTGAAGTTCAGGCTTAGGTGCATAATACCTGGAATTAAGCTTTGCAAACCCTGCATTTGGACTATGTGCCTTGGCCAGAGTCTGGAAGCACAAGGGCAATATTGAGATGAGAAGATTTTGAATTTTAAATCTATAAAACTTGGCCCGGTGAGGTGGCTCACGCCTGTAGTCCTAGCACTCAGGGAGGCCGAGGCGGGAGTATCGGTCGAGATCAGGAGTTCGAGACCAGCCTGAGCAAGAGCAAGACCCCGTCTCTACTAAAAATAGAAAGAAATGACCTGGACAGCTAAAAATATATATAGAAAAAAATTAGCCAGACATGGTGGCACATGCCTGTAGTCCCAGCTACTCGGGAGGCTGAGGCAGGAGGATTGCTTAAGCCCAGGAGTTTGAGGTTGCTGTGAGCTAGGCTGATGCCATAGGACTCTAGCCCGTGCAACAGAGCGAGACTCTGTCTCAAAAAAATAAAAAATAAAAATAAAATAAATCTATAAAACTTTAAAGCCATTTTATATCACACCATAACTTCTCTTAGATGGATTAAGACATTTCACAGCTATTTATAAAAGAGTGGTTTGATGTTATAATTCAGTTCACTTGACAATCATAGAACATTGGATCCATAATTGTGTCAAACTAGATTAAATGAAAAGATGGTGGGGAGGACTGTTATAGGTTTAAAGGAGGCTAGAGAGACATGACAATTAAAAAGCAGAATGTGAGTTTTGATTGAATCCTGGGGTGAGGGAAATGCTATGAAGGTCTCATTTGGGCACAACTGGGGAAGTTTGAAAGTTGTACTAGACTGCCTAGATGATAATGTTGAATAAATATTAAATTAATTCTTGGGTATGTTAATGATATTGTATTAATATTAATAGTTGTGGGGGAGAATGTCCTTGCTTTTGCTTTTTTTGACTCATGCTAAAGTAAGGGGTGAAAGTAAAAGGGTAAATTATCATGTATATAGCTGTTTTCAAATGGTTCACCACAATATGTATACATTCGTGTGTGTGTGTGTGTGTAGAAGTGGGGGAGAGTGGAGAGAGGGAGGGATGGAAGGAGATGGAGGGTGGGCATATGTGACAAAATATTAGTGAATTTTGTTAGAAAATATCACAATTAGTAAACCTAAATAAAAGGTATTGGGCATTCACCATACTCTTTTTTTTTTCAACTTCCCTGTGGGTTTGAATTTCTTCAAAATTGAAAAAAAAAAAAAAAAAGCAGTGGTACTTAAAAGTGATTTTTGACCATTTCCAAGCTCTGTGAAAGACTACTTATATTTGTAAACTAAGTCTGGTGTTCATCTTTATTTAAATAGAGTGATGATGAAATAGTTTTTAAATTGTACATTGAGTTTCTATTAATGGAAGCTGATCTAAAATGGTTCTGTATAGACAAATGATATTCTTTGGTATATCAGAAATAAATCAATATTAGGAAGGTAAAGTAGAAGAAAGGAGCCTTTGATCTGAATCATCTACTGGGTTACCTGCCAATAGAAATATTTTATTGTAAACTTGTGTCATGTGCACCCAGGGGGAGAGGAAGTGTGTTAACAAATTTTGTTTATTGTTACCCTCTGTATGGAATTTGGACAGTTTGATTTGTTTTAAAATATCTAGTTCATTTTCATATTGTTCCAGGTGATGCCATTTCAAATTTGAAAGGTAAAAATAGTCAGTGTTCTCAAACCAAATCAACTACTGAGAGAGAAGGGTTCGAGGGGTGGTAGAGGGAGAATTTGAATGAAAATCTGAGTGTAACTTTGATAATACAGATAATACATCTACAGCCTTTACTAGAGGTGCCTTTACATAGTTGTTGGCTTCAGGGATGTGGTGTAAGTGCCTCTAGAAAGGTTGATATATTACTCTTAATGACATAAAGACTGATACTTGCCTCTTTATAGTCTTTTTTCACCCAGAGAATTAAATGTATTATCTTAACAGTCTTCTCTTTGTGACCCATATTCTTTCATGAGACATTCAAAGTATCTAAAAAGGTAACTTTAGAATTTTTCTCGCCCAGCCTTCCGTTTGTTTTTCTGAGTCTTACAGGAGAGTATGTGACTCAGCCAAGACTGTATAGCTAGCTGGTGTAGGAGCTGGAATTCAATCCTGATTCTTCTGGCCTCTGCAGTACATCACATTGTCACTTAAATGAGATGACAAGCATTTCAGGTTCTTTGCATATATCTTCAAGAATGGACAACATTCAACACCAGCTGTTATAATCACACATCGCTTACCAAATTATTTATTGTACCTGCCCTGCTATAAGTTGTAAACTCCTCAGGGCAGGGTTTTTGTCTATTTTGTGCATTGCTGTTTTCTTGGTACCTAGAACACTGTCTGGAAGTTGATAGGCACCCACTAAATATTTACTGAATGAGTGAGTTAATCAGAACATAGTGAGCGACGAATAGATTAATGGCTGCCCATGTTGCAGGATTTCAGGGAAATAATCAGTCTGCTATAGCGATACCCTCCCCCCCCCCCAACTAGCTGATGTTCTAAACTGAAAAATTTGACTCTGACTTCTCATTTAATTTTCAGTGCACCTGGGAGTGGTAATATATTAAGCTGGCCCAGTTCAGTGATTTGCTAACAGTGTGAATGATTTCAACAACCCCTTTCTTAGGAACATTTTTTGATGAAAGGCAGGTGGGGGTAAAGCACAAATAAGTAGAAGAGAGTAAAGATGGAAAAGGGGCGGGAAACAAAGGAAGATAAGGAGATGCAAAGAGAAACTTTGAGTGTATCATGGTTCTGAGCAGGACAACTTTGCTGGAATGTGAGTTAAGAAATACTTTGGAATAAATGACATTGTATGGTCTGTCAAACTTGTTCACTGTCCTGTGGTCCCTAGAATTTGTATCATGTCTATAACTGAAGATAGTCAAGGCTTGATTTCATGACTCTGTTAATTCTTAGCAGTGTTTGGTCACTCATGTAAAGTTTCAGGAGAGGAAGCTGTTGCTCTCTGGAGGGTATGTTGGCCTCAAGGTTCAAAATGCTGCCACCTTCTGTGCAGTTTATTGTATGTCAGTTGTTATTTTTTGTCAGTGATGCCTTGGTAAGATGTTAAGAAAATGGTGGCACTTCAAGGGTTTTGAGAATTAAACTCATTTACTATATGCAAAATTGTAGTTTAGGTAGAAAGTTGTTGAAATCATGGATCTGAAATGAAAAATCGACCTTTAGAACAGTTGATACACTAAAAAGACAGTTTCTGGCATAATGTCTGACACAGTAGTTACATAATAAATATTTGGTGTATGAGATGAGAGGGAAGGAGAAGGAGAGAGGAAGGATTTTTTTTTTTTTTTTTTTTTTTTGTGAACAGCTGCTTGTTTAAGTTGTGAATGCAGCCAAGCTTATGGTTCCATAGATTGTTTCTATTTTGAGGCTTTAGGTGATATCCTTAATAGTTACTGCTACCTTTCAGATATATGGATATCAAGTAGACTAGGGGAAAAGAGTAAATCCATTTTCCCTATAGACGACAAATAATTTTAAAAAGAGAAAGAGCAATATAAAGTCAAAGTCTGAATTTGTGCATGCTACTTCATCTCCTTGTGTCTCAATTTCCTATCTGTAAAGTATGGCTACTAATATGTACTTCATCGGCTTATTTGGTGAGGATTAAGTGAGGTAATCAGTGAAAGAGAGTATAGATAGAATAGTGGCTGGCACATCCTAAGTGTCCACTGGAATGTTAGCTCTTAAAGTTGGTGGCCACATTTATAGAGGTTGAATATCCCTTATCTGAAATGCTTAGGACAGAAATGTTTTGGATTTGGGAGTTTTTTGAATTTTCAAATATTTGCATAATACTTACAGGTTGAGCATCCCAAATCTGTAAGTCTGAAATGCTCCAGTGAGCATTTGCATTGATCATTATGCTGGTGCTCAAAAAGTTTTGGATTTGAGATTTTCAGATTTTGGACACCCAACCAGTACAAATTAAGGATGTGAGAGTAGATCTAATCTACAATCAATAGAGGAAACACTGTGCTGGGGAAAGAGCAGAGTTTTCTTTAAAAAAGGATGTGGGGTCTTGTGAAGAGATGAGAAAACTTGTGTTTAATTCATATGAAAGTCATTAATTAGTGAAAATGAAAGAAAGTCTAGAGACTAGATCAGAGAACTGGAAACCCAGCAACTTCTACACAGGTCTGTCTTGACCTTACACAGAAATCAGAATAGGAATGTCGTCATTCCTCCATTTCTCTTCACTGCATAATACAGTTTGATTTTATTTGTGCTTTTAGTAAAATTATTTGAGGTTTATGGAGATATGCTGAGGAGATGCAATACAGAAAAGCATTTCAGAAAGGTAAGATGGGAGGCAGATCTGGGCTACAGCAGTGTCAATTAAACGTTTTGTTTATCCTGCTGGCCTTCCTAGAGTGAACTGTGATCCACAGGACTGCCCCACCCATCCAAATGTTCTGTCCAAATCAGGAGTGGCTCTCTGTAAGAAAACCAATCTGATAAAAACAAAGAAAAGAGCTGCTTGTCATTATTCCCCAAACAGTCACAACAGTAGGTAGCCCTTGGATGAGGACCTCATTAAAATATTTAAGCAAAGAGACTGCTCTTAACATGGTTGGAGAACAATTATATGTTGTTTACCACATTACAAGAGAAGAAATGAAACTTTAAACTTTTTTCTGGGACCTTAGCTCAATTAAAATAAGATGAGGAAATTAAACCCTATATGGTATGATAATTGAAATCATTTGTAAGTTAAAAGTAATGGTAGAACTAAGAAAGATCTTGGGATCCATCCAATCTCAATCCTTTAAAAATTTAGAAACTGAGGCTGAAAGATGCGCAGGTATTTCCCTCAAAGTTACATTACAAAGCATAGAGCTTGTCTCAATATCTGAGTGCTCTCTACTGTAAAAATCTTTTGTGTATCTGAGGGTAGAATATACCTCCTCTGTAATGCCCTTCTTTTTTTTTTTTTTTTCATTTACAAAAGGTAGGCCATGTTTATTAGAGTCACAAACAGTTGACTGACTCAGTGTGACTCCAGACTACAAAGAAACCATTTCGCCTTCACTTCATACTGAGTCCTAGGGTGAGACCCAGACTGGCAGGAGTTCTGTCTGGGGCCTATTCACAGGTTTACAAGCTTCTCATTGAGGGCAGTCTGTGACTGTGTGAGATTGGCCAGGTAGGTCACCATCAGCAGGTCATTGATATTGCTGTTGAGCATGGTCTCGAAGTCGTCAGGAGCTATTTTGGGTACTTGGTTAACCAGGCTCATCAAGAAGCGACCCACAGTATTGTCAGCTGACACCTTTCCAGACAGCACGTCCTCTGCGTATTGCAACACTGTACTTATGGCATCCTGGATGTGAGCTGATGCCCCTCTACTTGCTGCAAATCACTTGAGAGTCCGATCACCCGGTTGGGGCTAAAACAGGTCTTCATGATCAGGTCAACTCCAATGCGTTCAGTGTCATAATATGCGTATTTCACTGTCAGAGGTGTGAACATCACTCCCATGGTCCTCCCAGGGACACCCATTAAAGTGCTGACATAGGCTTTGATGCTCATGCAGCCGTTCTGGAGACTTGTGTCCACAGTGAGGTGAATGGGGTTGGGGGCCTCCCGGCTGTAGTATTCGTGGATCAGCACAGAGTGCTCTGTGATGTCGTGGCGTGTAGCGTACCAGCCCAGGATGAGCTCATTTGGAGAGACTTTTTTGTGCAGTTCATACATGTTCTTAGCAAATTCCATGTCAACAGCCACTTCATCTTCTGACTCATTGTGCGGCACTGAAAAGCAGTTAGTGACCTCCACTGAGTGCTTGTCAACAGTTCCTAGCAGGGTCCCGATAACACGGGCAGCTCCCTTGTTTCGTCGCTCGTAGCTGCCCACGATGGAGGCCAAAATGACTGGGTGCAGCCTGACCACGCGGCCACCAGGGAAGGGCCCTGGGATAGCGGGACCAGTCAGTGAGGCCGGGGCTTGCACTGAGGCCGGGGTCTGGCCCGCAACCGCAGTCGGAGCTGCAGCTGGCGCTGGAGCTGGCCTTGGCGCTGGTGTCGGGGATGAGGCTGGGGCTGAGACTGGGGCGGCCGCCGGGGCTGGGGCGGGAGTGGAGGGAGGATCACTTGCTGTTACTGCCGGTGTGGCCATCTTGTCACGATAGAGGGTGTAATGCCCTTCTAATGTTTTTATTTGTATATGGTTTGTACATACTTACGTAAGGATTGCCATCATAATGGAAAAGGCACAATTATTTACAAATATTAGATGTTAAAGTCCTTTTATCCCAGAGCCCCGAAATCTTATTATTAGTCCGCTGGTCATATCCTCTTAGTGGCCTTTTAGTTAATGTTCCCATCTGTCATACCACTGGTGGTTGTGTCCATGTAAGATGGGAAAAGATCATTGGACTTTTAGTCTAAGAACCCGAAGAACTGTTCCAATTGATGATTGGTGGTTCCCTGGATCCCTGAGCTCATTCACAGATCTGCAAACCTGGGAATGGGAACATTGTCATGGTTGCCGTCATCCTCATTGCCATCATCACCATAACAGCTGTCATCATCATTATTATTGTTATTTACTTGGTGCTTTAGAGTTTATAAATACGTTCACATGTTACCTAACTTTGATATCATAACTGTCATTTAAAGCAGATATTATTAACCTTGCATTAAAGATGTGAGAAACAGGGCTCAGAAAAGTCTAAAGTGTTAGAGCCAGAAAAGAGGCAAGATTAAACTCTAATCTTCTGTATCTAAAACTTGTGCTCTTTAAAACAAGGATGAGAATATCTTTGTTCTGGAAACTTTATGATATGACTAAGAATAAAAAGAGCAGGTGATATATGATGATTGATGAGGTCATATATGATAGTTACTGATCTGTTGCATAGTAATGGAGAGCGGGAGTGGAGAGGTAATTCAGCCTCTGTGTGCCTTCTGAGTGTATTTGGAACAGTCATCCATGAAGGCTTTTCAAAGGAGATGATACTTGTACCAGAGCTGTAGTGTCAGATAAAAAGGCATTATTACCTTTAAAGTAAAGTGGTGGCCCATTTCTGTATCTTAGCCCCAACTCAGAATTTTATTGGTTTAATAAAGAGAACTTGGGATAAAATGAGCTAAAAGCATTTGAATTTCAGGATCTCAGCATTTTTAGCAATCTGTCTCCATCTCTCAGCACAACATCCTCTGTGTTGGCTTCTTGCGGTATAGAGGCAAAGCCAACCAATGTTCTGCCAGCTCAGCATTCTCGGGAAAGAACAAGCCTCATTCTTATTTTATTTATTTATTTAGTTAGTTTTTGAGCCAGAATGTCGCTCTGTTGCCCAGACTAGAGTGCCGTGACATCAGCCTATCTCACAGCAACCTCAAACTCCTGGAGCCTCATTCTTATTGTGTCCAAAAAGAAACCTGCTGCTTCTACTCTGTGGGCCTACTTTGGTCATGTGACCATTCTTGTCTGATTGGCTGGATTTGTGTCACAAATATACCGTTTAGTGGAGTGACTCTTATGGCCCTCTCAACTCTCTTCAAACTACTGGAACTCCAAGGTAGTTGGGGTTAATTCTTCAAAGAAGATTTGAGCTTCTGTTACCAAAGAATGAATAAAAGGTGCTGAGGTGGCCAAAACAATAACAGGTTTTTAAATATATATTTTTAAATCCTTAATTATCTTTCTTTCCCTTCCTAGAGGTAGGGGAAGGAAGGTGATCTCTTTGAAGGCCTAATGTAGAATAATAAAGTAATAGTAGTTTTCCCCAGCATAGTAAAACGTGAAACAATACTTGGGACAATCATCTTGAAACAAACAGGAACTTTAAAGAAGACAGGAAGACAAGAACAGGGCTGTGTGAAGAGAGAAATCATACAGCTGCTTCAGCCTCAGGAAAACCTGGCTTGTGATTGTTGGATCCCTGACCCTGTGTGGAGATTCAGAGGTACATAAAGAAGAATTAAGACATATGTATTAATAGATATTTCATTGATGCTTCTTTGCTAAACATGTTAATACATGTTAAATTTGGAAAGTCAGGACTTGAAAGAATCCGGTACCAGACTAAAATATTGCCTGAATACAGAACCCCTCTCTTATTTCTGACTTTCAACTAAGTATTGATATGTATAACTGTTTCATTGACTTGTTTAAATAATATTATGATGATAATATATAAACTTTTTTCTTCAGACTCATACCTTTTTATGCAGATAGTTCTTAAACTATTCCTTTATTAAAAAAAAGAAAAAAAAGATACTTTCCACTTGAAATTCAGAGCATTGGAACGGAAACCAGCAGAAAGTTTTAAGCCTAGTTAAGGTATTTAGTTTCAGAGAATATTTAAGTTTTCTGTAAAAGTTAATTTTCCTATATCAGCTCAATATATTAAGTTGGTTTTCTAATTTAAACCTTCACAATTTCATTATCATTACTTTGCAGAGTTGCCCGTGGTCCTTAAATCTGTCTGAATTCCTCAATAATAATTTCTTGTTCCCAACTTGTGTGGTCTCAAATTTTAAAACAAACTGAGGTTGTTACTGCCAATTTCTAACCACTGTTGGTTGCATTTGTAGTAATTAAATGCTAGTGGTTGGAGGTTTAGAGAAGGTTTAAGATTAACTGATTGCAAAAATATCTGTGTGTGTTTGTATGTGTTCCCATGTGTCTGTGTGAATGTGTTGGAGTAGAAATAGGATATGTTTTAATTAGGCATTTTGCTTTGTTCAAAGAATTCCTTGGAAAGCCTAGAGAATTTCAGTGGGATAAAAGTATGTAGTGACTATATTCTGATAAAATCATGGAATCTTAACAATTCAAGTAATAGATTATCTCCCATTTAGTGTATATTGATTTGTGGACACTTATTTCTCTTTGTCTTTAACTAGTCCACCAGGCACCCTCTTTTACAGTCCCTTTTGCCAGGCACACATACAAAAATTAAAAATAAATGCCACATGTGATTTAGTTTAGGTCGTGTGTGTGTTTTCTGTCTTTTCTGCTTGTGAGAGATGTTTAAACTCTGGAAATTTGTTAGAAAAGATCCATTGTTTGATAGTTCTGGTAGCATCAACTGGCCCTTTATCTCTCATGGGGCAGTGAGGCTTCCATTACTTTGTAGGGCCTGACTCCTAGAATTGTTCCCAGAGTTCAAGGACTTCCGAATTACAATGGGCTGTACCAGGCTTTGTGGCCTTAATAATTAGCCTTCTGTTACTGGGATTTCCAATATTGGTATACCTATCAGAGTCTGGCCATGTGTCAGGAGAGGGTTGGCTTTAGAGCCACCACTGATGGATCACATGCTTTTTCTCAAGAGAACAAACAAGGTCTTTTTGTTTAGGCTTACTAATGTTTGGCAAAGAAGTATAGCTGTAATTATATATCCTAGTTCTTATTCCTCTCTCTCCATCTAGGTTTTACTCTCCCTACCCCCAATTTTTATAAAAGCAGCTAACGTTGGATCTGAAATAAATGTCATGAATGAATAATAATTTCTTTCATTTACACAGTAATTAAACCTGTTGAATGCTAACTTAATGCTTTACTGCACTCTAATTTGACTTGAAGATTTGGCCTTTGTGAATGCAAAGAAGAGGAAAAAAATAGAAATTAAATACCTACTGAGATTATTAGGAGGACGTTTTTCCAAAGGGTTCTCCTTCCTCCTATTTCTCATCTTCTTGTGTTTGCCCTCTGTTTTGTGTGACACTTAATACTTAGGAGTTTGTTCCACAAATCATTCCTTACTTTGTGTGCCCAGCAGTGCCCTAGCAGTAAGATACTCCAGGGACAAGGCCCACAACTGCTACTGCAGATTGTCTGCTGCCATCATCTGAATTGCTGCTGCTGGCCTTCTGGAGAGTTCTTTCTGGTTGTTATCCACATTTTGTTCCTCTCAACCCATAGAATTCCAGGTAGTCAGGCAATTGGTCTATATGATCGTGCTAGACGCCCCAAAATCTACGTGAAAGTTTGACAGATGCATTCAAGCTGGGAGCATATTAGGAAGCTGTACTGCTCTTAGATTTTTCTGCCTACTTAAAGTCTTGAGTTACTCAACCTGTTTCTCTCAAAGCTTCTCTTTCTCTACGGTGGGTCCAGTAATATGAGTTGGCAGCCCACTTTGCTATTTTTGGAATAAAAGTACTTTTCAATACAAGTCAGTTTTTATCTTCTTTGACCATGAGGAGTGACTGACCATTTTCATAAATAATTCGTACCTAGAACTCACTCTACAGGAACTTCTTAGTTCCCTCAGTGATAGTCTCTGGCCATGCCAGGGTACTGCTATTTTATCAGTCAAATGGGGATTGTTGGAGGCACTGTGTCACAAAAAGCAGTGTAGGTAGCGATTCTGGAATCCCTTTCATATATCTACAGCAAACACAGTGCATGAGGCCTGCAAATGTAGTGAAGTATGCTACAAGGAGCCATGGCTGTCTGCTCCCTTCTTCTGTCAGAGGACCTAGCGTTAGGGCCAAGTGACTAAGCCTCTTTGAGTTTCTCAGGGAAAATCCTGATTATGTTTTGTGTTCTGTGCAGATTGTGTCCTGTCTATACAGATTGTGGATAGTGAGGGTTCCCTTGCAGGGTTTTTGGGAGCATTGATTGAGATCATGGGTGTGGAAGGCCTGGAACATAGCCAGAGTCAATAAATATTAGTTCCTTACTCTCATCTTGAGACAAAGAAAAGTGTTTAAGTATTTTTGTTTTGTTTTGTTTTGTTTTTTTTTTGTCAAGGAATCTCCCACAAATACTCCCTTACCCCCTTCCCAGTGCCAATATTTGCATGGATTAATTTCCTCTCTCCTTCCCTTCTTTCTTTTACCCTCTTTCCTCCTCCCTTTCTTTCCAAAGTTATACCAGACTTATTCAGGATAGAGATTTCCTTTAGAGAAAGTTGTAAAAACTTTAAAAAATGTATTCTATTATATATCTTTAATAAATATTTTTCTGCTGTATTTGTTAAAATATAATTAGAAGCATGGATGTCATAAAAAAGCTTCTTTACTCATAATAAACTATATGTTATTTAGTCTACGTGAAAAAAATACACATTCCCTAACCCATTCCAGACCCACTAAATTTGGGAATTAGACTCTAAATCTTGGGTTTTCAAATCTGGCTCCTTGTTTAAATAACATGGAACACTTAAAAAAAAAATACTGAACTATAGGCTCAAACCCTAAACAATTTAAATCAGCATATTAGCAGGGTTGGCCCTGGGAATCATTTTTTTAAAGCTCTTCTGGCATTTCTAAATGTGCAGCCAGGGTTGAGATTTAACAGTCTATCTAGGTGCTTCTTAGTATCTGAAAATAGAATTATTAAATGAACTGGGTTAGTTCATTTAATCCTCGCAATGACTTCTGTGGAGGTTCTGCTGGCATTAGCCCTGTTTCCAGATAAGAAATTATTGAGGTTTGAAAGGTGTGAGGTACTAATAACAAGAATGAGAGTTATTTGTTCTGAGTTTTATAATCAAATAGTATATATAGTATTAACATCTACTTGGATGCATATTGTTTTTTATTTGATGGTCACAATCTATATATGCATGAAACATTGATTTTGACATGAAATCAAATTGACCAACTCAGTATGTCTTGGAACCAAGTATTTGTGTACTGAGTCTTTTTGAAATATAGACACCTGCAGAATAGACATTATAAGTTCATTTTGTTAAGCTCAGTGGAAAAGAGAATCTGGTTGAAACTTGGGGTTTATTACTGACTTATAGACCTGGGTGGGCTTTGAGTGAATTGCAGGGCAGAAGCAATTTAACATTCTGTGATTTTTAGAGGTGTTTTCAATGAGACACTTTGGTTTTTATTTCATAAATCCTGCCTTTTCAGTCATGAATTGCTTTTGAATATACCAAATTTCCCTTCCTTCCCACCACTTGTTTTCAAGTAACTTTGTTATAGGTACCATTGTTGCAGAAAAGTGACTTAGTTATTCTTTCTCTGTAGAAATGATGATGTAGAACAAATTTACATTAAACTGTAAACTATAGTCACATTAAAAAAATATTTCCTTTAATTCTAAGAGCTCCCCTGGTGAAACTTCTGTGGAGCCTTCTGAGTGGATGATCTGTGTGGGAAAGCTGCCCTTCAATATGATCCCCAAATAGTTTCATGTATTTGAGCAAGTTACTTAAAGAAAGGTACCTGGTTCTGTGCATCTGCGATTATTAGTTTTATTCTTACTAATGGTTTAGAGAACCATGCTTGTGCATGTATATATCTTTTAATTTGTTTAATAAATGTTTATTGAGATCCACAATATGTCAGGCACCGTTATATGTAGTATTGTGGTTACAGCATCCAAACAAAACAGACAAAAATGTCTGCACTCATGGAGCTTAAATTCTAATGGGGAATACAGAAAAAAGTAAATATTAATATATAAATCTCAAAGTATTTTGGAAGGTGATAGGTAACTATTATATTTAGGAATAAAAGCATGAAAAAGGAAAAAAACCTCCTTACCATAATTGAGAAATGGTACAACTTTTAATAAAGTGATCAATATAGACTTTGTTAAGAGGATGACTTAAGCAAATAATTGATGGAAGTAGGGAAATAAGCCATGTGAATGTGTGAGGAAGAACATTTTAGACAGGAGGCACCTCCAGTGCCAAGTCCCTGTAGTGTGTTAGACTTAGCGAGGAGGCCTGAGCACTATATGATATGTCTACTGCCTACCCATAGGAGTTTTATGAATTTTGAAACATTTTCTCTGTAATAAGAATTTCACAAATTAGTATAAAGGTTATAGCAAATTAAAATCTTTCATAGATTTGGTTATATTATAACATTTGAAAGAAACAGGGAGGGCTGTGAAACTTCCTTAAAAATAACTCATTTCTTAGCTGTAGATAAATTTTTAGAGTCCCATTTTTCCACCATGAACTTCTAACCCCGATCGGTAGGTGTATAGAAATGGATTGTGTCTTAATCTAAAGATGTGGGTTGTATATAGTGCTGGAAGTCCTTGCGAGAGCAATCAGGCAAGAGAGCAGAATCAAGGGTGTCCAAATGGGGACAGAAGAGATCAAACTCTCACTCTTTGCAGATGATATGATATCTAGAAAACCCCAAGGATTCAACCAAGAGACTCCCGGAATTGATAAATGAGTTCGGTAAAGTCTCAGGATACAAAATCAGTACACACAAATCAGAAGCATTCATATATGCCAATAACAGTCAAACAGAGAACCAAATCAAAGACTCAATACACTTCACAATAGCAACAAAGAAAATAAAGTACGTAAAATATATTTAACTAAGGAAGTAAAAGACCTCTACAGGGAGAACTATGAAACACTGAGGAAAGAGATAGCAGAGGTTGTAAACAGGTGGAAAACCATACCATGCTCGTCGATTGGAAGAATCAACATTGTTAAAATGTCTATACAACCCAAAGTGATCTACAGATTCAACGCAATCCCTGTTAAATTACCAACATCGTTTTTCACAGATATAGAAAAAATAATTTTATACTTTATATGGAACCAGAGAAGACCCCATTTAGCAAACGCAATTTTAGGCAATAAGAACACAATGGGAGGTATTAATTTACCGGACTTCAAACTATACTACAAGGCTGTGGTTATTAAATCAGCTTAGTATTGGCACAAGAACAGAGACACAGACGAGTGGAACAGAACTGAGAATCCAGCTATAAAACTATCCTCATATAGCCATCTAATCTTTGACAAAGCAGACAAAAACATACACTGGGGAAAAGATTCCTTATTCAATAAATAGTGCTGGGAAAACTGGATAGCCACACGTAGAATACTGAAACAAGACGCACACCTTTCACCTCTCACAAAAATCAAGTCACAGTGGATAACAGACTTAAACCTTGGGAGTGAAACTATTAGAATTCTAGAAGAAAATGTGGGAAAAACTCTTATAGACATTGCCTAGGCAAATAATTTATGAAGAAGACCCCAAAGGCAATCACAGCAACAACAAAAATAAATAAATGGGACCTGATTAAATCAAAAAGCTTCTGCACAGCCAAAGAAACTGTCACAAGAGCAAACAGACAACCTACAGAATGAGAAAAAATTTTTGCATGCTCCACATCTGATAAAGGACTGATAACTAGAATCTATTTAGAACTCAGGAAAATCAGCAAGAAAAAATCAAACAACCCTATCAAAAAGTGGGCAAAGGACATGAATAGAAACTTATCAAAAGAAGACAGAAGAATGGCCAACAAACCTATGAAAAAATGCTCAACATCTCTAATCATCAGGGAAATGCAAATCAAAACCACATGAGATATCACTTATCTCCAGTGAGAATGGCCTTTATCAAAAAGTCCCAAAACAATAAATGTTGGCGTGGATGCGGAGAGATAGGGACACTCATACACTGCAGATGGGACTGCAAACCAGTGCAATCTCTATGGAAAGCAATATGGAAATACCTTAAACAGATACAAGTAGACCTACCATTTGATCTAGCAATCCCATTATTGGGCATCTACCCAAAAGAACAAAATACATTCTATAAAAAAGACATCTACACTCAAATGTTTATAGCAGCACAATTCGTAATTGCAAAGATGTGGAAACAACCCAAGTACCCATCAATACATGAGTGGATTAATAAAATGTGGTATATGTATACCATGGAGTACTACTTAGCTATAAGAAACAATAGTGATATAGCACCTCTTATATTTTCCTGGATAGAGCTGGAACCCATTCTACTAAGTGAAGTATCCCAAGAATGGAAAACTAAGTGCCACATGTACTCACCAGCAAATTGGTTTCACTTATCATCACCCAAGAGCACATTTAGGAATAACATTAATCGGGTGTTGGGCAGCTGTGGGGGGCGGGAATGGGTGTATACATACATAATGAGTGCTATGTGCACCGTCTAGGGGATGGACATGCTTGAAGCTCTGATTCACAGGGGGCAAGGGCAATATATGTAACCTAAACTTTTGTACCCCCATAATATGCTGAAATAAAAAAAAAAAGATGTGGGTTGTAGGTCCAGTTTTACTACAATTACTTGTGGGACTTTAGGAAAAATTCTTAATCTGGTCATGTTCCTGTTTCTACTGTCTGAAAATTAAGATAAAAATTTCTTCCCATTTGTTAACCTCATCTGCAGTGAAGACCAGATGAAAAAGGATATAGTTCTGAAATACTGTATCAGTATGACTGGCTTTTTTTTTTGTTGTTGGTGAAAGTTACCTTAAAAGAGCACGGAATGTTGGCTCTCAAAGAGTGTTTAAGATAACCTTTCTGTATGTTTCCCAAATGTTTTTTGGAGAGCTGACCAAGTGTAAAGCACAGTGATGTCCACTTTCACTCCTTTCCTGGAGCAAGACATGTTTCTTGTGCGTCTTATTTGTACACTATCACGGAAAATTTCATCAGTGATCAAAAAATCCAAAAGAAACCTAATGAAAATGGTAGTACAGTTTTACATATGTTAAATGGTTACCAAAAAGAAAAAGAAACTATGTGGAATATGGTACCTTATATTGAAAAAGATCTAAAATTTGCTTGTGGAAGTGGGCATTGGAAAGGTTGCAGCTTTTGAGTTAAGGAGAAATGGTGGAAGAAGGGTGATCTGAAACAGGGTGGAAAGTTTTTCCCAACAGGAGTAGCTCATACCACACACATTGAACTGAGGTAGCTGGTAGATGTTTGAGGTTTGTGCATGTATGTGCTTTGTGCATTTCTATGCAGCTCAGTTCAACTGGATGCAGTTTCCTGGATTCACCTAGTATTTCTTATAGATTACATTGCATATAAGCAAATGTAAAATTCACATTACGCTCATCATTCCTGCTATAGCAAGCACGTTGGCACAAATTCATGTTTTCAAAATAAGCTTTATAGTAGCACTGTCTGTACAAAGAAGCATGATTCAGTCTGATATAATCAGAGAATTACAAATGGAATAAAATGACTAGAGTATAATCCATAAAGGATGGAATGACAGAAGTAGTCAGAAGAGGTATACAATGATTGGATCAAAAAGAGCTTTGTCTTCTGTGTCACAAGACCTTCGGATTATCTTGTGTATGTGTGTGTGTTTTTTTTTACTTGCATTTTTTTATTTTCTTATTTTTTTATTTCAGCATATTACAGGGGTATGTATGTTTAGGTTACATATATTGCCTTTGCCCCATCTGAGTCAGAGCTTCAAGCATGTCCATCCCCCAGACAATGGGCACTGTACCCATTAGGTGTGAGTATACCCATCCCCTCCTCCCCTCTCCCACCTGCCTGACTCCTGATGAATGTTACTACTGTATGGGCACGTAAGTGTTGATCAGTTAATACCAATTTGATGGTGAGTACATGTGGTGCTTGTTTTTCTATTCTTCTGATACTTCACTTAGTAGAATGGGTTCCAGCTCTATCCAGGATAATACAAAAGGTGCTAGATCACCATTCTTTTGGGGCTGAGTAGAACTCCATGGCATACATATACCACATTTCATTAATCTACTCATGTATTGATGGGCACTTGGGTTGTTTCCACATCTTTGCAATTATGAATTGTGCTGCTATAAACATTCGCGTGCAGATGTCTTTTTTATAGAGTGTTTTTTGTTCTTTTGGGTAGATGCCCAGTAATGGGATTGCTGGATCAAATGGTAGTTCTACTTTTGGCTCTTTTTGGTATCTCCATATTACTTTCCACAGAGGTTGTACTAGTTTGCAGTCCCATCTGCAGTGTATGAAGTTCCTATCTCTCCGCATCCATGCCAACATTTATTGTTTTGGGACTTTTTGATAAAGGCCGTTCTCACTGGAGTTAAGTGATATCTCATTGTGGTTTTGATTTGCATTTCCCTGATGATTAGAGATGTTGAACATTTTTTCATATGTTTTTTGGCCATTAGTCTATCTTCTTTTGAAAAATTTCTGTTTGTGTTCTTTGCTTACTTTTTGATAGGGTTGTTTGATTTTTTTCTTGTTGATTTTCCTGAGTTCTGTTATCAGCTCTTTATCAGATGTGTAGCATGCAAATTTTTTCTCCCATTCTGTAGGTTGTCTCTTTACTCTCATGATAGTTTCCTTGGTTGTGCACAAGCTTTTTAAGGGGAGAATGAAGCAATATGGCACCTGTGGGTGGCTCCAGTCTGTGGGACGGGAGGTGCCCTGAGGGAGCTGGGAGCTTGCTGCTCTGTCCCCAAGAGGCTCACCACTAACTGGTGGCAGCCATCTCTGGGCTGGTGTTGGCAGGTCTCTCCAGCAGCTCAGCAGCCAACCCGCAGTCTGAGACACAAGAGAGGGGAAATTTAACCACTCTACCTACCTTTGCCACTGGTCTCCAAGCCTCTCAGGGTTTAGACCCTGCCGATGCCATTCTCTTTCCAGTTCTCCTCTGCAGCTTCTTCCCATGGAGTATCCTGTAGTTTCAGGCACCCTTCCTTCCGACCCTATTCCAATCTATGTTTGTCTACCTGTTTGTTTTTTTCACTTTCATCTAAAATCTATCTTTCTTGCAGAGACACTCGGGCTGGCGGTTTTTCTTGTCCATCATCTTGCCTTGATCCCCTAAATTGTCTTGTGATCATGTATCTTTTATATGTTCTCTATTCTGGCATTTAAATATTCTTATAAAGAGCTAAGTCGAGTCATTGCTGATAAAATATCCATTGTGTACAATTGTACAAATTAAATTTAGTCACAAGACTACAAGAACAGCAGTTGGACATCTAATCCTAGTGAAGGGTAGAAAATACCTCCATGGTCTCTCATAACAGAGTGGAATGTTTTTCTCCTTCAGTTAGAAGAGTGGTATGGGGATTGTTTGGAATGAAGAGGTAGAAGAGGTATAAGTTTGTAATCTTATATCATATTTTTGTTTGAACAGAGAGATATATGTTTCTATCCTTCATTTAAATTATTAAACACAAACAGGGAGCAAAATAATAAGAACAGATGATTAAAGAGAGTCCCATCTGCTCCATCTCCAACCTTTCTCTCTTCAACCTCATTTCTGTCCAGATTAGCAGATGGCACCAGTTCTTGTCCAGTTTCTCTCATTTTCTTATTATAAGAGGTTGTTCTTTTCCCTGCCTTCTTTAGAACAACAACAAAAAATTGATAATGACTGACTGTATGCCCATTGGCCAGGGCACCAATTCCTGAGGATTAGACAGAAGCTTGGCATTCAACCCAGCCTTCTGCATTACATTAGGATGGTTCTGCCTGGCAACAGAACGCTTGGTTGAATTAAACTTGGGCTTTTTATCTGGGAAGGCTTGTTCAGTGGTGGTTGGAAAAAGAGCTCGTGTTAGCAACTCCTAAAAATCCCAGGAGAGTGGGGGGAAAGCAAAAACTGTTAGGAGTTTCTGACAGAAACTATAAGGGAAGGGAAGGAAGGAAAGGTGATTACGCCCAATAGTGGATGGTATAGTGCTGGGTGATACAGAATGTAGGATTCATTAATTCCGATTTTGCATGTAGCCTCTCTGTAAAGGAAAGTGACCTTCTGACTAAACAGGAGAAAATAAAGTCTTACAGATGACATAGAAGTTCAAGGTGGAATAACAGATTATAAGGGAATACCTACCTATCTACAGAGAATGGATTTGGGGCTCTTCATGCAATTGAATTATAGACTCATTGTCATCTTTGAAGCAAATGCATTTTTGCTTTAATAAAAACAATATTAAGTAAATTCTGTAACCTTTACTTTGAGTCCTGGTAGTATTTTAGAAAAAGTGATATGATAAGTAAACATTGAGAAAAGAATATAGTACTTACAGAAAGGCAACATGAATTTAACAATTCCTCTTTAGCAAAACTGTTGGGTCAGTAACTCAGGGTCATATTATAGACATAATTTATTTGGACCTCAGCAAGATTTTTTGTTTGGTATTCCACAATCTCTTTGTGAACAATTATGGAAAAATATAGGCTGGATGGCATTATGATTATCAAGATTCATGATTAATTTTATAACTATTTCCAAATCTACTGTTTCTAGTTGTAACTTTGTAGGATTATTCCATAAGTATCTATCCTTGCCTCTATCAAAAAAAAAAAAAAAAAACCCTCAGATTTTTGTCTTTAACTGGTGATGAAGATACAGTTTGAAATAATGCAAAAGCTTCTGGAGTCATAAATATGGTGAATGGGAGAAACAGGACACACCTGGATGTTGGTGTTCTTGGCAGTGGCCCAAATAAGATTTACTAGGACTAAAAGTAAACTTATGTTGGAAAAGCCAACTATGAAAATAAAGAATTAAAAGAGATTAGACATATGAATTTTAGATTATACTTTCAGTGTGTCAAAAGTGTGTAGTTGGCTGGCAATAAAGCTAATGGTATTTTTGAGTCCCTTAATAAAAATCTGTTTTATGTATGTGACTGTACTTTATGTGTATTTGGCAGAGAGGGGATGGAAAAATTGAAGGTAAGATTTGCCCAGAGTCACAGATAGTGTTAATGTTCACATTCTCCATGTTTCACCTTATTTGCATATCACTCTTATCTTTAAATTCAGAATATCTACATGGCCATGAAAACTCAGTAGATTAAAATCTACTTTGGGAAAGGAGTAAAACTGTACTCAAAGAGGGATTTTCTGATTTGGTTTAAAGACATTTAACTTGTCACATGTTAATTTTTTTTAAAAAATCAACAATTATAAGAAGAAAAGATTGGAGGATGTGCAGAATACTAGGTAGTTAAGTGAAAGTTTGAGAAAACTGACAGTATCTTTAAGGAGTTCACATATTTTATATTATGAATTTAAAAATTCAATTCTCTATATATTTTTTGCTCACATAATATACCATAAGCCATAGGAATTCAGACTAATAAAAGGCAAGTTTCTTATTCATTAAATGCTAGTGAACTGATTTTGTAGGAACTAGAAAAAGTTTTAAGGTTAAGGGAATGTAAAACTAATCAACAATGTAGGTCAGAAACAGTTTCTTACTCTCTTGCTTCATTGGCAAAAATAGCAAGGCATAACTGGGATGGAATCATGAGTCTGAAGTTTTGGCAGACTTAGAGGCAGAATCTTTTAAAACTGATTTTTAGAAACTGCTCCTCATTATCCACTTAGAATATTTTATTTTGATTTGAGGCATAGGTTCCTTCTAGTTCTAAAATTCATTTGGTAATTGGAGATCATCATTCTAATTTACTACTTTTATCATAGAAAACTGGGACTTAATACCTATTTACTTTATAAAGAGTTTGGGTTTAATTAAGTTCACTAAGATTTTTATACTGACCACAGCCATCCCATAGGCCTGTAATTCCATGAAGGGGTAGGGGTAATTTTTATCTGTTCATTTCTGCTGGATATGCTATACTGCCTGACACATAGTATGTACCTAATAAGATTTATCAATATGTATTAAGATAATTAGTGTAGGTACTAAGATCAAAATCTTCATTTTACATTGTAGGAAGGTGAATTTTTATTGGCCATGTGACCTAGCATTTATTGCAGAAAGTAACCTTAGAAAAGAAGAAGTCCAACTCTTTTGTTTTACAAAGAGGAGGATGAGGTCACCCCTGTCCCTCTGAAAGTTACTTCCTGGACTTTCATGGGGGAGCGAATATCTGAGCCCGTAAATTGGCACATTGTCTCTCACCCAGGATCCACTGCTTATTCCCGTGAACTCAGGATGATTTGGAGAAGGTGGTGTGGGTGGGGAGTGTGGAATCAGGGTCTGTGTCAATTTTTTCCTCCTCTAGCATGCCCCTGGGATGTAGAGCACATCCCTCTGTAGCAATTACCATGTCTTATTCATCAGTGAGAAATAATGCATGTTTTTGCTTTCATAAATAGGTAAAGATGCAGGGCACTGTTTAAAGTGTAGGCACTGCACTGTCTATCCTGGGCACTGTTGAACACATAGACTGCCATGTGAGTTGTATTTAACTCAGGCTGGTTTTGAGCCCAGGGCCTCGTGAAGCAAAACCCCACAGTTGGTTTGTGAAAATCTTAGTTGTTGATATTCTTATTTTTGCAATTAAAATTGATAGTTTAATTCTAAAAATGTGGATTGCATTGCATACAACTCACGCATAGAAAGCAATAAGAAATAACAAATTTGAAAGGACTGTTTTGTCTTAATAAAACACTATGGCCCTAGGGAAAAAATTTTTTTTCTAGTGTGGCAGGCAGTCAGTGTGTTAAAGGAACAATTTTGACAGCCAGTCTGTTTGCTGTACATGCTTTGGTGATGACACATTGATGTGACCCCTGGCCAATTTCTGTTTTTTTGACCGCAGCTTTTCATTGAGTTACTTCATGCAGTGCTATATCATATTAACACTTGGTGTCTTGTTTTGCTTATCCAATAGTCAAGTCAAGTGATATTTTGCTTTTGGGGGACTAATAAGGTCAATCTCACACACACAAAAAGTAAATGTTTTTAAGTATATGGCTCTGAATTAAAGCATGGTGTTGAAACAAGTACCAAACTGAGTTTTTACTTGCAGAGAATTCTTTTAAATAATGCATCAGTTAGGAAGCTTTCAACTGTATCAGAAAACCTGATTCAGACTTGCTTAACCAATAAGGAAGTTTATTGGCTCACATAGCGGACGTCCAGAGATAGGGAGGGCCTCAGGGTTGATTGATTTAGTGACTTAATGGAGTGTCTCTCTTCAGACACCAGTTTCTTTCTGTTTTACTTCTTTGTTTTCATAGTGTCAGCATCATCTCTAAAGCTGCTTGTTCTTGTGAATGGCTACCAGTAGCACTCAGGGCCACATGCTTTGTTCACAACTAATTGCAGAAGGGTGGGAATGTGGGCAGGGAGATTGAGAGAGACTAAGAGCAATCTGGCTTTTCCCCCAGACAGAGAGTAAAAGTCCTTCATTTCTGGCCGGGCGCGGTGGCTCACGCCTGTAATCCTAGCACTCTGGGAGGCTGAGGTGGGCGGATCGTTTGAGCTCAGGAGTTCGAGACCAGCCTGAGCAAGAGCGAGACCCCATCTCTACTAAAAATAGAAAGAAATTATATGGACAGCTAAAAATATATATAGAAAAAATTAGCCGGGCATGGTGGTGCATGCCTGTAGTCCCAGCTACTCGGGAGGCTGAGACAGGAGGATCGCTTGAGCTCAGGAGTTTGAGGTTGCTGTGAGCTAGGCTGACGCCACGGCACTCACTCTAGCCTGGGCAACAGAGTGAGACTCTGTCTCCAAAAAAAAAAAAAAAAAAAAAAAAGTCCTTCATTTCTGTCTCTCTAGACCAATTTAGGGCATGTGCGTAAAAACTGTCACCTTGGATGGGCATGTGCTGATTGACTCAGGCCTGAGTTTCTGACTGATCTTTAGCAAGGAAGATGAGAGGATCCGAATTGGCTTAACAGGACTTTGGGAGTGGAGTTAGTTCCTTAAGAGTCATGGCCCCTGCTTGATGAAAGATGGGTGGAATGCATATTGGGGAATCAGTCTCACTTTGACTTTGAGAGAGGCAAGCTCTTCTAATACTGAAAAACAATGACCGCAGTCAGATTAGGTTTCCCTTCAGCAACAGTACTGGTTTCCTTTGTTATGAGTATTACCCAGGCTATCAATATCAGAAAGATAGAACAAAATGCCTCACTTATATGTTACTCTTTTCTGACCATTGATTATGTTTATTTCAACTTTAGTCAGTCAAGGAGCATTTAGTAATACAGAGTGATTGATCTTGAGAGAGTCTTCTCAAAAGGAACTTGGGATCTGGTGGACAAAGCAGAAGAGAAACAATTGCCAAAGAAGGCTAAGTGTCATGTGTGCAATTTAGGGGGTACTGACTTTCAGGAGTCCAAAGTTGATTTGTGGAAGGGACCAAACCTCTCTGGTGTCCTCTAGCACCACTGGAATGGCTACTTTTCTTCCATGCCCTAGGGTAAATACAGTATTTTAGTAACAACTTAATGCAATATAATTTATAATTTAAAAAAATCATTTAAATTGAAAGATTTTCATCAAAGCTCTGATCTAGCCAAGATTCAGCCCTGATCCTTAAAGGAACTTTGAAGTAAGTGTGTGTGTGTGTGTGTGTGTGTGTGCGCGCGCGCGTGTGTTTAGGAGGGGGAGAAGATAGGTCACTAAGAAGGGTATAATTAACTGTAAAAAAAGGCAAGGAAACCGAGAGAGACAAATGCTTGGTTGGAAGAATGCTGAAAGTTATGAAGCAGGTGAATATACTGTCTTAAAGGGCAAACAGAATTTTGACAAGGCAGAATGAGGAACTGTAAAAGTAGGCAATTATTTGTGTAAAGACACTTGTCAAATATGAAGTGTTAATGTATAGCAGCGATTTGGCAAACATACAGGACCCAGGAAAAGGAAGGACCTGAGTCTGTGTGTCAGCATTGGTTGGGGGCACAGAATGCCAAGGTCAGGATAAAATTTTGGTAGGCAATAGAAAGCTGTTTGTAAAAAAAAAGGAATTTGGTACTTTATCCAAAAGATTCATTTAAAAAATAATCTACATGTATTTTATTTTATTTCTTATAAACCAGACAGTGAATAAGCATTATTCATCTTTTTGGTCCCCAGCTACCAGTAGTCACCTTATATGCTATGATCTGCATATCCTAGGAGCACACCTTAGAATTTGGGTTCCAGTTTCTCAGTTGATATACTCTGATGTCTCTTGTATTTAAAGAAAGTACTTTAAAAAAATAAAGTAGTGTTAAAATATAATAAGCAACAGAATATAGATCAATTTTCCACATTTCTTATTCCTTTGCATACATAGATGTGATTATCAAGTTTATCTGCTTATATTTTAAGCAGAAAGAAATAGGCATCATGTTTCACAAGCCAGTTAATAATTGTTAACTTACACTGTGGTTTTTATATACTAGTGAGGCAGACTGGTGTCCTAGAAAGAACAGTGGACCTGACTCTGTCCTCAATTCATTTTTTTTTTCTTGGTGCTTACTGGCTGTGTTGACCACATGCCACTTACTTACCTCATCCTCAGTTTTCTTTTTTATAAAATGATGGTAATCATTCTTTCCCTGTCCACTAAACATAGCTTTTATGAGGCTCAAATAAGGGAATGTGTGTAGCAGTGATGTGTGAATTATAAAGGACAAATATAAAATGAATTATCTTATACCTCTATTTTAAAGTTTGAAATTTTTGAGATTACTATCTATACATTCATTATTGAAAAATTATATCTAATGTTTATTGTGAATCAAACTCCATTCCGAGTCATAGGGATATTACTGTGAAGACATCTGCCTAGAGTCTTTGCCCTTGTGGGACTTACATACTTATAGGGGAAGAGGGGCAACGCACAACTAAACAAGTAAAATACAAACCATGTCAGGTATTATCATGAGCAGTGCAGAAATGTAAAGCAGGTAAAGGGAATAGTGAGGGCTGCTATTTAAAATAGGGTATTCAGAAAAGGCTTTATTGATCAGGTAACATTGGAACATTGAGCATTTGAGACCCAAAAAAGCAGAGGGAATGAGCCATGAGAATATGAAGAAACATGACATTCTAAGCAGAGGGAACAGTAACTGCAAAGGCTCTTAGGCAGAAGTAAGCTTTAAAAGGGAGACCAACATGGCTAGAGGACGGTGAATGAGGAGGGAAAGTATTAGAAATCAGAAAGAAAGGAACTGAAGAACAGACCGTGTAGGGCATTGTAGGTCATCATAGAGACTTTGGGCTGGGAAGCTGTGGGATGGTTTTGAGTAGAGAAATCATATGTTCTGTTTACATTTAAAAATGATTACTGTGGCCTCCAGGGGTGGTGGCTCACACTGTAATCCTATCAACTTGGGAGGTTGAGGTGGGAAGATCGCTTGAGCCCAGGAGTTTGAGGTGACAGTGAGCAATGATTGTGCCACTGTACTCCAGTCTGAGCAATAGAGTGAGGCCTCATCTCTTAAAAAAAAAAAAAAAAATCACTTTGGCTACTCTGTTGGAGTAGGGACAAAAGTGGAAGCAGGAAGACTGGGCAGCTAATATAGTAAACATCCAGGGTAGAGATGAAGTGTCTTAGACCAGGGGGCAGCAGTAGAGACAGTAAGAAGGGAGGGGATTCTGCATGTGGCTTGAAGTTAGGACTGACAGGATTTGCAAAAGGTTAAATACAGGATGTGGTAGAAAGTGACTATTTTACTGTGTCTGAGTAGATTCATAAAGTATCTAATATTTACTTCATTTACTTCTGTGTTGTAGTAGAAACTGGAAGAACTATTAGCAAGTAATATCTAACTTACATTGAGTATGTATCATATGCTAGATACTGTTCTAAACGCTTAAAATGTCATTTTAGTTAATTCACATATAAACCCTATGATGTTATCCCATTTTGTAGATGAGCTAACTAAAACTGAGGCAGGAAAATGAAGTCATTTCCCTAAAATTATGTAGCTAAATGGAATTCTCTAATAAGCATATTGAACTATTGACCGTATAGTAAAGATTTTTCATTTATGAAGCGTTGATTGAACATCTTCCATGGGTAACCTGGTTGTATTTCCATAGTGCCTTATTTATAATACTGAACATATCATTTTAATTTTTACTTTTGTATCTGGGTTCACACTATAATCTAAGCCCCTTGGGGAACAGGAACTGTGTTCCATTCAAACTTTGAATACCTGTTGTCTGACATGCAGTCAGAATGAACTTGAATGATCATCAAGTATTATGCCAGGCACTGGTATATAAAGATCAAGAAGAAATGATCTGTTCCTTTGTGAGGAGCTGACTATGAGTTGTGATAGAACAACCTCTAAATAGAGAAATTACCATGTAGGGGACTGTTAAAACAGACATTGGCTATTTGAGTTCAGGGGAAAGATTCACTTGTTCACACAGGGAACTTTGGGAGGTGCACTGGAGGTGGAACTCAATTTGGATCTTAAAGGCTGAGCTGGCCTGCTAAAGGGGAAAAAAGGGATACTTGTGGCTGGTTACCAGCTGTGCAAAATCACACAGGGCAAGAAAGAGCCTGACGGAGCCTGAAGCAGATTCCCAAATGTGATCTGTAACATCAAATAACATCAAAAATTTTACTTAGTGTAATTTTAGTATATTTTATGTGCATGTCCCAAAGTTCTTTGAGAATTGATTTTATATGTTTAGCATATGGGACAATTCTAAACCAGAATATTTGATTAACATCATATGCTATCCTTTGAAATTCTGAGGTTGGACTATGTATATATTGTGTATATTAATAAGTTACCTCCTTTCTGACTTCATTAACCTAGCATTTAAAGTGGAAATGAATGCACACATGTTAGTGTTTAATGCAGTGAGTAAAGAAGGATGGCCCACTATTTCTGAGTTGATTCCCCAGAACTCTGCTCATTGTAGATATTTTATACCTTGATTGCTTAGTTCCCCTCAAAGTCTAATACTAGTTTAAGTACCAAATGACGGAAACCAGAGTACAGTGTAAATTTTTCTTTAAAGAAACAATTGGAAAAAGTTTTGCAGAGGCTCACATGATGCTTTTCCCTGTGGTAACACTTAAAATTCATTCCACATTGCCTATAAGAGAAAGGGCGGGGGAGCCAGCATTTGATAGCTTTGTATGTTCCTCCAAAGAAAGAGAGTGCTTGATAAAAAGAAAGGCTTTCAGATGTTGTCTGAACAAAGCTATGGAAACGTGAGACGAGAGCAGCATCTGGAGGTTTTCAAACACTGGAACACAGGCTGCACGCTTCTTTTGCTGTTGGAGGAGTGAAAAGCTGTTTCCTGTCATTTCCCATCTTGTCACTTCCAGGACCAACATCTTGCTACTTCTTGCACCAGCTGTTGTTGTTGTTGTTTTTTTTTCCCCCTCCACAGATGGTACAAAGCTTTTTTAACCTCCCCCACTACTCCAGTTTTAAAGAATTTTATAGTGTGGTACCTTTAAAAAATGATTACATGCCCCTGCTACTCACTGTAGCCTGTTAGTAGAGTTGGGAAGGGAGCAGAGGGGATCTACTGGAGACTTTTAATACCTCCAGAATGCTTTGTCATATTTTGTGGGAAATGCCTTATGGAAGCTCTATCTCTATTGATGCATTTTGTTTCTGAGATTATACTTAGGAAAGGGGAAGAGATGGGTAGAGTGAACTTTGGTACCTTTGCTTCCATAAGAATTTGAGATTTCTGATCAAGATTTTTCTGTACTGGAAACCCAAGATAAAAGTTCTCTTGATATTCTTATTTGTTTCTCTAAGTTTTAGCAAAGTAGAATTGAGCACTGTCGATTACAGAAAAAGTAAAATCATCTGTAATTCTATAATAAACACTCTTCCATTTGGTGTATTTCCTTGTAGCATTTTTCTTCAGAGTTACGTGTGTATGTATTTCTCTTGTATACTTATAAACTTACATTAATAATCTGACCATTTTCCAGAATGGATTTGATGGTAATAGTACTGGTGATGATAATGGTACTAGCTAGGATTTATTAAACATTTATTATGTGACAGTCACTGTGATAAGTGCTTTATAGGCATTCACATTTCAGTTCTCAAATCAGTTCTATAAAGTAAGGATTTTTTGTCTTTGTTTTGGACATGAGAAAATGAGGCTGAGAAACATTAGTGATTTGCCCAAAGTCAAGTGCATGTGAAGCGAACCTGGTATTTGAACCCAGATGGTCTGTCTTTAAAGCTCATGTTACCATTTGCCCATGTTTCTTTAAAAGGTCTGAATATTTTTAAGACTCTTGATACATATTGCCTAAGTTTTTCTGTCAATTCATTCTTTTCACAGTTCCTGAGAATACTTATTGTACTCTTGCCCTCCTCAAATATCATCAAATATGTTTTACCTTTTCAGGTTTTTGAGGTGAGTGATTGCTTGCTTTTTGCATTAGCCTTTCTTTGATTACTAGATAGATTGGACATTTTTCATGTGTTTTTGATCATTTTTATTTCATCTGTAAATTGTTCATGTCCTGTGCTACAGCTTTTATTGAACAGTTAATCTTTGCGTATGCAAACTCACGATGAGTTTAAGTATATTAACCCCCTGTCATGTTTGTTTAAAATGTTTCCTTCTGTTGCTTCCTATTTTTGAACAAAATAATTATGTTGTAGGAATGTTTTAAATTTGTACATATCCATATATTTTTTCTTTGTGTTTCTCTTCCACAAATCACTTATCTAGCCTATGTTTTCCTTTATTTTATGGTTTTATTATTTAGAAGAATTTTTAATTTAAATCTGAAATTTATTTTAATATATGACATGAGGTGAGACTCTGAATTTGTTGTTTTATTGATAATACTTTTTTGTTTTGCTCGTCTAATTTTTAAATATCATGCATTAATATAGTCTATTCTTCTATGGAATATGGTATTATATATTCTTTTATCTACTAGCATCTCTTTAAGCTATGTTTTCTCTTTTCTGTGTCAATGATCTGTCTATTGTTATGCCTTCAGTACATTTTAACAATTGTAAGTTTATAAAATGTTCAAGGAGCTTTTTTAAATTTGAAAGCACCCAGATCTCAGGATCAGAAGGCCCATATCCAAACCTCAGTATGACTTCATCATTGCTTTGTGACTTGACCACGTCTCTAGGCTTAAACCCTATCATTAAAATTAAAGGAAATAAAATATGAATTCATAAATTTTGAGATATTGAAAATTAAGATTTTGCTGTTGATACCCCAGCCACATCACTAAAATTTCTACAATCCTTTGAATTTGTAAAATCTGTATAAAGATCATTTAAATTATGATATTGTCCCTGGTTTTTGTTTTTCATATTATACAAAGTACAGAATTTGTGGCAAATTAATCAGGTATATATGACCCACATAAATGTGGTTTTTATCCTCTACTTCACTGAAGATACCCAAGGGCTTCACTGGAGAAAAGAAATAAAACAAGATAAGTTTTGCGAAGTGTAGGTGAAGTTTGAGAGATGTCTAAGTCAATTTTGTGTTGCTATAAAGGAATACCTGAGACTAAGTAATTTATAAACAATAGAAATTTATTTAGCCCTGGACACTGGGAAGTACAAGAGCATGGCTGTGGTAGCTGGTGAGGGCCTTTGGGCTGCATTATCCCATGACAGAAGGCAGAAGGGCCGAGAGTATTGAGAGCAAGACAGAGCCGAGCTTGAGCTTGCTTTTATAACAGCCTACTCTGGCAGTAACTAAACTACTGTCATAATAACGACATTAATTCATTCATGAGGCAGAGCCTTCCTGGCCAGATCAGCTCCTATTAGGCCCCACCTTCCAATACTGTTGCACTGGGCATCAAGCTTCCAATACATGCACTTTGGCAGGGCATATTCAAACCATAGCAAGAGGGAAGGCAAACCTTTGTTTAAAGTTAGCATAAAAAAGGAATTACTTAGCTTGCAGCACTGAGAAAACTAAAATAATGTGGGTTAAAATGCAAGTGAGCTATGTTCTTCTTTTTGAACTACAGGAAGCCTTGGTAATAAAAGTGTTACTTTGATTGTATTTCAAGAAAGAACTGAGTTCTTGCATTTTCCTTTGTGGTTTTATGCACATACGAAGTGTAACTACCAGTGACAAAGATCTTCTGTAATAAAAATGATTCCCCCTCATTTTGGGGTCTTCTTTTTCAATCTGAAAAATGTTTTGAGTATATTTCTTTAATTTGATCCTTGTAATAACCCTGTGAAGTACGTTCATCCAGTGTAGTATTATGTCTACTTTACATATGAGGAAAATGAGACTCATGCTGAAAAGCTTGCCTAGGGTCACAAGACTTGTAAGTGATGCGACTGGGCTCTAGCTTAGCTCTTGTGAGTGAGTCCTAAATTGGTATTATTCTGATATGGTGAGTTCTTGCTCTTGTATGTTGTTTTTAGAGGTTTGCATATTTTCTTTGCCCACCTTTAAAAATGTTGAAGAATTTAAGTGCCTGATCAGAGTGACATATTTCAAAATATTTTTTAAACTGTAACATGCTATTCAAATATAAGAGTTTATCTTTGTTACCTTCTGGAAACTGGCAATTAGATACCTATTTTCCCTGTTCAGTGTTATATGATGCTAATTAACAAAGTTTTATATTATAGGTGAGCCTTACTTTATTAAAGTATGCCTCAGCTATGTCATGAGGATTTTATTTGTTTGTTTTTGAAGACAGGTTCTCTCTCTCTCTCTGTTGCCTGGGCTAGAGTGTAGTGGCATCATCATAGCTCACAGCAACTTCAAACTCCAGGGCTCAAGCGATCCTCCTGCCTCAGCCTCTGATGTAGCTGGGACTAGTCACATGCCATCATGCCCGGCTAAATTTTTTATTCTTTTTTAGAGACAGGGTCTCACTGTTGCCCCAGTTGGCCTCAAACTCCTGGCCTCAAACAATCCTGCCACCTCAGCCTCTCAAAGTGCTAGGATTACAGGCGTGAGCCACCGTGCCTGGCCATCATGCAGACATTTTTAAGTAAAAGGAGAAACCATCTTCATTTGTCCTAGTACAGTTGAAAGTAAATGACACTTGAGGCAGAGTTATCAAATTTTTCTTCTTTCAAACTGCTAATTGTGATCTTTTTTAAAATAATCTTAAGAAATATGGTAAAAAATTTTATCTCAATTTATAGTAAGTATTTTGGAAGTTTTATTCTCAGATATATCCAAATTGTGGTAGTTATTAAGGTGTCTGCAGATATTCCATCTCTTTTTCCCTCCCCTGACCCGCTTTGTTTTCTTTCTCCATGTTTTCTTAGTATGTGGCCTTTTCTGACTACTTTAACTCTGGATGGCTATTTGACTTGCATTTGCCAGTGAATTGTGAGGATGACTTCTAGGTGCATATTTTACCATGTTCTCTTTTCCTCTGTGTGAAGATTAGCAGTGTTGAAGATGGCAGCCATTTTATCAGCCTTGGTGCCTGAATGACTACCATGAGCAGAGCCCATACTGATTCATAATAGATATGTAGTGTGAATGAGGAATAAAATATTTGTTATTTTCAGCCATTGAGATTTTGCAGTTGATACCACAGCATAACCCAGCCTGTCCTGACTGAGGGTGAATCATAAGAATATGTTTTTTATGTATTATACAGATCTTTTGGTTGTTTCAATCTAAAGATCTTAAATTATACTCAAACTGAAAACTTTCCATTATCTCCAAACAGGATCTATCCATTCTACAGTGCTCCCAAAATAGGAGTTGGAAGTTGGAAGGAAACGCTTATAAAGAGAGCACACTGCCCAGGATCAAAGCTTCATTGGACAGTGAAGGGAGAGATTTGCTTCACTGACCTTAGTGATTTTTGACACAAACTTGATTTGGTCTTTAGGTGTAAAGGACTACCAGATTATTAGTAACTTACTGGAGGTACTCCTTTGAAAAAGGAGCAAAGGCTACTTATGTGTTGCTCTGGAATTAGGAAAAGGGCAAGATTTCTCTCAAGGGCCTGATTTTCAACCATGACTAAATAAAGCATGAGGGGAGCCTCTGAGGAAGGAAAAGGTCACTCAGTCTTTTTTGCTGATTAAAAAAAAAAAATCGAGTTGCTTAGTTCTGGATTGATATCCAGCACTGACATGCTTGAGGAACTGAATCTTGACAAAACAAAGCTGCCATTGGCCATGTCTCTCTTCTCTTCTCATTTTCCCCTTTTCTACTCCCTCCTTTCTACCCTCATTATTTATTTACCTTCTCTCCTCTAATTTAGCTCATCAGGATCTTTGTAACCGCCCCCCCCCACCCCCCGCCAAAGAAAAGTATATATGTCACTCATTTGTAACTTGGAAACTGTTTTCCCATGAAGTAGATGGCAGAAATTCTATATACCAAATTATCCCAGAAAAGTTGGCTTAACCAGTTGTATAATGAAGTTACATTAAAAACTACCAAGAAGGTCCTGAGCCCCTTTGAAACCTTAGATGCCTTGAGGATGTATAAATGAAAGGTGGGTGGCATGGGTCTTTGGTACTGGTAACCTGAACAAGCAGTTCTTGGATTTTCATTTTTCAGAGCAGTTCTTTGCATATTCCAGATTGCTTCTGTCAGTACTTCACCTGGTCATCTGTGGGTTTTGAGTTTAAGTGGCCATGTAACCTTTCAGCCCTTGCTGGAAGGTGGGGCCTCCACTATCCCTGCCAGTGTTAGGGCTAGAGGGAATTTCCTTCTGGCCTCCTCCGCTATATCCCACGATGAGCCTCTTATATCAATTGGGAAGGAGTATGAGTCTGAGGACCCATTGAATCCTTTCACTGTGAGGCGGAAGGGGCCCAAGCTGCCATTTGGGGAGTGTGTGTAGTCATCAAGTCCACCGCCTTCTTCCTCACTTTCTGCAAAGTATTGATGGTGCTGGGTTTTGACAGGTACTAGTTGTGGCATCTGTGATCTGGGGAAAAGGCAGAGAGACTTAATGAGTTGGCACCACTTGACAACTTCCCTGGATACTTAGGGCAGGGGAGGTGGACACTTTGAAGGGACAAGCAGGACTGACTGGAGGAGGCAAGTTTCCACACTGCTATCTCTTGCCCTTAGGCCCTGGTATCCAGGGTAATTCTTATCTGCCTTCAAGGTTCATATTTTTAGCTTTTTGTTTAGAGATCATCTTTATAGACATGTCAGTTTACTGTTAAACATGAGATCATTTTCTTACTTGCTTTACTTCCTCCGGCCTTTTCTTTTTCCCTCTTCATCTTCCCCTTCTTACCTCATCTCTTTTTCTCCTTACCTTTTTTTTCTGTTCCATTTCCATTTCTCCCTTAAACTTTTCCTAAGTATATTACACACACTCCTTCCTCTTGTCTAGGACCTCAATGTTGCATGAAGAGGAATGGAGAGATACTGTTCAGGGACCTAATATAAGGAGTTATATCAGTATCCTTTAAAGGTAATTGTTCATCGAATGGTGTTAGAAGAGTCTAACTTTGTCTTTGCAATTAGAAAGATCAGGTTAAGCTTACTATTTGAAAGCATACCATACTGACACTGAGAAACCATCTTGCCTAGGCACTTCAGTTGAAAGAAAACTATGTGATATGGTCAGTATGTGATGATGGCTTCTCAGATTGGATAGCTGGATTATATTTATAATTTAAGATATTTCTGTTACCAGTGTAAAAGATGAAACAAATAATAGTATAGCGGGAGGATTTTCTAGAGTTTGGGTTATAGAGAAATAAGTGCTGGTGAATAGGACTGCGTGTGGACATGTGTGCACACATGCGTGCACCTACATGTTTTGGGTGTGGAGAAATTAGAGGAAGGAGGAGAAAGATATTTTATACAGAAAACTTTCATATGGTTGCTTTTTATAGGAGCTAGCACATTTCAGTGAAAACACACTTTATTGGGAAAATTCAGTTTTCTTTAACGTTTGGTGCAGCAAGGGGTGAAAATGTGGGGACCCAGCTGGAAACTGAAAGATTATTGTGTTGCAGGCTTGCAGCTGTACCCACCTGTGATGTGGTGAATACAATTTGATTATTGGTCTCTTTCTGTGACTGAAAGCTTGCTTCCTTTCCTTAAGCTGGTGGTAATAATTTACTCTCTAAACCTTGAGGAATAACTTGGGATGGGAAAAATAAATCCTGTCTCCTGAAATTCACGTCTTGTTAAACACAGAGCAGCTAGCAGAGGAATGAATAGGATCTCCAGCCTTAGAGCTGGGAAATGGGAATTCTGTTTAAGTCAAGATCACTTTCAACTTCCCTACATCCTCCTGTGAAGAGCTATTGGGTTGAATAATGGCAGCAAAACTGGCATGGCTTCATTTAATTACCTTTGTCCCCTGTTCCTCCTCTCCACGTTGGACTTGTCAGTCTGTGAGAACCACTCGTGACCCTTGGAAAGGGAAATGGGAGATGGACATACCTGTAGGGGTGAAATGGAGAAGTTTTTAATTTCTTAGCTTGCCAACTTTTTATCTGCCATAGCAGAGGACCACCTACTACCCTCCTCAACTTTTGCCACTTTAGAGTCTTCTCTCTATAGTTATTTATTCAGCAGTTGTTTTTAATTGACTAGGTTTTTCTTTCCTTAAATGCATTTATTCAAAAGGAAATACAATATCACTGTAATAAACAGAACGGGAGAGTCACATGCCATAGGAAAGTAACTGTAAAAATAAATATAATACAATTAAAATATTAAGAGATTCTAGTTAGATACAGTTCCCCGTGGAAGACTCTGAGCCTGAGGCCTACACTCACTTCTCTCTCAGGTGAAAAGGTGAGCTTAGAGAGGTAACATTTTAAATCTAAAGAAGCACCAAGTGAGGCATTGCCCTTAACTAATTATAAGGATTAAAAAGGAAATGACAGGCCAAACTATTGGCTCAGCTTCTGTTTTCCTTGGATGATTTTGAAGATGGAAAAAGAAATAACGCTTAAAAATAACACTTATCTACTCAGAAATAATTGAAGCATTCTCATTCTTTGTTGTCTGTCCTGGTTCTCTTGGCAGTATTTTGTCCAGTGCTCAATGAGCATTTGTTAAATAAAGCAAGATTTCATTGTTGGTGTTTAGTTTCAATTTGCCCCTCCGCTATATACTATATTCTTTTTTCCTCTTGCTCTCTGTGATTTTTCAGTAGTTCTTTCTTATGTGCTCACTCACACATGCTTTCTCTAACACACCAGCCCTCATGTTTTGCTTCTTTTGTGTTCATACCTACAGACATGCTCACCTCGTTAAATGATACATGCCTATAGGCAAGATAACAGGTTGAATTGTCTTGTTAATGAGGTGTTCTTTTTCTGGTGTTGGTAAAGGATGTTTGAGAATATTTTCCCCCACAATGTTCTACATGATACAGTAGAACTGTCATAGACAAGTTTTCCAGGGCTTATATCTGCAAGTGGCTTCAAAAAAGCATTTTCAAACAAGCTGCTTGTTTTATGTGAATGTAATGCCTTTCTCTTTATTCAACCACAATATATGTAGCACTAAACTGTTGCCATTTTTCTTGGAAGTAGAAAATTATAAACATAATGTTTCTTTTACATCTCTGAAAAATCCCAATATCCAGCTGTTATGGTGATAGCAGTTGTCAGTTGCTTTATTGTAACCAAATAACATCTCAAGCACGAAGAGATAAAATTTGGTCACTACTCTTTCTTGCCCACTCTCCCTGAAGTCCTATTAAATTCACCTTTTTTTTTTTTTTTTAAACCAACCAAGAGCTAATCTAGTCATTTCATTTAAAGAAAGCAAAGTCTTATTTGTCCTCCTGTCCCCTGTTCCTGGGACAGTGCCTGATAAGGATTAGTATCAACAATAAGCAGTAAACATTTTGTTCATTGCTTACCATGATCCAGCATAATCTCACTTTAGTCCTCACAAAAACTCAGTGAATAAGTATGTGCTATCATTATCCCCATTTTTACAGATGTGGATACAAAAAAGTTGAGGTTAAATAATTGCACGAAATCTCACAGCTGTTACGTGGCTGAGCCGGAATAAATGCAGGTGTATCTGAATTCTGAGCTTACATTTATAACCACTATATAACATCGTATAATAACTTTCTCAATAAATAACAGAGTCCTTTACTCAGAAGCTTTATAAGGACAATAAAAAAGAATTAGTTTAGATTACACAACTCATGTTTTGAGGGGATGGTCTTTTATTCATAGCTCATGCAAAGAAATAATATACACCAGACTGTTATACCAAATGAAATGAAATTTCATTCTTGAATGAATTATCCATATCTCCTTTTAAGAAAAATTGGTAAAGCATTTAACTGGTCATGGCTCAGGGAAATGTCTCTATTCTGGTTCTATATGAATTTTATTTATTCTTTAAATATTCATGTTTTTTAGCCTCCACTGGCCATCTTTTTTGCCCTGTACTTGTGCCATTGCAGGGCTGAATTTCTGCTTGTTGAGAATTCTGTCTCCCTGTCTGCCATTATACAAAATTCAAGTTTTAAATTCAGGCATCATATGTCTATATTTCTAGCAATCGCTGCTGGGGGACTGAAACAAGGCTGCTTGATTTCAGAATGAGGCTGTTGGTTCATACCAGAAGGAAAGTTTCATTAGCATGGAAGGCAAATCTCAAGATTTTAAGAAAACCGTACAAAGATTGTTTAATAAAAGCAGAACTCACTCTAAAATAAGTTAATGGATGAAAGAAAGAAGAAAGAATAGAAAGTAGTTCCAGTGGTCAAGCAAATGTTTTATAGATGATAGTGGTGACCTGAGTTGGGGTGGAAAGCAGAAGGGAGTGAAGTCATTTTAAGAGGGTGAGTTTGACAAACCACAATATTCTGGGTTCATTTTATGACATGTAGTTGACATTGTTATTGTTAGCTAAGGGGTGAATTTTCAGTATTTCCATAGTAGTTTTTTTTTTTTCTTGTTTAACCACCAAGATTGTGTGGTGATTTAGAAAGAAAGAGATTTGGGGGATGCAGAGGTGATTATGAAATGAACCCGTCTTGGCTGCTTCTTTGGGCTGAAGCTCTTTTGGACAGTGCACCACAGAAACAAGGAGTTCATGGAAGATTGGTCAGAGAGGGGCTGTGCACAGTTTAGCTTGTTTCATTTGCTTCTGTCACACAGTTCATTCCTCCCTCCTCACACATTGTGTGGTCCACCCGGGAGAGAAAGAAAGTTAGTTGTACATTTCCTTGACAAACATTTTTATTATTTTAGGGAATAGGGTATGGTACGCAAGTAAGTATAACACATACTGTGTTTTTGAACTGTGGTAAAGACTAATCCAGCAATGCAATGAAACTTCAACTATTAGGAGATTTCTAAATCTTTGGCATTGGCCACCAATCTAGATTAAAGTTTAATACTTTTCATCACTTGTAACATAACCAAATCAAAGGAATGAAATACTATTTTGCCAAATAAAAGATCTTGTTAACTTTGCCAAAGTGAATGTACATTTTCCTGTGTTTTCCCCATAACATACCTTTCCTTTTGGTGGGGTGGGGGTGAAGGTTTGGAATGGGATGGTGGGAGACTATTGTGAATTTCAGATTGTATTGATCAGAACCAAGTTTAGCTTGTTCTGGTATGTAAAGTAGAGATTTGTGGTTGAGTGGAATTGATTTTGCTGAGACTAAATTAATCACAGTCCTTAATCACTGTAACCTTTAAACATTGCAGTCTTGGCCACAGCTGCAGGGCAGAGTGGTGCTCTTCTGAGCTTCTTGCTGTCATTTCATGAAAGGCCGAGTGCCTATGACTTGTGCAAACAAGAATTCCCATGTACAGGCTTCAGTGCGGGTTCCCTGTCCTGCAGGAGATCAGCTGGAGCATCTCCCACAGGCTAAGAGGCTGCTGTGGGCTCTTCATCCCAAGAAGGTTTTGTGTTCAGACACAAGTATTTTCTGTCTTCTTTTTCCAGATACAGTCAAACTGTCTGTCCATTTCTGCAAATTGCCCAAAGGAATGTTGTCTTTAGAATTAAAATCAGAAACACTCAATTATTTTGTGATAGTTTTTTCAATTAAATATATATATTTAAATTTATTTAACTTGATCACATTGTGAATTATTTGGAAGAGTGGACAATTTTGAAATCAACTGAAGCAAGGATAGTTTAATTGACTCTTCAGAACTCATCCTGAGAGCCTGAAAGGAGTGTTGAGAATAGAACGTATGTTTTGTTTTTGGGTTTGTCCCTTTTTATCCTCATTTTTAGTTTTTTGGTCTCTGTTTCATACAGCCTTTCAGAATCAAACCATCATTAAGCCTCCCATAGAAATGCAAATTACTTCCCCAGTTTAGTTGGCATATCTGAAAATAGTTTTGTGTGTTTTTTTAAAAATCCTGTTCAGAGCCTCTTCATGAAGTTTATTGATATAGTATTCTTTTTTTTCAAAAAAGTTTCTTTAACTACCATCCTCACATTTTCCTTTTCCTTTTCTTTCTTTGCTGAGTTCTACTGTAGGAATTAATACACATCCAGTGAAATATAGTACAGCTGGATCAATGATTTTGAAAATCAGTGACCATCTGGATTTTACGAAATCACACCTTATCAGGACTAAAAAGTATACCAGGTCCTATTGATCAACTTCAAATACCTGCTTTTGTAAATGAGGAAACCAAGAAACCAAGAGCAATAAGGTGAAATGACTAGTTTAAGGTAATTTACTATAGCTAATCTGATGCTGAAACCTAGCTAATTTTATTTCTGTTTAGGACTCTTTTGTATGTCATTGAGTTTTCTGTCTGCAAAGGCATCCTGGCTTACAACTATTTCACAGTCTGATTCCTTAGAAATAGCAAATAGTGCTCAGTAAATCTGGCTTAAGTTGTGGTACATTATAAGCTGATATAAAATGAGATTTACCTGTAATCTACCTTGGTGAGTTGCTTAGAGCAGGAGAAAGAATATCTTTAAACTTACTTTAAAAATAATTTTTATGGTTGTCCTTCTCTTTCCTATTATATGTTGGTTTGCCTAAATCCATTTTGGAACTAATGTTCATAGTAGGAATGCAGTTGGCGGTGTAATGTAGTGGATTGAACACAGGTTGTGAAGCTGGAGCTTCAGGTCTGGCTTTGGCCCTGACACTAGCTCTGTTACCTTCATCATTTTACTTACCATCCCTCTGCCCTAAATCATTACCACCTACCTCATAGGGTCATTGAAACAGTTAAATAAGTTAATAAAAGTCAAGCTCTTAGAACAGTGCTGGGTATATATGAGTGCTTATTGGATGTTAGCTAATACTGTGGTTGTTATCAATTGATCTGTTTTTTAAAAAAATTTGTATGTGATTTCACATGATTTATAGGGGATGCTAAATGCCGTACCATTGCCTCAGTTCTAATGCTAACTTTCCTCCACTTTTTGTTCACATTTGGACAATAGCACGCAGATCTAGATATCTCCACAATAGGTAGGGAAGAAAGATCAAAGAGAATATTAATTGATTGTGGAGCAGATATTTCCATAAATATTTGTTGAATGGCTACTATTTGTCATCCACAGGGACATGATGCCTAGGACATGGTACATAGATGAGTTTCCATTTCTCTAGACAGGACTTTTGCCAGCTGTCTATACCTGTATGTATACCTCTCCCCAGTTGACACGAAAAATTGTTTTAGAAAACCATTTAGTAGAATTCAGTGTCAACAAATCGAAATTGTAGAGTTTCAGCTTGGAGAAACTTCACTCCCCACTCTTGCCTGCATCCCCATATAGAGCAAGGGCATCTCTTAAGATCTACCTTCTTGGGCTTGCTCAAAGTTGGCAGTTAAAACATTCTTTTGCAATCACTTGTTTTTGTGAGACTTCCCAGGGGAGAGATTTTCAATCCATGAAGGCAGTGACTATGTTTGGCTCATCATTATATTTACAGTATGTTGCACGAAGGGATATATTTTTTGTTGTTGAATGAATCTTGAGTGCTCTAGGAAGGGTAGAGTCCAAAAGCACTGTCTGAGCCAGAATTCACACAGGTAGTTCCCCACTTGCCTTTTCTTCTTCCTTGTACCCACTGCCCCCCTTTCCAGAATTTCCTCCCAGTGGAAGTTGCTTTAGGACCTTTTCCTGACTCCTCACAAGCTTTTCCATTTGTACTTTCGTGTAATTATCTGGATTTTAACTTTATCAAAATTAATCTGTCTGTGCTGTCTGCCTGTTTTTAACTAGAAGGTTATGTTCTGAGAAGTGTGACACCAGATGGGATGAAAGTTGGAGCAGCAAAGGAGAAGAGCTTATTTTTAGCTGGGTTGAGAGGCCCCACCACTATTCCAAATGGGGCATCCTGAATTCGTCACTCCCAAAGCTTTCTTCTATGTGTTTTCTAGGCTGCAACATTTAGATAGCAGCACATACTTCATATATTCACTCCAGTAAAATAATATGGAAACGGTAGAAATATATGAAGAATAAGAAAAAAGATTTCATAAAGCTGTGATACCTAGAACATAAGGTCTGTACAGCACCTCCTTCTCACTGCTGCTCAGTCAGCCTTTCTTGGGTCGCTGCCCCCTGCTAGTATTTAATTCTGTTGAATTTTTCCAAATTGGCTTGTTTATTTAAGAAGATTACCCAGATTTATATACAGCCTTCAGCATTGCTTGAAAAATCCTTTAGGAGAGGAAATGTATGTTCAAATACACAGGTTTATCTTTCTGACCTTTAGGTAATTATTAGATTGAGATAAATGTATGTAGGTGACAAATTGCCTTTAATGACATTTAATCTGCATGGTGACATTAATGTCTGGTTTAGTGTCCCAGTTCCTTAGAGGCAAAGAGCGTGGACTTTTATCTTAATTTGACCTATTTAAAAGGTGTTTGTGGTGAGAGTCAATTTTTGATTAACTTAATAGCATGTTTTACATGGAAAGCAATCAAATATTGATGTAAGATGAGGCTACTAGATGACATATTTTCCAGCCTGTCATAATTGGCAAACACAATGGAGAAAAGGGAGAGTTGCTAGTAACTAAAACTGAATGAGAGCCTCATAGCTGCCCCAAATCCAATACTGATGAGCAAATTGGTAGTATCTGGAAAAAGGCTCTTCTTGTTTATTGCCACAGAGGCTGTTCACTGAACTTTGGTAGGTTTTGGCTAATAGATTTTTAAACACCTTTTTGATTTTCTAAGTAACATCAAAGGGGGCAGTTAGATAAGCCAGCCATTCAATTTTGGGAGTGCCTGGGAAGTGGCATCCTTTGTGAACCTCTTGTGTGCCAATCAAGTGCTAGGTGCTTTGCCTTTTGTCCTTCTCTTTTAATTCCTAACTACAAAAGTGTAGAGGCAGCCCTCTAATTGGTGATTTCTTGATGAACTTTGACATAAGTAAGTCTATGCTTTATAAGATTATTATCACTGATGATAAATGCAGCTTAATTCTAATCAATTGCCCAAACAGGGAAACTTGCGTTAAATGAGATCATTGACAGCTTTCTGTAGCACTTTAAGAGCCAAATAATACTTTGCCAGTTCTATACAGCATTACAAACTGCCCTCCTTGGTGAATATCATTTTCTTGAATTGATTTGTAGGAAATGGAATGGGTCTGTGTTACTCTGTGTAATTAGGTGCTGAGTAGATGGTGTATTGATTGGATGCAGCAGGGAGGGTAGTGATGGAAGATACAGGCTTTAGATTCTGCCTCCCTGTTAACCATGTGACAATGCGTCAGTTTCCCAGTGTTACTATGCCTTGATTTCCTCATCTGTAGAGTGGGAATAATGAGTTAATAAATGTAAAGCACTTAGAAGGTTGCCTGGCCCATAGTAAAGACTTACGAATGGTGGTTTATTTATTGTTTCTGGCATTTGGTTGGAGTATTGGAAGCAACATTCATTAACTAAACTAAACACTCTCTAAAATCACTAACATGGTTTCCAAGTGAAATAATAAATAAAGGAATCTCTCGGCCCAGGAATAACTGAGTTGAATCCATCTGGGTGTCCATTCTGCTGAAACTCTAGGCCAACCAAATATAGTTTCTGTAAAATTAAAAGGATGTTGACCCATAAAGGAAAAAAATTAAATCGGAGATCCTTAGAATTACCCCATATGTGGTGTCTTTACCTTAAGAGAAACTTCAGTGACTAGAGTAGAGGGATACTTATAAACTGTATTTAGGTGAAAAAGCATTTGCAGATTATTCAAGGACTAATTTTGTAGTCAGATAAGTGTCATAGAAACAGATGTACTATTGCTAGACTTTTTTCCCTCTCCTTGTAGTTCTGGATTCTTAAAAGTTTATTTTAATGATGAACATTTTTGCCTGCCTTTAAGCAAAAGAAAGAGCAGAGACTGAATTGAAAGGTAGTTCTGGGCTTATGAGAAACTAAGTTACTTAAAATGCAGTCCTAATTATGTCTTAATGCAATTTTGATGCAGCAATATGCTTTCAAACAAGCAGGTACTGGGTGGCAAATTGATACAAGTATTTAGTGAATTGAGATCAACATGTATTATATGAAATTACAATCAAACTACAAACAGTGTAATGGAATGTTGCTTTTAAAGTCTTATGAATGTTGGTTGAATTCATAGGGCAATGCTGTGAGCATTTCCATTAATCATAGAGTAATTATACAGGGATCTGACCCAAGCTCTTTTAGTAGTTCTACCTGATTTATGTTTTTCTCTCCTCTTTCTCCTTTTCTGTCTCTTTATTTCTCTTTGTCTTTATTTCTGTTGGTCTGTGCATTTCCGTTTGTCTCAGTATTAGTTCAGGTTCTCCAGAGAAACAGAACCAATAGGGAGGGGTATATGTGTACAGAGATTTTTTTTTTTTTAATTAGCTTTATTGTGGGGTTTGGCAAGTCCAAATTCTGTTGAGCGGGTGGTAGGCTGGAAACTTGGCAGGAGATGATGAAGTCTTGAGGCAGAATTTCTTCTATATGAAACTTTAGTTTTTGCTCTTCAGGCCTTCAACTGAGTGGATATCCGCCCATATTATAGAGGGTAATTTCCTTTACTTGAAATTAACTGATTGTAGATGTTAACCACATCTGCAATTACCTTTATAACAACACCTAAATTCATATTTGATTAAATAACTGGCCAGTGTAGCCTTGCCAAATTGACACATAAAATTAACCATCACACTGTCTTACTTCTTTTTTCTTCATTGTGTGTCTGTCTCCCATCACATGCACATAAATAAGGTTATGAGACATTATTAGTGTTAATGAATTTCAGGTAACAGGATAATAATCATGATAGTATCTACCAATAATTTAGTAGCTATTATGTGTTGGGGCTTATATTAGATATTTTATGTTTATGATCTCATGACAATTACGTGGAATGGATAGAATTATTTTATGAGTGAGGAAACTGAGGCTCAAAGAGCTACTACCTTTTAATTGGTGGTAGAGCTCAAGATTCAAACCCTAATCTGTCTTGCTTGCTTATGTCCCCTCTTCTGTGTTTGCTTGCTTCCCTAATATTCCCACCTTATTATTATCTTTGGTTATTTTGCACTGTTTCACTTGAATGAAAAATATGATGTCTCCATACTTTTATCAGATATTAAAAAATAGGATGTTCAAGGAGCTGATTGAGCAACCTGAGTTTTTGAATTGGGTAACTAAAAGATGGAATGGGGTGGACATCACTATCCCAGGGAAGCAAAAGAGAGTTAGTTTCTGAACTAGGCATGAAAAGTTGTAAGGAGGGTCACTTCCCAGTGCCCTCTGGCCCGTTTTTCCCATTGATGGATTGCTTCCTCCTCTGCTGCCAAACCCTTACTGTGCTTACACAACCCTCTGGACTAGTCACAGAGGATGGGCAGTGCAGCTGCAGGGCTGGCACAAGACACTTTGGGTGGTGCCTACTACTTACTTAACCTGCAGCCTGATTTTCCCCAGAAGGGGAAGCTCTCCTTAGTTTCGCTGGAGGAGCTGGCCTCATCTGCAGACACTAGTTCTAATAATGTTCTTTCCTATCTTTGTGGCTCCCAGCCATTGTCTTCTATCTTCCCTTGCCTAGCTTTAGTCACTGCCAGCAACTGTTGTTAGGCTGTTGGCTCTTTGAAATGTAATTGGACAGATAGAGGTGAGAGCAGCCTGTGAGTTCCCTCTGTGTAGATTGGCTCCTTACAGCACACATGGGAAGTGGTGCTGAAGGATTTTAAAACATACACACAGTGGAAGGGCTTACTTGTTGTTCCAGACCTAATTGGAGATGTAGGTTGGCATTTCCTACAGCTTGGCACTAAATAGTTTGAATGTTTGTAGATGGTGCTTGCCTCATACCATGCCAACTTGAGTTTTGGCAAATTACCTTCAGCGGGTTTTGTCTTGACAAGCTGGGAAAGTTTCCTAACTTTAGATGACTGTGTGGATCTTTGAGGAGCTTTATAGTTAGCAGGCAAGGGCTGCTATTTTAAAGGAAATAGACATTAATACGTTCTTAATATAGCTGAATGGGTAGACATATACGTGTGCCTTAGTATTTTGTAAATGGGCAAGGACAGAGAAAAGAAGGGAGAAACTAAAGGAGACAGAGAGACTTGGCCAGGAGATGAAGCCCCAACAAATGCCAAGATGTTGGCTCATTGAAGCTTATTGACTGGTTACTTCTACTGGGATAATATGTGCAGATGGTCCCCAACTTATAATAGTTTGACTTAAAAATGATTTTTCAACTTTATGATGGTGTGAAACCATTCTGTTTTTCACTTTCATTATAGTATTCAATCAATTATATGAGATATTTAATACTTTATTATAAAATAGGCTTTGTGTTATGTGATTTTGTCCAATTATAAGCTAATGTAAGTGTTTTGAGCATGTTAAGGTGGGTTAGGCTAAGCTATGTTGTTTGGTAGGTTAGGTGTATTAAATGCATTTTTTATTTATTTTCAATTTACAATGTGTTTATTGGGATATAACCCCATCATAAGTCAAGAAGAATCCGTGTTTATCTTTGAATTCCTTAAGGATACTTGTGATGTCTTCCTTTTGGGAACTCTTTGTCCTTGGTTTTCATTACTTTAGCCTTGTCTGGTTTTCCTTGTATTGCTCTTATTCCATTGGTGTCTTTTACTGGCCTCTCTTCCTTGGATACCCTTAAATGTTCATGTTTTTTAGTGTTTCTTGCTTGATTCTTCTCTCCTCACTTCTCATGTTTCCTTGGGTTTGCCTCCACTGTTCATTCTTCAGTCAGCTCCTATGTGGTTCTAAAGTGTGGTCCCCAGACCAGCAGCATCAACATCACCTGGGAACCTGCTAGAAATGCTTGAATTAAACCTAAGACGCTAAGTAAAAAGGGAATATGCACTTTATATTTTGATATGTGCTGTCAAAGATATTACACTTATTTCATGGTATGTGCTATAAAGCATAGTTAATGTAGGTTAAGGCTGTGTTCCTAATGGATACATGTCATCAACCTTAGGAAATGAAATATCTTATAATAGAATTAGGATTATCATTAGTCAAATGAATGAGAAGACTCTTCATGTTTGTTCTTTACTTATTCCATGTACTTTAAACCTAGATGGACCTCAGGAAAATATGGGTAATTATGTTCTTTATCCTCTGGCTTAAGTATAAGGAACCAAGACCCATTCTAATTGCTTTAAGGGTTTTTTGTTTATTTATTTTTAGTAGTAAGAAAATATTTAGGATGGTCTTCATGTGATTTGGAAACAAGACAGTCATATTACATTCATGTCTTGATCTTGTTGACTTGCTAGGCTGTACACATTCATCAACCATTATTATTCTCTTCCTCCCTACCCCCTCTGTGTGTACTATTACGTGTGCTCTCTCTCTCTGTCCCCTCTTTTCTCTCTCCTCTCCCCAAACAGCTATATTTGTCTTCATTTCTTTTTTGTCCAGCTTCCTTCCCCTCTACTCTGTGTTTTCAACTCCTTCTCAACTTTAGTTCATGCATTACTCTTTCTATGAACCTCATGTATTCTTCTTTTATCCCTATTACTGTGTTACCCTAGCAGTTTCGTAAGTCAATTTTCTGAGTGAGAGTCCCAGTGGGACAGAACCTATCCACAAGAGAGCAGGTCTAGTGTCCTGGCAGATTCCCTTAGAAAGTGCTGGTGCAGAGGACTGTTGGCTGTTTTTCTAAATCATCCCATGTTTTGGTATTAAATGAAACCTCAGCTCCAACATAGCTTTTCTGACATACTGACTTACTTCACATTCAATTATCATTTCCAGGCTGGGCGCAGTGGCTCATGCCTATAATCCTAGCACTTTGGGAGGCTGAAGTGGGAGGATTGCTTGACGCCAGGAGTTTGAGACTACCCTGAGCAAGAGCGAGACCCCCATTTCTACAAAAAAATAGAAAAATTGGCTTGGCGTGGTGGCATGTGCTTGTAGTCCCAGCTACTTGAGAGGCTAAAGCAGGAGGATCATTTGAGCCTAGGAATTTGAGGTTGCAGTGAGCTATGATGATGCCACTGAACTTTAGCCTGGGCAACAGAGCGAGCAAGACTCTTTCTCTAAGAAAAAATATATATATATCATTTCCAAATTCTTGTTCATTTTTACTTCCCAACAATGCAGTTCTTTTTTCTGATGTCTTTGTTTCTGTGGATGCATCCTGTGAATGTCTCCCATTCACCTGAGTTCAATATCTCAATATCTCTGTGCCTGTTTGTTATCTTTCTTTTTCCTTAGCCCTTACATCTCTTCAATACTTTTTTCCTCTCTCTTTTCCATTATTTAATGCTGCTGCCATATTCTTATCTAGATTTTAATCTTCTGATGCCAGTCTGTCACTTCACCTCAGTCAGAATAATATACTTCTACTATCACTTGTATTGTACTACCTGTCTACCTTAGGGAAAATTTCTAAGGGCTCCCCAGTGCCTGTGGATTGAGTATAGACTCCTCTGCTCAATATTCAAGGTCTTTACTAATATGCCCCTAACTTCCCTTTTCAGTTCTCTTACTCCCAATATTATGCTGTAGCCAAATAGGACTAAAGAATATACCCCTCACAAGCTCCCTCTTGGGTCCTTGTACAGTGCCGGTTAACTGTGTGGCAGAGAAGGGGGCACGAGTGCGTGCCTGAGCTGGATAGACTGGGCTGAATCTCAGCCAAGCTAGGGGACTGTGGACATTGTTGTCTTATCTTTCTGTGCCTTATTTTCCTCATCTGTAAAATGGAGACAGTGATAGTATCTGCTTCATGGGTTGTTATATTAAGAGTTAAATATAAAGCACTCAGAGCAGTGCCTGGGCATATAAATCTATGTACTCAAGTATAGTATATTGGTGAAACACTCAAAAAAGAAATAACCAGGTATGAATTTGAACCAAGTTCAGCAAACTTTTTCTGTGAAGAGCCAAATATTAAATATATTCAGCTTTGCTGGTCATATAATCTCTGTTGAAACTGTTCACCTCAGCAGTTGTAGGGTGGACAATAGGTAAATGAATGAATATGGCTGGGTCCCAGTAAAACTGTATTTACAAAATCAGGTGAACTATAATTTGCCAGCCTCTGGCTTATCATTACTGTGCAGGTCACACACCATTTTAGGATGCTTTTGGTTGCAAAAGTTCCAGGTGTCCCATCCAAAGATATATATCTGCATATCTCCTCATTAGGAATAAAGAAACCTTTTCCAGAAGACCTCAACAGATACCCCACATGTTTTGTGGTTTCAAGTTGTACCACATTCTCATGCTTAAAGTGTTTGTGACAATGGAATGGGACCACTGAGATTGGCCCAGACATACCCAGAATCACCCATTCTGTTGGGGTGTTGCCTTGTTGCCTCCCTACTGCTGTCGTGGGACCGTGTTGATGAGGGTGTTTCCTTTGGAAGTGAGAACCATTCAACTGTACAGTGAATGTGCTGGAGCATGGGCTGCCACAGTCCAGTTGCCACCTGCTCTTATGTTCTCATAGTAAACACAAAATGATATCACACTTAGCAGGTATAGGATTTCTTTGTTAATGCTCAGACTTATTTTAAATTAATATTCTTATAACATGAATATACCTATATTAATGAATATGGTGACCTTGGATGAACAGTCCAGATTTCTGTTGTGAAGTTTAAGGTTTTCCGTATGCCTCTTTAGGCTGTTCATTTTGGTACCCACAGATAGGCAAAATAGAGAAAACAGCAGGCTTCACACTTGAAGGAAATAATTCGCCATATACCTGTCTCCTCCTTGGGAAGGGGAGACTGATTATTGGGAAATAGACAAGGACCAGCCTCCTATCATAACTAATAAGGGTGGACAAGTGAACCTTTTAGTGTTTGTCATAAACTATGGATTAAACCAGTTTACTGCCTGTCTTGTTATGCCCCAAACTCTATAATAATAAAACATTTTTAATTTCCAAATTAGACTTCGAGCCCTTTGGTCTCACTTTAAAATATTTTGACAGCCCTTTGGTTATCACAACAGGACCTGGTCTCTTAGGGGTCTTGGTCTGAGCTAATTATCCTAGTTATATCCAGTAGAAAGGGATCCCATTGCTTATTTGAGACTACACTGTCATCCTGGGTTGTATCTTCTAGAAGATACACAGAATGCCTTTCTTTTACTTGTTGAAAGATTTTAAGAAAGGGAGAGAGGGCTGTAAGGAAAAAGAAACCATTAACATGACATGTTTCCTGTCCTTCCTATTGGTTTATTGTGAGGGCATTTGAGAAGGCCATCCCCTTGGTCATATCTCAGTTTACAATCTATAAAATTGGATTAGACAATGTTAATTCAATTAATGACTGTACTGAAAGTTTGTCTTAGTGTGCAGTGAATACAGGAAGGCAGTCTCTACTAATCTATGGATTTAATGACTGCAACTTTGAAGAGTGTTAAACTAAAGTGAAGTTCAGAATGGCTTGTTAACTGGGTTTATTAGCTGTTGACCTTCCCTTTCAGCATAATAGTGGCAGTCAGACAGAAGAGAGCACTAACGTCCTGATTAGCATTTATCTAAAGATAGGCTGCTGCCTATTCCACAGTAAATTAGTTCAATCAGCCATAAAGAGCTTGAGAAACATTTTCTGCTTTATAAAAAGAATTAGATGTTAGAACAGTTCATCTGGCATAGCTCAGTGAAGATGGATTGAGCCCCTGAACGCGCTTGTTTGAAGACGGCACTTTGAGGATATTGAGTAATTGAACAGATTTTCCCACAAGATTGATCAGGAGCCCTGGGTTCCCTGCGCAATTGAGTGATGCCCTAATTTTTACTTTCTAATAAGAGTACTACATCTGCTCCTGTTTCTGTGAATTCATTCAGTGAAACTGCACATCCATTTCTTTAGTGCCTACTATGCTCTGTGTATCAATTAGAAAATAAAAGAAACAGGATCTGTTTACAGAGTCTGTGTTATGATTGAAGAGATGAAAACTACACTAAAACTTTAAATACACCACTTCCACTGACACACCAACAATAATGTAACTGAAAATAAGAAACTGTAAAACTGTATAATGACAGCTGCCACTTTTTGTATAATATATTCCTAGAGATCATTGTATAAAGTAAGTGTATTTTCCCAAGGAAACTACTACACTTAGTAGTTGGGGGCAATGTTTCTGACTAAGATCTTGGCATGAGCTAAGTGCTTTTCACAGTGGGTCGTAAAAGCAAAAAGGTAAAAATTATAAACCTTTGTAATCATTTAAAAACTTAAATTATGATCCAGGTCTTTAAAAAAGGGCATAAATGTACTGTACAATTGAATTTTATGAGGTGCCCCAATGTACTATTAAGTATACATAGAGCACATAAAATTCTAACTCTGCTGTATCATAAATTTGACCTCACTGATACGAATAGACTCACTATATAGCAAACATTAATGAAATGTTTAATTAACATTCCCTTCACTTGCCTTTTTAGAATTTTAAAGGGCTTCCTAGGGACTATTTTGGTGGCTGAGGTTTTCACAAAACAAAACAACAAACCTTTCCATGAAAACTGCTACTCAGTTTTGCTTCAGTAAAGATATTTCATTTAATTAGACTGATAAAACTGAATCCAAATTTTATACCCCAAACTATGATCATCCTTTAAAAAAAGAAGTGATTGAAACAGTTAAGTATTTGATGACCTCACTAAAGCTTCCTGGTGACCCTTTTACCACTGTGTACACACATATCATTTATGTCGTTGCATTTTCCCCAAACTGAGGCCAATGGGATGTGAGTACTTTGTGAGGGACAGTGGTGCAGTGTTAGAATGGAAGAGATGTAGGGCTGTGGGCTTCACACCCTTTTATGGCTCCATGTAAGGTATTCTCCTCCTCTCCAGCCTTCTCTATAATTGCTACGTTGGTTTACTTTATTGCTTGGTCATTCCAGGAGAGGTTCCCAGGAAGTCATACTTGAATGAACGTGTCAAGGCAGCTTTTAAAAAAGTCTTTATGCTAAGTGAAAGAAAAGCCATTCACAAAAGACTACATATTGTCCATCTCCATTTATAGTAAATGTCCACAAGAGACAAAACTATAGAGATATAAAGTAGATTAGTGGTTATGTGGGCTGAAGGAGATTGGGGGTGGGTCAGGATGGGAAGTTACTGCTGATGGGTACAGAGTTTCTTTTTGAGGTGATAAAAATGTAAAATTAGATTGTGGAGATGGTTCCACAGCTATCTGAATATACTAAAAAAACCATTGAGCTGTATACTTTATATGGGTGCATTGTGTGGTATGTAAATTATATCTCAGTAAAGTTATTATTTTTAAAAAGGTATTAAATTTTATCAAGTTAAATGGGATGACCAAAAGGGGAAAGGTCTTAAATGGTAAGCATCCCTTGTAATGTGTATATATAGATAGTGAGTGTGCATATATTTGTATAAGTATAATGTGTTTGATCCAACTCTACTCCACATGGTGTGTATAGTATATATGGATACTAGAGAAATATGAAGAATCTTTAAATTTGAGAATGCCATGCACTGGGAAGCAATGTGGGGCAACACCTATACGGCCTTAGGGTTGCAAGTTTGGTTGGAGCTATGAGCCCCTGCAGAGATTGGCAAGTATCAGATATTCCTTGGCAGAGAAAGATGTACAGCCAAAGTTGAGAGGGTTTAAGGAAGCAGAAACTAATGAGGGAATGTTGAATTCAGTTAATTGTAGTTAGAGGAATAGATATGGTACAAAATGGAAAAACAAAACAAAAAGAATCTTTTACATTATACCTGGGGGAGAACATCATCATTTTAGGACCATTAAGATGGAAAACAGAGCTCACTCACATGTGGGAACTAAAAAAATTGAGCTCAAAAAAGTAGAGGGTAGAATTGTAGTTATTAGAAGTTGGAGAGGGTGGGTGAGAGGGGAGGATAGCGAGTCACTGGTAACAGACACAGAATTACAGCTAGATAGGAAAAATAAGTTCCAGTGCTCTATAGCATAATAGGATGAATATGGTTAATAATTTATTTTATATTTTCAAAAAGCTGAAAGAGTATTTTGATGCTCCCAGCACAAAGAAATGATAAGTGTTTGAGGTGCTAATTACCTTGATTCTATCATTATACATTGTATACATGTATCAAAATATTACTTTGTATCCCATAAATATGTGTAATTATTACAAGTCAACTAAAAATAAAATTCAAAAAAGATGGAAAAGAGAGACTAATTACAAATGATAAATGTTGATTTCCTTTTAACTGTATGGCGCTTATCTGGTACCCTCTGAAAGATGTTGAATAACATTCTAAGAGAGCACTAGGTGGAGAGTTGGGAAAGGTGGTTTATAATTCTAATCTGTCTCTTCCCGTTTTACATTAAATAAGTAACTCTGTGACACTTCTCTTCCTCCCTTGAGTTGTTCTTCTTACCCTGAGAGGATTGCACAGGATCAAATGAGATATTATATACCCACTGCATTGTATTTAATAGGAATGTAACAAATGTTTGTTAGATCGAGGGAGGGAGGGAGGGAGGAAGGAAGGAAAGAAGGAATATGCTTAGTAAACTAGAGTGATATATGCAAGGAATTGGATTTACTGATTTATTCCTCTAGCCAAGTGTGTGAAGGTTATGAGAGCAGTAAGAACTTTTGCAACAATACTATTTATAGCTATGGATTTTATTGCTGCATTTGGTAATTCTCTGGTAAATTTGGAGGCTCCTAGTATCACTATGTTGTTATGCTAATAGCCTTGTACCTAGTGACAATCTTAGCAGTTGTTAACAACTGACAGGATTGCAAATAGAAATCAAGCTCCATAGATGGATGGATTAACCTCCTTATTACGACTGAACTGTCTGCTGAGTTACCAGTCAGAACAAACATTGGTAGTTAGGCATGTCTTGAGTATGAGTGTCATACTTAGAATAACTCTACTTTTTATGAAGTTTTTGATATAATAACATTGGGTTTGAGATATCATTCCAGTATAACAAATTACTTCTATCTGTGGCATCTAACAATTCTCTCCCCAGTAGAGACTGTGGCAACAGAACATTGGCATTGCCATTTCACACTTTATGCCACCCACTAAAGAATTTCAAACTCATAGAGAATGCTTTTGATGACATGAGTTGGATGCCTTCTGTGAGGAATTCTGCTGCATGTGAATTTCTTGTTGTTTGGCTTTTAAATCCCTTTTGTTATCTAGCTCCTTATGAGCTCTGTTACTTTAGGCAAGTGACTTGCCTCTCTGAGCTTCCATTTCCTCATCTGTAAATGGGGGAAGTGATGGTATTGGCTCTGTGGCGTTGAGGAATTTGAGAAGCACTTGGCGTACCACTTGTCAGGCAGAATACAGTCCTCCTTCAAGGCTGTTGGGTCAGTGGAGCCTGGGAGGGAGAAGTGAGGTATTCATGTTTTTAAGGTATTGATGTTTGTTATATTTGATTTGTTTTGTTTTTGTCTAGACTTGCCATATTATAGTTATATCAGGATTGTTAAGGCCATTGTCAATTATATGTTCAAAAATTGTATGGACTCTTATAATTTAGTTTAAGCAGCACAAAATTAAGCTGAAGAAACTTGGATTTTAATGTTAGTTATCAGACCTTACATCACTGTTGCCTGCTCCTTTTATGAAATGAGAGAATGAAATCAGTTGGTTTTTATTCTTCCCACTTTTAAGACTACATGATCATATAGTCTTACACAATCAATTTCTTCTTCTCCCTCATTTCCTCTTACCACATTCTTTGTCTTTAATCTCTGACACTTTTTTTCTACGCTTTTCCTTCAATCCTCCTCCTATCCATCCTTTCATACATCCTAAAAATTGGTACAGTGTACCTACTGTGAGGCAAGCAGTATATTAGGAGCCGGATATATAATGTTGAAAAATATAGACATGGTTCCTGTGCTAATGGAATTTACAGTTTAGTGGAGGAAACACAGACCATACAAATAAGTAATAATTACAAAATGTGATAAGTGCTATGAAAAAACAGGACAGACTGTTGTGAGTGGGAAAACAGAAATACCTGACACAGTTTAAATGACTTTTCTCAAAGCAAAGTTCCAAAAGGTAGAGGGTCTGGCTAGGGGTGGTTTGAGAGGTGGAACAACACTGCATACAAGGGCCCAAGGCAAGAAAGCACTGGACTGTTTTCAGGCATGGGAAGACCAGTGTGGCTTGGAGTGTGGTCAGTAAGACTGGAAAGACATGCCAAGTTTGAGGCCAAGTTCAGGATTTCACATTTTATATTAAGTGCAGTGGGAACTCTATGAGAAATTTTAAATAATGACAAGACAGGAATCTTACTTTGCTTGGCTGGAACAATTAAAAGCTGATATATTTTTTTAAAAATACACTTTAATTTTCCATTAATCTTAACACAGAATAGTATATTATACCTCATGTGAATGTACTTTTAGGCTGGGCAGGGAGTATCCTGTGGCCAAAGTTAATTAATACTGTTTCTATCAGAGGAGAAGACTTAGTTTCCTAGAGTTTTCTACCTTGTTTCTCCCCTCTCTCTGTCCCACTCTGATTCTAGCCACTTCTGTACTGCATTTTTTACCTCTTCTTCTTTTCCGCAGTCCTTTGGCCCTTGAAATGCTATGAGAGCAGCAGTAACAGCCACCCAGAGACCTTTAGAAAGCAGATATGCCTTGGGTCTGTGGGTCTGTGGAGGGCTAGGAATTGCAGAAGCGTTAGAAGACATGCCAAAATATTCAAGAGAAATGCCTCTTCCAGCAGGAATTCCAAAGCCAGTCAGCAAAACTGTCACAGGCCGTGCAGGCCCTGAGACCTTGACTAAGCTCATTCTTTTGCCAGTCAGTTAAATGCACTTACCAAATGCATTCATTATGTGTAAGACTTCGTTGACATTTGGTGGGGATGCAGAAGGCCTAAGAATGCAAAAGGCACAGAGGTTCTTTCCCTAAAACTGTGATCTAATTCAGTAACGTACCTTTGGAAGGTCATTTTGAACATAGTCTTGGTAAATATTTAACAAATATGTTTGAAATATATTTATACAATGGAATATTATTCAGCCTTTAAAAAGGAGAAAATCCTGTCATTTGCCACAACATGGATGGGATCTGGAGGATGTGATGCTAAGTAAAATAAGCCAGACATGGAAAGAAAAAAAATTGCATAATCTCATGTATGTGGAATCTAAAAAAAAAAAAAGTCGTTAAAAATATAAGACATAGAGAATAAAACAGTGATTTCTGGGGTTGGTTGGGGAAGAAAATGGGGGGATGTATGTGGGTCAAAAGTTACAAAGTAGCAGGTATGTAGGATGAATAAATCTAAAGGTCTAACGTACACTATGAGAAATATAGTTAATAATAGCATATTGTATCAGGAGTTTTGCTAAATGAGTAGATTATAGCTGATCTTGCCAGGGGGGTAAAAATTGGTAACTGAGATGATACATGTTGTTATAATTTTTTTTACTATAGTAACCTTATTACTATATATGTCTCCTATAACATCACTTTGTATACCTTAAATATACATAATAAAATTTAAAATAATCATATTTAAAAAAATTTTAAATGTGGACAATTTAAAAACATTTTTAAAATATAATCATTTAAAATTATAATGTTATTTTATAAATTGTCAACTTTTCCTTTACAGATTGTCAGCTAGAAACTCACTACTCTTCTTTTAGCCTAAATTGGTAATATCTGGAGACAGAGGCATTTTGATGTGATGACTAAAAACATGGTCATTGAGTTAAACACTGTGCGTCTGCACTCTGCTATACCCCTTCCTGGCCACGTCTCAGTTTTCTTGTCTGTGTAATGAAGATAATAGTGTCCACTTCTTGGTGTTATTATAGAATTAAGTAATATATTACATGTAAAACATTGAGTATAAAACCTGGCACATATTAAGCACCTAATAAATGTTACCTATTAAAAATATATAGGTTATGACTTGTGCTTTCAAGAACTTAATCTATAAACATCCTTTGATACTTTCCCTATCTTGATTTCACTTGAATGAGAGCCAAGTTGAAGTGTAGTGAGAGATAAAACAGAGAAAGCAGGAAAGAGATAGTGGATAGAGAACTTTCTTTAGACAGGATGTATCCTGACCAGTGGCATTTGACAGAAATGGTTCTGACAGGTGACTGCAGAGTGGACTGTGCTGAGGGAGAGAGGAAGCAGTGTGAGAATCCAGGAGGCTCTGGTAGTGATCTGAGAGTTACTCGCAGCATGGCCTACCTTCAACCTGGAAACCAAATGTTATAAAACATTTAGCTGCTTTCTTCATCCCACTCATCCAGCATTTTCATTGTTTACAAATGATGGAGAGACTAGAGTATATTTTGTTTTCTGATAACTCTTTTGGCTTCCAAAGAGAGAGATACATTCACAAGGGTTGCTGCCCATGCAATTCCAAATATGGGTCTCTTGAGCCAAGCATAACTGGTCATATGCAGAGAAAACTTGATCCAGGTTTATGCCTTATACCCTCTCTCACCAGACACTCTTGCCTAAGTGTGCAAATTAGTCAGGCTTTTAAAAATAATTGATTCTTTTTATTATATTTATTATATGTTGAAGAACATATCTCAGTTTTGTAGGAAAGTTGCATGGGTACATGCTTATAATAAAAATTCTGATTAAATTAAAAGCTTCTGCACAGCCAAGGAAACAATCAACAGAGCAAACAGACAATTTACAGAATGGGAGAAAATATTTGCATGCTGTATATCCAGTAAAAGGATAATAACCAGAATCTACAAAGAGCTCAAGCAAATCAGCAAGAGAAAAAACAAACTTCATTAAAAAGCAGGCAAAAGACATGAACAGAAGCTTTTCAAAAGAAGATAGACTAATGACTACTAAACATATGAAAAAATGCTCAGCATCACTAATCATCAGAGCAATGCAAATTAAAACCACAGGAGATATCACCTAACTCCAGTGAGAATGGCTTTTATCAAAAAGTCCCAAAACAATAGATACTGGCTTGGATATGGAGAGATAGGAACACTTATACACTGTTGGTGGGACTGCAAACTAGTGCAATCTCTATGGGAAATAGTATGGAGATACCTCAAAGAACTAAAGTAGACCTACCATTTGATCCAGTAATCTCACTACTGGGTATTTACCCAAAGGGAAAAAGTCATTTTACCAAAAAGACACCTGCACTAGAATGTTTATTGCAGTACAATTCACAATTGTAAAGATGTGGAATCAGTCCAAGTGCCCATCAGTTAATGAGTGGATCAATAAAATGTGGTGCATGTATACCATGGATTACTACTCAGCCATAAAAAATGAATTAATACTTTTTGCAGCAATCTGGATGGAACTGGAGACTATTGTCCTAAGTGAAATATCACAAGAATGAAAAAACAACATCACATGTACTCACTATTAAATTGGAACTAACCAATCAGCACTCATGTGCACAGATGGAAATAAAACACAACAGAAATCATGCCGGGCGGGGGGGAGCAAGGAGGGGAGAGGTGAAATCATACCTATTGGGTACAATGTGCACTATCTGAGTAATGGGCACACTTACAACTTTGACTCAAGCTGTATAAAAGCAATCCGTGTAACCAAAACATTTGTACCCCCATGATATTCTGAAATAAAAGAAAAAAAATTCTGCCACCATTTGTCTGTAAACGGCTTTGGTTCAGTAGTCCCCATGGTATAGAGCTAAGAGCATAGGCTTTGCAGTCAAGTAGACCCAATACAAGCTCCAACTCTTAATAGCAGAGTGTCTTTGGGAAAGTGATCTTCTCTGAGCCCTGGGTTCCTTATTTGGAAAGTGGAGTTATGATACCCATATACCTTATAAGATTATTATAAAAATTGGTGACAATATATATGAAAAGCTGCCAGCACAGTGTCTGCTACCTGGTAGGCAGTCCACCAATTTTACCTATTGTTGGCATTATTTAATGGGGCTTGCTTACAAACAGAATCCATACTGTAAAAGTAAATATTGAAAAGAATTTTTAAAATTTACTACAAATTTTGAGATGAAACTCTGATCCATTTTAATGATTTATTTATTTATTTATTTATTTATTTTTTGAGACAGAGTCTCACTCTGTTGCCCAGGCTAGAGTGAGTGCCGTGGCATCATCCTAGCTCACAGCAACCTCAAACTCCTGAGCTCAAGCGATCCTACTGTCTCAGCCTCCCGAGTAGCTGGGACTACAGGCATGCACCACCATGCCCGGCTAATTTTTTCTATATATATATATTTTTTAGTTGTCCATATAATTTCTTTCTATTTTTAGTAGAGATGGGGTCTCGCTCTTGCTCAGGCTGGTCTCGAACTCCTGAGCTCAAACGATCTGCCCACCTCGGCTTCCCAGAGTGCTAGGATTACAGGCGTGAGCCACCGCTCCCGGCCTTAATGATTTATTTTTAATAGTAAAATTATTCAAAGGGATTTTTCCCAGTTCCTACATATGTCCCATGGTTTAAACATCTTCAAATTAATTTATTGTTTTTTTTTAACTTTTAGGACATGTTTTAAATATATTATGCCTAAGGTACAGATTTGTTTCATAAATAGTTGGTTTTAGATATCTAAATATTCACATTTTGTAATTTCTTAAAAGTGCACCCATTGCAATTCTTTATTCATATTTTATGAATGCCTATTCATTGTTCCAGATTAAATGCAATTACATAATGCATTTCCTTAATCTAGAAAGTTAGCTTCATTATCCATTTTTCCTTTCATTTATTAACACTAATCAAACTCCATTTCCTGTAACCACATTGAATTTTTAATTCCTTTATCAAATTCAACAATATTAATTAAACATCTACTATATGCCAGACACATGGAAAGTACCTTATATATTTCTTACAGAATTGGCAGTTATTTTTTATTTTTTTAATTCAGGATATCATGGGGGTAGAAACATTTTGGTTACATGGAATGCATTTGCCTCGCCCAAGCCAGGGCTACAAGTGTGTCCTTCCCCCATACAATGTGCCCCATTTCCATTAGCTAGATATTTCATGTGAGAATGATACAAAGGAGAATTGATTATTTGAGGTATTGATTTAACCTTTTACTGATTTTCATTCAGTGCATACTAAGTGCCAAACCCAGTTTTGTTGGCTACAGAGAAACAGACATCCAAATATCATCTCTTTTCTCAAGGAGCACACAATAGGATTTATTTAAATTTTAGGGGTGAGGAGGAGGAGGTTGCAGAGAAACAAACACCTATACTCTGGAACAGGCAAAACTATGGAGATGGAAAAAAGATCAGTGATTGCTAGGAGTTTGGGAGAAGGAAGGATATATAGGCAGTGCTGCAAAGATTTTTAGGGCAGTGTCACTTACGGCAGTGGTGGCTACATGCAATTATACATTTGTCTAAACCCATAGAATGTACAATACCAAGTGTGAACCCCAATGTAAGCTAAGGAAGTTGGGGAAAATTATGTGTTGATATAGGTTCATCAATTGTAAAAATGTACAACACTGGTGGGGAATATTGATAATTGGGAAGATTGTTCATGTATGGGGACAGGAAGTATGTGGGAACTCTGTACTTTCTGCTCAGTTTTTATGTGAACTTAAAATGGCTCTGAACCATAAAGTTTATTAATTTAAAAAAGTGGTTTTATAGCTTTGGAGCAAAAGTAAACCATATAATATACTACAGATACAGTTTGCTTTACTCAAATGAAATATATAATGTTCAAAACATGTGTATTTAAGTAATAGCCAGTTACAAAGGAATTGCATGTTTTACAAGAAGTTTTTTACTAGCCTCTTACAGGACCTTGCCTTGGTAGGTAGATCTGAGTTCTAATTCCTTCTGCAACCAAGGAACTTTCTGACCTTGGGACCTTCTAGAACCTCTCTGGTTATATTCTATAGAGAATGACTTAGGATGACAATGTGGCATACTGTGTTTACGTAATTTACTTTGTTCAGCAAGCTCGTGTGGTTGACAGGGTAGATATTCTCTAATGTAGCAGTCCCCAGTCTTTTTGGCACCAGGAACCGGTTTCATGGAAGACAGTTTTTCCACAGATGGGGGCAAGGGGGATGGTTTCTGGATGACTCAAGTGCATTTATTGTGCAGTCAAACCTCTGCTAATAATAATCTGTATTTGCAGCCACTCCCCAGCACTAGCATCACCACCTCAGCTCCACCTCAGATCATCAGCATTAGATTCTCATAAGGAGCCCGCAACCTAGATCCCTCGCATGCATAGTTTACGGTAGGGTTTGTGCTCCTATGGGAATCTAAGGCCACCACTGATCTGATGGGAGGCGGAGCTTATGTGGTGATATAAGTGATGGGGAACAGCTGTAAACATAGATGAAGCTTTGCTCACTGACTGCTGCTCACTCCATCCTGTACGTCCTGCTTCCTAGCAGGGCACGGACTGGTCTTTGGCCTGGGGGTTGGGGATCACAGTTCTAATGGAGGTTAAAAATCCTGAAGCAGCCCCAGGTCACCCTGTGGCACCATTAATTAATTAGCTATTAATTGTGTGTGTCTGGAAGTTGAGGTACACAAGACGAGTTGATCTCTGTGGCTTTTTCAATCTCAATTATTTCATTCAGTACTTTTCTATAATAATTTGATTAACATTAAGTTTACATAGGATTTTTTAAATTAACATATTTGCTTTCCAAATAAAGCAACCCATATGTAAGTATAGAATGATCAATGAGAAGGTGGGGTAATTCTCATTCACTCTCCTAAACTTTACAAGAAATGAAATAATATAAATTAGCTTCCTCTAGTGATAAAACTGCAACAATTTTCAGGCGAAAGAAAAACAGTTTAGTAGCACCATCTGCAGGCTACAGAAGAGGAAAACTCTATGTGGTTCTTAAATGCAAAGGGTTTGTGGAAAAAGGAATAAAGAAGCTTAATACTCCCTTTTAAAAATATCTGTAAAAATTACTAATGTTATTATTTTTGTTCTTCACCGCTCATGCATTTATTTCTCAACATGTCTCTAGTTATCCTGAACTAGTGGAATTACAGACCTGATTAGCTATGTGTTTTTATTAGGATCCCGGTTTCATCCCCGTGCTGATAAATTTCTCTCCTCCTCTGCATTAATGGTAAGGTTAATGCTCTAACTGTGAAATTCATATGGATTCCAGTAGGTTTGTTGATAATAGTTCACGTTATAAGACCTGAAGCATCAGGCCTGCCAGCAAGGGACGTTTTATCTTAACTCTTCTATGTACTCAAAGGATTTATTGCATCATTTACTTTATTCTTGGAGGAAAAATAAAAGCTAGCATTCTTGGGTTATGTGTGTGTGTGTGTGTGTGTGTAACTTTTTTTTTTTTTTTAATGAAGTTGATGTATTACTTCTTAGGCTCAAACTGTTCTCTGAGTCTTTTCTGTCCCTAAGATTCTGTAATTCTCTAATAAGAAATATCTTTGGGGCATAGATTATTATTTTATAAAGAAATCTGGAAAATTTGTTCTTGAATGTGACACGGTGAAAGTAGTATTTTCGTTTCCAGATACTCCAGTTTCTTTATCTTAGTTTTTTGTTTTAGTTTGTTTTCTTATTGGTAAATTGATATCATCATTTTTGGCAATCTAGAAAATTTTATTAGATTCTTTGAGTTCATTCATGGTATTAGAAGAGTTGCAATTTTCTATTAGATATAGCTTATAAAAATTAACGTAATAATTGGCCCACTCGTATTAAAAATTGGTGGAATTGCTGTTTCATTCTGTTGTGTTTGTTAATTGGCAAGTGTTTAGGAGTTACTGGAATGGGCAGAGAATAGGCATCAATAGGGTGTTAAACCCTGCTAGAAGCCAAACTTCATCTCCTGCCTAAAAAGATTGAGCATAGATATAAGGAGTGGAATAGTTTTACTTGAACAGTGTTAATTCTTGGAGGAAAAATAAGAATAGAGGAGATACATATTGAAATAGTATGCTAAATTGAAGAGGAATTCAAAGAATAAAAAAATCGATAAGATTTTTAAGGTACTTATTGAAATAGAGCCTACCAAACTGGAGCTAGCAGTAATAATGTTTTTTTAAGTTTATGTAGCTCAATTGCTAATGGTTTAAGTTGCAGGAAAACAATGTTTCCATTTAAAAAAAAATCTCATTTTTTTCAATGTGTAAAAAAATAATTGTGTATGAAACAGTGGAGCCTTTCTCTGAAAAAAATAAAGCACTAATTCTAAAACCAGCGGAGGCTTAAAATGAGGTTCTGCCTTGTAGTTCTATAGCTAATATTTTTCCCTGTTTTTCTCGCACCAGATGGCACTGTTTAGTTCTATTTCACAGTCTTGTTCTGGAACTTTCTTTGGGAGAATCTGTTTTAGCCCAGACTCACCAGTGACACCTCTGTATTCTGCGTGAAGTCTTTACCAATGCTTGTAAAAGGCCATTCATTCAGAAATGAAGCTGTTTATTTGAGGTCTTGTGATTCTTTCCAGTTGTACATTTGCTGTGAGGTGAGCCTAATAAACCAGCTGATAGAAACCTACATGCTTTTTACAGAGTTCAACCAGTATTTTGCTTGGAGAAGTTGCAGCAATGTGATTTTCAGCATTCTCACAGACCAATCTGATTATCGGACACATTTTGGAATTATTTTATATGTAAAAGTAAAGCTATAATCATATAGGCACACTCGTTTTTAAAAAATCTTACAGAGCTTAAAATATTTCATGACAGTCTATTGAACTGTAGATTCATCAAATTAAATTACAAAAATAAAATTTAAAGAACTTTTCCTGACTGGTCTATTCCTTAGGCTGGCTTAGAAAGAAATGATTGAAGACCTCTGTTATCATTATGTGTGAATGGGTCTGGTTCACAACCAGGCTTACCTCTTTGCTGCTGATAAAAATAAAACATCTCTTTGTAAGGTGGAATTAGCTTTACTTAATAAAAATTCCAGAGTTATATTGAAAGGTTTATCTCTGTGATCCTTTCCTTTCCTTTGCTTTCTTTTTCCCCCTCCCCTGCCCTCCCCTCTTCTTCTTTCTTTTTTTAATAATATAGAAATGGTGGTCATAAGCATGGTACAAATTTCATCAAGGCTGCTTCTCCATTTACTATCTTGTATGAAAAACAAACAATGTACTATTTGCAAATTTTGAAGCTCCTTTAAACCCTGCCATTTTTTGAATGCTTTGGATTTGGTACTAAATGCTCTCCCCTTTGCATTTCATGGCTGTGTATTCTCTTGGTGGTTTTGTGATTTGAAGAGTGGGAGTAGGAATGGAAAGCCCTCTCTAGACTGGAGCTACAAATGCACAAATGAAATCTCATTATTTCCATTTTTAAGAGAAAGGTTGGTTGATGTATGGTGTTTTCAGCGGCCCCTCCCATGCCCATCCACACACCATTGATGCTGCTGGAGAGGCAGCAGAGCCAGTGTGCTGGTTTCCAGGCGCAGGTCCTCCAGGCTGAGCCACAGCTCTCTGTAGAAGCAAGCAGGAGACAGCCTGCTTCCATAAATCAAGGCTGGATTTTATTAGAGTGTTTATGTAACCCCAGTTTATGTGCTATAATTCTTTGCTGTGTTGCCTAGAGTAATTCCCAAAGAGGATGTTTGTTCTTTTTCCCTGGAAATCTTCTAGCACAGGCTTTTGTTTTGACATTCTTCCTCCCCTCACCCTCTGCCTTTTTTGGAGTGTGTCACTAACAGTTGATTCGTTTTTACTGAGTAAATAGTACAATTCAACATAGGTTAGATTCTGTTTAACTAGATGTTATCCCTGGTCTTAAGGGGGAGTGGGGCAAACATTTTCCTCAAATTAATTTTTTATATTTTGAAGATTATAGGGTGGTAGGGTTAACATGTACTTAATTGATGAGTAAATGAAATGTAAGTGGGGAAAAAAACAGCATTTGCTATTTGTGGGAGCCCCTTACCCCTCACATCCTACCCCTCAACATATCTAATGTTGATAAGAATCAAATTTACTGCTGAGAGAGAAAATCCAGACTCGAAATTTAGGGTGAAATAGATGTTTAACTGAAGAAGATGTCAGGGTAAGATGACCAGATTCAACCGTATTCCACGTAGATAACTACATAGGAAGGGAGAAAGGGAAGAGAAATGTTGTCTGATGGATATTAAGGCAATTAGACTTATATTTTTAAAGACATAGCTATGTGATTTTACTTTGCAGTGTTTTCTTCAAACTTTGTGTTTGGCCCCACAGAGGAATTAGGTGATGAGTCTGTAGTTAAGGAAAGTGTTTCTGGATCCACTCAGATACTGCCAAATAGCACATTTCAGTTGGCAATTAACGTTTGTTCATCACTGCAGTTAGAAAGTATTGCATAGATGTGTTCTTTTTCTTTGTAGTTCAAAGAGGATAGTTAATCCTGGGGCAAAATTTATGAAGTAATTATGCAAACAGAGCCATCTTTTTACATTTACTTGAACTATGAAATTGCATATGTGCTTTAGAACTATGCTATTCAGTATTGTAGCTAGTAGCCACATGTGGCTATTGAGCATTTGAAATACAACTAATCCTAATTCACATGTGCAGTAAATATAAAATACACATTGGATTTTGGAGCTTTAGCATTAAAAACAAGAATGTACAGTATCTCTTTACTAACTTGTATTTTTAATTCTAGATTTTATTTCAAGCCTCATATATCCTCAGTAATAATGAAGTCCTTGTTTTGCTATACCATTACATTGTTATTCTGGGACTACTCTAAGTCATAGGTTACCAATGTACCTGGAGAGCTTTAGCTTTTTCCAGTTCCCAGGGAGAAGTTATGGTCAGTCATCTAACTGCACTAGACAGAAAAGCAATTTTTTGCCTCTAAAGGTTAAACAGGTATTTACACCACTAGTCTTGGAGGTTTCTAAGGTGGGCATTGGTATTAAGATGGGTTTTGTTAGCCTTTTCCCTCTAGATTTCCCCAATGTCCAAAAGTTAACAAAAGTCTGAGGTTCTGATGACTATCATGTATATGGTAACAGAATCTTAGTATGTGCCAAGTGCCTTCCATCTTAGAGTCTTTGCTGTTGTTTTTCTTAAACCCCAAAATGGTGCTTTGCATTTGTAGATGCATTTTAACTTTTACACTTAAGTTTAAATATCATTCTGAGGGAATTTCCATGGGTACCTCTTTCATCTCCTTCAACCTGTTTACTACCTTCACAGCACTTGTCCCTCAATACTTGTTTCTGCCTTTCTCTGTTTCTCTCCACCACTGGGATGTAAGGATTTCCAATCACTTGTTCTGTGCTGTATCCTCAGTGTCCAGGCCCACAGCTTGGGAGGTGATAAGTGCTCTATGAATTTATGTGTTTAGAAAAATGTTAGTACAGTGTGTACTTTTGGAAGGCAGAGGGACTAGGCTAGTAACTATTACTAGAACTAGACAGAGGATTCCCTTTTAGCCTGCATTAATGCCCTGAGCACGAGGAGAAGAATGTTAAAAGGAGCATTTTAATGGCAGAATTGGTGACTATGTGAGGTGAGGTTCTTAATATATACCACAGCATCCATCCACCTCCAGAGGCATGGTTTAGACAACTTTCAAAGATAGAATGCCAGATAAAGATCAGGGTGGAAAGTGGAGTCCTTAGTTGACAAAGTTTGAGATATTTGAGTTTGAGGTGCCTGTAAGGCACATTTTAGACATTTGGAAATAGGGTGCTATCGCTGAGAATAGAGGTTACGTCTGGATTTACAGACCTTCCTGTTCTTATATCCTAGGTTCCTATGATTTTAACTATGATCGTTAACATTTTCTCCTGACACTATTTCTTACATATTATACATGACTCAAAACTTGTTCTTGTTTCAAAAGTCTTTGCACACTTACGGTTTGGATTTTCTTCCAGCCAGTCCTCAGGGGCCGTGTTTTTAAAGTCTGCTGCTCATTGTGCTGATATTGCGGCCTCCTGAATAGCATACAAAGCAGATTTCTTGAAATCTGCTCATCTACCATAGTTTACCAGTGATCTGTATCCTTGCAGCTCTGCTTAAACTTATGCTTAATCTTGTCCTTTGCAAATCCCAGCTATTTTTGCTTCTCATTTTATTTATATGTCATTTACCAGGAAACATTCAAATAATGATTAATGATGCCAGAACTTTAAACGTGGAAGTAGTTGAAGAGCAGCAGGAACCTGCTCAGTTGTGGAGATTTTCAGAGATACGAATGCCAACTGACCTGACTGGTATTTGTATATAGGATAATGGAATGGCAGGTCTTGGAAAGATATACTTCCTAGGTGTCGATCAACTTCTCAGAGAAGTGTTAGATTCTGTCCTGGAAAAGTGACTAAAAATATCAGGGGGATGGTCCTCCATGATATGTCACTGTTTCAGCTACTCTACCTTCATTATTCCATTTATTCCTCAAAAAATAATTCATGTAAGATAAGTGTTTTTATTCCCTCGTTAATAATAGGAAGCTAAAGCACAAAATTCACTCTCCAAATGGTAGGCTCTGTTCGCTGCTTCCCTTTTCAAATCTCTCCAGGGTCCCTAGACCCTTTGTTTTCCTGTACCATGTCATGCAATGTGTCTGACAGCATAACAGGGAAAGCGTCCTTGGGAGAGCATGCATGTTAAAGAGCTGATAGTGCTGGGTGCATGCTAAATACTCAAAATGTTACCATTGCTGTTATTGCTAGCCTTTCCCCTTTAACTTTCTCCAATGTCCAAAGAGTTAACAAAACTTTAAGGGTTCTTGATGGTAAGGGAGTGATTTGTCTATCACGGTAAATAGAAGGACATTTGAAAGACATTTAGTCATGGGAATAAAGCTAGGAAAACACATTTCATTGGAACGGCTTCTATTAGTGACAGTACTTCCTATATTTTGGAATGATTCCCAGATGAAAGATTTTGCTGTAACTAGGCACTAATGAAGCTAATGTAAGCCATTCAGTGCAGTGTGATTTTCTTTTCTTTTCTTTTTTTTTTTTTTTACCTTGTGATTTGAGAGGCATATTCTAAAAAGCCAGTAATGTAGCCAAGCTGGATGTTCACTTAAGTATCAGATGGAACCAGCTGTGTGCAGGGACCAATCTGGCTTTGTCCTGTAATTTCTGCCATGTCTGGAGTTTTGCAAAACCATCCATGGTCTCGTTCTATCAGTTGAGAGAAGCATCAAGGCCTCATAAAAAAATAACAAGTTGACTCTACAGTAAATTTCCCTGAAACGTATTAAAAGAAAAGTATATTTCTGTGTACCCCCCTAAAATAGCACTATTTGAACTCCAGGAGGTATTTGTAGTCAATTTTTATGATGATCAGAAAGGAGCTTTAAAAAATTCTTACAGTTCTTGTAAAGACTTAAACAGAAGAAAGAAGGTGTAATTTGTCCTCCAGGAAGAAATATGCCTTTGTTCATCTACTGCTACATTTTGTTTTTTCTTTTTAAACTAAATTGAATCACAGAATCTTATTGCTTGCTTATCTTCATGTCTTTCTTTAGTAACAATAGTTTATGGAGGATTCAATTATGATGGTGATATTGCTGGCGACTTGTCAAAAGTGTGTGTATCACCTTTATATAAAATATTTTTATACAAAAGATTATATATATATTTTGATAGACTTTATTTTTTAGAACAGTTTTAGGTTCACAGAAAAGTTGAGCAGAAACTACAGAATCCGCATCCCCACCTAACCCCGCCCCCACCTTCTGACTATCAACATCAGGCATGCACCACAGTGCGGTATTTGTTACAGTTGATCGATGAGCCCTCATTGACACATGATAATCACCCAACTCCCATACTTTACATTACGGTTCCCTCTTGGTGTTGTATATACTGTGGGCTTTAACAAATGTATAAAATGACATGTACTCACTATTATAGTGTCATACAGAATAGTTTCATAATCCTAAAAATCCTCTGTTTGCTGCCTACTTCTCCCTCCCTCCCTCTTTACCCTCCCCCAACCTCTGATCTTTTTTCCTTTTTTTTGTTTCACCTTTTCCAGAATGTCATACAGTTGGAATCACACTATATGTAGCCTTTCAAATTGGTTTCTTTTACTTAGTAATATGCATTTTAATTTCCTCTATGTCTTTTAATGGCAGGATAGCTCATTTCTTGTTAGCACTCAATAAATTGTCTGGATGTACTATAGTTTATATTTACCTACTGAAGGTATCTTGGTGGCTTCCAGGTTTTGGCAGTTATGGGAAAAAACTGCAGTAAACATTTGTGTGCTGGTTTCTGTGTGGAGATCTTAGTATTTGTATTTGTTACTTTTTAAAATTTTCATATTTCTCAATATACTACAGTTATTGCAAGGGTAATATGAGAATTGAGGGTCTGGAAATGCTGTATGAAAGAGGTGGCATCTCAGTAAGGCCTTAAAGAATGGATTGGTTTGGACACCCAGATTAGAGGAGGTACATTCTACTGTGGCTGGTGGTATGTAATTCTCTGTCTGATTGGAGTTCATAGTAAATGTATTAATAGGAACATTTCCCTATGATTGGTATAAGTTAATGAGGTTTTCCTATAACGAGAAAGAGAAGCATTCTAGGACAATATCTTCTATTCTGATATTTAAGGGCATTTCCTGTATAAAAGTAAAATTCTACAGAACATAAAACCATCCTTTTGGACATTTAGGGTACACAGTTTAAAATAACTTTGAACTAGGGGTTAAATTTTAAAAAATATTTTTATATAAGCTCTCTTTGCTGTGCTTCCCTCTTACATTTGAGCAGTTTTAAATTTCACTTAGGCAAAGAAATAGTAGCTAGAAGGAAGAAACATTGTATAAGGGCAAGTGAACAGGAAGCTGTGCTTCTCAAAGTGGGGAGATTTTAAAGTAGAGAAGAAAACTATCAAAGCAAAAGTTCTCAGCTTTACCTCAGAACTTGTTAGAAATGCCAATTCTTAGATACCAGAAACTCTGTGAGTGGGGCTAGCAATCTGTGTTGTGGGAACCACTGATCTACAGGCATTAAGGATTGAGGGAGGGGCATGTTAAAGCTTTTACTGCAAAAGAGAGGAGACAAGTTATACTAATAGTTAATGTTTATTGAGCACTTACTTTGTAATGCAAATTTTACAAATACAGCTCATGTAATCTTTATCTCAACCCTAAGAAGTATAATATTATAATATCTTACCTTATAGATGAGAAAAAAAGTGGTTTAAGAAGTAACATAGCAAAACTTCAATGCAGACATCTCTAAGCTCTGACCTCCTTAAACCTTGCCAGGTCATGAGGGTATATAGTTTGTCTCCCAGAGGCAGCAGTGGAACTCAGGCAGCACACCGGTTCCTTCCCTGCCTCTCCTTTGTGCTCTCTGTGCTGCTTTTCCCCCCTGACTGAGGCAGGTGTTCACTCTTGTCTGCATCTAGGTGGAGGCTGCATGGTCTCATGAAGAAAGCAGAGCAGGAATGGTAGGAAACCTTTTTACATTTCTTGAGGCTCTCTTAAACTTTGTGAACCTAGGCCTGTCTCTTGGCATCTCCATGGCTCCCTTTTTTCATATGTAAAATGAGGAGTTTGATAGATCTCTAGATTCTTTCTGAATTTTATCTGGATCTAGCACTTAATTAGAGGCATATGGTCAAAGTAGGTCACCTCTTTAGGGTCCATTCTGGTTCATATTGAGAGGAGTTTGATATTAGAAATATTAGATCCTTGTGAAATGGAGAAAATACTTTCTGGTAGTGATGCGATATTAAGTGAAATCATATATAGTAAGTCCCTAGCAGAGTGCCCGACATACATGGGAGGTGCTCAATAAATGGTAGTTCCTCAATCCTCAAGAGCAAAATAACCTCATTCCTGGCCGGGCGTGGTGGTTCACGCCTGTAATCCTAGCTCTCTGGGAGGCCGAGGTGGGCGGATCGTTTGAGCTCAGGAGTTCGAGACCAGCCTGAGCAAGAGCGAGACCCCATCTTTACTAAAAATAGAAAGAAATTATATGGACAACTAAAAATATATATAGAAAAAATTAGCCGGGCATGGTGGTGCATGCCTGTAGTCCCAGCTACTTGGGAGGCTGAGACAGGAGGATCGCTTGAGCTCAGGAGTTTGAGGTTGCTGTGAGCTAGGCTGACGCCACGGCACTCACTCTAGCCTGGGCAACAGAGTGAGACTCTGTCTCAAAAAAAAAAAAAAAAATAACCTCATTCCTGATTCTGGCATTTTCTTTCCAGGCATTTTCTTTCCATGAATTTAAACAAGTTAGTATTTTAATATTCCTGTTGAGGAGGATATAAGAGGTGTTAGGCTTGTATTAAAATATTAAGTTAATTAAAGCCTCCTATTAAAATTTTAAGACAGAGGAAGAGACTGGGGCAATGTGACCACAATAAATAAAGCAAATAGGTCATTATGTTTCCAAATAGTGTTATCCCCTGACTATTGGTGGCTTTCCAAATAATAGTAGGTTAAAAAGATATTACTAAAACATAAATAATAAAAGATACTTAGGGTATTACTCTGCTAAGTACTATATAGACATGGGATACTTAATAACTTTAATATCATGGTTTGGCAAAAGAAACTTCCTAATGGGTTAGCTATTTATTTTTTGAACTTAACTTGGAGCAGGCTAGTGGGTGGAATTCAGAAGTTTTTTCTTCCCTCATTTCTCTCACAAAATTTCCTTTCATATAGAGAAAATGCTTTTACTTTTTATTTCAAATATTCTTTTTGTGTATGTGTGGTGATAGGATGCTATATTACAAACAGGACCTAAGGCCATGTAAGGCAAAGATTAAGTCAAGCCTTACAAACTCTAAAATCTCATTAAATGGATGACTTTTAAATTTTAAAATATTAATTAAGGGGGTACAAGTGTTTTCTTTAAGGATATCTTGTTTAATGCTTAAATCAGGGTTTTTGGTGTACCCATCACCAGAATAGTGTTCATTGTACACACTAGGTCAGTTTTTGTCCTACACCTACCCTCCTACCCTCCCCTCTTCCTGGTTTCTCACATTCCTTATATCTCTTTGTGCCCATGTGTACCTATCTATTAGCTTTCACTTACTAGTGAGAACATATGATATTTGGTTTTATATTCCTGAGATATTTCACTTAGGATGGTCTCCAGTTCCCTCCACATTGCTGCAAATGACATTATTTTATTCTTTGTTATGGCTGAGTAATACTGTATTGTATGTATGTGTACCTGTGTGTGTGTGTGTGTGTGTGTGTGTATCTCACATTTTCTTTATCCACTCATGAATTGAAGGGCACTTAGGTTGATTCCACATCTTTGCAACTGTAAATTGTGCTGCAGTAAGCATTTGAGTGCAGGTGTCTTTTTAATAAAATGACTTCATTTCCTTTGGGTAGATACCCAGCAGTGGGATTGCTGGATCGAATAGTAGGTCTACATTTGTTTTTTAAGGAATCTCCATACTGTTTTCCATAAAGGTTGTACTAATTTGCAGTCCCACCAACAGTGTATAAGCATTCCTTTCTCTCTGCATCCATGCCAGCATCTATTGTTTTTTGACTTTTTAGTAATGGCCATTCTGATAGGAATAAGGTGGTATCTCATTGTAGTTTTAATTTGCATTTCCCTGATGATTAGTGATGTTGAGCTTTTCTTCATATGTTTGTTGGCCATTTGTCTATCTTCTTTTGAAAAACTTTTATTCATGTCGTTTGCCCACTTTTTGATGGGTGGTTTGTTTTTTTCTTGCCAATTTGTTTGAGTTCTTTGTAGATTCTGGATACTAGTCCTTTGTCAGATGTATAGTTTGTGAATATTTTCTCCCATTCTGTAGGTTGTCTATTCATTGTTGATTATTTCCTTTTCTGTGCAGCAGCTTTTTAATTTAATCAGGCCTTATTTATTTATTTTTGTTGTTGTTATATTTGCTTTTGGGGTCGTAGTCATAAATTCTTTGCCCAGGCCAATGTCTAAAAGAGTTTTTCCTGCATTTTCTTCTAGGATTTTGGTAGTTTCATGCCTTACATTTAAGTCTTTAATCTATCTTGAATTAATTTTTATATATGCCGAGACATAGGAATCCTATTTCATTCTTTTGCATGTGGCTGTCCAATTGTCTCAGCACCATTTTTTGAATAGGGCTTCCTTCCCACAGTGTATGTTATTGTCTGCTTTGTCCAACATCAGTTGGTTGTAGGTAGATGGTTTTATTTCTGGGTTCTCTGTTCTGTTCCATTGGTCTATGTCTTTACTTTTATACCAGTACTGTTCTGTTTTGGTTACTATACCCTTGTTGTATTAATATAATTTGAAGTTAGGTAATGAGATGTCTCCAGATTTGTTCTTTTTACTTCAGATTGCTTTGTCTATTCTGGCTTTATTTCAGTTTCAGATGAAGCTTAGGGTTATTTTTTCTAGATCTGTGGAATATGACGTTGGTATTTTAATGGGAATTGTATTGAATCTGTAAATCACTTTGGGCAGTGTGGACATTTTAACGATGTTGAGTCTATAATACCAGTCCAGAAGCAGGGGATGTTTTCCCATTTCCTTGTGTCATCTGCGATTTCTTTTCACCTCCTTGGTTAAGTATATTTTTAGGTATTTTATTTTCTTTGTAGCTATTGTGACTGGTACTGAGTCCTTGATTTGACTCTCCGCTTGACTGTTGTTAGTATATAGAAATGCTACTGATTTCTGTACATTGATTTTGTAACCTGAGACTTTGCTGAATTTATTTATCAATTCCAGGAGTCTTTTGGTGGATTTTTTACTGTTTTCTAGTTACAATATCATTATTGTTAGCAAACAGGGATAGTTTGGACAACTCTTTCCCAATATGGATGCCCTTTATTTCTTTTTCTTGCCTCATTTCTCTGACTAGGACTTCCAATACTATGTTGAATAGAAGTGATGACAAGTTCCAATTTCATTTCCTAAGCTGGTTTCATCATTCCAGTGACATTTATCCTCATTATGATATTTTTAAATTATAGCCCATCTTTCTGCTATTAAGCATATCCCTAAGCTCTTAGTTGGAATCTATAAAATAGCTGATTGTTGTAACGTTTCATAAAATTTAGACTTGCCTCATCCTATTGTGTTAGTGAAGAGTTAGGTAGACTCCATTGTTTTGGGTTAAGAGATCAGTTATTGAAGTAAGCCTGGGTAGAATTTGGGGAGGAACTGGGTTGTGTACTAGATGTCAGAAGACACAGGCCTAGGCTCCCTTCCTGCTAGTACTACTTTCCAGTCCACCTTTTTCAGTCTTACTTATTAGGTCATTTGTCAAGTGAGTATAATATCTTCTTTCCCTGAGGACAAGACACTTCTTTCTCTCTGTTAAGGAGATCTATGATTCATTGCTTGCAGTGTGAAGTCCAGGTACTTTTGCATGAATTGTAAACTGCTAAGTGAGCACTTTTGAGCCCAGTGTTGTATGTGGGAGTCCTCACAGTTACAGTCTTCTCTTCAGAGTGTAAGGCAGCCTACCCACCATCCCCTTTCCCGCCATGCACCACAGTGTGATGGATGGTGACAGTCATACCACAGTCAGCATTTGCAGGTAGGCCTTGTTTTCATCAGATATGGTCATCAAAAAAAATTGAATTTACAAGATAAACAAATCAAGGGGTGGTTATTCACATTGCTGATGGTTTCTTCCTTTTTTTTTTTTTTTTCTCCCTTCAAAGTAGTTCACCCTAGGGGTCTTTTAAATAGCAAGTTACTCTGCTGGATTTAAACGGGATTGGATATATAGAAATACATTTACACACTTAACAGGATGTTATTTTGGTATACCAGGTGATGAAGAACAGAATTCTGCAGTCTTAAACCCCAAGCAAGGTTAAAATCTCAGCTTTTTCACTTACTGGCTGTGTGATCATGGGCAAATTATTTAACTTCTCTCAACCTCGGTTTCCTCATGGGTACACAGCACTTTGTAGAGTGTTTTGGATGGCCTAAACAGAAACTGTTCTGTAAAGGCAATACCCACATTGTGTATGGAAGGTCTTAGATTTGTAACAGCATACCAGTGGCAATGTTCATTTTAAGGGTCATTTTGTTTGAGTTTTTTATTTGGCTCTCCTCTTTGTTTCTTTGAATGTGTTTGTGAAACTGGAAAAGGACATCACAGAAAAGAGCCCACAATCCTGCTCCGTCACATTTGTCCTGCTTTCCAGCTTGGTGTGATTGATGGTCAGGAGGGCCTCAAACTACAAATTACCTACACTGGGTAATGACAATGGTTTCGATGGCATTTTCCTAATTTTTGCTTTTACTATTTTTTCTCTAGGCAGCAGAAAGTGGAGGGAGAGGCAAGAGTATGTCTTTTAATTACTGATTTCTAAATTCTTGGAATGAGCACAGCCTGTTTTCTTAGGATCAGACTAGAAGGCGTCATTTTACTACAGAAGAGCTAAGACTTGTCCCGAATGGATGTGGGTTTCAGCAATGCATTGTTAGCTTAAGGAATGAAGGATTTGGACTGTGTTCAGCATCTGTGCTTTACCAGGACACTCTTTATCCTTTTAGTGAGTCCCATTTGTCTGTCCTCTGTCAAGGGCTCGTGTATACCGTGCTGATTTAGTACTAACTGGGGAGATTAGAAATGCCTTGCCTGGCGCTGTCAGCTAAACCTGAATCAGTGTCTGTGTACTCTGACCCTTCTACTCAGGGAGGTTTACCCTTTGCTCTACTGCTCACTCTAATAGGCAGAAAAGCTCAGCTCACCCCACCTTTTATATAGGGGTCAGCTCCAGAAATAGCTCCTTTAACTGTCAATAGAAGCAACACGAATCCAGCAAGCAGATAGTACACAATGGCTGCTTTTAGGCCTTGGAACAAAAGAAAGTGGTTTGTCTTCACTACACAGCACGACCAATACTACTCTGTGTCATTTGTTAGAAGTTTATCATTCCTGAAAGCCAAAGCCTAGATTCCTTTACTCAGATGCCTTCCAAGTGGGAGCTGCTTGACATTGGTCATTGCTTCCACCCAGATTTATAATTTGGGTTAATTGGTCATATAGACTTACAGGTAAATATGATACTTGATATGAACCCTGGAGAGATGAGACATCTCCCAAAATGGATGGTGAAAATCTTTTTAAGAGTTATAGTATGGAGGAAGTTCCCTTGTGAAATTTTGCCTTGGAGCCTAGATTTCTAATATATGGCACTATTAGACCTCCAAAACCATGTGACCTTTAGTTGGTGGTATCATGAGTTGCTTTATCCTCTGTTCCTATCTCTCCAGATAGTAGATATTACTTTGTCTGCAGGTTACATGTCTTTCTCTTCTAGGATTTAACCTGGGCAGTATTATATACATATTTAAAACCCCAGAGCCCATAGTAGGTGCTCATCAATTGTTGAATAAATGAATGATTGAATTGAATGACCAGACAATTGAATGAATGAATGCTTGACTAAACAAACAGAGATGTGAAGCAGTAGGTGTATTTCTTTATGGTTGTGTGTAGAGAGCACCCTCACTTAGCACCTGAACAAATTACCCTTGGGAATTTATTCTGTCTCACCACCTGTACCAGCTATTCCTATAAACCCCAACCCTCCCCTAGATACATTTTGGTCGTACATTACATTTCATTTTTTATTTCTCTGCCTCCCTCTCTCCCATAATAAAAAGGAAATTAAACGATCAAATAATTGCATTAAATTAACATGAAAGGAAGATCTAATTTATCTTTTGTCTACCAAAATTCAAGGAAAAAATGAAAATTTTATCAGCTAGATCCTTTTCTCAATTGTATTTTGACTAAGAAGAAATCAAACCTTACGGGATGAGTTGTTGAGTGTTAGCAGTGATGTTGCTGAGAGATCTTTGCATTCTGTAGAACTAGTTGGTGCTACATTAAGAAATAAATTAGTGTAGTAGATAATTTTGCCATAATTTTTAAAAAGTTTTATGAAACAACCATTCAAAGTCACATGTGCAATATCTTATAATTTCTTATTTCAAAAGCACATACCTATAAGATAGTTGAAGTACATTTTGAACTTTGGACTAGTTTCTTAATACTGATCATAAATGATAAAATTTTTACTTACAAAATTATGTTTAAAAAGAGCTAATTTTAAACATTTGTGTTTTATTTTGGAGATGAATGGTCTTTTATTCCTATCTAAAAGGGTTTTAATTGCATCTTTCTCAAGGGAAGACAAATATTTAAGCTTGAGGTCATCTTTGATCGAGAAAATGAAAGAAAAGTAGACATCTCTTGTCTGTAACAATCATCTTTACAACCTATTTCTAAAGTTACATTTTAAAATCTTACTTTGGATATCTGTAATGCAGTAAATAATTTTAAGAATCTTAAAGTTACTCATTTTTACTTAAAATTTCAGATTAAGCTATTTCAAACTCACTTCTCTCCCCACTCCCCGCCAAGGCTATTTACAAATTTGTATAGTACTTTAGAGCTGTGGTCCCCAACCCCCAGGCTGTGGACTGGTACCATTCATGGCCTGTTAGGAACCAGGCCGCACAGCAGGAGGTGAGCAGCAGGCAGATGAGTGAGCTAAGCTTCATCAGTATTTACAGCTGCTCCCCATTGCTTGCATCACTGCCTGAGCTCTGCCTCCTGTCAGATCACCATTAGATTCTCATAGGAGTGTGAATCCTAGTATAAACTGTGTATAAGGGGAACCTAGGTTGTGTGCTCCTTAGAGAATCTAATGCCTGATGATCTGAGGTGGAGCTAAGGCGATAATGCTAGTGCTGGGGGGGGGGTGGCTGCAAATAACAGATTATCATTAGTAGAGAGTTTTGACTGCACAATAAATGTAATGTGCTTGAATCATCCAAAAACCATGTCTCCCCCACCCCCACCTCCATAGTTCATGGAAAAATTGTCCTCCATGAAACTGGTCCCTGGTGCCAAAAAGGTTGGGGACTACTGCCTAGAGTATGGTAATTTCCAAGTCAATACACAATCAGGATGCTTGTTAACTTATGTGATGGTGTCAGATTTGATACACATTTTGCCCATTTAGGCATTAATGATAATTGTTTCTTCAAGAAAAAGTACTTAGTGGGGAAAAAGAGGTGAAAAGTACAGTTTGATTAACTTATGATACATTTCTGATTGCATCCTTTTAACCAAAAGAGAATCATCATCAAAACAATGTATTCCTCAGAAGGCTTGAGGCATTTAACTTCTCTCAATCAAATTAGCTCAGTTTACTGCCAGTCAATAAAGTCTGCTTTGGAATGAGGATGGAAATTAAATATCTAAGAATGCAGTATACATAATAGTTAAAGAAATGCAATTACAAGTAATAAGGAGATACTATTTTGTACTTATGAAATTAACAAGGATTTGTGGAAACGAGACTACTGACTTTTGGGGAAAATACAGTGAGACAGTCACATTTGTATACTACTGGAAAGACTTTATAATGTTTGTCAGGATTCTTAAAAATATTAATGCCTTTTGATCTGTTAATTCTTGGTCTAGGATATTATTCTGAGAGAGTAATCAGACGAGAAGAAATAGTTTGTACAGTCTAAATACCCTACGTCATGCCATCGCATGGTTAATTTATGTGATTTTTATATTTTGGAATATTATGCACAGGTTAAGTAAAAGTTACAAATAATATTTACTACAAGGGAAAATATTTGCTATGTGTTAATTTTATTAAAAGTGTATATGTGCAGTAGTATTTGAATTATGTGTAGAAAAAAAGAGTAAGACCAAGAATAAATTGAAAACTGAAAGAAAATGCACCTAGATGTTTATCTTTCATTTGGCAGAACATAAGTAGATTTATTTTCTACAATGAATATATGTTACCTTTTATAATCATAAAATATTTTATTTTCAAGGATGTCATATGGCTATATTTCTTATGACATTACAATCATAGTGGCAGTGACTTGCAGGGACATTGTCTTGTATCTTCAGCATGGAAATGACAATATTTGTTTAATATTGAATGTAGCTTAACAAAAGAAAGGCAATCATAATCAACTAGGTGATTGATGCAGTCATTTCAACTTCCTATCAGATCTTTGGCTGACATGCTTTCTTAGCAAAGCTGAGGTACTTAACTAACCAAAGGGAAATGCTCACAGATGTCAGAATGAAATCCAAGTGATCACTTGTTTTGCCTTGGGCATCTGCACTTTTTGTAGAAGTAGGATTCTCAGTCTGAGACCTTTTGATAAGTAGTGATAATTCAGAAGGATTGATGCAGTCATCCTGGACTAGAGATTTCTTTTCACCACTAAGACATTTGAATGTCACTTGAATCTTAATGCTTCCACATGGTTTTCTAAAGAGTTGGGGGACTGACTAGGTAAAGTCACTGTGCCCTTTTAAGTATGTGGCCAGCTGATCTCAAGGCCTATCAAGGCTTTCAAGTAATTAGGGGGAATTGGTAAGAATTGACCTCTGTGGAGGTTGGGAAAGCAGAAATTACTTTGCTAAGGGGGTTCAGGGAGAAACATAAATGGAGCAAAGCTCTCTCTGACTTTTAAGTGGACAGAGCTAGGCTTCTGCTCTTCTTCAAGGTGTGTATGAAATAGACAACCCTTACTTTAGAATCATTATCTATGAGAGATACTGAGTCCAGGATGTGCCAAGCAAGATTCCAGACGCTCCCACAGATGAATTCACACATTCATTTATTGATCACTTGGTCTTTTAGGACCATAACTTCACCATTAATTTCTAGCTATGTAATATAGGATCAGTTAGATCAGATTCTTTCTCTAATTAATCCTAATTGCCCAGGCTTTCATGTTACCAATAAACGTCTATCCCAGTAATTCTGTCGTTCATTAGGCTTCTTCATTCCATGTTGTTCTGTGAGATTTATCAAGTGACATTGCCTATTATAGATTATCGTATAATCTATATCAAACCTATTATTCCTATCAATGGAGGATAATCTTGAATCAAAATCAGTTTTTTTCCCCTTAGAGAGTACTCTGTCAATTTCCATTAAAGGCCTTTTTTTTTTTTTTTCCAGCTGTCCAGAGATGCCTTATTAATGACTTTAATTTACTCTTTCTTCAAATTCTAATGCATGAATATCAGGGCATAAAAACATTAAATATGCTGGTTCAGCTACCACCTTTTCAAGCATTATTGGGGACCATCCTATTATAATGGGAAAATGTTTGGTATGGCTTTTGGAATGTTGATCATTTTTGTAATTATTATAGGGAGTAAAAAAATGTAGAATAAAGAATAATTTAAGTACAATTAGAAATTAAGTGAAAATAAGGTCAGTATGACCAAGAATATAATCCATAAACCTCTCCGTTTTCTATTTCTTTACTCCATGAAGGGTAAACACCAAATTATTATTTCTAAAGTGACACTTGATGATGGAAGCTTTGGTTTTCAGCAGCAATTTTATTAAGGTTTTGTGTTTTCTGGGGTTCTGGGCCTTCCAATAGCCATATATGTCTAAAGGGAGAGGAGGGGGAAATTTGGATCACCTATACTGTCAGCCTAGTGGCATTCAAGGGATATTGGATGTGTATTGAGGATATATGGGTTTATTTAAATTTAAACAGATTATTATTATTTTAATTTCAGAATATTATCAAAGTACAAACGTTTTGGTTACGTGAATTTCTTTTGCACAGTTTGAGTTAAATTTATATGTGTGCCCATCACCCAGATAGTGTGCATGAATTTACCCATCTTCTCCCCACCTCCCACCTGCTTGATTTCCGATAAGTTTTACTACTATATGTGTACATGTGTGTTGATTGATTAGTTCTAGTTTAATAGTGAGTACATGTGATGTTGGTTTTTCCATTCTTGCAATACTTAAAAGAATAGCTTCCAGTTCCATCCAGCTTGTTGCAAAAGGTATTATTGGTTCATTTTTTTTTTTTTTGGCTGAGTAGTACTCCATGGTATACATATACCAACTTTGATTAATTTAGTAATGTACTGATGGGCACTTGGGGTTGATTCCACCTCTTTGCAATTGCGGATTGTGCTGCAATAAACATGCTAGTGCTGGTGTCTTTTTGATAAAGTGACCTTTTTTCCTTTGTGTAAATACCCAGTAGTAAATATTTTCTGCAATGTAGGTACCAGTTCTTCTTTGTAGGTCCTGGCAAAATTCAGCTGTGGCACCATCTGGTCTGGGACTTTTTTGTGTTGGGAGATTTTTTTATTCCTGCTTCAATTTCATCTCTTGGTATCAATCTGTTCAGGAATTCTCTTTCTTCCTGATTGAGCCTAGGAAGGTTGTATGTTTCTAAGAATTTGTCCATTTCCTCAATGTTTTCAAGTTTATGTGCATAGAGATTTTTATAGTATTCAGAGATGATATTTTGTATTTCCATGGTATCAGTTTTTCATTTCTCCTTTTTCAATTCTGACTGAGCTCATTAGGGTCCTTTCTTTTCTGTTTCTGGTTAGCAAGGGGCCTGTCGATTTTATCTTTTCAAAAAACCAATTTTGTGTTTTCATTAATATTCTGCTTAATTCTTTTGTTATAAATTTTGTTTAGTTCCACTCTAACCTCAGTTATTTCTTTTCTTCTGCTGGGTTTGGGATTGATTTGCCTTTCCTTTCCCAGTTCCTTGAGTTGATTCATTAGATTGTTGATTTGTGATCTTTCTGTCTTTTGTATGTAGACATTTAAGGCTATGAATTTTCTTCTTCAGGCTGCTTTTGCTGAATCCCACAGATTTTGATAAGTTGTTTCCCCTTTGTCATTTAGTTTGAAGAATCTTGATTTCCATCTTAATTTCCTCCTTGAGCTAATCATCGTTGGACAGTAGATTGTTGAATTTGCATGACTTTGTGTAGAGTTGTTTCTGTTGGAATTGATTTTTAATTTTATTCCACTGCAGTCTGAGAAGAAATATGGATTAATTTCTATCTTTTAGAATTTGTTGCGACATGTTTTGTGGCCTACGATGTGATCAGTCTTAGAGAATGTTCCATGAGGTGATGAGAAGAATGTATATTCGGTAGTTTTTTGGTATTCTGTAAATGTCTGTTAGGCCCATTTATTCTAGAGTCCTGTGTAAGTCCATTGTGTCTTTGCTTATTTTCTGGTTGGATGATCTGTCCCACTTTGTGAGTGGGGTGTTGAATTCTCCAGCTAATTACATTGTTGCTGTTTTATCATTTTATTTAGGTCAAGTAGGGTTTGCTTTGTGAATCTGGGCACACCTTTGTTCAGTGCATAAATATTTAGGATTGTTATATCTTTTTGTTGAATTGTTCCCTTCATCATTATATAGTAACCATCTTTGTCTTTCTTTACTTTTACTGATTTGAAGTGTGTATTATCTGATATGAATATGGCTACACCAATTTTTTTTTTGGTTTCTATTTATAGGGAATATTGTTTTCCATCCCTTCATCTTGAGTCTGAATGAGTCCTTGTGGGTTAGGTGTGCTTCTTGGAGACAGGAGATACTTGTGTTGTATTTTTCTTTCTTTTATCCTTTCAGCCAGCCTATGTCTCTTGGGTGGGGTGTTAAAGCCATTCACATTTATTGAAAGACTTGATAACTGGGGTGGATTTCTGTTCATCCTGTTGAGTAGAACTTTATTGCTTTATTTTACCTCTTGAGCCATTGTGGTATCTGGGCTTTGACCTTTAGCTTTTGGGTGATTTAACACTGATAGGTTTCTGTTGTGCTGATCCCTGTGTAATACAGTTCTGAGTACTTCCTGCAGGGCAGGTCTGGTGTTAACAAATTTCCTCACTGTTTGCTTGTCTGAGAAAGTCTTACTTCTCTCTCATATAAGAAACTTAGTTTTGCAGGATACAGAATTCTTGGCTGGCCATTATTCTTTTTGAGAAGACTGAGAATGGGACCCCAGTCTCTTCTGGCTTGTAAGGTCTCAGTTGAGAAACCTGCAGTTAGTTTGATGGGTTTACCTTTGTTATGTTACCTGATGCTTTCACCTTGAGGCTTGTAGAAGTGCCCATTTCATGTTTACTTTGGCCAGTCTGTATGAGTATGTGTCATGGTGATTGCCTCTTTGCGATGACTCTCCTAGGAGTCCTCTGAACTTCTTACACCTGGTTATCTAGATTTCTAGCAAGGCCAGGGAAATTTTTCTCAGTTATTCCCTCAAATATTTTCCAGCCCTTGGGTATTTTCTTCTTTGCCCCAGGCATGCCTATGATTCTTATGTTGGGCCTCTTTACATAATCCCGTATTTCTTGTAAGCTTTGTTTGTTCCTCTTAATTCTCTGTTCTTTCTCTTTAACTGACATGTTTAACTCAAAGGTGTTGTCTTCGAGCTCTGAGATTCTTTCTTCTACCTGATCTAGTCTATTGTTAAGGCTTTCCACTGTGTTTTGTATTTCCTTGAATGAATTTTTCATTTTCAGAAGTTCTGATTTTTTTTTTTAATAATTTGTTTTCCTCAGTAAAGTTTTCATTCATTTCCTGCGTTGTTTTATGGTTGGTTTGTGTTGTGTTTTTATTTTCTGTTGTTCACTGAGCTTCCTTGCAATCCATATTCAGGATTCTTCATCTGTCATTTCAATCTTTTTGTTCTGGTTGGTAGCCATTGGTAAGGAGTTACTGTTTTCTTTTGGGGCTGTTCTTTCTCTCTGATTTTTCATGTATGTGAAGTTATTTCGCTGATTCCTTCTCATCTGGTCTCTTGGTTGAGACCTGGGGGTGCTAGGCCTGGCTTATGGGCCTGTCTCTGGGTCCCCAAAGATTGATCCCTGAGCGTGCCAGGGAGAGGCATGCTGGTCCTGAGTTGCCTAAGGGTGTTCAAGCAGGTTTTATGAATCTCCTGGGTTACTTCTGACTTGGTGTTCTCCCCTCTATCTATCATTGTGTAGTGAGTTAGGTCCCCCAGCTTAATCTCCGAGATGCTGGTTGGTACTTGTGAGTATGAATCAGCTGTTCCCTGTTTGCTTGAGTTGGAAGCAGCTGTGCTTAGTTATGGAGTTGTTCCCGTCATTGATTGAAGTTTGTGTGGAAGAGTTAGTTGCCCTGATGGTCTTCTGTGCCTGTGGTAAGCTCTGGTTCCCCCCCTGGGGCACATGAATGCCCTAAGCTTTAGGAGGGACCCTGTAGCTCCCAGGGGGTTGCTTGATCTCTGTTCCCTCTGAGGTGGGGGGAAGAGCAAGAGAAATCGTGGATGGATTAGGAGAGCCTTAGAAGCTTCGCATGCCTTGGCCGGGCTCAGAGGTTGCTTATCTGTCCACTAGGGGGAGCCACTGGTATGAAGTAAAGGGCAATCTCTCCAAGCCAGGATGGCTGTTCCTGAGGGAGGGGCCTAATGGCTTGAGGACTAAGGCCCCAGGCCAGGTTCTTTCTGCCCATGTTCACTAGGGCAGTTTCTCTGTGGGGCTGGCTAAATGCCCTTCTTATTCACTCCTTGGAACTCCATAGTACTCTCCCATCATCGGGCGGATCAGGCCGCCCGAGACCATGTGTCTTACCCACTATTGCGTGTCTCTGTGGGACGCTGGGTTGGGTGATCCCCAGTTGTGCACACCCGTTCCACCACAAGACCCCAAGGGGAGAGAGGTTGGCCTCTCTGTCCAGAGGGGCCTCTGCCAGGGGAGAAGCAGATGCTTATAGGCTTCCTGGCTAAAGCTGCAATTCCTATTGTAATGCGTGGGGGTAGGGGCTGCTGCTCCCTTTCAGCCTGTGCAGTGGAGGCATTCAGTTGTTATGGGATCTGGGTGCTAGGCTAATTGACTCTGAGTGCTGCACCCCTATCCAATATGGTGGTTCTCCAGCAAGGGTGGGGGATGGGCACACTCGCAGATCTCTGTTCCTCCACACCCCTCCACACTCTCTCCTTCGATATGTCTGTGAGGGCTTCCTCTTCCCCAATCTGGGAGTAAGACTTCTCCCCTGCGTCTCCCTGCACCGCTCTTGTGTCCAGACTTCACTGGGTCCAGCCCGCTTATCTAAGCCGCCAGTGTGTGATCCCACAAAACACCAGCGGGCAGGAAGCTCACAAATTGCGGCCACCCTGTTCTCAGTGGCTGGCTCCTTCAGGAACGTGTACCCCTGTAGAAAAGCAGCTGTTGTGTGCTGCTCGGTTCATGGGGGGCGGGGCTCGATTACCTGCCTGCCTGAGCTAAAATTACTTTCTCTAATGCCGTAATTGAAGGAGGTGCAGAGGAGGAAGAGTATAGGTGTAAGAAAGCCAGAACTCTGATCTCTTGTGGCACTCTTCCAAAGAGTGTCCCTTTTGAATACCCAAAGTTCTGGGGTTTGCTGGTTTACCCCACTATTCCTGTTTAGCTGCCATGCCTGGGTTCATGGAGGGTGGAAGCGCCTCCAATATGTTTTGTGTCCCACTGTTTACCAAAAGTACCTAGGTGGGGGAGGGGAAGGCCCTTTTACCCTTTAACTGGGCTCCGAGCATCTCTGGGTTGGTTCCGTGCCGCTGTCATTTCCTCTCTATTTTCTTCTTTCTCAGCTTTGCAGTTTTTCTTGGTTGGTTCCCAAGACGTCTCTGTTGTCTCTCCCTGTGATCGACAATTGCTCTCCTCTCCTCAGTCCAGTATTCTACCTTCCAGCTGGAATGATCTGACTAGCAATGTCTCCAGTTGGCTATCTTGGCTGATCTCCAGAACAGGGAGTATTTAAATGGGACAGAAATTCACCACATACAGTAGAAAGCTTTAAGACTTGAGAATGTGAACGCTTTCAAAAAAATTTTTTTAAACAATGTAGATTATTTTAAATTAAATACTTCCTTGATGCAGATAGAAGGACTCTTAAGTCCTTTCTAGGTTTCTTCTGGACGCAATGATCTATAATAAATGCACTGTTTTGGTTAAATGATCAATTAACTTGAGCTTTCTTTCATCTGCTCAGAAACCACTGTCTGAGGAATGTAATTCCATTTGGGAATTCTGCCCAGAAGCTCTCATAGAGTTTTCATACAAATGAGTGCCTCACTTCACAGCTCTTCTGTTTCTCTGTAGGGGTGGAGGAAGGAGAGAGCCTTATGTGCAGTCTGGTCAACCAAGAGGAAGGAGATGCTGGTACCTGGTCTGGGGTCCTAGGTGACAGCATACCCTCATGCCTTCACTTTGAATGCACCTTTGTGGCTCTCCTTCATTTCTGGGGAACAATGATGATGGTTCTTGATTATATACAGTGTTAACTATTCTCTATGATGTGAGGAACTCCTGCCCTATCCCTCTCCCTCTCCCACCACCAGAGATGTCACAGAGAAAGTGCGTATCGTCAACACAGTGGTGGGGAAAAAAATGGGTTCTCATTTTAGCAGGTGACTTGGTGGTGGTTGGTTTTTAGCCAGCTTTTTTTCATATTGGCTTGTTGCTATAGGGTCTGATGCTGGCAGATTACAACTCTGTAGCTAGTCATTTTCGATTTATTCGAACCTATTTCTCCAGTCTACTGAGCTTTCACTGGCTAGCATCAATTCAGACACATTGCAATTCCTCAGAATCTCTATCCCCATCAGATGGTTCGATCTATGAGAAATTTAGCTAGAGGCGTTTAGACAAAAAAGAAATATTGTGGCTAGGGAAGCATTTAAGTTAGAGGAGGCAGCCAGGGCTGTTTTATTACTTAGGCCTATGTCACCTGTGATGACCCATGAGAGCAGAGAATATTGATCGCTTGTCACTCAAGGCATTCAGCAGATTGCATTGACAAAGCTTGGCAGGTCTCTAATAGCAGGGTTACTGGCCTTGGCTGTGGCCCAAGGGAAAACTGTGCAGGCCCTATTACTTGGCGGCCTTTAACTCTTATAGAAATGGGAGAGAACACTGACAAAAGTGAAGACATGATTTTACGGTTACAAATGATTTTTCCTGCTTCCTTTCTTCTCTCCCTTTTTAATTTCTCTTTTCTTCTCTTCCTTTCTCTCTTACCTTCCCTTCCTGATCCCTGCCAGCCCCTCCTTTCTTATAGACAATCATGACAGTATTATTTTTCTAGCATAAAAATCAGAGTGTGGAATAGAGAAAGCTTAGCAAGCCTAGCATGAGGTCTAAGTTACTCTCTTCTTTTAGGACAGCTTGTACTGTACCACATAGTTTCAGCTGGTGGAATGCATGTGTGTGTATATACAGTACTTGAACTTACTTGATGTTTAGTTCATTCACAGCTGTTGTTCTCTACTAGAATAAGAACTGCAACTTCATGACAGATGTGTTTCTCCCCATCTCTATTCCCTGGTAGCCAGCCTCAGTTCAAGCCTTGACCTTACACAGTTCCAAGGTCCAGATGAAAGTAATGAGCTGGCATCAGAGAGATAATCACACTGATTCAAAACAGGAATGATTTTAAAGAATGATAAAGAGGATTCTATCTTTCTCAGACACTACCTGATTTATCCAAGGATTCAAATCATCGCCATTAATGCCATTTTTATTACTAAGATAGTTTGACCTTCACTGGGATGCTGTTCTGTAATAAGTGCTTCTGCATTGCTGCCCTTTGCTTTTTGAAACATTCTTTGGATTTTCTGTGTACCTTTCTTCAAAAAAATCATCTTAGTTATCTCCTTTGTCTCTCTGAGGGTGAGAAAGACAAATACAATTACCCCCATTTCAAAGAAAAGTAAATTGATGTATAAATGTTCTAATCACAAGTGATTTTGATATAGTTTTAATTTAATGTTCTCATTAAAATTTCTAGTCTTTTAGAAAATCAAGTATGAACAGATAAAGATCATGCTTGCTTTCTCATTCTTTTCTTTTCTTTTGGCTGGCCATTATTATTCTCTGTTTAATTACACGCATAATCCTTGGTAGAAACAAGGCTTCTGATCTTTGCAAAGGTTCTTCTCTTCTAAATATCTGCATTTGTGTCTAGAATGGACTACCTGGCTCTTATTTTCTAGATTCTCAAGAAGGATAGGCCAAGCCATGAATATTGGGCATTTCATTGACTTTGCATTGATTTTCCAACATTTTGGTACAGATGAATTATGTGTTATTGGCAGGATCATGTAATCTCTCTGAGCTTCAGTTTCTTCATTTGTCAAATGGAAACTAATATTGCCTGTCAAAAATTAATGAATTAATATGGTATGTGAATTATATCTCAGTAAAACATGAATTGTGTTATGATTCTAGAATAGGCATTCCTTCCTTTCTTTCCTTCCTCCTTGTACAACTAAAGGTCCACAAAGGCAGATTGAGAACTGCCATCTAGACCCATATTTGAAGAATAGGTAGCACTACTGGAGACAGAAATGTGGAAGTGTTGCAAGTGGCTGTGGGCCTATTAATATTCTATAGCACTTTGAGCCACTTTGAATTAAAATATTTACCTGTGAAAGGTTTTATAATTCATGTGACCTGAAATAATTTATACCTAATTAGATTTTGTCAACTGAATAATTCCATCTCATGTTGTTTCCACAGAATAATTTAAGCAACTGCATTTTATCCTCAAAATAGCTGTAAATGTCAAATTGATTTTGTTGACATGATCAACATGTAGAAGAGCTACTTGGCAGAATTGTTTGTCAACTGAATATATTATGGATCCCTACAAATGTGTAGATTGATTATGGTTTAGTTGACTTTTGCAGTTTTTTGCTTTATTGGAAAGAAGTCACTGGTAATGGTTACAAAAGTATTATGGCATTTCTGCCCATCTGGTTGAAGACTCTTTGATATCTGAAAGTTTCCCCTTCCATTTCATTATATATACAGTGTCTCTCCCTTTGGGAGCTATCTTTTTATCTATGTGAGACTGGATGCCATGTAACTGCTTTGTTGTTTGTTATATTCCTCATTAATATCATGGGGCTCTTAGTTGACACTGGCCATATATAAATTATTGCTAAGTTTCACTCTATTTATTTTGGATTGTTCCTTTCACTTGGAGAGCCTCTCTGTCCCCCTTCTTTGAAACCCTGTCCAAGACTAGTATCCTTGTAGTTTATTTCTCACTCAAGTTATCCCATTTGTTCCAAAATTCCTTCTCTGTCACCCGCTGTTGTGTCCAGCATTCCAGCTACTAATGTTGAAGTCCTGTCATCTGAATCTTTAGCTTAACCCTTGTCTCATCATGGCACATATAGAAAATGATACTATTATATAGCACACTAAAATAAACAGGCAAGACTTCTCGTTGCTGGAGGCAGCTGGCTGAGAGGCCTTGACCTGCCTTAAATAGGAGGGGATGATAGGTTGGCATGCACACTGTACTTACTGTTTTGGCTTAACCAATCTCCGAACTATTATTTTTTATTTTTTTATAGACAGAGCCTTGTTCTGTCACCTGCAATGGAAACAATCATAGCTCACTATAACCTCCAATTCCTAGGGTCAAGCAATCCTCCTGCCTTGGCCTCCCAAAGTGCTGGGATTATAGAGGTGAGCCACCACACCCTGCCAATCTCCAAATTAGATCTAGTCTTGGCAGGTAATAGAAATTCACTCATTTGGTATTATCTGGAATAAATCTCCTGTTTTGAGCTCAGCATTTCATGTAGTGTAAGGATATCTCTGAGCCTTCCTCCAGATTATTCCCACTGAGTCTAGTCATTAGATAGTTTAGACTTATACTTTTGATGTCTTGGGGTGATGACCCCTTACCTTTGCTAATCTTTCTCCCAAGGGAATAAACCTGTATTTTGCCTTCAGCTTCTGCTTAGGAGCTTACTTCATCCAAAGCAATTCCCCTCCTGCTGGACATCAAAGGACTGCTTTTCCATTGGCAACAATGGAAACACATCTCAGAAACTACCGTTGACTACTTGTGCTCCTACAACAATATCGAATTCTTAAGAGAGTGAACCAGTGTCACCCTTGATTTAGACTTTCCGTTTTAGACTCCTTGGGAAGGATATTCCAGTGCAGAGTTGGCCTCTGTACCCTGATTATGTCTCCTTTTAGTTTTCTCCGATTTCTTTGCTGACCTGACATTCGTTGATGCCTTGCAGCAAAAGGTACTTAATATTGGGTGTGCTCTATGAATATGTTAACTACATGTATTCTGTGAAAATATGAACTGCAGATACAAATATGACAGTATATGCCATAGAATTCATTGCTAAAAGGCAATATATATTCAGTATCCTCAATATATAAATTCAAAAAGGGTCTGAATACTTTTGATATTCATAAGGAAGAAGAAAGTGAATTTTAGAAACTATACACCGATTAGTTTGATGTCAACTCAGAAAAGATTCTAGAAGATGTTACTAATGAATGCTTTCTGAGGGCTTAGTAAAAGAAGTAGTCATCATTGGGAACCAATGTCTATTCACTTAAAATATTATGCCATATTATGTATTCTTTCCTTCACAAAAGGGATTGACATACTTCTCCTATGTATAGCCAAATAATAAATATTTTAGGCTTTTTGGGCCACACAGCCTCTGTTACAGTTACTCAACTCTGCCACTGTAGCATGAAAGCAGCCATAGACAGTATGTAAATGGATGGATATGTCTGTGTTCCAATAAAATTTTATTTATAAACACAGGTAGTAAGCTGATTTGGCTCATGGGCCACTGTTTACGAACCACTGCTTTAGAAGAATATCTTAGATAATGTATACCTAAAAGCCTGCAATCAATTTTATAAAGCCTTGCACAAAATCTGTGTGGAAGACACAGAAAAGTCTGAGGTTAATAATAGCATACAGTAAGTCCTCACTTAACATCATCAACAGGTTCTTGCAAATTGCGACTTTAAGCAAAATAACACAATGAAATTGTTTTTTTTCCTCATCAACATTATAACAAAAAGGTGTTGAATGAAAAGACGTTATTCCAGGACTTGCTGTGTATCACCACGCTTAAAGTAGCAGTTTCCAAGTACTTAGTGATGATGTTAAGTGAGGACTTACTGTAGTTAGGCAGAATTATAACAGGCTGATTAATTAGGCGAACATGAGTAATGGTCTGTGGTTTGCACACCACAGGCTGTGATCTTGATTCATTTTTGTCAACATTTTTATTTATAACTTGACTGAGGTTGGGATTAACTTGTGAAACAAGTACATGGGTAGCCTGATTCAGAGAGAGATCACTTTACACTTTGGGTGACAGGAATAAGATCCCAAAAGGTCTTAGGTTGGAACAGTAGCTCAAATCTAGCAGGCTAAAATATTAAAAAGAGATAGATGTGAAATCCTATGTTTGAAGCTGAAAATGTATTTTGACAGTACAAATATGGATCATGAAAACATAGTCGAATAGCAGCCTGTTTGAACAAAGCTAAGGGAGTATTCCAATTAGAGTGCATGCAGAGAAAGTTATCCAGATGGTTGAAGGGATTCAGAATCATGTCCTATTAGAAATGGTTGACAGAACTGTAGATATTTAGCCTGGAGGGATATATGATAACTGTCTTCAATTATTTAAAGGGCTGTCATGTAGAAGAGGAATTGGACTTATTCTAGGGGATCCCAGAGGACACAGGGAGGAGCAGTGGGTAGAAGATACAGGTAGATCCAATATATAATCTAACAATTTGAGCTGTCCAAAAGAGGGGCAGGCTTTATTTGGAGGGCTTAAGTCACTGGGAATATCATAGACACCTGTTGCTGACCTTACAGGAATGTTATGAGAGAATATTACCTTTGACTCATGATTGGATGAGGTGGACCCTATGGGCACTTCCAATTCTGAGAGTTCATAAGACTTAGGCCCAGGAAGAATGTGCTATGTCCTCTCTCCTAGCAATTGGCAAAACTCAAACCCATATGTTTTGAGTCTCCTGCCCTGTTTATATGGTTGAAATGCTGAATGTACACAATACTCCTTATGTGTATCTGTGCCTGTCATCTTTATGTGATTGGTCGAAGACCCTGTCACATTCACCTTTGTAATCTCACAAAGCCTAACAAATGCTTTGTATATATTACAAATAAAGTAAGTGTTTATTGAGCTAAAGTGAGTTGAATAACAACTCAGACACATCCAAATGTCTTTCCTTTACCGATCCTGGTTTCATAATGAAAGCCCTTGGAAGGTGATCAGAAATCATACCTGTGAATTCCTAATAGATTGGTGATGCATACGCAACAGCTCTGTACTCCTGTTTTTCTCTGTGGCACACACACAAATGCCAACACTTCACCAGCAGTGAGAAGGGTCAGGCTGCTCTGTCTGACCAGGATTGTTTTTCCTCTCCTGATTGGTTATGCATTGTCCCTTTTTTACTTTCCTGCTTCCTTTGCAGGCATCCATGCTAAATTAAACTCCAGCCCCGTGGATGTCTGGAATATATTTTTCAGTCTTGGATGTCTGGAATATATTTTCCAGTCTTCTGAATACTAGTACCCTAAAGTAGTCATCTGTTGTCATCATAATTCTGGAAAATTGAATGCTGAGATTGACAGTGGATCTGCCAGGACTCATTCTTTGATGTTTTGTACTTGGACAAGTGGGCAGGCAGCATGGCGCATTTATGACCTAGTAGTGAGGGTCAGGCATATGGTAGGTGGTCAGTGAATATTTGTTTGCTTTAGTAGGACTCTGGTTAGCCCTTACAGTAGTTCCCCTTATCCATGGGGAGTATGTTCCAAGACCTCTAGTAGATGCCTAAAACTATATAGTACTGAACCCTCTTTATACTATGTTTTTGTTTTTTTTTTTTTTCTTTTCAGTCCAATGACCAAGACAGCTACTAAGTGACTAATGGGCATATACACATATAGACAGCGTGGATATGCTAGACAAAGGGATGATTTACATCCCGAGCAAGACAGAGTGAGATGGCACGATATTCCATTTTGCTACTCAGAACAATGTGCAGTTTAAAACTTATGAATTGTTTATTTCTAGAATTTTCCATTTACTATTCTTGGACTCTGGTTGACCAAGGGTAACTAAAACCATAGATAAATGGGGACGACTGTACCCCTGTTTTAACCTAATGAAGTCAAGTTTCGTTGTTCCTCAAGGCAGTATTTTTTTCCTCTTTTGTGCCTACCATGCTCTACCTGCCATGTGTTTTTATTTTCTGTGCCATTTTCTGGCTATGTGGATAATATGTTTTAATAAGGTGAAAGAATGATCAGTATATAGTAATTGAATCTCTTCCACTATCAAATTCCACTCCCCCACTTGAGGAAGAAAGGAAAAAAAGAAGAAAGGAGAGAGAGGGAGGAAGTGGGGGAGGAGGGAAAAAAGAAAGGAAGTGGTGGGGAAAGTAGAGAATGAGAGAAGCATCCTGTTATGCACTGAGAAGGCTTTGGTATTGAAGGATTTTGGCTTCGTTAATATAATATAAGTTGTATGTCCCTTTGTGTAAATTCTGATCTGTTTTCATTGTATTTTGTGGGTAGGAGTTAAGAGAGCTTTCAGATACACCTGTATTAGAAAATAAAATAACTATTAACATCAGGACTATTCTTTGCTTTTTTTCCGCCTTCGATCTCTTGGCTCAATTGGTAGAAAACATGGAGTACTGGTGCCAGGGTTAGCTTTGCCTGAAGGAAGGTTCTGTTTGCCAGTCCTTCTGCAAATTCATAACCATCAAGGAAGACAGCCTGGTTGTGAACGACGTTGTGGGTTGCATAGCTCTGTATACACCTTATACACAATAGGAAGAACCCAGATACCATTTATGAATGATAATGAGGAAAGGATTGCACTTTGGTGTGCTGGAACTGGTTTTTAATACCTTCTAAGAACCAGTTGTTGAATTTTTAGGAATTGTGTGAGCTAGTTGTTAAACACAACCTTTATTAAAAATTAAGTTATCTAAACTTATCTGTGCTTTTAATATAATTTACTTAATTGTAATCAATCTTCAGAACTCATCACTTCTTCATTAGTTGCTACCTTTTACTATAATCTATGACCTGGCAGTTAATTTATATCTCTTATATGGTAGAAATACTACGTCATGGTGTACTATTGAGCCTCTCCTATATCTGCATTCAGTAACATCACTTTAGTAGCTTGAAATCAACCATGGTGGGAGTATTTGCACCACAGAAATTGGTAGAAAATATGTCTTAGTCTGTTTTGTGCTGCTGTAACAGAATACCACAAACTGGGTGATTTGTGAACAATTGAAGTTTATTTGGCTCACAGTTCTGGAGGTCCGAAAGTCCAGGATCAAGGGACTGCATCTGGTGAATGCCTTCTTGCTGTGTTACAACATGGCAGAAGACATCACATGGCTAGAGAGTGTGCTCGAGAGAGTTCAAATGCACAACCTGAAACCCTTTATAATCAGCATTAGTCCATTCATGAGGGTGTAGCCCTCATGTCCTAAACAACTGCCATTAGGCCCCACTTCCCATCACTTGCACTGGAGATTAAGTTTCCAACACATGCTTTGTGGGGGATACATTCAGTCCATAGCACAGTATAAATCCAAATTTAATCTTTTGTTTTGTTGGTTGTCTGGGCTTTAAAAAAGTGATAGAGAAAATGTTATTAATACAGATTAAATTTAAAAGCATGTTTATCTGTATCCATTACATTGTGGATAGTAAATAGACAATAGATAAAAAATATAGAAATGTCTTCTTGTATTTTAAAACTATTTCCAGCTCAAAGAAGTTATTCATGTCTTTGACCAATGAAGTTATTTCTGTCATTTGTGTCATAGTTGTTCCACTTTCATTTTCCTGGTTCAGAAATGTCAACCAAGTTTTACATTAGAATTATATTAATACTCATTCTTCAAATGCACCAGAGGTTGCCTGTGAATATGAGAGTTCCATGTATTTCAGCAGAAGTCTTCTGTGAGCATCGATTACCTGTTTGATTGGAATTTACAATAAAGTTTATTGTGTGCTTTGTTATTGTTTCTAAATTATTTGCTATACATAATTTATATCAGTAAAATTCATAATAAATATATGTACATATATACATACATACATCTTTACCCAGGGACCTGGTTGTTAAGTATTATCAGAATACCACTGGTTAAAATCCAAATGGGAATTAATCTCTGTGCCTTAGGTTAGTGATAATCTTGTCTGAATAGTGAGATTTTTACCTTCGGCATAGCAAGAGGGTCAAATAATATAGGAAACCTTCCTGATTACAGGATATGAAGACAGGATTTTAAATGCCACCAACCATAGACCACTTGAAGTCAACAAAGTGTTTTGGGATTTTAAATCATGCCCACTGTGTTTAAAAGAACATTAGAGGGTGTTGAGGAGAGGTGTTAAATATCATTAGATCCTCAGCAAGGCTTTAGAATCCAACACATTGAAAGATAATTGAATGAGGAGGAGCTTTAAACACAAAGCAGGCAATTTGGTTATCCAGAGCATTTATGTCAAGGAGCAAATTTTGAGGATTTATCTATTTGTGGTTTTCTCTCAGAGTCTAATCCATGTGGAGTACAGAGTGGTGGTAGGGTGAAGGCTAGCCTCTATTTTGCATTGCTCTGAGAAGTAATGCAATAATGGGAGAAATTTGGTGCCCTAGACACATTGTTATTAATATACATGAAAAATCTTGAAATATGATAGTGATTTTTTTAGAAATCAGATTAGAAATTTGAAGCAGAATGCTCTTTTGTCACTTTCTACTTAATCAGCTATAAGACAGCTCAAGGAAAAATATAGTTTTGTGAGAGATTTTTGGTTTTAAAAAAAGAGGTATTTTTATTCATTGTTTAGACTCAGTGTTAAGGAATATTTTGTTTAACTTAGTGTTTAACTAGAAACAAAATGTGCTTGCTGAAGTTTATAGGTAGAATTGGTAGGTGATGTAATAACTTTGAAAGTCAGTTTTAGTAGGTGGAAATCAGAATTTTGTTAACGGAATAGGAAATGTGAAGAATGAAAATCCAGTTGATTCAAGTTAATGTTAACAGTCAGGAAAGAAAAAAAGTTGGTAAGTTGTTTTGTGACATTTACATCTGTGTGTTTAAAAATTTCAGCTCATGTGGTTTTGTGTTATGTGTTTGCTTTGTGTGTCTGTGTGTGAAAGGGAGAAGTATTACCAACATTATAGTTCCCTATGTCCAAGATACACTCCAAAATTAATTTTATTAATCCTAATAAGGACTAAGAATGTAAGTATGGAAATAAAATGACTTTCCAATCCTGTGTTGACTACATGCCTAAAATGTTGATTTGCTAATACCTGGTACTTCCAAATTAAATTTTATGGTATATGGATGATTTATTGTAATCTCCTACAAGGAAATTCATTTCAAAAACTTTTTCAAAGTCATCCTAAGAGTTCAGGAGAGGGGAGCATTTCTAATTCAAAACAGGAGTCAGGCTAAGATCACATGTCTCCCAAGAGGAAAGAGGGAGGTTTTACTTGTTGCATATGTTTTTAAAATATTTATAGATACAGCTGGACTGTTAGTACTTTACTTCTGGTTTTAATGATGGCATTCCCAAAGGTCTAAAATTGTTCCAAACAGTCTGAACTGTGTCTGAAGTTCAAGAACAGTATATGGTTGGTCTAAAGACTTTAATCCGAGTTGGAAACTTTGAATGGGAAAGCTGGCCTTTTTAGTCTTTTGTTTCTTGAACTTTCTGTTAACAAAATGCCTCCTTACCTCCTATTCAGCCCTTAACCAACTGCAGACTGACTTTGGTCTTCTCTACTAAAGCATTTTTTTTTAATATAAAGTCATTAGTAAATTCCTAAGTCATAAAATTGAGTGATTTTATTTATATCCCATCCATCCAATCACCAGTCATTTTATTCAGTGCCTACTGTGTGACTTGATGCTAAGGATATATTAGTAAACAAGGCAGACATATTCCTGTACATTGTGGAGTTTTCAGTTTTCTGACACTGTTGACCTTCCTTCCTCAAACTTCCTGAATTCACTAATCACTAGTTACAGTTTAGCTTTTAAATTTAAGTCTGTGAAATTTAAGTTAGTGAAGTCACTATTAGTTCTTTTAATGCTGACTTCCCCCCATGATTTTACTTCTGGGCCTCTCTGCTTGATTATTGATTTTCTTGATACTTTCTGGGTGATTTCATATGGTCAAGGCTTTCCGATCATTGTCTGCCTATACAACAGTGTTAAGAAGTCCTGAGGGAAGCCAAAAGTCTTCTCTCACCTCTTCCTTCCTGAGTGGGCACCTCCTTCAGTTGGAAAACCATCAGCAGCAGCTTCCTTCATCATGGTGGAGGAGGCACTGAAGTGTGTATCTTGTAAGAAGATGACAGCTAGGACAAGCTGCTTCTATCTACGTTAGCCAGAAGATTAAATTTTCAAATTTGTATTTTTAAAAATTACACCCATGTGTCCAGGAATTTGAGACCAGCCTAAGAAACATAGTGAGACCCCATCTCTAAAGATAAAAAATAATAATAATAATAAATAAAAGTATAATGTGCAATCTTTTTTCTTGGGTAAATACCTAGGAGTGGACTGGCTAGATTATGTACTAGGTATATGTGAAACATTTTAAGAAACTGCCAAACAATAATCAAAAGTGGTTGTACCATTTTATATGCTCCCCCAGCAGTGTGTGAGAGTTCCTTTGTTTCCCTGTCCTCTCTAATACTTGTTATGGTTGGTCTTTCTCATTTTTGCCATTCTAATCGGTGTATAATGGTATCTCATTGTGGTTTTGAGTTGCATTTCACTAATGAATAGTGATGTTGAACATCTTTTCATATATTTGTCATCTATATATCTTCTTTGGTGAGCTATATCTGTTCAGATCTTTTGCCCATTTTTAAAAATTACATTCTTTATTTTCTTACTGAGAATCAAGAGTTCTTTATTCTGAATATAAGGACTTTAATATGCAAATATTTGCTCTCAGTTTGTGGCTTGTCTTTGTTCTCTTAACAGTGTCTTTCAAGAGCAAAAGTTTCAAATTTTGATGAATATGATTTGTCAGTTTATTTTTATGGATCATCCTTTTGGTGTTATAGCTAAGAAATAGTTTATAATCCAAGGTTACAAGGTTTTCCCCCTGCTTTATTCTGGAGCAGTTACAGTTTTAGCTTTTAAATGTAAGTCTGTGATCCATTTTGATTCCATTTTTGTAAATGAAGTGAGATACCTATTGAATTCATTTAATTTTCCATGTCTCTATACAATTTTTCCAGCACCATTTGTTAAAAAAGACTGTCCTTCCCCAACCCCCACCTCCAAATTACCTGTTCATATTTGCCAAAAATCAGTCGTCTATTGTGGTCTAATTCTGAAGTCTCAAGTCTGTTCTAACAATTTGTCTATCTTGGGGTCACCAAACCAAGGCCCCATTGATCTATGTATACAACAAGTAAAACTCACAACTTGTTTTTGTATTGCCTGTGAGTTAAGGGTGGTTTTTTATTTCTAAAGGAATGTAAAACCAAAAAAAGAATAAAATGTGACAGAGACCTTGTATGTCCTGAAAAGCTTAAATATTTACTATCTGGACCATCTCAGAAAAAAAATTTTCTCTGATATATCTTGACACCAGTGCCACATGTTTTGATTACTATAGCTTTGTAATATATTGAAATCAAGTAATGTTAGTCTTCCAACTTTGTTCTTCTTTTCAAAGTTATTTTAGCTATTCTTGGTCCTTTGGATTTCTATATGAATTTTAGAATCACTTTATAAATTTCTTCCAAAAAAAAACCTGCCACAATTTTTATTTAGATTGTATTGAGTCTGTATATCAATTTTAGAAAAATTGATATCTTAAGAATTTTGAGTCTTTTAACTTATGTACACATTGTGCATTTTTGATTATTTAGGTTTTCTTTAATTTCTCTCAGAAATGTTTTGTAGTTTTCAGTGTACAACTCTTTCACATCGTTTGTCAGATTTATCCCTATGCATTTTCGATGACATCGTAAATGACATTGTTTTATAAATTTGAATTTCTAATTGTTCCTTGCTAGTATATAAATATATAATTAATTATTTATATTTATCATGTATCTTGTAATATTGGTAAACTCCCTCATTAGTGTTAGTAGCTCTTGTGAATTCATTTATTTGTGCACATAGTTGATAATGTCAATGATGAATAAATACAATTTTAGTTCTTTCATACTATTTCATTCCTTTTTACTTGGATTATTGCACTGGCTAGAATCTCCAGTACAATGTTACATAGAAGTGGTGAGAGTGGATATTCTTTTTTTTTTTTTTTTTTAAACTGATCTTAGGGGAAAGCATTTGGTTATCCACCATTATTTATGATGTTAGCTGAAGGTTTTTTATAGATGCCCTTTATCAGATTGAAGCAGTTCCTTTCTATTTCTTACTTGCTGAGAGTTTTTATCAGCAATGGATGTTAGATTTTTGTTAAATGCTATTTCTGAATCTATTGAAATGATCGTATGATTTTTTTTTTGTTTTTAATTTCTTAATATGGTGAACTTTGGTGATTGATTTTCAGATGTTTAACTCTTTATCCTGGGGATAAGCACCACTCCATCTAATGTATTATTTCTTAATATACTGTTGAATACAATTCTTCTGTAGTTTTCTTTTCTTTCAGTGTCTTTGGTTTTGATATCAGGGCAATTCTGGCATTATAGAATAAGTTGAGAAGTATTCTTTTCTCTCTAGTTTTCTGAAAGACTTTGTGTTTGGTAGGATTTATCAGTGAATCCCTTGGGTACAGAGTTTTCTTTGTGGGACATTTTTAACTTCAAATTCAATTTATTTAATTGATAAAGGGCTATTCAGGTTTTCTGTTCCTTCTTAAGTGATATTTAGTAGATTGTATCTTTTGAGGGATTTATCCATTTCATCTGAGCTATCAAATTTATTGACATTATTGGTAGAATTTTCACAATATTTCTTTATTTGTTTAATATTTCTAAATTCTGTACTTTGTGATCTTTCTCATTCTTCATAGTGATAATTCATGTCTGTTTTTTTTCCTGATCAGTCTGGCTATAGAGGTCTATCAATTTCATTGATGTACTCAAAGGGCTAACTTTTGGTTTTATTCATATTCTTTATTGCCTTTTACTTTTCTATTTTATTGTTTTCTACTCCTAGATTTACTATTTCTTTTATACTATAATACTTACTTTTGTTTTTATTTGTTCTTTGTTTTTTAGTTTCTTATGGTAGAAGTGATACCTTTTTTGTTTTCTAATACAGTTTAATGTTATATCCCCTTTAAGTACTATTTTTGGTTCATCTTACACATTTTGATAGGCTCTGTTATTGTTTTCATCCAGTACAAAATACTTTCTAATTTTCCTTTTAATACCATTATGGTCAGAGAATATACTTTGTATCACTTGAATACTTTTAAATTTATCAAGACTTGATTATGACCTAGGCATGGTTATCTTGTCAACATTCCACGTGTGCTTAAAAACAATGTGGTTTTGCTGCTGTTGGATAACATGCTCTGTAAATGTCAATTATGGTTGATAGTGTTCTTTAAATCTTTTATATCCTTTTTGATTATTCTATCAATTATTAAGGAATGAGTATTGAAATCTCTGACTATAATTGTGAATTTTTCTGTTTCTCCTTTTAGTTCTATCAGTTTTTGCTTCATTTATTTTGAATTTTTGTTATTAGGTATATAAACATTTAAGATTGTTATGTTCTCTTGATGGATTGAGTACTCTATTATGAAATATTTTTTGCTCTGAAATATGTTTTGTCTGATATTAATATAACTACTCCAGCCTACTCTATTTTTAATATTTTTAATTTACTTTTTATTATGATAAAATATATAATTTACCATCTTTACCATTTTAAATGTACAGTTCAGTGTAATAAATACATTTATATTCCTTTTCTCTCCCTTCATAATCCCGTCCCCTCTTCTTCCCAACCTCTGATAACAACCAGTCTACTCTCTAGCTTCATGAGATCCACCCTTTTGGCCCCTACATGTGAATGAGAACATGTGATATTGTCTTTCTGTGCTTTGCTTATTTCACTTAACATAATGGCCTACAGTTGCATCCATGTTGCTGCAAATGATATGATTTTGTTCTTTTTGGTGATTGAGTAATAGTTCATTGTGTGTACCACATTTTCCTTAGCCATTCATCTGTTTTCCCATATTTTGGAAGTTGTGAATAGGCTGATTCCATATTTTGGCTATTTTGAATAGTGCTGCGATATATATGGGAGTGCAGATATCTCTTTGATAATATTGATTTTCTTTCTTTTGGCTATATAACCGGTAGTGAAATTGCTGGATGATATGGTGGTTCTATTTTTAGTCAGTTCTTTTTTCTTCTTTTTTTATTTTTTTTTCAAGACAGGGTCTTGCTCGGTTGCCTGGGCTAGAGTGCAGTGGTGTCATCATAGCACACTGCACCCTCAAACTCTTGGGCACAAGTGATCCTCCTGTCTCAGCCTTCTGAGTAGCTGGGACTACAGGTGTACGCCACCACACCTGGCTAATTTTTCTATTTTTTTGTAGAGACGGGGGTCTGGCTCTTGCTTAGGCTGTCTCAAACTCCTGGCCTCAAGCAATCCTCCCACCTCAGCCTCCCAAAGTGCTAGGCTTACAGGTGTGAGCCATGGCACCTGGCTTACTTGTAGTTTTTTAAGGAACACTCATACTGTTTTCCATATTGACTGTACTAATTTATATTCCCAACAGTGTATGAGGATTCCCCTTTCCACATATCCATGGCAACATCTGTTACTCTCTTTTTGATAGAAGCCATTTTATCTGGGGTGAAATCATACTGCATTGTGGTTTTAAGTTGCATTTCTCTGATGATTAGTTATATTGAGAATTTTTTCATATACATGTTGGCTATTTGTATATCTTCTTTTGAGAAATGTGTATTCAGATCTTTTGCCCATTTTTAAATGATATTTTTTGTTTTGCTGTTGTTTGTGTTCCCTATATATTCTGGTTATTAATTCCTTGTCAGATGGATAATTTCATATATTTTCTCCCATTCTGTGAGTTGTCTCTTTACTTTATTACCTTTGCTATGCAGAAGCTTTTTGGCTTGATGTAATATCAATTGTCTATTTTTGCTTTGGTTGCCTATGCTTTTGAGGTTTTAACACAAAAAATCTTTGCCCAGACCAACGTCCTGGAGCATTTCCCAAGTACTTTCTTCTAGCAGTTTCATTGTTTCAAGTCTTATATTTCATGTTTCAAGCCTTTAATCCATTTTTATTTGATTTTTGTGTGTGGTGAGAGAAAGGGTTCCAGTTTCTTTCATCTGCATATAATTATCGAGTTTTCCCTGCACCATTTATTGAAAAGACTGTCCTTTCCCCTTTCTATAATCTTGGTGCCTTTGTTGAAGATGAGGTGCTTATAAATGTGTGGATTTATATCTGGATTCTCTCTTCTATTCCATTGGTCTGTGTGTCTGTTTTAATGCCAGTACCATATTGTTTTGGTTACTATAGTTTCGTAGTAAATTTTGAAGTCAGATGGTGTGATGCCTTTAGCTTTGTTCTTTTTGCTCAGGATTGCTTTTGCTTTTGGGGGTTTTTTGTGGTTCCTTAGAAATTTTAGGATTTTTTTTCTTTTTCTGTGAATAATGTCATTGGTATTTTGACAGAGTTTGCGTTGAATCTGTAAATTGCTTTCGGTAGTATTGTCATTTTAACAATATTAATTCTTTCAGTCCATGTGCATGAAATATCTTTCCATTTTGTTCATGTCCTCTTCTATTTCTTTCAGAAAAGTTATATAGTTTTCCTTGTATAGATCTGTCACTACTTTGGTTAGAGTGATTCCTAGGTATTTTATATATTTTGTAGCTATAGTAAATATGATTGGTTTCTTGATTTCTGTTTCAGATAGTTCATACTCCAGCTTACTTTTGACTAATGTCTTTTTCCATCTTTCTGCATTTAACCTATTTGTGTCTTTTTATTTAGAGTGTTATATTTATTTATTTAGAGTGATATATTTATTTATTTAGAGTGTTATATTTATTTATTTAGAGTGTTTATTTATTTAGAGTGATATATTTATCTTTAGAGTGTATATTTGGGTATTTGCATCTTTAAAAATTTTTTTTTTATTGAGTCCAGCAATCTTTGCCTTTTAAATTGTGTACATTTAAACTATTTACATACTTTGTGGTTGTTGATATGGTTAGATATAAATATTTTATCCTCTTTTTTTCTATTCTCCTATTTATTCTTTATTCACTTTTCCCCATTTTTGTGCCTGTTAAAAATCAATAGGATATGTTTAATGATTCTGTTTTATCTTTCTTGGATTATTAGATGTAACTCTTTGTGATTTTACTTGTTACATTAGGGGTTGTAGTGTATCTTTAACTTTCCTACAATCTATTTTCAAGTGACGCCACACCAATTCATATATAGTATAAGAATCTTACAATTGTATACTTCTGTTTCTCCCATCTTTGTGCTCTTGTCAACAAGTTTACTTTTATGTATGTTATAAATTCCATACTACATTGTTATTGATTTTAATTATCTTTAGAAGAAACTTAAATAATATATAAAAATGTTTTTATGCTAAGTGTGTTACAATTTATGGTGCTCTTCGTTCTTCTGTACATATCTGTATTTCCATGTATTATCATTTGCTTTCTACCTAAGGGACAGCATTTCTTGAAGTGCACGTCTAGTGGTGAATAATTATTCAAGCTTTCACCTGTCTGAAAACATGTTTATTTTACCTTAATTTTTGACAAACATTTTAATTATGTATAGAATTCTAGGTTGATAGCTTTTTTTTCTCAGTACTTTAAAAATGTTCTACTGTCTTCATAACTCCATTTATTTAAATGAGAAAATTAGCTATCATCCTAATCTTTTTCATCTGCACATAACCTTTTTTTTTTTTTCCTCTCCCTCTGGATGCTTTTAAGAATTTTTCTGTCACTAGTTTTGAGCAATTTGATTATGGTTCTGTGTTGATGTAATTTTCTTTATGTTTCTTGTACTTAGGTTTCTTTGAGCTTCTTATTCTTAGATTTGTGGTTTTACAGTTTTTATCAAATTAGAAAATTTTTTAGCCTTTTGATGCTCCTCAGCTAATCATTTCATTACTTAATTGGATCTGTTTAAAAAACACACTCCAGATACTAATAAAAATTTTCTTTTGAATAGGTCATATAGAAGTTACTACCAAGAATCTAGAGTTTTTAGTGACAGAATCGAGTCTCAACACTTGGAACAGAACATCATGTGTTTTCACTTTTAAACTCTGGGATTGCTGAGGGTTTTAAGAATGCTGAGGTACTGGGACCTCTGCTGGTTTAATCACATGTTTTCCTGTTTGGCTTTCTTACCTCCTAAGATTCTTGGTCGATAGGTAATGGATAAACAGTCCTCAAGCCTGAGATGGATGGTGGCTTCTCTGTGTCCTGTGATAATCATCTGAGCAACAACTTTTCAATTGTGAGTTAGCACTGAGACTCCTGAAGTTCTGTCTACATCTTCCCAATGTTGTGTTTATATGAAGGCTGCAAACTTGTTGGAATATGAAATGTAGTGCTAAGGTATATAGATGTTCACTTTGTCACATCCTATAATTTGCTGTGGTGACATATAAGGGAAAGTGAAGAGCCTTAAGTATTTGCTGGCTATCAAGTAGAGAGGATTATTAATCTCCTTTACATTTTGTTATAGTTATAGCAAAGTTTCACAGGCAACAGTCATCCCCCAAATTATATGAATGTGCCAGTTACACGTGTGTGACTGAGAAGATGGCTGCTCTTTAAAAGCATAATCTCACCAGTACATTTTAATACTTTTTGTTTTTAATAAAGTAGCTCTGACATATGAAAAGAAATCTGTGCTTTAGCTCAGATTTCTCATGTTAGGCATATTTCAACCATAAACTTAATTATCACAAGAATTTTAAAATGGTTCCAAATTTTTGTGCACTTGGTATCAGAGGATACCAAGTTCTATTTTTGAGCTGATAAAATCCTCCTGAAAGCATTTGTTTATTATATTACAGCTTCACATGAGCTGAGCTCCATCCTGACCCCGTGTTAAGTGTCTGTGGTAGATTTCATTACATCCATATACTGGAAGTCCTGCCAATATACTGGCAGCAAAATCCTAGTGGAAAATAAATGGCAATAAAAAAGAGAAATGATAGCTTGTGTGAGTAGTGAGGAGCACAGCTTTATTGAGACTGGACAACCCCAGAGTAGTGACTTGGCATGCAAACACGAGCTTAAGAGAGTGTGAGTGAAAGCTGATATTGGAATAACGACTCTGTGGCACAGACATGGGAATAATTTAATTAATTGCACTGAAATTTCTTTGATGAATAGTTATGTGGTGATAAGCATGAGGTCGAACAGCAGAATGAGTCTCAGCTTTTTAATGGGCCAGCACAGCTGCAGTTTTGGATGCCTTCCCACTTTATTTTTGCCTGCAGCTCTGTACTGCTTTACTCATCCACATCTCTCCAGCTAAGAGCACCACTTGCGGGGCTCCCTCTCCATGTCTGCAGAGCTGAGGGGCAAGTACATTTGGCCATGGGAAGCAGGCTGGTGACTGCTTTGAAATGAAAACCAGATCAAACGAAAATTGTGGGATGGTTTCCTTATGACGGCTGTACCGCCTCTCCTACCCCAATCTCTAAGATGCCTTTACTGAGTCTCTGCTGCTAAGTTGTATAAAGATTTTAATAAAATTTCTTGTCCCTGGAGAAAAAGGCATGTCTTTGTTGTCAGAGAGCTAGAGGGAAGTGAGCAATGCAGCCCAGCTGGAGCACCAGCATTAATCCCATGATTCGTAGCCCGTATTTTCAGACAGATCAATTACTTATGGCTGTAACCCATCTCTCATCGTTTTCTTGCTGTGCGCGGCTCCATTTCCAGACTTGGCAGCTGACATAACCTTCCAAGTTGATATGACTTCAGCTGTGAATCTCTTCAGGTCTGCTGCTCCCATTCATTGAGTTTATACAAATGAGTTATTAAATAAAAATCAAAAGTCAAAAATTATGGGTGGCAATCTCTGCTTCGGCTCAGTAACACCCATGGATCTAGGCAACATTTTTAGTTGGATTTTAAAAAACAAGATGGATACTTCATTTGTCTGACTTCCTCCACTTTTATGGACAGGCTTTGCATGAGAGAAAAGCTCTCTCTAGAGGGAAGAAATTATCCACAGTGGATGAATTCCTTATCAATTTGTAAGTTGAAAGATTAACTCAGAAATGGAGAGAAAGGAGATTATGAGGAGACACGAAGGGCATGTACAGGTGAACTGTGTCTAATGCGTTTCACACAGAGTGGGTCACCCCTTTTCAACTGCTAGACCGTCTGGGCTTAAGGCCAGGAGATTCTGCATCAAAAAGAAGTGACCCTTGCTAACACACAGGTGGCTTGGAACATGTAAGCTGTTTATAGAGTATGTCACTGTGTGAATGTAGGACTTCTATGAAGGATCTATGCTTAGTAGCCTGTAAAGACTTTACCCAGAATTTATTTAGTGTTTACAAGTCATAACTGCTCTTTGTATATGTGTTGAACCCTTCACAACTACGTCAAACCAGCTCAGCCTTCCTGGAAGAGGTACTTAGGGCCCAGGTAAAGCAAATCAGAGGTTTTTTTTGGTGATATGACTCTCTTCTGGCACACAGATGTGCATATGTTGGTAAAAGATGTGTTGCCTCTCTTTGTGCTCTCCTCTCTCATTGTCCATCTATCATTTCTGTATCCCCAGTGTGTAGTCCTTTGAGGACTTTCCCATTTTCTCTCTAATAAGCGACTATGAAAACTTCTAGGAAGGAAAAAGGAAAATGTAGATATCTAGAGAAGATAAATGGTTTTATGTTTAACCTTGGGGGGATTATGTATTTATATATATTTTTTGTGAGCTCTGAGTGCTTGCTGCATATTGCTGTATGCTTTGGAAACCTACTCCTATGTGGGACCTATTTGTGGTGTCCTTTTGGAACAGATATTCATGAACTCTGTTAACAATTAAGGAAGTGAGTCCCTGCTGGTACAAGCTGACAGCCACAGTTTCCCCTTAAGTTTGTACTGTGGATTGAGTCTAAAGAAGCAAAGAAAACATGCAGAAAATACTTGTTTGATTTGAATGTTAAAAACCTGTCTGTGTCTGTTTTCCTCTTCCTTTGCCCTCCCCAGGCATCCCAACAGGAGTAGTAAAACATAAGTCATGTAGTATCATAAGGCACTGCCACAACTCTTGCCCTGCTTGGACTTGGTTTTTTGTGGATCTGCATTTTATTATGATTCATTAAACAGTGTGGGAATGACTCATTGGTAGCCATGCATGACAGTACCCCATCCCCAGAGCCTGCCAACAATTGAAAGTTTGAGAGGGAGTAAGAAATAAAAGGGAGGTGAGATTTATAGTTAGTGACTTCAAGTCACTTTTTTCCTCATTGGAATATTTCCAGTCTTATTAGGAGTTCTTTAGTGAAACAAAATGCAGTGGTAGCTTGGAGAAATTATGGGTACTTTCCAGGGGGTGGGGGGAAGCTTAGAAGTCTGTAAGCTTTCTCCCCTGGTTGCAGTTAGGAAGCCAGTTGACAGTATAATAGGCTTTTGGAAGTGGGTGCAATGGTTTGTGTGTTCTGTTTGATGTTGCAAATACCAGGCCCTCAGGGAGATCTGCAAAGAGGATATTCTGTTCTTAAAGAAAGGAAAAGATTAACCTGAAACGTGAACTGAAAAACTCCTGAATTCTAAAGGACTTAGGTGCAACCAAGGAATGATCTCATTTACTTACATGGAAACATCATTTGGCAAACTGCCTGCTGCAGACAAGCAGAGGACAGGACAAATATTTTTTAATGATTTTAATTAATGAAAAGCAATTACCAATAAACTTGGAAGGATTAGATCACATTGAGGGTGTGTGTGTGTTAACATGGTTAAGGCATTCTTTGGAGACGTGTATATTCATACACACATGAAAGTCTTATAACTATGTATACTTCTTGGAGCCTGCCTATTAATCCTTTTCTTCACATTCAAAGTCACGCTTTTGACCCATTAGGTGAGGATATAGCACTTACTATTCTGGAGATATTTTTAGGAGTGGTGATGAATGGACATTAAGCCAGTTCTGTCATTCATGAATATATGCATTCATTTACAAACATTTATTGAGTACCTACTGCATGACAGATACTATACTAAGCACTAAGGTTATAGCAGTAAAAAAGAGGTACACAGTCTCTGTTCTACTCTATATAACTACTGTATAAACTCCAGTTTATAGGCTGCTGGAGAGATAGACAAAAACAAATAATAATACAATTATACACCTACAGTTTTTGTATTGGCTTTGTATTCAATAAAAATTTATTCAGCCCCTCCAGATGCTCTAGACTCTATGATAGGCCCTTAAAAGAGAAAGTGCCTTTCCTAATTTCTGTCGAAGTCAATTGTTTGTCATTTACAAGGAATAAACTGGCTGTGTTTATAGTATTGAACAAATGCCCTGGTCCATATAGGAACTGTTCATCAGCTCTAGATATTAATTTAGTACAGTTTTCAGGACAGCAAGGGTAGCATTCTAGAAGAATATTCTGTTATAATATAGTTATCTATAAACAAAGATAGTATTACAGCTTCCTCTTCTCTGTTATCTCCGCAACTCTGAGTTCAAGACCTAGCCTGCTTCTCTCTAGCTTTGTGAGCTGGGACTTCTCAACTTCTCTGAGACAAAGTTTCATATCTGTAAAATGGAATTATGCATTTGAAAATAGTTAAGGTGACAGATATTGAGTATACTGATTTGATCTTTACAAGTTATATGAATACATTAAATTATCACATGTACCCTGAAACTATGTATATTGATAATGCATCAGTAAAAAAGGAAGATACTTGCACTTCAGTGTTTATTGCAGCATTATTCACAATGGATAAAATATGGAATCTGCTTAAGGGTTTATCAAGGGACGAATGGATAAAAAAGATGTGGTATACGTACACAATGGAATATTATTTAGCCATGAAAAAGAAGGAAATTTTGTCATTTGCAGAAACATGGATAGATCTGGAGGACATTATTTGAAGTGAAATAAACCAGGCACAGAAAGACAAATATTTCATTTTCACACTCATATATGGGACCTAAAAAAAATTGATCTCAAGGAAGTAGTGAATAGAATGGTGGCTACTAGAGATTGGTCAGCGTGGTGGGAAGGGGTAATGAAGAGGTGTTGGTGAAGGAGTAATTCTGTTAAATAGAAGGAAGAAGTTCTGGTGTTCAGTGGTACAATGGGGCAACTATAGTTGACAATAGTTTATTGTATTTCAGAATAGCTAGACGTTTTCAAATGCTCCCAACATAAAGCGAAGATGAATGTTTCAGGTGAATCATGTCCCAGTTACCCTGATTTGATCATTGTATGTTGTGTGCTTGTATCAAGATGTAACATGTACTCCATGAATATGTACAATTATTATGTATCAATAAAAAAAATTAAAAAAAAAAGAAAAAGAAAATACTTTGTAAAGGACTATATTCATTTGAGTTTGTATCATTTTCACTATTATCTCAGATTTTCTAAAGGGAATAACATTTATTGAAGCCAACTGTGTTCCATTGTCTTAAACCTCCCCCCCAAAATCAACAGGAAGATAATGCTGAGTTCAAGTAGAATATGGAAATCATCATATCTTTCCTCTAGAGAGTGTTCCAGAAAAATTAGAATATAATGCCAAAATTAGAGTAAAAATGACATTTTTTAAAAGATGCAATAGCTGGTGTCAGTATGTATGCACCATCCTTGAAATGTGATATTGGTCAGTATTGATGCCAAACTTTACTATCTTACATCTTCTTTTGATTCTTCTCCCCTGTGTTATTTGTTGCCCTCTAAAAGGGATGAAATTGAAAAGAATCATTATGAATTCATTCTCAGTGACTGGGTTCTCACACCTCGGCCAAGAGGTTCATGCTCTGTGGCATTGAACAGGGTGCTGTAGTTCAAGTAAGAATCATAAATATGAAGACACATAAGAACCATCATTATTTAAATGATGAACCTTCATGTGAGATTAAACTGGGTGATACTAATCTGAAAACTTGTATTTTCTGGAGAAGAAATCAATATGGATGAATTGAGATCTCAGTGTGCATGCCACAGTGCATGCTGTATCTGCATGAGCTGTGATGTGATCTCTTCACCTTTTGAATCATTTTGTTTAAAGGCCTTTATATAGATCATGCTGTCCTTGGTGGGTGGTGGGTGACTTTTTCTTAATATTCGCTCCCTAGATAGACTAAGTTGAAAACGTACATGCCTTTTGATCTCTACTGTGTGTATGTGTGTGTATGCATATATATGAAATATAAAGGTCATCACAAAGCAGACTGGCAAGGCAACTTCACACTTTCACTAATTTGATTGATTGGAGAGCGTATTTCATTCTCCTTTCTTTGTTACTGGTTTCTAATATTGAGTGTATCTGTGCAATTAGTACATGGTATATCTAATAATCAATATTTATTCCTTTCTATATTCTGTACTTTGTCAGCTCCATTCCCAGCTAATAATAGGTAGTCAATAATGAGTACAAAATTTGAATGGGATTTGTTCCTTGCTCCTTTTCCTTCCTACCAACCTATTTTCAAGGTAAAAGCCATTCAGTTGTGAATGGCTTGCTGTTAACTAGGAACTCACTTTAATGTTAATTCAGGGCCAAGCTCTAGTCTACACACTTGAGGCTCAGCTCCTCCTACCATGCATGCTTCACATAGTCATAGTTGTCAGACTGCTCACTTGTCAAATAAAATACAGCAGTCTAGAAAGCATGGCACTCAAGTGGGCAGAGCTATTGGTGAGTCTGTACAGAACAGATCAGGTTACCGATAAAGTATTTGCTAATGGAAACTCTGGCTAAAGCAGTGTCTTAAATAATATGTAGAATCAGCATGCTGCCTCCAAAACATGTTGCAGCATTTATTAGCTGGGCGTGAGCTAAAGGTAAGCTCCCATTTTTTAAAAATGTAATGATTAGCAAGGGCCCAGTATAATTTAAGGTATTCTTTGGAGTTTATAAATATGGCCTCATAAAAGCCTGCATTTAAGGGAACTGTGACTTTAAGTCATTAGAAGCCCAGTGGTTTGATAAAATAACAGGAAACAGACAATTTATTATGAGCAGTCTCAGTAGCTCTGGATTATCTATAAAACTTTTACAACCTTCCCCAAGTGGCAAGAAACCATAAAACTTGCCTGAATGAGGGACTTGTTAATTTACTTGTTAAAGCAAATTAAAAATTTATAAGTGCTTTTAGGTAAATGAGATCTTCTCTCATTGCTGCCCTTGCAGGGCCCTGGAGTCCTAGGAGGGGAGAGTGGCTGTGCTTAGACACCACTGCAGAACAATAAAAGCTATTAAATTGTTCCAGTTTATTACAACAGAGCCATGCAGCTGTTGCCATGGCTAGCTGTAGGGTATCAGTGGTTGACAGCCTGGAGTTTCATTGGGTTTTCTTTCTCACTCAAAGGAGGGAAAAAAAAAAAAAAGCCAAGGGAAGGGATGATTTTTTACCTTTGTAATTCTCCAATAGTTGGTGTTACAGACCATGTCTTTTTATTTTTTCCTTGACCTTATGAATCCAGAGGTTTTATGTATTTTTTTTCCTATCCCCAGAAGTATTTCTCTTTGTTTCATAGGTGGTTGTTGGTACTTGTAAATTCTTACCCATCATGATGCCTTTTAGCTATTTAGTGCATGGATAAATGCCAGGTCTTAGGCTATTTTTTTAACCTCAACCATCAACCTTTTCTTGAAAAAAATCTCTCTTTTCCTTTCCTGATTCTAGCCTCAAAATTAGGAGGAAGTAAGAAAAGGAATCTCGTACATGTTATTGTATATTTGACTCTAAAAACTGTGTAGAATCAATATTTTTATGGAAGCCAAAGTTTATAGTTAAAGGCAGATTTCCTAGCACTCTCCCTTGGATGAAATGTCAGCTTAGGTTAAAATTCTTGAATCTAAACATCTTCGTTACCTTTTGACTATTTTCTACTTGTCAGATTTCTTTTTGAGGTAACTCTGGAGTAGTAAGTTTCTGAATGGTGACTTTGGCTGGTGGGGGTTGTATTTTAGCTTAAAGTCCTATAACTCTGGGGATCTTTTCCTTGCCCTCCTTGGACAGTCTTCTCCCTGCCCTAGTGATAGCAAGGATTCTGGGAAATGGGAAATAGCTTATTCTTCCACACAGGTCAGAAGTCTTGATTTAGCCCTTTTGCATTTGTAGGGCAGTGAAATATATGTTAATACCTCATTTAGTGACCTTATTTAATGTTAAATAAAAATAATCATTGTTTCGTAAGCATATTTAAATGTCAAGATCTCTCTAGAGAAGCCAGATTCTGCAAACATATTCTGGTAATATTTCTAATCACTGTGCAAGAAAGGTGCATTTTATGAGTTTTGAGATCAGAGATGATAAAAAGGCCTAATTGGCGCAAGTGTTTGTTGTTGTACAGTATTTGCCCTTTAGTTACTTATATATGTATATATATATCCATAACTCTTATTTGTATTGCATTTGGAATTATGTTTTGAAAAGCATATTGTTCACAGGTGAAGCATCACAGAAATTTAGGGTTACAGGTGCAGCAATAATGAAATGTCAAAGAAATATATATATTTTAGATAGTATTCCAGAGTTTTAGAAGGCAGCAGTTTTCAAACAAAGTGGTTCCTTAATGTTAAAATTTGTTTCAGTCAATAACCCTTTTCCTGATAACTGTCTTGAGTATTTCAATATTCAACTTCATGAACCTCTTATTGGCTCCAATTTTAATGTCCTTTATGTTTGGAGTGTCTCATCTTCATTTAGAGTCTTAGCAAAAATGCTTGGTTATAACCATCTTTGCACAAATTATTTCCATGATTTAGGGGATTTTCTGGGCTTGGTCTTGCATCCTTCATGGATGTTACTTTAAGAGTGGAAGTTAAATATATCTCGTTTCATTGGATTACTCCCATAGACCTGACCACAAAGTCTATGGAAGTAGACAGCTATAATGGCTATACCATTCCTTTGTTCAAGAGAATCAAACTGAACTGCATGTACATAAAAAGTGGATAGATTAAAATTTTTTGAATAGAAATATTAATAGCAAATGACATTGGGCCAAAGATCAATTGCTGAGGACATCTAGAAAGGAGTCTGTTACAATAGGATGATAATATGGTGTGGAACCCAAGGACAGCTATAATGAAGTACTGTTAAACCTTTAACAGTAAAGTAGCAATGCTTCAAATATATTTGTTTGAAAAGAGTTCATGTTAGAATTTTAGTGTATATGCTCACTTGTTAGTAATATTGATATATGTTGTATAATGATTGCTTAATTGCTAATTTTCCTATGCTAATTGATGTTTTTCTATAAAACCAAATTCTTTAGCTCTTTACATTTATTGAATGCCATCTGGCTTATGAATTTTCATAAGAACTGCCAAAAAAAAAAAGAGAAAGAAGGAAAGAAAAAGGTGCAGGCTCCCTCCCCTTTCCTTTCTTCTAAAAAGGTAGAGCATATGTATTCATAATGACTTTGTAATGTTTCTTTAGGGATTTTTTTTTCTGTAGCAATATAACATCATTGCACTAAAAATATGTCCTCTCTCTCTCAATTGGAATTTCCTTTCTATGTCATCCCTAGTCATTGCTGTGGTAATATACTCTATTATTCTTTTATCAAATATTCTCCATATTATTGCTCTGGGTAAGTATTGGGCAGATACCACAATTAAAATATGCTTAACCTGATTGCTAAGAAAAATCCCACATTTATTTTGTATAGTTTGTAATAGTTTTATATATTTATTTACCCATAACATTTTGGTTTAAAGACATCATTAAACTTTCATTGTACAATAACAAAGAAGTATAGATATTCCTTATACTCTTTTTACTTTGCAGTGTTTAAGTTTTTTTGTGTGTGTGTGTGTGGTGATTTTCTTTTACCATTAGCTACTAGCTCTCAGGAATTACAGTTTTTTGTTTGCTTAGATTACACACACACACACACACACACACACGTATTTATGTATTATAGGTATAATCACTAGAATTTAGCAAAGTTTTGTAATAAATAGACTAGTCTACATGCTGTTCTATATTTTTCCCCCTAATAATCTTATACTAATACACAGAGCTAAGTTGTATATCAGACAAGAATTGCTTGGCACCTGTAGATTTTGACTAAGACGTTAAATTAACGTTGATTAGTTATATTTTTTAATCATCATTAATTTAAACCAATTTTTTAATTTAAGATGACTAAAGTAAATGAAATTGTATTCTGAATTGCTTGTCTGGGTCCAATATGACAAAAAAAATATGTGTTAGTACTTTAATTATTAGTGTTTGAAGACATTTCAAATAGTACTGTAGAATTTAGTCCTTATATTAATGCAATTAATTAAAATTCACCTCCAACATATTATATATCAGTCATTCAAAATTGAGAAACATGGTTGTAAAAATATCATCAAGATATGTGATATTTACTTTAATTTCTTCCATTACAGAGATACCAGAATAATTATTTATATATAATTTGCTAATTGCTTACCCAAAATGTTTGGTTACTAAATCAAAAAATATTAGAACTCTCATTTACCCAGAGGAGCAGACACACTGAAACTGGTTGTAACATGTCTGCATTGCCCAGGACTTATAATGTTACTCTGGAGGGGGTAGCATAATGTTTTGGAAATAATGCACACTCTGAACTAAAAAGGCCCGCCTGCCTCTTCCTATCTGTTTAACACTGGACTAACATAAACCCCCACTTACTTAACCCTAAAATGGTAATAATTATATCTGCCTCACAGGTTGTTTTGAGAGGAACATGTAGGTTAGTGCAGCAAGTAGTAGGCACTGCCTCAAGGGCAGTAAACAGAATATTCATCCAGGGATCAGGGATCCATATTCTAGGCTCAGCTCACTTATCCATGGGTTTCTTAGTTGGGTAGTTTCTCTCTCTGAATTGTAGGTGGGTTTTTGTTTTTTGGTTTTTTTTTTTTCTGTAAAGTAGACACATTAAAATTTACTGTGCTTAAACTTCAGAAGATTTATGTCAGGATTAAATTAGATAAAATTATGTACAGTTATCAGAAAACTGTGTAACAGTAGACAAATGTGCACAACGTTATCATCCTCACAAAAATGAAAGCAACTTAATGGTAACTGGTCATCCTGTTTTAAACTGCTAGATCTGAGAATGTGATATGGATAGCTGTCCTTGTGATAGTTGCCTTTTTACATGTTGCCACACTGGTAGAACCTATAATCTAGGTTATTTTTGGCAATTTGAATCAAAAGTGAGCAGAATCATTCAATGCATGTATCTTTTTTAGTAAAAGCTCAATGAGCGTTTCTGTTGTATATCAAGGGGCTGATGCCATATACTTTTTTTGAGAGAAATCCTAATTAGAAAATTGGATATGTTCTTAAATTGCAAATGTGTGTACATCAAAGCCATCATAAGAATAAATTTAAGTCTGATAGTGTACATAGCTTCAGTACACATTGGCGAAATATCCTGCTGATTGCTGATTGAAAACAGTTGTTAATTCTCTACTTCACTAAATTCAGAGTGGAAAAACTTTCCTTAATAAAGAACAGATTGAAGAGATCCAAGACCTTACTGTGTGGGAATTAATGGCAGATGCATATACTGGTAGTTAAAATGTTTCATTAGATGTTAATGTCTTGCTGTGTTTTTAATTGTTCAGGAATTAGCCTCTAGAATATTAAAACCATCTGTTTGTTATCATGATGAAACAGAATGCTTAAATAGTTATTAATTTGTGTTTCTTGTCTTCTTTTTTTTTTTTTTTTTTGAGGGATAATCTGTAAAACTTTTATCTGTTTGGGGTTTAGGGAATTTGGAATGTGGAAGTGAAAAGTAATTTTAAAGCACACCAGTGCCCTGAACAGCTGAAGTATGTCTTTCTTTTTCCCTACCTGCTGCATATATTTTATGTTTCTCTCTCTCTCTCTCTCTCTCTCTCTTCCCCTCTCCCTCTCTCCTTCTCTTTGTCTCTGAGGAGGATGAATTGACTCTTTTTTTCATGGTGTGATGAGAATGATCACAGTTGATTTAATAGTTGATTTAAACTGTAAGACCACCTTTGCACATGCTGATTATTTTACATTCAAGATCAAGACAGAATTTAGACGTTTAGAGGAATGAAGGAGAGCTAATTTTTTTTAAACTCTAAGGATATACTTTTCCTTCTATACTGCATTAGCTCTGCATAACCACTGAGGGCTATAGACTTCTGCTGGCATGGGTCCCAGTCTTGACTCTGCTGTTTTCTGCCTTATGATCTGACACAGATTAGTCTTTCCCAGCTTTGGTTTCTCCTTCTGTAAATTGGGAAGTGCAATTTAATTTACAGAGTTTTGTGATGCTTAGAAATAATACATGATGATTGCGTATTTGTTTTATGTAGTAGTCATGTTAATTGCTTCCTTTCTTGATTACATGGAGCCTGTGAGATATTTTGGGTGCCACTGAGAATATATATTAGCATCATAGCTGCAAGATCCAGGAACAAACTCTTTATTTACTTGCCTTTCCCCTGTGTTGATAGCCAAACATTGGTGCATTTAAGTTCTTACTCTCAAAATGAAAATCTCAGCTAGTGCCACCTTGCTCTATTTAATTGGCAGATATATAGATCTGTAGTGGAGAGAGGTAATCTACCTCTGCATGGGATCACAATGTACGTCTCTAAGCGGCCTAGTAGTTGTCTTCTTATCTCTGAGTTTTGTTAGGAAAAATTGTCAAGTTACCTTTTCATAAATTTATGCTGATCAGCTAAAACCATGCTAAAAATTGGAAATTTTATATATTTGAATCTTTCTGCATCTCAGAGAAATGCCAACAATTAATGATAGTTGGGAAAATTATGGTTCTGTATGTAAGCTTCTTTTGCTTCACTTGTCCCTCATTCAAAATTGGATTGTCCCATTCCCTGAATCTGTTTTGCCCAGATTAAAAATGAGAGAGTATTCATAACTTAAAATCTGGAGCCCAGTGAAAATCACTTGCTATATTAAAGTGAAGTATGTTGTGAACCCTGAGTCTCTAATTAGGTTCCTCAGAGGCCAGGCTGGTAATGTAAATAAGCGATAAAGGACAATGTAGGCTGTGGGGACTGCCTTGGCATGATGCAATGACCCTTTATAACTATAGAGTTAATTCAGTTAATTTGTTTCCAGGAGCTTATCCCCTTGCTAAATGGAGTACACTGATACCTGAGGTCATATAAAATTTTTATTCAGTATAACAAGAATAATCTTATACCATCTACATAGAAAGGACCTTCTCTTTTAAAAATTTACCCAGAAAACTATATCTACTTCTGTAAACAAATGTATTTCTTTTATACATGTTGTTGTTGTTAACTATTAAGAAACCAGTATTTGGAAGTACACATTTTTAAAGGTTTGTACCATTGTAGGATATGTTGGAAGAAGGTTTTTACTAGATAGACTGGGGTTTTTAATGTTTAATTTTTTTTTTTTTTTTTTTTTTTAAAGACAGGGTCTTGCTCTGTTTCCCAGGATGAAGTACAAGTGGCACAATCATAATTCATTGCAGCCTCAAACTCCTGGGCTCAGGCAATTCTCCTGCCTCAGCCTCCCAAGTAGCTGGGACTACAGGTGTGTACAGCCACACTTGGCTAATTTTTCTTATATTTTGTAGAGATGGGGTGTTGCTGTGTTGCCCAGGCTGGTCTCAAACTCCTGTCTCAGCTTCCCAAAGTGCTGGGTTTACAGAGTGAGCCACCATGCCTGGCCTTGCTGGATTGATTTTTATTAAAATAAAAAAAAAAAAAGTTTTTTTTTTTTTTAAACACTTGTTAGAAGGTAAGATGAATAGGATTTTTAAATGGTTCATATTATCCAAATTACTTAAAAGTGGCAATCTCATCAGTAAGTATGTGTAATACGAAGAGAGCTATTAACTTTTCTTAGTAGTGGTTTTTGACCTTTTGCTGAACAAGTACTTTTTAAAATTCTCAAATGCCAGGATGAAGATTCCTTAAACTAACTGTAATTATATGCTACTTTTCTCTATAATCCTATACCTGACTATCTAAAATATCTTAAATTACATATGATCACTGTTTCAAGAACAAAAATCAGTGATAGCACATTTAGAAAACTATGGAATCTAAAGGCTAATTTTGTATGATAACAAAGCCTACAAGTTCACCAAGCTCCAAGGGCCATTCTGTGAGAGATTTTTAAAGACTGTCTTAAATGTAGCAGACCATTATGCATACTGAGGCTGGGCACAGTGGCTCATGCCTGTAACCCTAGCACTCTGAGAGGCCGAGGTAGGTGGATCACTTGAGCTCAGGAGTTCGAGACCAGCCCGAGTAAGAGAGAGACTCTGTCTCTACAAAAAATAGAAAAATTAGTCTGGCATGGTGGCGTGCACCTATGGTCCCAGTTACCTGGGAGGCTGAGGCAGGAGGATCACTTGAGCCCAGGAGTTTGAGGTTGCTGTGACCTAAATTGATGCCTCTGCACTCTATCCAGGGGGGCAGAGGGAGACTCTGTCTCAAAAAAAAAAAAAAAAAAAAGATTATACATACTGAGTAATTAAACAAATACTTACTGAATAAATTCTAGGTATTGTATGGGCTTTGAAGATATTATAATGACCAAAATAGGTAAAAATCCTGGTTCTCATGCAATTTATAATCTAGTTGTGGTGTGGTCGTAGGACTTTAGGAGAGACAAAGAACAAGCAAAGTAAGTTAAATATGTACTACATTAGGAGTTGTTAAGTAGAGGCAGGATTGTAGTTGTAAATAGGGTGGATAGGGAAGTCCTCAATGAGAAAATAATATTTAAATAAAGATCTAAAGAAGGGAGGTAGTGAGCCATGTGTCCTTATGGTGGTTAAACATTCCATATAGAGGGGTCTAGTGAGTGCAAAGGCCCTGAGGTGAGAATATGGCTGGTTTGTTTGAGGAATAGTAGGTAGGCGAATGAAATTGTTACAGAGTCAGCAAGGCAGAGAGTAGTATAAAATGACATCAGAGAAATAATGGGGGAGCCAGATAGAGTAGGGGGCTGCCTTGTAGGCCACTGTAATGACCAGCAAAAGACTGGTAAGTAATGGCCAGAGAGGTAGGAGGAAAAGCAAGAGTGAAGCAAAGTGTTTCAAGGATGAGGGAGTGATTGAGTATGTCTTATGCTATGGTTACATCAAAAAGATGGGGACTGAGAATAACTACTAGTTTTAACAATGTGAAGGTCATTAATGACTGGTACTGCCTTTAAAGCCATATAAGAGGGACCTTTTCCCTGGACCCTGCTCTGGCCCTTTGTAAGCCATGTCCCTTCCCAGAGAAAAAGGCTTCAAAGTGACAAATATATGCCTGCTTGGAGCCTGCCTCTCTCTTCCCTTTTACACCATGCTACTGGCTATCTGGGACTGAAATTTCCAGCCCAAATATCTTCAAACTGGCTTCCAGGGCCTGTTCTTGAAGCTCATCATTTGAGAGCAAATTGTACCACACATATGTCTATGTCTAAACCCAAGTTGGGGTCCCTGCTAGTGGGAGTTGGATAAAGTTTGTGATGTGGATGGGGCCTGGAAATTGGCCTGGAATGTCAGCATGTGTGTAGGTGAGGCTTCTTGAGATGTGGGACAGAGCTAACTACAGGTAAAAAGAAAAGTGCACCAGGCTGATGGCTGGTTCTTCTACATTGCCACATTCCATCAGGAAACTTCAAGGAATGCAGAATTCTAAACTAAAACACGGGCTTTGTTGACATTGTAAATAAGCAAGGTAGAAGGATAGGACATATGTTATTTAACACTGTGTTATTTCTATGTACACTTTCAACTACTTAGAGAGTGTTTGGGTTTCTTGCCTGGAGTTCTGCAAATGTTTTAAACAACCTGTTGTTGAGCTTGATAGGAGTAGTTTTATGGCATATGGAGACAAAAGCCTTCTTGGAGGGGGTTAAACAGAGAATGGGAGGAGAACAAGTGGTCACACTGAATAAAATGTTTTCCAGAATTTCTTGAAGGCAATGAAAAAAATGGAAAGGTAGCTGAGTTTCTTTGTTTTGTCCTGTTTCACTGTCTTTTCTTCTAAGGTGGAAAAAATTAGTCAGGCTGTTTGTATCGTAAAGAAATAGATTATATCAGTTTGCAAGGGCTGCCATAACAAAATATCACAGAACAGGGGGCTTAAAAAATGGAAATTTATTTTCTCACAGTTCTGGAGGCTAGAAGTTTCCAGATCAAGGTGGTGGTAGCCATTGTGTTTTCGCCTAGGGCCTCTCTGCTTGGCTTGTAGATGGCCACCTTCTTGCTTTGTCTCTATATGCACACATCCCTGGTGTCTCCCTGATGCCCTAGTTTCTTCTCATAAGGACACTAGTTAGATTGGATTATGGCCTACTCTAATAGCCTTCTTTTAACTTAGTTCTTTAAATGCCCTACATCCATATACAGTCACATTCTGAAGTAATTGGGGAGGGAGGCAGGTTTAGGACTTCAAATGTGAATTTTATGTGGGTACAAATAAGTCCATAACAGAGATCTCAAATATTCTAGAGCACGCATTTGTGGGACCTGTCCTACCTCTGAAATATCTGTGGCTTTTCAAAAAAGTTAACTCTAGTGCTTGCTAACCAATTCAGTTCTGTCGTTATGGAAGTAATGTAGCCTTTCATGGGATAGTCACTAACTGATGATAAATTTAGTGACATATAGGTTCCTAAAATAGCTATGGACAGAGGAGGGGCCTTAGCCTTGATGAGATTTTAATTTTTGACTGGATTTGAAGTGAACTGAGATCAAACAGTGGTTTGTTGGATAGAGGTTTGCTGTAAAAATTCAGATTGTAAAAATTTTGATAGATTGCAACCAAAATATTTTATATTACAATAAATCCTAGATGCTCATAATTTTTTTTTCTATTGAAGTGGGTAGACAATAAGTGTATGTGTTAGAGAAGGACAATTTCTTTTCCAGAAATGAGTTTTTAAAAACTTACGGCAATTTTAAAACACATATGAAAGTAGAGATAATAGCATAATGAAGCCACATCATCCAACTTCAGTAATTAAGACAGGGCTAATCTTGTTTCCTCTATACCCCTGCATACATTCCTCCCCAATAGGTACTGCTCCTCTTAACTTCTGGATTATTTTGAAAAATAAAACCCAGATATCAAATCATTTTACCCATAAATATTTTAGCATGTATCTCTAAGGGAATCTGTTTTTTTACTATAACTACACCAAAATATAAACAATAATTCCTTAATATCATCAATGCTTAGTGTACATATTTGTGAGTTTATTTCATAACTTTTTTATACTTTACTCAAATTATGTTTAAAATAAAATCTGTACATGGAAATTGGTTGAGGTATCTCACATTTCTTGTCCTCTCATTCGTATTCTTCTATATTCACTTTGCAATTTACTCATTGAGAGAATCAGGTGATTTCTAGATTTTTCTGATTTCATCTGATTTGTGGTTCAACGTGTGCCCTTTTCTCTTAATATTTCCTGTGAACTCATAGTAGATTTTACAGTTTGATAAGATTCAGGTTTGATTGGGGGGGTACTTTATTGGTAGTGTGATGTTTTTAAATTTTGTGACATATATTACCTGATTTTCTCTGTTTATGATGTTAGCAGATGTTAGTAGCCATTCATACCTGATTCTTGTGTATTTTTTTCATTTTCAAAAGGTCCTCTAAAGGTAACCGGTGAAATATTTATTTATTTGTTGGGTTGTTTTTTGTTTGTTTGATTCGTTTTGTTTTTAGGATCACTGTGTGTTTGTGGATTTAAACATATTTAATGTATTGTTATACATTGTTATTATGCTATCGATACTCAAATTGTCCCCTCTTCCCTCAATGGGAACCCCTTCAATTTGGCTCCCAAGCCCCTTTGACATGGTTTTTCTACAAAGACAAGATGCTCCAGATTCATCTTACATATTTTCTTGCTTAGACCTTCACTTGACCATTTTTTGCATAGCAGAACGTGAAAAACAAAAAATATAAAGCATTTTATGTTTGAGGGTGATAGTTATTTTAAAGAATGCCAGGCCATTTAAAAAGTTTGAAGCATGTTTTCTTATGGAAAATCATAAAAAGTAAGTTTTCTGTGTGATTTTTATATATCATCCTCGAAAACAATATTGTCTCAATTAGTTTTTAATAATCAAAATCTCATTTTCAGAAAGCTAGGAACTATACTAAGGCAGTCCAGCATTCCCTCATCAAGTTATTTTTGCATTGCATGTGTGAATTTCTGAGCCTATTTGAAAACAGATTTATGTTTTAGTCCACAGTTATAAATAAGGAATGCCAAACAGCTATTTATTCTGGCTTTTCTCTTTAATCCCATTCTTGTACGTTTTTTTCCTTCCATAGTTTAAACTTCCTTTTTGGTCAAAAATGAAAAGACAGGTATGTTATTATGCCCTTTATCAACATAATTCAACCTAGGAATGGTATCTACATTGTAGATAGAGATGTGAGTTATATATCAAGCACTATTTTTATACATCCTTTCTCTTCACATTATTAAGTTATGAAGAAATAGTATCGTAATAGCCTCTTGGCCTACGCATAGAGAGTAGAGGTTATGATTCCCTTGATAAGTGGTAGAACATGATTAAGTTCTGCTTTCTAGGTTGAGTATGTCTATTATAAGGCTATCAAAGTTGGTTAGATTGATTTTGATGATCTTAATTGCTTTTTGTTTATGTTTGAGACTATATAGTTAGATTGATCTTGGCTTATTTTCCTCTCTTTATTTTATTAACTTACAGTTTTTTCTATTGCTGTGAAGTCCACTGAACCCCTTTTAAATGTTGAATAATATATGTGTTTGGCAAGTGGAAGCACTTCAGTAGTTTTCATTTTCCAAGCTAATAGCACAACCTTCAAGTCATTATCTGTGCAGTAATACCTTAAGTGTTTATTTGGGAACATCACTAACACAGATAAATAACTTTCTAAAGTGCAAGCATATCTAAGAATCCTGTTTCTTCTTTTGCATAAATAAAACTTTTCTAATTCCAGTGGAGTGACTATGGATACATGGATTTAGAGGCAATTTCTCATTTTCTTGTATTTTTAAACCCACTGTGGTAGGCAGAATTCCAAGATGGTTCTCAAGATACTTGCCCCCTATTTATTCCCACGATTAGATTTTCATAAGTAGTATAGTTGACTTTAAGAAAGGTAGCTCTTCTGTGAGCCTGACCTAGTAAATGAACCCTTAACAGGGACCTGACTTTTCCTGGAATGATAGATTAAACTGATGGACTCTTTCTTTTTTTAAAATAAAGTGTTTTATTGAAATATAAGTTGTATGTATACACACACATAATATATGCATATATACATATAATATATACCATAAAATTCACTCATTTCGAGGGTACAAATTAATGAGTTTTAGTAAACTTATAGTTGTATAATCATCACTATACTTTAGTTTTAGAACAGTGCTACCGTCTCACAAATTTCCCTCATGACCAGTTGCAAATTGGAGAAATCTTACATTCTTGTGAAAAATTCTGTTAGAACTTGGCAGCCTGTTATTACATTCATTTTGTTGTATTGCATCAGATTTTTGTACCTTTTTAAATTAGGAAGGTCATAACATAATTCCTTCTAGATTTTAGCAAATTAGTTTTCCATAATTTTTTTATACTCTGGAACCAATTTTGTTAAATGTTCTTTAAAATTTTAAACTATTAATATTTGATTTTAGTTTTGAAAGTACCACCATAAAATGTTTACTACTATAATTTAGAAAATTTTCCGTTGTATTTTAATTTTTAATATTTTGTTTGCTTGCTATCTCTTTTTATACTTAGATTTGTAAAAGATATATCTGTTTTATCTTGTGGGTACCCCCCAATTATACTGTAGTTTATTAATTATATAATTTTTTAATTTCCAATTCATTATGTTTTTTCATAAACGGATTGCCTTACTCTAATTTTCCCTATAGTTGCTTTCTTGCCTCATTTTTTAATTCATTTTGATTTCTATAATCATGCTATTTGTTTTTATTCATTCTCATTTAATAGAAAATACATAAAGTTCATGAGTTTACCTCTAACAAAGATTTTACACCATCCTATAATTTTTTTTATTTATATATTTATACTTTTAATTTTCTTAATTTAAGTGAGGATGTGTGTGTATTTGATTTTTCTCTTTGATCCAATTATAATTGTGGAAAGGATTTTTAAAATTTCCTTTTAAAAAAGATTTTAAAAATTCTTTAGGTGATACGGACATTTAGTGGTGCCATTAATTTTTATTGTAGAAAATGCTGCTCATGTAGTTTTTACATTTTGAAATTTATTCTGATATTTCTTGTGACCTCGTGTTTTTCAGTTGATCCCATACAGGCTTGAAGAGGTGTGTCTCTGTAAGTTACCAAATTTACTGTATAATAACCAAGCCAAATTTTGTTTTTTAACCTCTATGTTCTTTTCCATTGTTTTGTTTTCTTGCTCCCTCATTATTAGGATGCTAAAGTCTCCTACTTTCTTTTGGTTTCCAATATTATTTAAAATATTTTTTACTTTCATATAAAGGTTTAAAACTTACCCCTTTAGTATAAAGTACAGAAGTATAAGAGGTAAATATTTTATCATTTGTTACTATTTTTGTATAGTAACTAAAGTAACAGACTGTCTTTGACATATAACTTCACTGAGCCATTTATTTCTAGCTTTTTATCTTTTTCCATCTCTCTATTTTTAGATTTAGGGTCCTTTGTAACTAACAAATAATTGGATATCTATCTATCTGTCTGTCCAACCCAATACAAAGTAGTTGTCTTCGCCTTTTTTTTTAAATGGGAGCTTAATCTATTTATGTTATCAGAACATTTAGTCTTACGCTTTTGTTTCCTTGCTACTTCCCTTATTTTTCTCCGTTTCTCTATTTATTATATGATTTAAATCCTTTTAATTTCTTTCCTTTTCTTTCCCTTTCCCATTTCTTTCCTTTTCTTTTCAAGAGACAAGGTCTCACTCTGTTGCCCAGGCTGGAGTATAGTGGTGCTATTATAGTTCCCTGCAGCCTCAAACTCCCAGGTTCCAGCGATTTTCCTTCCTTAGCCTCCCAAGTAGTTGGGACTACAGGCACGTGCCACCAGGCCTGGAAAATTTAAAAAATTTTTTATAGAGACAAGGTCTCACTATGTTGCCCAGGCTAGAGTATTTTTGATATTTAAATTTTACTTGTAGTTAGCTTTAAGCTTATCAAATAGTTACTTAAAACACTTTCTCTATTGTTGGCAATAACAAGATAACCTTTGATTCTGTGATCCCAGAGAAATTTTGCACGATTTATTTTCCTGCCCTAGTATCCAAAATTTTCTTAATTTTTAGCCTTTATGTACAACATGCTATTGTCCATTTCAAAGTACAGTATAGTTTCCATTTTTAAAAAATAATTTTCTATCCAACTTTATAATTTTGTTTGTACTAGTTAATTCATGTTACCTTATTTTGATGTGTCATCATTTTCATTATATTCTTTAGTTTGATTCATGTTTCTCTCATCTGACATACCTTTTAAAGCTTAAGGAATAAAACAGTACAAATTCTATTCAATTCATGAAAGTTTTATAATTTGAAAACAATTTTATTTTGAAAAAGAAAAACAATATTTTTACAATGTTAAGTACTTGCCAGTTTGATGGTAGGTAAAGTCTACCATCAGAGTAAAGTCTAAAATTTTTCAGGGCAAAAGACGAAAGTTTTGAGCTTATTGACACACTTTCAAAACATTGTATAGAGTTCATTTAGATCCCTACAGGAAAACTCAGCAGTCTGAAAGAGGATATATGCTGCTTTGAGGAACTAAAACTGTGGAAAGAGATTACCTTTGAACACTTTTCTGCATTGTGTTGCATAATTCACATCATTCCTCTCAAGTTCCAGGCATATATTCTCTACATAATTTATCCTTCTGTAAATTTTGTTTGACAGGTTAATGACACCTACTGGGCATCAAGCATCTTTTTGGAACCCTCCATACTCCAGCTGGAAAGAATGGTATAGTCTGGCTCACAAATGCTGAGCAGATGTGCACAGAATTGCTCTACCTTCACATATTCCAGGGTGGTGGAACTTTGTTACATGTTCATTAGCCGTGATAAAACCTTGGATCGTTATTTTCCTAATTAGCCATTAATAATAGTTAACACTATAATGAGATCACAGTTTCAGAGTTTGGAGGATATATTGTTGACAGTGAAATCTAATGAAAAACAAACTGGCTTCTTATATTTTATACGAGATGTTAATCTTACTGATAGAATTACTGCCACTCCTGCCAGATACCAGCTTCCATTCATTTTATCTGTTTTGTTCTATTATAATTCTGATACATAAACTGTATAATATTCTAATGGGAAGAAACTTCTTAAATTAGAGAGTGGGTTATAGAAATTATTAAATAAGCAAAGTTCTGAAGTATCTAAAGGCTGATAGTAACAAATCTTATTTCATCAGTTATAGCAAAAGCTTTCTTATAATAGCAACCATGAATGCTCAGACAAATCAATGCAAGCAGATCAATTTTTCTTAGCTCTTTAAATGTTTAAGGCAGCACCTGTCCTTTACAATGTCTCTTGGTTGTAGGTAATAGCTGGGAATTTCAGGTGAAGGATTACAACTCCTGAGTTAGTTATGCTATCTGAAATGATCCATCAGATGTGACTAAAAATGCCAATTTGAAAATGTATTCAAGGGATTAGGAATGAACACTTCTTTGCCTGAAATCTTGTGGTTTAGCTTTAGCATTTACTAGTCAATCCATTTCTTTGAAATATTTAGCTGTGTGACAGCTTAATATCCTAAGTTTCCTTTAAACTTGAGCCCGGCTTTGGAGGAGAAAGGGGTAGCGTGGGGATGGATTTTATGTGAGGCTTTCTGAAGAAAATTTACTGAAGTGCTTTTGCTGGCAGGGCACTGGGAAGGCTAGCAAGCTGCTGCTTCTCAGTCCTTCTTGGGTTTTGCCCTTAGCCTAGATCAACATTTAGTCAGATAATTTATGTCAGAGCCTCTGACGTCTATTGTTGGGTCTTGTTAAAGTCATCATCTTCCTTTCATGAGGAAGCACAGAAAAGGCCCAGGTGTGATGCCCAGGGTTTGTTAAGCCAGTTGGATATTTGGAAAAGCCCTGATGCTCTTATATTCTCAATTCCCAGCTGGATGTGTTCTTCTCATCTAAGTTGGGGAACTGAGTTTTATAAACATGTTTTGATCAAACATCACCTAGTAAGATTTCCTTCCTTGTGAATGTATGGTAGTTGAGTATCACAAATATATTAAAAAAATATGGAGAATACAAATATATTACAGAATCATTCCTTCCATGTTAACTGTAAACATCTAAATGGGCACTAAGAATTAAAGAGAGGAGTAGGCAATAGAGACTTAGTCCTAGATCTCTTGTCTAATTCTGAGCACATCATTTGCTGTCTTTGTTTCTTCATCCATACATTGGAGGTAGTTCTACCTGCCCTTATGTAGAGAACCAGTAAGATAAGAGTTCTGACAGTGCTTATGAATTAGAGGGCCCACTCTACAAACAGATTTTATCATTAGTATAACTATATTATAACCTTTGGCTTTTTTGAACTAGAAAAATATAGCATGAAGAATTATAAAAAGCATGAAGAATTAAATGTTAGCTAAACTTTGAAAGCATTTAAAAAAAAAAAAAGACAGGGTCTTTCTCTATTGCCCAGGCTAGAGTGTTCATAGTTCACTCATAGTTCATAGTTCACTGCAACCTCAAACTCCTGGACTGAAGCCATACTCCTGCCTCAGGCTCCCAGGTAGCTGGGACTACAGGCTCTCACCACCATGCCTGGCTAATTTTTCTGTTTTTATAAAGATGAGCTGTCACTCTTGCTCAGGTTGGTCTTAAACTCCTGGTCTCAAGTGATCCTCCTGCCTGAGCTTCCTAAAGTGCTAGGATTACAGGCGTGAGCCACTGCACTTGGATTAAAGGCATATTTTAAAAAATAAATACAGAAAGAAAGAGCTCTTCAAAGACCATAGTAGAAGAGATAAAATCTGAGCTTTAAAAAAATCCTGACCTCAGAAGCACAGAAAAGGTGAGGGTGAACGTTCCAGACAGAGGGAATCTGGTGTGAAAAAGTACAGACCAGGAATGGGCAAGGAATGTTCAGGAAATGGAGAGAAGGTGATGTTCATTTTAGATTAAATCTCCCCTTTGAAAATCATTATAAAAGTTAAAACTTGAAGAGAATGACAACATTGTGAACTTTTATTCCATAGTTAATAAGAAAAGGCTCATACAGCTTGCATCTATCTAAATTAACTTAGAAAGAGTAGGTTTAGCATTAATTTAGGAGAAAATTAAGTACTTAAGGGCGCAGGAGGTTACAAAGTAAAATTAGCATCAATTTTTGTGGGGTCAATTACAGAAGACTTCCTGGAGAAAGGGATTCTAGAAGAAAGTGATAAAAGTGGATTTGAAGAAAGGTTGAAAAGGAAGAAAGAATGCTCTATTTTGGGGATTTGAGGGAAGCTGACTCTGTGAATGCAATGACCAAAAGGGAGTCTGAACTGTAGTCTTTAAAGAGAGGCACCTTAAAGGTACAAGGAATGTTGATTCAGACTCACTGTCCATTCATCTTGGTTCCATCTGCCCCATTGGCTCCAAGGCCACTTGAAAACCTGCAGGCAAAAGTTTGCTACCTATTGCCTGTTCTGCTCTTTAAGTTCCCTCCTGCCTAGAAAAATGAAACATGTATTTTGTTTGACACTTTCCATGTTCTCATCCATGCACCACTTGCTAATGTTTCTTCCTATTTTCTCCCAAAAGGAACTCTGTTTCTCATATAATTTCCTGGCATGTTTCTTTTTCTGCCTTTGCTTTCAGGCTTCCTTCCATCAGGAGTGTCTTGCCCTGTGCTTTCAACTATATGAGCCCAATCTACTTTTAAAATCCAAGCCTTCAAAAATCACTTGTCTGAACACCACTGGCTACTTTTTGGTTTCATTCAGCATGCATTTTCTTGTGTCATTATATTTATCTTGCTATAAAGAGACTATATCTTGTAACCTTCAGCATTACATTGCTTAGTGTCTCTGAAAATGGGTGTGTGTGTATGTGTATCTGTGTGTGTGTGGGGTGTGTGTATATATATATTTATGGCTTGTAGTCTAGTATAGACTGATGGTTTTCAATTTTGTGTGTTCCTATTTTAATGGAAATTAGAGCTGGATAAACGTGTAGAAACCACTAGACTGTAAACCTAATAAGATCAGAGACATGGTTTTTGTTTTTTTTGTTTTTTTTTTTTTGGTTTACCACTATATCTGTACCACTTAGTTCCAACTCAAATGTAGTACTTAATACATATTTGTTGAATGAATGCTGATTTAACTTACTTAATCTGTGAGTCTTAATCATTACTTTTAAACATCTAGCAAGAGAACTCCAGAATGTTGTCTCAACAAGATCATTAAGTGTCTTCCCAGTGGTTGAAGAATAACATCAGAGCATCTAATCCATTTTCCCAGAGAAGAAAACCTTGGCTTTTTTGCTCTGTTTTGTTGTTTCTTTCTTTTTTCTTTTTCTCTTCTCTTTTCTTTTTTCTTTTTCTCTTCTCTTCTCGAGGACAGAAGAAATAAGGTGAGAAATCATAGTTAATGTAATCTGGCTTTAGACTATTCAATGTTTTTGGTCTTTTCATTATTGAAAAAAAAATTACAGTGGAACAGAAGAAAAAACACGAGGAAAGACTAATTTCCAATTCGTGGTCCTTGGTTAGGCTTTTGAGGTATTTATTTAAGTCTTGCTCATTCTTTTCTCTACATTGACATTTCACAGTGAATATTTTGCTTATTCTATCCTCAGTGTATTTTCTATGGCACCTTACCTGGTAGTATTAAAAAACCAAGAAGAGTGGACCTTAAATTGTTCACTCTTGACAAGGCTCGAAAAACAGGAGCTAAGAAACAAGCCATTGACTTTTTCCTTTTTGCTCTTTTCTTTTGCGTTTAGCTCAAGCCAGGACAGAACAGCTGCAGGGACAGTGACAGTGAAAGCGCCAGTGGAGAATCCAAGGGGTTCCATCGGAGCAGCTCTCGGGAAAGGCTCAGCGATGTAAGTTTAAAGAAAAAAAAATTTCAACCCAAACCACACAGGATTGATTCAGGTCTCTATTACATAACTCTCCCCTCCCTTTAAATCACTTTGCATACCCAAGCATTGCAGTTCACACTTTGTTTGTGTACATGTTTGAACCTTGCAGTTATGATGTCACTCTAAATGTAGTGTGACCAAAAATGTATTTTAACAAATTATAAGGTAGATGGGAGTAGTTTTCATCTTAGAAACAATCAGTTGCAAAGAGAAAGGATTATACTTTTATCATCAGTGTTAAAAATGAAAAAAGTAGACAGGTGGTACTATAACTGGGAAATGATTTCATTTAGCTATGGAGTTTTTGTAATTTCTTCACCTAGGAAATTGGTAACTGTCCTTTTCTGTCATTTTAATCCTGTTAGAAGTGATGACTAGCCACTTACTTGGCAAGAGAAGGAATTGAATTTCCTGATGAATTTCTGGGAGGAAAAACCTTGCGAGAACATACCATACCTCTTAAGGTGTCTGTCAGCCCTCTATACCTGGTTCTTTTTTTTTTTTTTTTTGAGACAGAGTCTCACTGTGTTGCCCAGGCTAGAATGAGTGCCGTGGCGTCAGCCTAGCTCACAGCAACCTCAAACTCCTGAGCTCAGGCGATCCTCCTGTCTCAGCCTCCCGAGTAGCTGGGACTACAGGCATGCACCACCATGTCCGGCTAATTTTTTCTATATGTATATTTTTAGCTGTCCATATCATTTCTTTCTATTTTTTTTTTAGTAGAGATGGGGTCTCGCTCTTGCTCAGGCGGGTCTCGAACTCCTGAGCTCAAACGATCCGCCCACCTCGGCCTCCCAGAGTGCTAGGATTACAGGCGTGAGCCACCGCGCCCGGCCTATACCTGGTTCTAATTGTCCTGCAGCCCCCTACCCACCAACAGGGCAGATTCCCCTCTACTGTTTCTGAGAACCACCTACCCCCTTTGGACCCTGTTGTCTTTTCCTGTCATATATCCTATATCAGCATTTTTGACCCATCTTTGCCCCAAGAGCAACACTTGGGAACTCTCTTATAAAATGGATCAAGTAGAGAAAAAAATTATTATTTCTACCAACAAAGCAACATTAACAGATTAAGTGAGAGAACACCATGAAAGAAAGAGAAAGCAGTTTAGAGTCTCTAAGTATTAAGAAGAAGCAGAGTTAGGATATATAACGAGGAGCAAAATCCTTCACCTCTTTTCTTCCTTTTTTTATACAGTACTCTAAAGCAATGGTCTTCATTTTAATGTGCAAGATGATCTACTGATTTAGAGAAAGAAAATATCACTACTTTTCTTCTAAAAAAAGAATTAAGCTTTACTACTATTCAATTTAATGAGCAAAGAGTAGTTGATGTCTATAATTCTTTTTTTTTTTGAGACAGAGTCTTCGCTCTCCCCAGACTAGAGTGCTGTGGCATCAGCCTAGCTCACAGCAACCTCAAACTCCTGGGCTCAAGCAATCCTTCTGCCTCAGCCTCCTGAGTAGCTGGGACTACAGGCATGTGCCACCATGCCCGGCTAATTTTTTCTATATATTTTTAGTTGGCCAGATAATTTCTTTCTATTTTTAGTAGAGATGGGGTCTCGCCCTTGGTCAGGCTGGTCTCGAACTCCTGAGCTCAAACGATCCGCCCGCCTCAGCCTCCCAGAGTGCTAGGATTACAGGCGTGAGCCACCACGCCCGGCCTGATGTGTATAATTTTTAAACACATGAATCTTAGGGATGTGTACTCAAAATTTTTTTTACTGAGCGGTGTCCACTAGCGTAAAACACCGGAGACCACTGCAGCACACTCGGCCATTCTTGGTAATAATACCAAATGCACTTCTTTATCAGCCAAGGAAGACAACCCCAAAATATAACCATACCTACATACCTCAGGAAAGTTTGTGAGGTTTTGAATGAGAGTTGATATATGGCATATTGAATAAGCGGAATAAACAAAGTATCATTATTTCTGTGTTATTCTTAATATCTTTTTTTTTTTTTTTTTTTTTTTTTTTTGAGACAGAGTCTCACTCTGTTGCCCAGGCTAGAGTGAGTGCCGTGGCGTCAGCCTAGCTCACAGCAACCTCAAACTCCTGAGCTCAAGTGATCCTCCTGTCTCAGCCTCCCGAGTAGCTGGGACTACAGGCATGCGCCACCATGCCCGGCTAATTTTTTCTATATATATTTTTAGCTGTCCATATAATTTCTTTCTATTTTTTAGTAGAGGTGGGGTCTCGCTCTTGCTCAGGCTGGTCTCGAACTCCTGAGCTCAAACGATCCGCCCACCTCGGCCTCCCAGAGTGCTAGGATTACAGGCTTGAGCCACCGCGCCCGGCCCTTAATATCTTAGTTATGGATTTATTCGCCTTCTTCAAATATGGTATGACATCTATCAGTTATATAAATAAAGAGTATTAGCTCAGTCTTTTTCTGTGGGTATGAGTGTTTTGATGTATAAGAATATGTTTCATTATGTATTGATGTGTTTCATCACTTTTGTAATGGAGCTGTATAGTCATAAAACCATAACAACCTTTCTTTACCTAAGTTGTTAACAATACTTCAAGCTTGAATAGCTGTCCTTTTGAGATGTTTTTATGCTCTTAAAATGAGATCTCATTGACCCTGGAAATTATTCCAGGGTTAGTCAGTCATATTTTCTTCATAGAGTGGAGAAATGAAAGCCACATCACTTCAGGGGACAAGAGTGCAGTGATTATATCTTTTGACTGGTTGTTCTAAACTCACTTCCCATTAGATCAAAAGAAATTGACCAGCGTGAACAACATAGTCCAAGACCGTATCTCTACAAAAAATACAAAAATTAACCAGGTATGGTGACACGTGCCTGTAGTCCCAGCTACTCAGGAGGCTGAGGCCAGAGGATTGCTTGAGCCCAGGAATTTGAGGCTCCTATGATGATGCCACTGCACTCTAGCCCGGGCAACAGAGCAAGACCCTGTCTCCAAAAAAAAAAAAAAAAGAAGAATTGACAAAACATATTTCATATTTATGAATAGGAAAACTGAATATTGTTAAAATACCAATACCCTTTGCTATTTGTAGATTCAATATAATCCCTATCAAAAGTCCAACATTTTTTGCAAAAATGGAAAAGCAGATCTTCAGATACATATGAAATGGCAATGAGGGTGTCATAATAACCAACACAATCTTGAAAAATAGCAAAGTTGGAGGACTTATACTTAACCAATTTCAAAATTACTGCAAAGCTACAGTAATAAAAACAACATGGGACTGGCATAACATTGTACATATAGATCAATGTAATAGAATCGAGAGTCTAGAAAGAAACTCATATACCCAACTGATTTTTGACAAGAGTGCCAAGTCTATTAAATGTGGAAAGAATTTTTTCTTCAATAAGTAGTGCTGGGATAACTAGATTGGTACATGAAAAAGAATGAAGTTGGGCCCTACATCACACCATGTATAAAAATAAACCCAAAATGGATCAGTGACCCAAGTAAATATAAGTGCTAAACCATAAAACTCTTAGAAAAAAATATACAGGTAAATCTTTATGACCTCGAATTTGGCATTGAATTCTTAGACATGACACCAAAAATATCCACAACAGAAGAGAAAATATTCATAGGTAAATTGGACTTCATCAAAATTAAAAACTTTTGTGCATAAAAGTGTGTCATGAAGAAAGTCAATAGACAACCTACAAAATGGGAGAAAATGTGTGCATATCATGTAAGTGATAAGTGTTTAATATCCAGAATATGTAAAGAATTCCTAAACTCAACAACAAAAAACCTAATTCAAAAATTGACAAAGCACTAGAATAGACATTTCTGCAAAGAAGAAATAAAAGAGCCAATAAAATGAAAAGGTGCTGAAATTTATTAGCTTTTAGAGAAATGCACATCAAAACTGTATCGAGTTACTACTTTACACCTGGTAGGATAGCTATAATTTTTTTAAAAAGAAAGAAAAATAACAAGTGTTAGGGAGGATGTGGAGAAGTTGGAACATTCATATAGTGCTGGTGGGAATGTAAAATGATGCAGCCACTGTAGAAAACAGCTTGGCAATCTTCAAAAAGCTATATATGTAATTATCATGTGACAGAGCAATTCTACTTACAGGTATATACCCAAAAGGATGAAAAATAGGAACTCAGGTACTTATAAAACAGTTGTTCATTACAATATTATTTACAGTAGCCGAAAGGTAGAAACAATCCATGTGTTCATCCACAGATGAATGGATGAACATTGACACATACATACACATAATGGAATATATTCAGTCATAAAAAGGATTGACATTCTGATACATACTATAATATGTTTGAAGCTTAAAAACATGCTAAAAAAGAAGCAAGACATATAATGACAAATATTGTATGATTCTACTTACATGACGTTATCTAGAATAGGCAAAGTCATGGAGAAAAGTAGAATAGAAATTATCAGGGATTGGGATGAGGGGAGTGGGAAGGATGGGGAGTTATTGCTTAATGGTTATAGTTTCTTTTTTAGAATGATAAAGTCATTTTGGAAATAGATAGCAGTTGCTCAACATTGTGATTGTAGTGAATGCCACTGAATTGGCACATTTAAAATAATTGTTAAAATGGAAAACTTTGTGTCTTACATATTTTACCACAATAAGAAAATGTAGAAAACAACTTTAGGGCTATAAGAATCATGTCAATCTTATGTCAAGCCAGTCAGTGAAATACTTTGATTTCATGTTATTTATTAACTATTAAAATTCACACATTTTGCAGCAACATTCTTAAAAAGGAAAGAAAGAGAAATGACCAAAGGAAAATTGGCACTTAGTGGGATGTTCCAGACTTCCAATAACTTTTTTCCTGCATATTTGTAGGTCTGAGGTTTTAGTCTTACATCAGGTCCTAATGGCAATCTAAAATCTGCTGAGATAAAAGTATTTGATTGGTCAACCCACAAAACAATTATTTTTTATACCAGGGCAACACCTACTCACACAATATTTTAAAAAGTAAAGATAACCCCATTTTTGCTTGAAAGAGAATTAGTAATTAATGACTGTCAGAGATTGAGAAGATTCAGTCAAAGACTGCTACTGGTGTTTGGTTTTGTTTTTGAAAATAACTTTCCATATCTAAAAAAATTAGCTGGGCATTAGGTAGCACAAACCTGTAGTCCCAGCTACTTGGGAGACTGAGGCTGGAGGATCACTTGAGCCCAGGAGTTTGAGGCTGCAATGAGCTGTGATGGCACTACTGCACTCCAGCCTAGATGACAAAGCGAAACCTTGTCTCTTAAAAAACAAAACAAAAAACAAACAAACAAAAAACCCAAAAACCAAACTCCTGTGTCACTACTTACCATGATTATGCTTTCACTTACTTTCTTGAACATATGGAAAACAGTTACAACTTTTAGTGTCCTTATCTACTAATTGTGTTACGTGAGTCATTTTTGGGTCTGTTTCCGTTGGTTGCTTTTCCTCCTCATCATGGGTCATATTTTTCTTCTTTGAATATCTGGCAATTTCTTATTGGGTGCCAGAGATTATAAATTTTTTTATTGGGTGCTGGATATTTCTGATTTCTATAAATATTCTTTATTCTGAAATGGAATTTTGTTCCTTTGAAATAGTTTCTTTTTTGAGGTTTGCTTTTGCACTTTCTTGGGCAGGACCAGAACAAGTATTAGTTTAAAGGTAATTTTTCCTCAATACTAAGTACTCTGCCTAATGCCTGATAATATTACCAGGGCTTTCCACTGTGTCTGGTTGGAATACAAACTATTCCTCGCCCTGTGTGAGCTCTGGGGATTGTTCTCCCTCCTCTTTTCCAATGGTTGTTTTCCTTGCCTTGGGTATTTTTCTCCCACACATGGGCTGTGAGCACTCAGGTGAGGACTAGAGGGGAACCTTGTGCAGCTTTCATGATTCTCTTCTTTCTGTGAAACTCTTTCCTCTTCATGCTCTGCTATGCAACTCCAGCTGCCTTGACCTCCCCTGATTCTCAACTCTGTCTTCACAACTCAGGGATACTACTAGTTTCCACCTGGGCCACCTCCTACCCCACACAGCATGTGGCATGACAACTCTCCAGGCCATAAGCTGGGAAAATTGTAAGGGTCATCTCATTTGTTTCTCTTCTCTCAAATATTATCGTATTGCACTATTACCCAATTTCTAAAAACTCTTGTTTCACACATTCTGTCCAGTTTTTAAGGAGATAGGAGATTATAGTCAGTCCCTGTTAGTCCATCATATCCACTAGTGGTTTTTCAGCTGAGATAAAAATTTCTATCAGTCTTCTACCCACTTTAATTATATTTTTAGAAGTTTTGTCAGTTGAGATTTATTCCTAAGTGAGGCTAATCAAGATACTATATATTATCCCAGCTTTGTTTTTATGAACTGGATAGGCAAAAAGAATAAGAATAAAGGATTTCAGTGTAGCTGGAGGATTTGGTCCATGGGTAAAGCTTAAAAAACCAAATATGCTGGGCTTTTCTAAATTCAGTATTCCCAAACCATATTGCCCGGAGAGGATAACTGACCACAAGGACTTTCAGATTGTCCTCATCAAGGGGAGATAGTAACCTTTTTAGATTAGTTACTAAGGAAAAAGTTAAGCAGAATAATTGAATATATAAATATTCATGATGACTTATTCAAGGGGAAAATATTTCTTCTAACATTACAGAATTTTGTAATTGAGGAAGTTGTCAAAACTTAGGGGCAAAACTTCCTTTAAAACTTTAGGAAATCAAACAAGCCTCAAATTATGAAATGATTATGGGCATTCATTACAAATAGACCAAGTTTAATTAGCAGCTTTGCTGCTTATTATGTGTGACCTTGGGCAAAGAACTTGATCTTTCTAAGCTTTGGTCTTAAATCAGGATAATTTCCCTACATTTTAAATATTACATGATACTATGCATTTGAATCACTTAGCACAGTTCTTGGCACTTCTGTGTGATCAAAAATATTTATGCTTTTCTCTTTTGCATTAGCCTTTTAGAGTTTCCCTTAGGAGCCTTCTCTATCCTTTTTAATTTGAATTCCTTTGCCACTAATTGTCGTCAACTTGACAAAACCTATCTCAATCATGATAAGCTCAACTCTCCCTCCCAAATAAAATCTTCGTCATTCTATGCCTCCTAACTATTTTTCTCAAACCTCAACTGTCCTTATTTGCTTGTCCCAGTATTGGATCCCAGAGCTAGTATCCTCAAAGTCAAGCTCTGTTCTTTCCTTTGTCTTACTTTGTGTAACTGAGTTACTCTCATTTTTCTACTGACTGTATTTCTGAAGGGATGTTTGAGTAGTTTATCCTCTCATTGACACTACAGCTGCCTCAGATGTCCTCACGCTTTCTTACACAAAGGATTCCTGTCCGCTCTCAATGATTTCATCTACACTATCTCTGTTTCCTTTGCTGTGTGCTCTACAATGCTTCTAGAATTGTTTTTCCAAGAGTCAGAGCTAATATTTAATCGCTCTTATTTAAAGTTTTTTTTTTTTTTTTGTACGCCAGAGGATGAAGTCCACACTTCTGAGGATGATCTGCAGAGCCCTCCACAAGGAAGTAGGAAGCTAACTCTCCATCCTTCATCTCTTCTCTGCTTTCCTGTCTTTGTACCTTATACTCAGTCCCTCTGAACCACTGGTTTTTTTTTTTTTCTTAAATAATATGCACTTTCAAATCTTCCTACTTTTGATTGTTCTTTTCTATCCTTTACTTTGTTCTTTTTCTTCTCCTTCTGCCAGCCTCAGTGCCCCTTCTTGCTAGCAAATTCTTCCCAATACTGTATGGAAGTAAACTCTTTTAATGCTTTATTTAAATGAGTATATGACCCTAGTTTCTCTCTGAGAGAATTTTGGGTCAAGTTTTTAGTTAAGAGATGACTTAAAAATATTTAGCACCTTTTAAGTGTTCAAGGCTTTTAAGGAATTGAAACATCTCAGAATACAGTGAAAGAATAGAGTTCTAATAAATCTTGTGCTAAACAGTTCTCTAATCTTACTCTTTTGTAGCTATTTAGTTCATTCAGTATGATCATAGTTGTGACATTTCTTCTTCTGCTTTTTGAGATACCCCTTCTCCTACCCTAAATCTTTCCAGGTTTGTGGGTTTTTATTGATTTGTCTATCCCATGTGCCACTATTCATCCATCCATACCAGCATCTGTTCTATCCTTCCTACTTCCTTCCCTCCCTCCAGACTTTTATTGAGATTTTATTTGATGCCAGGTTTTACTAGCTACTATTAAGGAAGAAATAGACATGAGCCACAACCGTGAATGAGCTTCTCACATCATTGTAATTAGATTAGAAAATATAATACAGACCTGAGAAGGATTCGTGATGTTTCATTTCTCCTTTTCTCTTTCTCTCTCTTTTTTTATCTGTGGCAGATTTTCCTTTTCCATAATGTTTTGTTTATGCCTTTTTCTGTTCCTGTCCCATATATTTATGGGTTCTCCTAGATATGTTCGTGTTTCAGTTGTCCAGAAATAGTTACCAAATTCCTTTTATGTACCAGGTATAGTTCCGGGCACTTGATGTTGGGCAGTGAACAAGATGAAGTCTCTGCCTTCATGAAGTTTCCATTCTAGTGGGGGAGACAAACAATAAACCTATGAAGAAACTATTTTTACACAGTAAATTTTATGAAGTAAACAAAACAGTATTAGGGCGCAAAGGTATGTGTTGCTACTTTAACTAAGGTGATTGGATAAGGCCTTTCCGTGTAGGTGACATATAACTGAGGCCTAAATAAAGAAAAGGAGGTAACCTGGTAAAGAACTGTGGGAATAACATTCTGGGCAACAAGAACAAGAAGCTCAGAGACCCTGATTCAGCGGCAAGCATGTCATGTTTGAAGGAAAGAAAAAAGGCTGATGTGTCTAGAGTATAGTGTGAGCAAGCACAGTGGCTGAACATGTAACTTCCAGCTTTTGGTACAGAGGCTGGTATTGTATCAGTTTCCTAGGTTGCTGTAACAAATGACCACAAACTGGATGGCCTGAAACAACAGACATTTATTTCATAGTTCTGGAGGCTAGAAGTCCAACATCAAGGTGTCTGTAGGGTTGTACTCTCTATGAAGGCTTTAGGGAAGAATCCTTCCTTTTCTAGCTTCTGGTGGGTCCTCATAATCCTCAGTGTTTTTGGCTTATAGCTGCATCCTTCCAATCTCTGTTTCAGTTTTCACATGGCCTCATACTCTATCTGTCTGTAGCTCTGTGTGTCCCTTCCTTGTCTTATAAGAACAGCAGTCATTGGATTTAGGATCTACCCTAATCCCATATGACTTTAACTTAATTATGCCTGCAGAGACCCTATATCCAAATAAGGTCACTGTATTAGGGTTCTCCAGAGACACAACCAAACAACAGAACAGAACCAATAGAAAGAGACTTATTGTAAGTTATTGGCTCACACAGTTATGGAGGCTGACAAATCCCAAGATCTCCATTGGCAAGCCAGAGGAGACCCAAGAGAGCCAAAAGTGTAGTTCCATTCTGAAGACTGGCAGGTTTTACACCCAGGAAGAACCTATGTTTCCATCGAGTCTGAAGGCAGGAAAAAAGATTGATGTCCTAGCTCAAAGGCAGGCAGGAGAAATTTCTTCTCCGAGAATCTGCCTTTTGTTCTATTCAGGCCTTCAATTGATTAGATGAGATCTACTCACATTAGGGAGGGAAATCTCCTTTACTCAGTCTGTTGATTTAAATGTTAAACTCACCTAAAAACACCCTCACAGAAAAACCCAGAATAATGTTTGACAAATATATGGGCATCTCATGGCCCAGTCAAGTTGACATACAAAATTAACCATCACAGTCACATTCTGAGGTTCCAGGTGAACATGAATACTGGGCGGACATTGTTCAACCCACCGTAGGTTATTATTAAAAAGCCACTGGAAAGTGTTAAAAGAATTGGAGTTATAATTTTTACTTTAAAATATTTAGTTTGCCTTTTACATGAAGAACTTCAGATGAAGAGCAAAAGTAAAATCAGGAGAAGCCAGGAGGCTGTTGGGAATAGATGAGTGCTGGTGACAACTTGAGCATAACAGAGGGAAGTGACTGAGCATTTCCACACCTGATGTTTTTATCAAGTTGTTGCTCCATTTTTACTTGATCTTTTTCCATTAACTATGAGCTTGTTTCCCCATTCAAATATATTTTGCGTCTCTTTGTCAGCTATAAGTAATCTTATCTCTAAGGTATGTTTTTTTGGATTAAGATTTCAGATTCTTTTCATTGTTATTGTTTTTTAAAACACTACAGGGAAATCTGTGGATGAGCTTGTTTTGTTACCTTTGCAAGAACCTTATTTCTTCATGTGATTCCCCCTTCCCTTTTACTCCCAAGACAGAAAATCATAACTTGGAGGTGGGTAGGCAGGAATGTCAGCCACAATTGGTGATTTGGAAATTTTAACATACTTAATTTAAATTATCCCTGAGGTCAGAACACACATCCTCACCAAGGGGCAGAGTATACATTCGTTCTGTATTCAGAAAACTGTACTAGTAGCCATGGCCTCCCTGTGTGGATCTGTAATGAATGGAGCATATCTATTTTAGATGGATAATCAATTTTGAAATCCCTTGTCGTAGGTAAGCTGTTAAAACCGAAATGTTAGCTTCATGTGTTTAATGAGTAGCTTCAATGATAGCTTAGTGACAGAGATGGCAAGAAAGGCAGGTGGGGGGCAGTAAGAAAGAGGAGAATGAGTGTTTAATGAATATGTACTTGTAGACTTGAATGTCAGCAGCAACTTTCTCCCTCCTGGAAAATGTCTTTCAACCATGCATCCCATTACTGTTCCTGTAGCCCATGGTAGCATAGAGATTGAAGCAGAGTGTGTTTCTAAGAAAGCTCTTCTTTACAACATAATGACATCGAGGTGGGTAATTTGCAGAGATTGTTGGAGCAGTGGTCAAATCTAGGGGGGGAAAAAAACCCTGCAGAATGAAAAGACCATGTTAAGTAGGAGATGGCTTATAATGAGCCCGGAAATTGCATCTCAGATAGCCAGCTGGCCGGCATTTCTTCATATTCCTATCTTCTCATGCAAAACCACTAAAAATGTTCTCCTACCCTATTTTCTCAACCTCTTAATACCTCTCATTTCTACCTAATGCATTGAAAATATGAATGAATTAGCAACTCTACCACTTAAAGAAATAAGAATTAAGCCCTTTTCATTATTTAGTGGAAGTATTTGCCTATTTTGACACCAAGGGAACTTTTTATTCTTCCTTTTTAAAAAAATCTGAATTTTTCAAATCCCAGTTTGACTCACAACTTTTTCTAGATTCTGTAATCACTTTCTCTGTATGATTTGGACGGAGTTTAACTGAGGTCTCCTCCAAGCAAGAAAAACTGAGTCTTTCTTCTCATTAGAAATTAAGGGAATACAGAAAGTTAAGATCAACTTGATCACTGAAGAAGGGTTCCGTTAAGTTGTTCAGCAGTTAGGGCATCATCACCTGTCTACTTTCCTAGGCCTTTACCTCTTGGTAACTGTGTCTTTTATAAAATGAGAAATCAATCATTAAATACACACCTATGAATGAATAACTTACTGAAATAATGTGAAAGCTGTTTCTAATCATTTGTTCTGTTTTCTTAGCATAATCTGGTTTTATCTGTGGTTTGAAGGCATTCATGTAATTTCTGACTTGGAAAATTATTCAAGTTATCAGATATTTGCATCTATATTTAGATACAGACTTAGATTAGACACACATGACAGAGACTGTTTCCTGGGCCTTTTGGGTAGCAAGACCTCAGGGATACTTTTCAGGAGCAGCAACCAAATTCTGATTGCTGCTAGTAACATCCGTTACCCATATTATGATGGTTCCTGTCCTGTTGGTGACCAGAGTTTGTGTCCCACTGAATACAAGGCCATAGTCAGAATCTTGGATTATAGGACCAGACAAGGGGAAACCTCTGTATTTATTCGAACCTCTTCTCTTCAAATTCTCCAGCTTTAATTGAAGGGAGCTGGCCAAGTAGTCAAGAAAAATGTGGTAGAGAGGGTGTAGGGAGTAAGAGGGAAGCAAATGTCAATGCTGTGGACATTTGGCAAAGTAGATTAGAAGAGGGTTTTTCTATACAGTTTTTTGCCAGGTCCAGAAATTATAACTTAATGCTACACATCTTTCTCTCTTGAGAAAACAAAAACAAAATGGTGAATATTGTGGGTTGGCAAATGTGAATAGCCTCTGATCTGAGATTCTGTCTGCCTTCTAGCAAATGCTGAAACAAATTCCAGTAGACCTTTAACGTATATGAGGATCCAGTGTCTGTATTCCCTCATGTGTCTGTGTTTGTCTGTGCTCGTGTGTGTGTTTGGGGGGGTGGGGTATAAGGCAGGGTGCTTAAATGCTTTGTTGCATTATGTTAATTCCTCGGCAGTGCAATCAAATTCATGTCGTAATTAAAGCTGTCAGTTGGAAGGCAAGCCAATCGCCACAAAAACACAGCATAACAAATGAAGTGAGATGATTCTGCGTGTAGCTATACAATGCTTCACCAGGCATGAAATTAAATAAGTAATTTGATGTTGACATCAGAAATTGAAATGATACCCACTGTTCCCTCATTCAGTCAGACCTGCATAAACAATAGCCAGAACAAATATGCACAACAAAGCCCTCTTCTCCACCCAGCTCCCTGAGTAATGTACAATATATATGCAAAATGAGCATAACAGAGCTTTCTGAGACCTGAAGGATGTAATTTCGTTTGGTATACAATAAGATGATATGTATGTGGGGGGTGAGGAAGTAGGTTTGGAAGTGTACCTCTCCTGCTGGAATGAAATACCTTTGTAGAAAGGGGGAGGGGAATGAAATAAACAATTCCTATGGTCTCTCTGAGTAATTCATCCTAAAATGATTTTACTTCCCAGGGGCATGAGTCCAGGTTGGTAGAGACTAACTTGGCTTTTGCCTTCTGCTCCACGGAGGCCTGTGATGCCATCACATGGCCAATCTCTGGTGTGAGAAGCTGTCTCCATAACTACTGTGGATCTCCCTCTGTACCATTTATGGGATTAAGAGTGCAGCAGGATTTTTAAAAACTGAGTCCAGTGTGTTCACACATCTATGGTGCCTTAGACCTCTGAGCTTTTCTGAAACACTAAGATGAAGAAGTTCTGCTTGGGGAACTTGTTTGATGTAGCTATATAACAGTTACAGTACCACATTTCCTTCTCAAAGAGTTTAGAGTCAAGAAGAATCACATCTACTGTATATTTGGAAATGTCAAATTATCCTGAGCCTTTCCCCCCTATATAATTCATTTACTCATTTATTTATATGTTAATTCAACAAATACTCATTAAATGCATCCTCTGTGCAAGACATTGTGCCAAACTCCGAGGAATAAATGATGCATAAACCAGATTATCCATACTACCTGTAGTTTCCACAGTATGGAGCAGGACATGTAGATGGAAGAGCTAGAAGTGAATAGAGTAACTATTTGCATCAGGGCGGTGGTCAGTGTGCTCCAGGGAAGGTGTAACAACCAACTCAAGCTCATCAGGGAAAAGGCTTGGCTGGTGCAAGGATGCTTAGCTGAGACTTGCAGACTGACTCAGCATTAGCTTTATCTTCATTTCAAGCTCATTTGGGTCCTCTCTTAATCACAAAGAGGATGCTAAAAATTATAGAATTTATAAGGAGAGGGTTTAGGGGGAAAAAGGAAACAAATGAAAAAAAAAATCTCAGACAAGTATAAAACACATGTTCTCTTTTTGGCTTCTTTTCCCAAATAAGTGATGCCCTACATTCCTTTCAGGATTACTCTTTTTAAGTTCCCTGTGTGTCAGAACTATGGCAGCCTAAATTAATAACTCTTGTGACTAAACCCTTCAGAAAAATGGTGCTTTTCATGGCTTCCCTTTGCTCACACATTCTTTACATTTTAGTCTGCTAATTACGTTTACAAAATGTCTCATTTCTGAAAAACTCTGTGTGTGTACTAACTGGTGCCTTTGGGGAATAAACTGGCAAGTAGGTCATACACTGGAAAAGTCATCCAAACCCACTGGGCTTTTTATTTTCAAGTTAGTCTGGGCTTTTTCCTCTTGCCTGCCCCTTTGTGGCCACAAAACTGAGTAGCTTGAGACCAGGGCATTGAATGTCAGCAAGTCAGGGAGGCAAGCTGATGCGTGTCTGTTTAGTCTCAGTGCGGGGCGAAATGCCATCATTAATTCATTACCCAGCTGCCTGTCAAATAAATTGGCAATTACGTCCACCGCAGAAGCTTGGAATTCAGTAAATAGCACGTTAGCATCTCTGAGTTGTTGAGAGATGTAAAGGGGAAAATTAAGCAACACGATGTTTGTATCAGTAGCAGATGACAAGGGCCAGCATACACTGGTGATGTGCTGTAGTGATGAAAAGCCTGCAAAGGGCTGGTAATGAGCTGTGCGGATTGGAACGTGTTAAAAACCATTGCTGATTTTCCACTTTGTCTTTATGCTTTATTGCAGAGTTCAGCTCCTTCCAGCTTGGGAACAGGCTACTTCGTAAGTCTCTCAATTTCCACATATGTGCCTTGCATTGGCATTGATTTACTTCTATAATGAATGCTCATTGGGATGTGAAAAAAAATCTAAGAAATTCCCTCTCAGTCCTAAAGAGGAGACTGATTTCCATCCTTTATTAAGAATTGTTTTATTTTTAAAGATGTAAACTGTGGGTCCCTAGGTATCATAGGCCAGTCTGAGATGTTTTCCTGTTTCCCAACACCATGACGTTTGCTCCTTACCTGGCAGTGTAAGGAAATAGGGAAACCTGATTGGTTTCTGCCACCTTCTCTACATAATTGCTTTTTTAGTGAGAGGTATCATGGTGGAGGATGGAATTCAGATTATACATTGATATTTATGAACTTTCAAGATTTCTTGAAGAACTTCTCTACATATACCATGAATTGCCTTTTTTTTTTTTTTTGCAACGAGAGATAGTGTTTTAATGGATGTTTTCCCTCACAGTCTGTGTAGGTGGCCTTTAGGTTCTCTTTTAACAACAATTGAACTCTTCATTTTAGCAAATATAAGTGTATTATTTTATTTCTGGACCTTATTCTCTGTTCTTTGGGAGAGGTAGGGCTGGGGTGATATACTTTGGCGACTATCACAATATTGTGATAATCATGCATTTAAAATTCATTTATAGACAGACAGATTGTCACTGCATTATATTTATAGCAAATTACCCTTTTTGGATTTAATAATCGTTTTCAGATAAAAATGAAAAAGAATTACATATAAGCATTATTTATACAATAGGATAACATGCCAATGTAGAAGTTTATGATGATATTCAAAGGAACCTGATTTGTGTTTTGAGTGATGAATACTGATACTGTAATACTTGCCTCCTTAGCATTTTCTGAGAAAATAATGAAATCATGAAAATAAAATAAAGTGGAAAATAATTACTGATTGTTTAATTGCTTCTAAACTTTTCCCCCTCCATATGCTAATTACTCTGGTTTTCACCTGCCCTCATATTTCTTTCAATACGTTTATATTAAATGTATGAAAACCAGCATCATTTCATTTCCAAGCTTGGCAGAAGTGGCATTTTCTAGGTGTTGATTTTTTTTTTTTTGTCTTAAATCTATGGTATTAGGAGAAAAAGGATAAAAGGTTATTTGGTACCTGCTTAGTACAGTTAGCACACTTATCCTTGCTTCTACTTATTGTGGCTGAATATTCATGCTGATAGGAACAAGCAGGATACATTCAATATCCTGCTTTAGCAGTCGAAATAACAGACGTAGTCCCATCTGCCATCTTTTCACACCAGGCTGGATGTGGGTTGAAATGCTGGAAGTAAAATCTGGAGACTACTGATGTCTATTCTCTATCCAAAAGCTAAATTCTCCCTCTTTGCTTTCTTCAGCAAAAACAAGGCTGAAGCCACTACCTTTGCCTTTGATCACTTCTAGACTGACCGTTTTAGTATTTTTTTATTGTCAGTATGATCACTCTGAAAGTAGAAAATCATTTCTAGAAACATTGAGATTTTCATTATGTTTTTGTCACTTTTTTTCCTCTCTAGTTGCAAAAATTTTTTTTTATTCTCTAATAATACATTCTTATGAGTAAAAAGTCTTTAATTATGCATCTAAAATATTTTTATACAACACTGGATGAGTACAAAAGTTTTCCCTTATTTTGGTAAAAATTGCTCGTAGACTGACTTTGTTTATATAAAAATATGTCATATTATTAGCTTACACGGAGAAGATATGTACCAGATGTATGTTCAGCTCTCAACTATGACAAAAATTTCCTACTTAGAATGTGTTTCCAATAATGTGATTGTTACGTTATCAAAGTACAACATCCATTGATACTGTTGCCAAGTCCTCATCAAAAGTATCTTCTGTTTCAACTTTCATTCAAATAGTACCACATGTAATACTAACTGCAAAATTGGTGAATTTCACAGTTTTAAGTGGAAATGATATGTTCACAACTTATGTTAGTTCTTTGCCAACATATTGTTTGCACTGTGCTTTGTAATCTGTGATGTCATAATAGATTTCACTTATGTCTGTAAAGAAGGCTCAGTGTCAGGTAAGTGAAAGGGTGACTTTTTGACTCTATCCTTAATCCTCTTCAGCATCTCTTTGGAATGTGGACAGAGGCAAATCACCTGCAGAATCAACGACCTATTAATGCAATTGAACCATAATGTGAATTCTGGTATAAGAAAACTGAAGGCACTCACCTATTAGGTTTAACAACCCGGAACTGTTTTCCTGAACAATTTCCCATGCCCCAACATTACTCGAACTTCAGAATGTTCCTTAATTTAGATTTTATACTACTAAAGCTTTTAGTGAACTAAGGTAAAATACTGTTCATTTTGTGTGCTAATAAAATAGACACAACCCAAGTATATGCATGTGCATGCACACATGCATGTGTATGTGCACACACACACACAAATATACATGCTTAGCCACAGCCAGGATATTTACTTTCTTTCATGTCTTTTAATTCATCAGTAGTGATGTGTTAAAGGGTATAGAGAAGAAGCCTTTGTTTTTGATCTGATTGTATTTGTTTATATCTCCTTGGTTTTATGTTCCAAAGATATCTGCCTAAGTCTGTCACTTTTCCAATCCGTTTAAAAGCAAAAGATTTGAGAAATGAGAACAGCAGCTAAAATCAGTATTTACATAAGCATATTGCAAAGAATTCTTAAAGTAGACAAAATAAAGAAGGATTGGAACAAACGCTCCACATTTTGGGGAGGTTTTGAATGATGTGGGTGTTATACACACAGAAAGACACATATATATATTCATTACATACTCATGCCCAGCTCATATTCTAAATATAAATGAAAGTATATACTAGTTGGAATTGATTTGCTTTTTTTTTTTGGCAAGAGAAGTAAAACTTGTTGGAGTGTATGTAGGATTTTCTTTTCTTTTTTTTTTTTAACATCAATGCAGTGAACACATTTTCTTTTCAATTTAAATATTTTAGGCTATATTCTTTTCTTAAACATGTATTTGAAGTTTCATTATGCATAGTGTATAATTAAGAACTGAGAAGCAGAATCATCTTTAAGACTAGTTGTGTGACCTTGGGCAAGTTATTTGGTATCTCCTGAGTGTGTTTCCTCATCAGTACCTATTACAGTTGTGAATTTTAAGCGAGGTAAAATATTTAATGCACATAGAACAGTACTCTATAACATCAAATAATAATTATTTCCTTCTATTCACATTATAGTGTGTAATGGAATAAGCTTGGTCTCATTAAGTGGCTATGCAATGTTGTACTGATAAAAATTAATGATACAAAAATAGATTTTGTAATTTGTACCTGTAGGATAGGAGTATGTTATTCTTACTGTATTCTTCTTGTAGCTTTTTCAGGAGCCTAGGATTTTGTTTTTATTAAGCTGTATACCAGTTCACTCTGAACATAAAACAAATATGGTATTCATCCTCTGTGATCCTATATGAATGTGATGATGTTGGAATGAACTATTCTATAGGTTGTTCACATATTATAGTTGTTCCCTTTAATTTTTCTGTTAAAGTTACTTATGTATTTTCTCCCTCATAGGAATTTGTAGCACTTGAGGCTTTTAAGGACTGCTTAACAGTTCTTAGGATTCGGTTGGGAGGTTCAAGAAGACCTGTTTAATATATTCACATTTTATGAGCTTGTCTCACGTTTGTTCCTCTCTGACACCAGAAGGAAAAGTGGGTGCCCTAGCATACAGGAATGAAAAACTGAAGGAAGTAGAATGAAGAGATGAGTGAAAACATCTCATGGTGGCCCGTGGTCTGATGTGTCATTATAGGAAAGATCTGAAGTCATTCTTTACAAGCACTTGACTCCATATGGAATTGGGGGCTACCATTGGGGTGACTTACCAGCCAGGCTGAATTTGATCCCAGTGTAAGGGAAGTAAAGCCTTGCTTTTTCTAGGTGACGTGTCCTGCTGCCTTATCTGGATAATTTTCAGCCTTCTTCCAGGTTTGAATCTAAGTGTCTGAGGACCATAGCCTCAAATAGCTTGGATACTGCTTTTGTAAACTCTAGTAATTTCTGTTAAGGGTTCTCAACTAATAATTTTCATCCTCCTCAATTGGATTGCATGTAGTAACTGACATACTTTAAGGTTATCAAGGAAACTAGACTACTTATGCCTAGTGATTAAAACTACCATATCATATAGCAAAGGGGAATTGTGTGATGGTACACAACTTAAAATGGGTAATTGTGTAATTTGTTTTCTTGTGCAGTTGAATTACTTAAGTTGTGTTGATAGTGCTGGTAACAGACAGTAGGTACAAAATTGTGACCTATGGCTTTCCCTCCAGAATTATAAAGATCATAAAGGGAATATTCTTTTCCCCTGTCTAAGTTTTTGACCATAAACCCTTGAAGTATCTCCTGTTTTCTTTTACTATAATTTGTATAACTTCTGAAACTGATTTGTGGTATTTTGTTTAATCACAGTTGCTTCTTACTAGGTACATTTTGTTAGTAAGTGAGAGAATGAGTGTCTTTAAAAAGATGTTTTTTTTTTTTTTCTTTTAAAGACAGTTGTAAAAGACTGGGCTTTTCTTTAAACAGACCCATCTGACTTTTTGTATTTTAATAAATATTAGGCACCTTCTCTGTCAGGCACTTTGTAGGTGATGGGATATAGAAGTAAAAAGCCATGACCTTCCCCTTCTCTCAAGGAATTTACACTAAACTTAACTTCTTCCCTTTCTTTGTGATGCCTTTAAATTTTTCTGGTATATGTTATATATGTGTGTATGCATTCATGGAGAGTGAATTCTGTTATTTAAATATGCAAATTAATAATTTTGATCAGTTTGTAAGAAAACTAATACTATCAGGGAAAATGAAAAGTTAGTTGCCACATTTCAATAAAAATTTGTATAATTTTGTAATGAGGTTGAAAAATGAGTTTTTTAATTTAATAATCCCAGTCTTTGATGCTCTTCTGCCATTTTAACTTGTGTATCTTTATGAGATTTCTCTTTCAAGATTTTCTGATTGCGTTATGAGTATATATAACAGCTTGTTTGTTTAAATAGGGATCCTGTAAGCTGATTCTTACATCTAGCAGTGGCTGGATTGGATTGGATTGGATTGGATTCGGGTTTGTTTTTTGGAAAGAATGATTCATAGACAATGTTATGTACTTCAATTAGGAGTCACATGATATTTAGTTCTTTGTTTTTACTGGTTTTTTTAGTGATTGATTAGACCCTGGGTTCATTTAGGAGCTGCAAAATTCCATCCTTCTATAAAGAGAAACATCTACATCAACTACAGGTATTTGGTTACCTTGAGGTACAGTCAACACAGTAAATTTGAATAAGAGGGTTTCAGCTCTCCAGAGAACCTAACATTATTTATAATATTTCTATGGGTTTTAGTTTCAGAAGTGCAGATACATCAACCTGGCCTTGATTGTACCCCATTCAAAACAGAAGAAACAGTTTTCGTCTCCTCTATGTGCCATTACTTATTGGTGATGCTACGAGAGGATTTTGTAGTTCAAATGTTCATCTATCACCTGTTAAAAGTACTTATATTTAAGATAAATATCACTAAGAATTTTTAATACTTCCCCTTAAATAAGACTCTAACATTTGTATCTACTAGTAACTAACTCTAGGTAAATGAATTATTGGCCATTATTTATTTATTGATGAGTGTCTGCATTGTGATAGACTCCTTCACATGACACAGATAAATTCTCTATTTCAAGGGCCTTACATAATGAAAAATCATTAAATTGTTGTATTTTCTATTTTCAATTCTTAACTTTTTTGTCATGTTTTTGATCTGTTAACATTCTGATTTTGGGTATAGGATCAGCAAGCCAGGAACAGACATACCCTGATTAAGTGAACATTGTAAGTTAAATTCTGGTGAGCATTTTGATTTATTCATGGAATCTCTATAATGCGCTGACTTTTTTAGCCCACCATCTTCAGCTTCAATGCTCTCATTCAGTACAAGAGAACTGTGAGAAATTTGATGAAGGATAATCAAACCAGAAAGGATAATTTGGTGCTTCCAGTTGCAACCAATAATCTTAACATTTTTTATCTCAACATTCATGTGAAGGAAGACAGTATTTTTGAACATTTGTTGTCTACAGAAATCTTTGTTGTTGCTGTTACAAACTCTAGTTAAGGAGAAGAGATGAAAATTTAGGTGCTTATGATTGATGTGGGGAAATATCCCTCAGCCTAGGTCTCTCTGTCCTTCCCTCTGCCATCTCTGGCCCCTCAGATTTGGAGGAAAAAAAATCATTTTAGTGAAAAAATATGTAATGAGCCACTGGACAAAAGAATTGCTAAAGGACCCTCAGTTCTAATATTTCAGAATCCATGATCCTAGCTACCATATTAATGACAGAAGTCTAAATTACAATTGAGTGGCCAAGTCTGCCTTTCTTTGAAATTAATGTATTTTAAAAATAATTAATAATGCAATTATTAATAAGTTTTAAATTTGTGGCATTCAGTTAGGGTTAGTACATAGAGATATTGAAATGGATGGCTTATCCTGTTCTATAGCTAGTCTACAGTATATTGACAATCCCAGAGGAGTAGACAGGCAACTGCCATGGAATCCTGAAAATAATTTTATTTTCATTTTCATGTTTTTTCTGACACTGGCTTTAAGGAAGAATGTCTTATCCTTATTGGAGATTTCCAAATTACAGAAATGTTGAGCTATGTACAGTGAGCCCATGGACAATGTCAAACCTGGAGGTTGACTCTGACTACCCGCACAGCCTTTATTTTGATGGATTTAACTGGCCTAGAGTTTTATTGACTATCAATCAGAATCTTTCAGATCAAAGGACTCGTTCCTTTGCTTAACTACTTTAAAAAATGTATTTTTCCTGATATTGTAAATTAGGTGCCTCCTAATCCATTGCATAAAAAACTTATAGGTTGATGAAACACCAAGAGTATAGTTTGAAAAGAGGTTAAAAAACACAACTGGGGCTTGTTAAAGAGGAAAAGTGTTATTTTAGCTCCAAGTGTCACATTTTCCTATAGTCAGCTCTAGCAGTAAACAAGAGTTATTGGAGGCTTAGATAGTTTGAGACATTTCACTTATCTCCCAGTACTTGACTTCAGAAGCCAAACATTTAAAATGCATTTTGCTTGTGTAAAAATGTTTATCCATTTAAAATACAATGTCGTTTTAACAAAAGCACCCTGGTGACAAGCTGTTTAGATATAGCACAGTTAATAAACTGTCCGGTCCTGTACACATATACTTGAAAAGACTAGCACAGTTACCCAAGGATTGGCATTATAAATCACTGTTAACAAACCTTAATTTGCTTAGTAGGCTAATGAATGACCTCCAGTTTTCCTTTAGTAATCAGCTTCACTAACAGTCAGGTTGAAGGGACATTCCTTATATTATACTTAATATTTGATCTGAAATTTTTGGTGTCTAGTTTGCAGAACAAAGAAAACAGAAAATATTTCAGGCTCCACTGATGACTCCCTTGTAATAAATCCAGATGCAGGGATGATGACTGTTTTCAAGTAGAAGCATCACCAAAGGTGATGACTGTCTATTAGGGCTTATAATCTGTAATATAATAGCAGATTTGGAAAGGAGTGGTGAAGCCAGATAATTGTAGTGTATCCTGTCTAAATGTGCTGTGTGTATTAAAAATGCAGAAAGGCATAACAGCTGTGGTTCCTACTACACTCCTAATATTTCATATGTTCATCACATCTCTCATAAAATCTGGCCCAGATCAACAAATGACAATTTACATGTACAGCTGGATTGCCTCAGAAGGAAATTGGAGAGGATCTGAATCATTAGGTAGTGTAACAGTGACTCACCAAGAGCTCACCTAAGCCCGTGATGATATTTCTCTTACTACTTCCAGGAGTTCTCCCTTTCCATTTTTCGCCCCCAAAGAGAACATTCACCTTTTACCTTTTGTGAGAGGATTCTATCAATAATTTATCTTTTCCTACTTTTATGGGGGAAATAGGCCTAACTTTGCCAAGAGAAAGTAGGGTTGTATTCTGTGCAGAAAAGGTCCTGGAAAATTAGCATCTCAACTCCAAACCCATAGAAGACAAGAAATTTTGTTCCTTTAGAATTTTTTAAAATAACTTTGCAGTATAACTAGCTCTGTGATAATGAACACCTGGTTTCTCTTGGAGGAGTATTAATACTAGAACATTCTGAGAAGCAAAGGAAGCTAGTGAATCTAATATGTTCTTTTAATCAGATATTAAACAGCTAAGCATCATGACCAAATGGAAGCTTTAAGCTGTATTTGTACAGAGGCATAATATAGTCACAAATTATTTTCATCTATTTGTTGCTAAATTGCCAGCTTTACTAATTTAGTAATTGAAATAGACCTACTATTTTGGTTTTACGTAGGCTTAGAGTTACAGAACCTCTGAGTCAGAAAGGACTTCAAAAATCACCTTATCCAGCCAGCAATCTGAAATACAGTTCAGAAAGATAAGTATTATTAGTGTAGGCTGACAATTAGGACTGTGACCTCTCTCATCCTGGATACTGTCTTTCAGTTGACATAGTTGAAAATTACATGAATTTTTCTGCTATGCCACACTGTTTTCTTGTCTTGATGACAGTGACTGTTAACTGTCATATGTGATGCTATAAAGTCTTTTTTTTTCCTCTAAAAATTCAATTGGATTTTAAATCTTAAGAATAGGACCTCTTGTTAAAAAAGAAATCTCTGCTGAAGTTCATTATAGTACACTTAGTATACTTGGTTTATTATTCAAAATTATTTACTAATAGATTCTGTGATCTAATATATTACTGTCTTTCTTAGTCCACACTGGGTGGTGAAAATCAACCAGTGCTGTAACTATGTCTTCCTGATAGTAAAATTTCAGTGCTGTCTTTGTAATGCCTCACCTCTATGGTGTTTGATAGATGCTGGCTGGCTATTACAAATTTTGTGTATTTATTTCCATTGGTGATTTTTATCTATAGCTCTAACAGAAATCAGATATTTTTCCCGTTTTGTTTATTCATAGATATATTTCGAAAGGGCTTTGAGACAATCTGTGGACATATTTAACATATTATACCTTTTTTCTGTGTAGTCATCCTATCCAATTTTTTGAAAAAATTAACTAGACATTCTCTATGGAGAAGTGTGGAAACCATTGTTCTGCTACACAATGGTAAAATAATTGACCATTAAAATATACTTATCATAGATTTAGTTGTGAAGTGGACATGTTATGGTAAGTCTTTCTGGATTATTCTAAAATAGTTTAATAAAAAGTATTATGTAAAATAGATAAAAGATACACTTATAAATGATAGTTTCTACACATTTGATATAGTGTTTATGTCTAAACAGATATACTTCAATAACTAGCAAAAAGAGGTAAACGAAAAACTAGCTATTATTTATAGTAGGTCTGTGTTATATACAGTGGTGTCCTAAATGTAAAATTCTTAAATTCTGACATATATTTAAATTTGAAAACAGAAGGGATAAGTTCATTTTTGAAATTATTATAAATTCTGTATTGGTAGGGCCATGAAATTTTTGAAGAAATGCACACTCATTTTTGTGCATTGACCATCATCACATTCCGTGTTCTTCATATTTCAAATGAAAGATTGGATCAAGATTCTTCTTGAAGGAGCCTTTCAATATCAGCACATCTGTGGATGTGTTGTTAAACACTGTTGTACCACTAATTAAGGGACTGTATGTTTAGGGATGGTTTGTACAAGTTAAGGTGCCACTTACTCCATGCCTAGGCACTGTTTCAGTGAAATTGCTTCAGTCTAAAGTCACTTAAGTTCTTTAACTCAGAATGTTAGCAAATAAGAATAAAACCAATGCAAAATCATCTATTTATATAACTCTTATAAAAGTTTGATCTTCTTTAGGCCTTTATGACTAAAAGTGTCTCTCGGTCTTCCTTAACTGGGAGAGTGGTTAGAGTTGGGTTTCCCTAACTCTCATGTCTTAACAGCCTAAGGTAGGTCTCAGTGGTTGATTGCTGAAGTTTTGTGATACTTTTTCATGTTCAGAGTCTAAGATTTTAGTACTCTTAGAGAAAAAAAAATCTGCCTTGGTTCTTATCCTGCTGTGATATGTACATTGTGTTATTTTGTACTTGATATGATTTTCTTGGTTAACTTTTTGAGCTTCATTGATCATAATTTTACTGATTTTAATTAGCATGGATCTTTATAATGATTTTTACTCCTGTATATTTTTTATGACATATTCTTCATTACATACTTGAATTAAGTCATTTTAATTTTTCTGTCATTCAGCAATGTGCTCATTATTGGTTCATTTATTATTTTGAAGGAATGGAATTATTTATGTATTTTTATTTTTAATTTTTTGCCATCTTCTGTTTTCCAACCCCCACCCCCATTTGGTCCTATAACATGATAACATTGCAAACATGAGCCTGAATTAAAAAAGATCACTTCATTGATTGCTAAACATATAGTTCTTTAAAAGTCATTTCAGGTCATTGTACTACTAATTAGTTTGATTAGAAGCATTTAAGTTGTTACATATAAAGCCTTTCATTTCATAGGGTTTCGGTTTCAAATCATGAAAACTGAATGCTCTGTACTTGTCTATGTACACAGTACACTTTTAAGGTTTTGAAAGAAAGCCATGCCTGTTACAAAGATCACTCACAATTTCAGAGCCTAGATAAAGCCAGTGTGCAATTTTGGAGCAGTGACACAATTTTACTAAAACATTTTAAAATGTGCATGTGTACATATATGTAGGTAGGTGACTATCAAAACCATCTCTTTATTCTTACTCTTAGATATATAGTACACATCCGCAAATCATAGCACCTCTTGTATTTTCCTGGAAAAAGTTGGAATCCATTCTATTAAGTGAAGTATCCCAAGAATGGAAAAATAAGCACCACATGTACTCCCCATCAAATTGGTTTCCCTGATCATCACCTAAGAGCACATTTAGGAATAACGTTGATCGGGTGTCGGGCAGATGTGGGTGGGGGAGGGGATGAGTGTATACATACATAATGAGTGTGATGTGCACTATCTAGGGGATGGACACGTTTGAAGCTCTGACTTGGGGGGGGGCAAGGGCAATATACGTAACCTAAAATTTTGTACCCCCACAATATGCTGAAATAAGAATAAAAAAACAACTTAGTTATCTAAACATCTTTTGGTGACTGATAGTTTGTGAAAGTGGAAGACTTGTACAGAAATAAAAGGTTCTAATGCCATACCCTCAAAATAAGGAAATGGTCCAAGGCATTTGTAGACACAATAATAAAATCCTACTATAGTAAGTATTTGTTTAGTTATTGAGGTTGTTCAAAGAGAGTTTTCAGAAAAAGAGTAAGAACTGGACACAGTGGCACACACCTATAGTCCCAGCTGCTTGGAAGGCTGAGGCAGGAGTATGCTTAAGCCCAGGAGTTCAGGGCTATAGTATGGGACGATTGTGCCTGTGAATAGCCACTGCACTCCAGCCTGGGCAATATAGTGAAACTCCCATCTCTTGGGGGAAAAAAAAGGTAAAATCATGACTCTCATACATTATAAAATGTATATGTTTAAAAAGTCATATTGTATTATAACCAGTTCAAAGGAAAATGAAAAGAAAAGCCACAGTTACAGGTTAGGAATATTGAAATGAATCTGCAAATAGTGGCAAAACTGGCTTCAAAGGAAGTCAGTTGAGCCTCTCCCTGACAGGACAAAATTTAAAGCATGGTTATAGACAATATTTATTTTTGCATTGCTATCACTTACCTACAACTTCCAGAGTTATAAAATAGCTCCTATGAAATCAGAAAATGGTAATGCTGAAGAGTGTGCTACAGACAGTGCATAGTGTTCCCCTGAAGCACAAATATATTCCTGTATGATGAAAGATAGTCTCAAAGAAAAGTTTCTTTTCATTAAATTTGGCCTGATTATTTACGTGGGTACACCAAGAGTGTTAATTTAGTATACAAACCTTTTAAAGTTTGTTTTGTTGAATATTTTTACAAGGAATCTCATATTGCACTTTTAAAAGTCTTTGTTATTTGCTGTCCTGAGACTGAAAAGCCAAGCCTAAGAAACTTCCTACAGTACCATTAAATTTGGATGAATTTCTTTCTTCTTGAGGTTCCCAGAATATCCCAGTGTAGCTTGATAGGAAGTGATCTTCCTTCCCATCTGTTCAGTTGGACCCTCTAAAACGAGGTACCAGGTTAATTTTCTGGGAGGATTTTGTAAGTAATGATTATATAAAGTCACCCTTAATTCCTTGTGATACACATGCTTAAATGAGCGTTACTCACAAATACGACATTTCAGACAAGGTCTTCAAATTTTTTTATATCATCTTGGTAAATAGGAAGACCAATTCTAGTGTAATCTATAAAATAGCCATACTGCTATGAAATGTAAGAAGACATAGAGTTTCTGAATTCTGGGGAATCAGTGAGAATAAGATCATTTAAAACTATTTTAGTGTAGAAAAGCAAAATTGCTATAGGCTGTAGATAGCTTAAGAAAAATGAGAAAACTTTTCCTTATATACATAGAAAATAGAACTTTAAAATAACATCAACCGTATTCAAAATGAAAACAACAGTCTTTATCAGTTTATTCAGTATAATTAGTTCATGCTCCACTGCATCTTGGGTTATTAATCTCAAATTCTTCTCATGAAATTCTTGACTAAAAAGAGTTGTAGAAATCTTGACACAGCCCATTATCTGGTCTTAAAGTTGTTTAAGCAATGACATCAGAAGCCTGTATCCAAGAGTCTGTTCTTTGAAGTCTTAGTTATTTGAAGTACCTGGTACAGTCCTTTACCTTGGGGGCTCTGAGACCATCTTTCTTTGTTGAGGACCATAACTCTGGCCTAGCCTGTAGCTGAAAGCATAGCTTTCATGGAAACATCAGAGTAAAACAGAAAATTATGTATCAGTGGCTGTGGTTAATTTATCACTTATAAATTTTTTAAAGTAAAAAATCTGATGAGAGTTCATAGCAAGAATAATGTAACTAACAAGGAAATGTGGTTATTTCTGTGGCATACAAAACAATCTAATAAAAAATAAGTTTTTTCACTTTGGGAGGTTGAAGCGGAAGGATCACTTGAGGCCAGGACTTCAAGAACAGCCTGCATAACATAGTGAGACCCCCATCCCTACAAAACGTACAAAAAATTAATTGGATGTGGTAGTACACACCTGTAGTCCTAGTTACTTGGGAGTCTGAAGTAAGAGCATTTCTTGAGCCCAAGAGTTTGAGGCTGCAGTGAGCTGCAATGGTGCTATTGCACTTTAGCCCAGGCAACAGAGAGAGACCCTGTCTCAAAAAAAAAAAAAGAAAGAAAAGAAAAAAGAAAGTAAGTTTTAAACAAAACTATAAACAAACAAGGCCATTGAAGCTGCTAAGATTTTATTTTAACGCATTTCATTGCTTTTCAGGCTCAGGTACCATAAGCCAAGGCAAATAAAACTCACTTTCCATGTTTTGTTCTCATTGTGCTCTTTCATATATTGGAACAAACTGACACTTTACATCAAGACTGATCTTATACAATGTGTTTATTATTGCCAGTTTGAAATGAATCAGTAAGCAAACAGTTAAATTTTTTTTAGTTCCAATTTTCAGTGCTGTAAACATATAATTATAACCCACATATTCTCATAGACTCAAAATAAGCTCATTGAGATCTTCAATAAGTTGTAAGAGTGAAAGTTATCTGGAAACCAAAAATCTTCAGAAACAACTGCTTTAGAACAAAAGTGCTATTTTCCTGGAAAACAGGAGCACATACAGAATTATACAAGGTCTATCTGGATGGTATCCAGCCATTGTTAGTATTAAATATAATGAGAATGGTTTGTGAAACATCAATGTACCTGCAGCCAAGGAGTGTGGACTGTAACGCACATGTGTGAACAATGACAACTTCAGTGTGCTAGTCAGTGGGGCCCTAGACGATGTTGAGTGAGCATGTGTACTGTGTGGCCATCATTTTCAAAATGACTGAGCAAGTAGAGCAACGAATCTACATCCAATTTTCCATTAAGCTTGAACATTCCTCTACAGAAAGTATTTTGGATGATTCAGAAGCCTTTGGGGATGATGCAATGAGTGTGGCACAAATAAAAGTAGAGCACAAATGCTTCAAAGATGGTTGAGGATCTCTTGGAAGTGATCCATGATCTGGAAAGCCTGCAACAAGCAGAACACCTGAGAATGGTGAACATGTATGGTTAGGTTAAGAGATGCTGGGAGAACCGTGTGAGGTTCTAAGTGCCTACTTTGAAGGGGACTGAGGAGTCATTGTCCTATGTACAGTGTTTCTTGTACCTTGTATCTTCTTCAATAAATGTCTCTATTTTTTCATATTACATTGCTGGATACTTTCCAGACAAACCTCATATTTCTCTGAAGGCATTGTTCCTAGATATAATGTTAATTAATTCCATTAGTTATGACTTTTATCCAAATATAACTAAGTTCTATTTCACATAAAAACATTGGGGGATAACTGTGATCTGCCTTTTCCACATTAGTATTTTAGCCGACATCATGAGTAATTGAACTTTCTACAGCCACACACATCTCTTACACAGCTTGATAATGTGGCAAGAATGAACACATTCATTAATTTGACCCAAAAATACAAGCTTCTCCATAGATTATAAAAATAAACAACAAAAGGGAAAGATTTTAAATTATGATTAGTGATTGTTAGTGATTATTCTTTCTTAATTAGAAATGGCCTAGGTATCCAATGAATATCCATTAATTAACTCAGTATCAGTCTAAGGTTTTAGGTTACTTAAAAATCTTAGAAATTTTGCTCAAGCTTAATTAACAAAATATAATTACTGTTGAAATAAAGTTTATCAGAATATTGACTCAATTTGGTCCAACAAACCATAAAAACAAACATACATAAATCTCAACAGAAAATAGAAATAATGCTAGCTTATTTGATAAGTAAAACTGTGTGTGTGTGTGTGTGTGTGTGTGTGTGTAGTAGTAGTAGAATATCCCAAGTAGAGTTAAAATGTAGACTCATACTTAACACGGATAACTCAAAGACAGCATAGCTGCTTTTATGAAGCCAAAATTTATTAATCTAATCTTGTTTGTTTAAGTTTTACCTAAATTAATTGAACGTCAGTTTGTAAAATGTTTCTGAGGTGGTTTACTTAAGAATTTATTTTTTAATTTAGTATATCTAGAGTTTTAGAAATTTGGTTTTCTTGTTTTCTGGGAATTTTAGGAACATTTCATTTCTGTAAGTACTTATACGCAATAGACCTTTTGGAACAAAACTCTTTTAGTTTAGAGACTTTATAATCTCATTATTAATACCTTCAGGAGATAAGAAAACATTACAAATATACAATGAAAGGTACAGGCCTTTCTTAATCATAAATCCTCAGACCTATAGATAGAGAGCTTATAGCTCCAATTCTAGAATTTCACCCATACTTCAAGAGTAAACACAGAAACAAAAAATGTCACTGGTCCAAATTGCAAAGAGCTATTCCAATTCTAGAATTTCAGCCATAGGTCAAGAGTGAACACAGAAAGACACAAAAAAACATTCACTAGTTCAAGTTGCAAAGCGCTATTCTCCTTCCCAGTGGGGACATTTTTCTGAATTATTTGAGCTCAAAACAGATAACTAGACATAAAGACTAAGCAGACCAGAATTTTTATTGTTTCTTAAGTGTTTTAAATGATAGAAATCTACACTTAATGTGTGGCACATTTCTTACAAAAGCTTTCCTATGTTAAACTGTACATTAGCATTTTCATTCTCATTGATAAATTCAACAGATGTTTGCTAGCCTTCTATCTCTTTTGAGTTCTGTAAATACAGCAGCAGTAAATAAAACAAAATCTCTCTTTGCATGACACTTGCAGTCCATCAGATTAGTTTATAATATGGTAGGTGATGATAAGTATCTAAAGAAAAATACTCATAAATAGACTTGAGCTTTTAGCCAAAAATAAGTGGGACTGAATTTACTGTCCTGTCAGAAATAACCGAAGTAAAAAAATAAGGACAAAATATATGAAACAGTGGTTCACAAGACATTGGACATAAGGCAGTGAAGGACAGTGATCCCTGAGAGAAAGTAAACAAACAGTGATCCCTGTGATTGTCCCAGCTCACTGCCTTGAAAGAGTTTCAGGTCTCCACGCAGGGCAGAGGGAACTCAAGGGTACTAGGTGGAGAGCCTAGTGGACTTTCCTGCATTAGGAGAAGAGACTGAGAATTTAGGAAGAACAAAGGTAGCAAAAATCCATAGAAAGAGTACTAGAGAGGAGGCAGCTGCACAGAGAAAAGAACCCCAGAGATCTTCAGGGGATTGCTCTTAGTTATTCAGCAGAGAGTTAATTAATTAGCTCATGCATTTGAGCAAACTACCTGAGATGTGGGAAAGAACCATCCAAAAGGATTAGAGGGAGTAGTGCCTCAGTCTCACACTTATCCAGGAACAGTGCCCATTCCCACCAGAGAGATTGGAAAACCACTTGTAGGGTCTTGCCTCAGTATTGAGAAATAATTAGCTCTTGATTGAACAATGCTCCAGTCCCTCATAACACGTTTTAAAAGTAAGATATGTTGGTATCAAACTATTTTTAAGAAACAACTGAATTCTAGAATCATTATGTGGCATCCAATTAAGAATTATCAGGCATGCAGGGAACCAGGAGAATATGACCTGCTTAATGAGAAGAAAATCAGTCAGTCAAAACTGACCCAGAACTGATAAAGATGTTAGAATTAGCAGACAATGATATTTTAAAAGTTATTATATTTCATGTGTTCAAAAAGTTAAACAGTATGAGAGCAAAATTGAACTTCTAGAATAAATACTATAAGGTATGAGATGTAAAATATATAGGATTAACAATAGATTAGACATTGCAGGAGAAAAGGTTAATGCAGTCATAGTAATAGAAACTGTCCAAAATGGGACACAAAAAGAATAGAGAATTTAAAAATTAAGCAGAGCATCATTGAGCTGTGTGACAACATTAAACAGCCTAGTATGTGTAATTGGGGTCTCCAAAGGAGAGAAGGGAAAGAGGACAAAAATATTTAGAGAAACAATATCTGAAAGAATTTTAAATTTGATGAAAACTATTAACCCAGAGATTTAAATACAAGAACTATGAAGAAAATTACACCAAGATATATTGTAATCAGATTTCTCAAAATCAGTGAGAAAGGGAAAATCTTGTAGATAGTCCCAGGGGTGGCAGGGGAGGTATAATTGCAGAGGAACAAAGATAAGAATGACAGTAGATTTCCTGTCTGAAAAAATGCAAGCAAGCAGACAATACAGCAACATCTTTAAAGTACTGAAAAATTATTGCCAGCCTGGAATTGTATACCCAGTGAATATATATTTCAAAACACAGTGAAAAGATAATCCACAGGCTTGGAGGAAATATTTGTAAAGTGTATATCTGATAAAGGACTTGTATCTAGAATATATAAAGAAATCTCAAGAATCAGTAATAAGAAATCAAACAGTCCAATTCAGAAATGGGCAAAAGATTTGAACAGACACATCACTAAAGAAGATATACAGGTGGCAAATAAGCACATGAAAAGATACTATATGTCTTTAGTCATTACAGAAAAGCAAATTAAAATCACACTGATAAAACACTACATACCTATGAAAATGGCTCAAATGAAAACGACCAGAGCAAGTGTTCATGAGGATATTGAAGAACTAGAACTCCTCTGCACAGCTGCTGGGAATATAAAATGGTACAACCATATATTCTGGTTTCTTTTCAGATTGTGTAAATCTTTCACCTTTTAAAATGGTACAACCACTTTGGAAAACAGTTTGGGAATTTCTTAAAAAGTTAAATATATATTTACCATATAATCTAGTCCTTCCACTCCTAGATTTTTACCCAAAAGAAAGCACAGATCCATGCAAAAAGTTTACATGAATGTTCATAATAGCTTTATTTGTAATAGCCAATAATTGGAAATTGCCTGTGTCCATTATCAATGTAATGAATGAATAATTTGGTATCTCCATAAAACAGAATACTACAAGGAACAAACAACATGGATTAATCTCAAAATAATTATGTTAAGAGAAAGCCAAAAATGCTAGAAAATACCAATGAATCTACAGTGCCATAAAGTAGATCTCTGGTTGTCTGGAGAGATAGGTACAGAAGATGGAAAGGAAAGGATTATCAAGGAGCGTAAGTAAGCTTTTGTAGGTAATGGATAGATATATGCATTGTCATGATTATGAGGATGGTTTCCCACATGTAGTCACATGTCAAAATTTATTAGATTTCATTTATACCTTAATAAAGCTGTCTTTAAAACAAACAAAAAACCTATTTCCCTGATGTTTGTAATGCTCTGGTATTTGTCTCTACCTTTTCCTATTTACTGTATTTTAAATACACCAGCCTTCTGTACCCTAATACCTCTATCTTGGACAACTAAACACAGAAACTCACTCTGAAGAATGTCAAAATGCATATTTTCATCAGAGAAATATCTCATGATCCTTTGTTAAATGTTCAGAGATTCATGATTGGGCTTTAGGAAGCAAATGCATCCTGTTTTATAGAATTAGGGGAGAGAAAATGCATACAAAAGAGCCCAGTCTTTTTTTTTTTTTTTTTGGCTGCCTTTTATGTCAGAGCTCAAAATTGCTGTCTGATAAAATGTAGGCCACCAGATTGAATTACTTCATTGAACCACTGCTGTCCTCTGTTAATGGTAATTGCACAGATATAGCAGTCTTTCTCGGCAACATCTCAGATATTTACCTCCTACTGTTTTTCAATTCAAACCTTTGATGAAAATATTCCCAGTACTTCTTTAAAGCAGACATCCAACTGTCTTTCTTGACAAAAGCAAGGTCTCTAAATCAGATCCTGACAATTTGTGACACAGCAGTCTATCCAAATCACCTTTTACCTATGTCACTATGTCATTTCCTGAAGAAAAAAGTGTCCATCAGATGAACAAATTTCTGTAGCTTTTGGGGGCTGTAAGGTTGGTATGCTAGCAAAGATGGGAGAGGAAAAGGGAAAATAATTTTTTCCTTTGACTTGAGTGGAAGGAATTCAGTGAGGGTTTGACCAGATCTAATAAGCAAAATAGGGGTTTTGCATATTTTAAAGATACATTTTTATAAAGAGGAACCTTTAGGTCTTTGTTTTTTTCCAAAGATGGTAGTGAGTCAATTTGAATTTAATGATCTCTAAAAGATACCACTTTTAAGGAGGTAGTGAATCAGATTAATTTTTTTATTAACTTTTACTGTTAGGTTACTTTAATATAACAATATTTGGCAGTTTATTTTCTTCTCAGGGGCTCTGCTCAGTTTCTGGTTTACCTCCTGTCCTAAACTGAGCACAGTACATCTCTTCAAATAAAGGTTGTGAATGCAATACCAGTGGCATGCCTGGTGATCAGCTTTCTCCATTTGACACTCAGTAGTGTGGTGGCAACAGTGAAGAGTATAACAAGATGCCAAACATGGTACTGAGCTCAGCTGGATCAGCCTCAGAGTGAAACTCACTATTGTAATCTCTTTGGCTATCATTGATTTGATGCTTTTTTTCCCCCTTTTAGTACTGGAAGGGTGTAATTGATAATTGCTTTCTTGGATCAAATTGTAGCATCATATGTTTGACTGATGGGTTAGCTTTAGGAGCTGCCTGAGCCCTTCTGGGGGCTACTTTCCAGTTTTGGTGAGTGAGCAGCTGACAGCACAGCAAGGAGATTCCTTGCTGCCAGCCTGGTTTGGTTCATCCTAAGTGGATGTTTCTTACAGCAATGAGCCTTGGAATGACATTTGCCCGGGAATGTTGCTGGATAGTGGCTTTCCTTGGTGACACTGTTATAATGGGATGTTTCTCATTTACAGTGGTTTCATCCAAGCAAGTCCTGTTCAACTCTGGGAGAACAATGAGCAAAACCATGGGCTAAACACTGGGGATAGTTTGATTTGGGAATAAGATATGTCTTATAATCTGAGTCAGTTTTCTACTTTTGAGACATAGTGAAATGCCCCTTAGAAGTTGGGGCCAGGAAGTAGAATGTGGAAATAAAAAATATTTTTTATTAAGTGTCTGACTGCATGGACCCTTGAATACAACTGGTCTTTACTTTGATTGTGGCCCTAAAACATATTCAGGAGCAGAGTCCTTGAAGAGCTTTTGCCTTTCTTTATTAGAGATCATGGAATTTTGATATTTAGAAGGAGAAAACTGGCACTTTGTGCCAGTAAAGCCTCCATTGATGGATGACTGCTTGTCCTTTGTTTGTAATTCTCTTTCTTGGTATCCTTCTCTGACTCTCCCCATCTTCATTTGGAATCCAAGGCTGTGAAGGGGCCTCCAGAAAAATAAATAATTATTGCTTGTCAAAGCATGGGTCCCCAAATACCCAACTCCTGTTCCTTCCTTTGTGGTAGAATTCTCTAAACTGAAGCCTGGGTTTACACTCTATTAGGGTGCCGTAGTATTTTAGGAATTCAGAAAGAAAGGGACTGGCCACCAGATCTGTTTGGAGAAAAGAGAGGAACCAGTGTGGGTTCATTTGCGGAAAAATCACTTGCACCTGGAATAGAACCTCAACCCAGAATATCACTATCTGGCAGTCAGGGAGTCAGTTTCTGGCTTGGTAGGGACATCTGAAGCATCCTGCTGATGTTGTCTGCTGACATGTGGGTAGTGCTGACCTAATGTCTCACCTGATTGTCTCCATCCATAACTTCATCTCACCCGTTTTACAGAAAAATGGACACAAGAGACAACCCAAGAGAACCTGCTTCTTGAGAATGCCATTCCCTCTTTCCCATACCACCTTTGACTCACACACTGTCTTCTGCTCTTGGCTCCTGTCTCCCATACTCCTCTCTCTGTTGACACAGAGGATACAGTGTCCAAGAGATGTAGCAATGCCAATAAGAGCTAAATGACTTGCAGCTGTCGGTGCCACCTGTGCTTATCAAATTTCAGCCAAAGCAGTCACTTTTCCAGAATGTCCTGTTTTGGGGAATTGGAAAGTGACTCAGTATGGTGGCAGCAATGGGCTGGATGGAAGAGAGAGCTTTTCCCTGGGCCCAAGTGTGAGGACAAAATTGTGAAGTGGGATTGCAGGTGGTCCCAAATTCCCTCTTTTTGCATGTTCATGAGCTCAGAGGCAGCCCAAGAGATTTCTGAGTTAAGTCTTTGGCCTTTAAGCGAGTTAAGATAGAACTGTCCTTAACAATCTCTTCTGAAGCTCCAGGACTGACAACTCAATAACGTACTCTGATGGTTGTATAGTTGAGGATGCCTGTGTTTTCTTCAATCTCCAGAAGATCTCTCTGCTTCCATTTATGTTCATTTTATTTTGTTTAGGCATTTGTGTACTTAGGGAACAATTTTTAAGCTTTGTATGCCCACCTTATAAAAAGTCCTTCATTTAATTTTGCAAACACAAATCAGATTAACATTTTAATTTAATCTGACTGCATTTTTCTATAATTTTCTAAGAATTTGCCATTTCTTAGTATTCTCTCTTCTCTGACAAATCATTCCTATTTTCAATCAGCTTTCATCACTTTTATCTTGCCTATGCTCTGGCATATTTCTTTGTACACTCTCTTTTTCTTATTTCTGTTTGTTCATTCTTTTCACCCTCCTCTAGAGCCTGTAATGACCCAGGCACTTCACAAGGTCTGAGCAGCTGGATGAAAGGTATAGTCTCTGGCCTTTAAGGGTTGGTATACCCATGGGGACTTTGAAAGTTACACCTGGTGGAACTCTTCCTCATTTGAGAACTACCACCTTAATGAATTCATGGCCTAATGATGGGAGTGAGGGGAGAGAGAACTTTGAAGCAGTTACCATGTGAGTGTAAGGTCTGTCTCAGGAATATCACTGTACAAACTAGGAATGCGTGATCTGGTTCATGGAGTAGGAGTGGAGGTCAGCCAGAGGAATAAAATGGTGCTGTGGAAAGGCCCAAAGGCTGCCTGATGCTTTCAGGGACCTTGCAGGTATTTGGAATGCTTGGAAATCACAGGAATGAGGCTCGGAAGGAACCCAATCACAAAGTCTTGGTGAGTCTTGTTAAAGAGTTTGCATTTTATACTTAAAGTGATGATGAGCCACTGAAGGATTTTACACTGTGCAGAGATTTAATTAGATTTGCATGTGTGAGATAGATTACTCAGACATTATTGTGGAAGATGGCTTTGTAAGCATGAGATCCGGGGCAAACAAGATTCCAGGAAAAATTATTATGATGACAGTGTGATTAGAAGAGAAGGGGGACAATTCAAGAGATAGGATATAGAATTGACAGGACTAAATCAATGAGTAAATGTGACAGTGATCTGTAGAGAGGCCTCAAGGATGACTGCCAGGTGTCTGCTGTATTCAACCAAGTGAATGCTAGCACAAAAGGCAGTATCGGATACTGATTAAGAGCACATACTCAAGTCCTAGATCTGCCACTTGACTATTAAGTTAAATTTTGGACATACTGATTTTTTAAGAGGCCCATGGGATGTCCAAGGAAAGATATCCCATGGGAGTGTGAGTCTGGAGCTCAGAAGAGAAGCATGCACTAGAGAGATGGTTTGGTATTCCATGCAGTCCATGGATCAGATTTCTTTTTCAGAAAAAAAAAAAAAAATTTGATGATTGGGACAAGCTTGTGAGATTTTTATTTCTGTGTGATTTACCTGGAGGACTCTGACCAGATAAAAGGCAATAAATATATACATAATCATCTATCCATGATGTACTCCCTCATTATTATTAGTGAGGATATATTACATATCTCTTCGGACCACAGCATAATTTTAAAAAACTCTGGATAAACAGCTTTCTTTTTTATTTATTGCTCTGCCTCCCTTTGATTACTTTTGCTGTAGCATCAACCTTCATTTTATTTTAATCATCTCCTCCCAGAACACTGATGATTTCACAGCCCTGTTAGAATATATCCTGGGAGATTCCATTTCTTTAAGGCTGTTTCAAGGGCATATGGCATGTTTGGAGTATGCCATGATTTCTATCCTGCTGAATCCCTCATACATTTGAAACAATTATTATCCCCTCTGCTAGCTCATGCAACTTGTTAGATCATTATTTGTGGGTGTCACAAAATGTTGGCAAGACCCCAGTGTGAAACACTGTGTGAAATACATGTGGTTAAATTTCTCTGAATTTGTGTGCCAATCAAAACAAGATCAAAAGAAACTTCAGGATTCTAGAGTAGAAATGGCACATGGAACTTTTTAGGTCGGTTTTTTTATATTTAACTCAGGGAATCATACACAGGAGTGAGTATGTAGTATAGTAGAATTTGGATTTGTTAGGATTATATCTGATAACATTACAAATAAAGAACAGTTTTTGTTACACTATATGCGGCTCCCAAATGTCACACCATGGAGTGCTGGGGATGTTTAGATACCAAATTTGTGCATATTTTAAAGGAAGAACTAGGTAGCCTTCAAACTATACAGACTATGTTATTTATCAGAATGAATAGGGCAGGGCACGGTGGCTGACGCCTGTAATCCTAGCACTTGAGAGTCCAAGGCGGGCGGATCATTTGAGCTTAGGAGTTCAAGACCAGCCTGAACAAGAGCGAGACCCTGTCTCTACTAAAAAAATAGAAATTAGCTGGACATCTAAAAATATATAGAAAAAATTAGCTGGGCACGGTGGCACATGCCTGTAGTCTCAGCAACTCAGGAGGCTGACGCAGAAGGATTCCTTGAGCCCAGGAGTTTGAGGTTGCTATGAGCTAGGCTGATGCCACAGCACTCTAGCCCGGGCAACAGAGTGAGACTCTGTCTCAAAAATAAAGAAAGAAAGGGAGAGGGAGAGGGAGAGGAAGAGGGGGGAGAGGCGGGAGAGAGAGAGGGAGGAGAGGGAGAGAAAGAATAGTTTATGAATTACCAAACATGAAAATTTTAAACCACGTATCTCTGATATACTTTGCAATTCTCACTAAACATCACTAATACTTAATATGAATGTCTGTCTCATGAGGACCTTAGAATTGTATTATGTCCTAACATAACAAGATTTTATTTATTCTGTTCATCAGAGTGAAGGAGAGTGAGGATGTATAACAATTTCAGCATGGTCTCTAGTTTCACTTCCTCTGTTGTTTTTCAGTCTATAGGAATAGTCCCCATTTCTTGTGGCTTACTCATAGTCTTAATCAGATTGGTCTTTTCTGATTTATTAACCAAAGAGTATTCTTTTTACATGTGACATTTTAGCAACATCCATAATTTAAGTGGTATTTGCCCAAATATTATCTGTACTCTCACATTCATACAAGAGGATTTAATAATTTAGCATAATATGTTATATTAATGAGATGTTTGAAGGCCAAATATATTTTGACTATTTGAAAGACCATGATGTAGTTGTTGAAAATCCGAGAAAGGTAGCCCATCATATAAAGAAAGACTGATGACCCCCTTGCTTTAGTGAATGATGCTAGATTTTCCTCTAACAGAGAGCTCTGTGCTCACCTTAATTTTAAGCATGTGAATTCTTGACTTGAGGACTTTGTGTCTTCATTGAAAGCCCATTGAGAGAACAACTCCTAATCTATTAAAAAATTCCCAAATTACCCAAATTTAGCCTCATAGATTATGTCTGTGATGGCTTGTTAGGTGGCATAGATGACTAAATTTGATGTTCAGAAAAGAAAGCCTTATAAACAACTTTTTTTCACACTCTTTTAAGCATTTTAACGTTTATCACCCAAAATGTATCATGTTATTGTCTTTTCTATTCATGGCTGTCAATGTCAGAAGATGTGCTTCTATACACTGACATAAAGACATTTGTGAAAGGTCCTTCATCTATGTCTGACATTGGTGAATTGAAGAATAATGTATTAGCTACATAAAACTGTATTTATTCCTCGTAAACCAATCGTTGCCTTTTGCAGTATTCCAATGAAATTGTGATGTTTTTTTTTTAGCAGATTCTTCTTTGATGGAGCTGTGATTTGCAATAATCTTGTCATGCCAAGCTCAAAATACTACTAAATGAAGACATTTGTGGAAGGGAATGATTGTAAATTGCATGCAAATTTCAACTCGGCTGGAATTAATCAATATGGAAACAGAACTTGTGTGTTCCTGATATAATGATGCTGAAACTAATCCCATGGAGTTCTATTTCCATGGGAATTAGGCATTTATTTTTATTTAAAACTCTATTTTTTCCTTGAAGACAAAGTCCTGTTTTAGAGTCTTTTAACAGTAACTTCTTTGGAGGATTGAGAGAGGTTATAAAGGAAACAGGAGTAAAATCAAGCTTCTGACTTCCCCTGTGGGGACATCTGGCATTTTCTGTTTAATTTGCTCTGCTTGTTTAATGAATCTTTCCCCCAATTTTTCTCATTCATTTTTTTTTCCACTGAAAATTCTAAGGCTTATGAGATAGTGTGTGATGCGATCTTTATTATATGTTAAATTTGCAACACTGGTGTCTAAATGGCATATTCTCTTATTTATTCCAGTTTCTTAGGGTGATCCTGGCTCATCCTTGATTGAAGTTTTTTTTTTGTTTGTTTGTTTTGTTTTGTTTTTAAAAGCCAATTGCATAAAAATCTCACTTTCTGGGGAACAGATCGCGATTGTTGACTTTTTAATTCCTCCACACATTCACACTATTTCTCATCTTCTTTGATTGGCAAGATTAGGTTTATGACCTTTTATTCTTATATTTGGCTACTAGATATGTTAGCCTTAGATTCTTCCCCTTTTCTACAAGCTGTTTAGGTCACGAATTTGCAGAGAGAAGGTCTTATCATTGGCGTATTTCGGATCACCAAGGCATCAGTGTTAAAGCTATAAATCCTCAGAGTCTGACAACTTACTTCCCAACCCCTTTGGAATACTTTAAGAGTCCCTTATTTATAGCCCAGTTTAAGCCCCAATGGGTAGCACTCCATAAACCTGCAGTGACATCCAGTGGCCTCGTGGTGTAATTTTTTACAAAATTTTCCGAAAGGAATTCAGGGCCAGTATTGCCTGTCAGAGATACTGCTGGAGTTATTGAAGAGGGTTCCCTAAATTCATTACCTTACAAAAAGTTACTGGCATACCCCTTCATAGGAATACCAGAGGAATGATTATTCATTTCTTGGTTTTTAAGGAAATGGACACGCTTGAAGCTCAGACTCAGGGGGATGGGGGGGCATGGGCAATATATATAACCTGAACTTTTGTACCCCCATAATAAACTGAAATAAAAAAAAAGTTTATTCCAAATCAGAAAAAAAATATCAAATTGAGGGCAATTTTTTTAACAAAATTCTGAAATGTAGAATTTCCTATTCTTGATCTTTTTTGGAAGAATAAAGGAGAATCTTTACTTTGTGATTATAAACTGAGAAGTCTTTGTTACTCCTTCTTTCTTGGTTCTTGTGCAGTTAGTTTCTTTGAGAGTCTTCCTATACCATGTTAACCTTTGGATTTTCTCAAACCATCTAAGATTGCTACTATAAATCAGAGCCAAGTAACTCCCGATCTGATTACAATCTTTGTATTATTAAAGGAAGGAATATTTTTATAAAAATGATGCACCATCATTATGAAAGATTTACATGGACTTTGAGGGGCCACGGTGGGAGGATTGCTTGAAGCCTTGAATTTGAGACCAGCCTGAGCAACATAGCAAGGCTTCACTCCTACAAAAATTAAAAAATAAAAATAAAAACAATTGGCCGGGTCCAGTGGCACTTGTCTGTAGTCCTAGCTGTTCAGAAGGCTGAGGCAGGTGGATCGCTTGAGCCTAGGTGATAGAGTGAGACCCTGTCTTTAAAAAAAAAAAAAAAAAAAAGATTTACATAATAGAAAACAACACAAACAAAATGTAAGCACATCAGCCTAAATCTTACCTTTTTCACAGAAATAACCTGTGTTAATGTTTGATAAGCCTCTGTCCAGATACTTCTCTATGCCTGTATATTGATAGAAAGACGACTAGTTTAGAAGCTAAGAAATAATTTCTTGACATTGAATGAAACTACATATATAACTGCCATGTTTACTTGGTTTCTAATTACCACAAAATGTTATACCTGGTGGGGCGAGAGGGCCAGGGAAGAGGTTAGCTTTTTTGTAGAGATGACTCTACGTTTGTTGTGACAGGCAGCGCTGGCTAGTGAGGATCAGGTTAGGGATAGGATCAATAGAGAGGAGTGGTTGGCAGCCACCTCATGGCTGCCAGCTACAAAGTTTCCTCTCAGTAAGTTAACTGAAGCTGAAATGGGACCGCATAGTCTATACATTTAAACACCCTGGATGTGATGTTCCAGAGCTCAGAGAGTTAATAGGAATTAAGTCTAGCATGTAGAAACTAAGCAAGTAGGATTTTTTGAACTGGTGCTACGCACATTCATACCAAAGATAAATGTTAGGTTGGGCAGGAAGGGAGGGAGAGCGATCTTTAGATATCTTTCACAATTGATACTGAGGCAGAAATTTGACATTTAGATTTCACTCCCCAGATACTTCTCAAGATACAAAGCAAAAGCCATATGCTACTGGGGGAGGGGCAAGAATGCTGTCTGTCCTTGCAGTCCTAAGCAAAGATTAGCTGCTGTGAGAGAAGGGCTATGAACCTTCCCCTCCTTTGAAATGAGATGGGCCAGAGTCTATCCGAAGTTCAGGGAGGTCATCGTGCCCAGGATTCTGCACTGATACAAAGCAGAGGGCTGCGCCTCTAGCAGAGAAGCAGGAAACTTCCTTATACCTGAGATATTCCACTAATACAATGCAGAACTTGGCTTCCCCGTGGGAGGGATGTGGGGAAGGATGAGAGAACTGACTGTACTCTATATCCTGAACTGAGCAGGAAGCAGAGATTGCCTGCCATTAGGGGACAGGCAGAAATGCTAAGAAAGTCCTATTCTTGAGGCTGGGATGTACAGGGCCAAGCTAAGACTGAGGTTGGAGCAGAACTGAGAAACTCCCTTCCCTCCACCACAAATTAAGAATCCTAAGAAATAAACAATAGCAGTCTACTGCTAGAGGAGTGGCAGGAGCATTGGAAGAAACCAAGGTACCCTGTAATGCTTGTGTGCAGGTCCTACCTTAAGTTTAGGGTAGATCAGAAACACTGAGAAAAACTTTTTGACATGTTATTTAAGAAATAAACTTTCATTTCTGAATACTTTCAGACTTACAAAAAAGTTATGCAAATAGTTGGGTTCCTATATACACCCAACCTAGTTTTCCCTATTGTTAATATCTTACAATTTTCACAACTAATGAACTAATATTGCTACATTACTATTAACTAAAGTTGATACTTTATTCAAGTTTTCTTAGTTTATACTTAATGCCCTTTTTCTGTTATAGCGTCCTATTCACATTAGGATACTATATGGTATGTTTAGTCATTGTGTCTCCTTAGGCTCCTCTAGACTGTGACAGTGTTTCAGAATTTTTTTTTCTTTTTGATGACCTTGACAGTTTTGAGGAGTGCTGGCCAGGTGTTTTATAGAATGCCTATTGATTGGTTGGGATTAAACAAATATATTTTTTGATGTTTTTGTCATGATTAGACTTTTGTTGGCCTCTGCTTTGGAACTTCTGGGCTCTCACAAAGGACTATGTCACAGCAGTCTATCAAATGTGGAATTTCATCCTGTGGTGCACCAAAACTAATTATAGCAATAAGAAAACACAGATGCAATTCAACAGTTGATTAGATTTATTTAGTACCCCTCCCCCCCAATACTGACAGCTTGAAAGAATGTTAACCATTTCCAGGCAGAAATATTTAGCTCAATTTCTTTTACAGGAAAAGTTAGAATTCAATAAAAAATTATGCCACATGTACATGCACAAACAAGAAAAAAAAAAAGGTAACTGTTGTCAAGAGGTAAAACAGTCAGCAAAACAAGATATGTGAACTTCAGACAGGGCCTTTCAAATAACGGTGATTGTTATACTAATAGGTCAAATGGAAAATGTGGACAGTATACATAAATCAATGCGGAATATCAGTAGAGAGATGCCATCTGTAAGAGTCAGTTGGAAATGCTAGAAATGAAAAACATAACATCATATATGAAAAAATTTTTCTGTGGGTTCATCAACAGACTAGACATGATAGAGGAAAGAATCAGTAACCTTGAGGATAGACTAATAGAAGTCTTCCAAAATGAAACAGAGCAAAAAGAGTGGAAATAAAAAACGGAACATTGCTGCAGAAAATTTTCAAACAGTCTAACATATTTGAAGAGAGAGAAAATAGGGCAGAAGAAACATTTGAAGAGATAATGGCTGAGAATTTCCAAAATGAAAGACGACAAATCACAAATCAAGTCAGAATAAATATGAAGAAGTGCACATCTATGTATATTGAAGTCAAACAGCTGAAAACCAAAGATAAAGAAGAAATCCTAAAGACAGAGAGAAAAAGGAAATATTATATACAGGGGTACACAAAAGTTCAGAAGATTTTACGTCAGAAATTATGTAAGCCAGAAAACAATGGAAGAACCAAAAAAGGCTCAGGCACAGTGGCTCATACCTGTAATCTCAGCACTTTGAGAGGCCAAGGCAGGAGGGTCAATTGGAACTTCTGGACTCTCACAAAGGACTGTGTCACAGCAGTCTATCAAATGTGGAATTTCATCCTGTGGTGCACCAAAACTAATTATAGCAATAAGAAAACACAAAAACAATTCAACTATTGATTGTTGAATTGGAGTTGGAGTCCAGCCTGGACGACATAGCAAGAACCTGTCTCTACAAAAAAGATTTTTCAAATAGCTGGATGTAGTAGCACACACTGGTGGTACCAGCTACTTGAGGGGCTGAGGCAGGAGGATCACTTGAGCCCAGGAGTTTAAGGTTGCAGTGAGCTATGATTGTACCACTGTAATCCAGACACAGTGAGAGAGCAAGACCCTGTTTCTAAAAATAATAATAATGACCCAAAATAACAAATACCCTCAACCTAGAATTCTATATCTATGAAAAATAAGGTGCAAAAAGGAAGGAAAAATTAAATCTGTCAGATGAACCAAGATAATTATTTGCCTGCAGAACAGCACTACAAGAAATGTTAAGGAAGCTCTTCACAGACTGTGTGAGTATGCTGCTGTAGCATGTAGAACATTTGGTTCTACACAAAAGAATGAAAGGCACCAGAATTGTAAAAATGTAGATAAATATAAAAGACTTCTTTCTTTCTTTTTAAAATTTTTTTTGAAAAGAGGTTAGGGTATGGGTTGACAAAATGCCCATGAGCCAAACCCAACCCCAGGCTTGCTTTACGTAACCTATGAGCTAAGGAAGTTTTTATTTTTTAAAAGGATTGTAAAAGAACTTCAAAAATAACAGAATAATCAATGAATATGTAACAGAGACCATACATGGCTTACAAGCCTAAATTATTTCCTATCTAGTACTGGTTCATAGCAAAAGTAATAACTGTTGTGGGGCTTGTAACATATGTCAAGGTAAAATTTTGGTAACAGTAGTACAAAGGATGGGAGGTAGGAAATGGAAATATACTGTTTTAAGGTTTCTACACTATACATGAAGTAATATAATAAAATTTCCAAGTAAACTGTGATAAGAACTTATATTGTGGACTCAGAGCGACCATTGGGGAAAAGATAAAGCAAAATATAGTTAACAAGCCAACAAAAGAGATGAAAATGGAATCATAAGTAATGCTCAACTAATACAAAAGAAGGTAAAAAATTTTTTTTAAAAGTAACAAAAGAGCAGATGGGTTGGATTTTTTTTAAAGTATGATAATATATATCCATCCTTAGCAATAATTACATTAAATATAAATGGCCAATTAGAAAGCAGGCATTATAAAATTAGAAAGAAAGGCCAGGCGTGGTGGTTCATGCTTGTAATCCTAGCATTTTGGGAGCCCAAGGTGGGAGAATTGCTTGAGGTATCAGGAGTTTGAGACCAGCCTGGGCAATAGTGAGACCCCATCTCTACAGAAAATTTAAAAAACATTAGTTGGTCTTGGTGACACGTGCCTGTAGTCCCAGCTACTTGGGAAGCTGAGGCAGCAGGATCACTTGAGCCCAGGAGTTCAAGGCTCCAGTGAGCTATGATGATGCCAATACACTCTAGTCTGGGCAACAAAGCAAGACCCTGTCTCAAAAAATAAAGTGAAATTGGATAGAAAGCAAAACTCAATTATGTACTGTGTATAAGAAACTCGTTTTAAATATGAAGGCATTGACTATGTTAAAACAAAAAGATTTGAAGACAATGTATCATGAGAATTCTAATCAAAAGAAAACTGGAGTGGGTTTATTAATATCAAACAAAGTATTACCAAGAAAACAAAAATTCATCTGAAAAAAGTATGTACCTAATAAAAGATCCTTAGAATGCATAAAGCAAAAACTGATAGAAATGCAAAGAGAGACAAGTCCGCCAATATGGTTGGAGATTTCAACACTCTTCCCTCAGTAATTGATAGAACAATTTAACACAAAATGGGAAGGACATATTAAGACTTTATTTAACACTATCAGTCACTTTGACTCAGTTGACATTTATAGAATACTTTCTCTAAAGCAGAATACGGGTTTTTCTCCAAGTGCGTATGTAATATTATTTATAGTGTATATTTTGAGATATAAAATAAATTTCAATAAGTGTAAAAGCATTGAAATGTTTTTAATTGGGCCAGGCACGGTGGCTTATGCCTGTAAGCCTAGCATCAAGGTGGGAGGATTGCTTGAGGCCAGGAGTTCCAGACCAGCCTGAGTAACATAGCAAGACTCCATCTCTGCAAAAAATAGGAAAATTATATGTGTATGGTGACCTGCAACTGTAACCTGTAGACCCAACTTCTTGAGAGGCTAAGGCAGGAGGATCTCTTGAGTGCAGGAGTTTGAGGTTGCAGTGAGCTATGATGATGCCACTGCACTCTAGCCTGGGTGACAGAGTGAAACCCTACCTCAAAAAAAAAGAAAATTATATTCACTGACCACAGCAGGTTTAAACTCGAATTCAATAACAGAAAGATACCTGGAATATCCCTAAATATTTGGAAGTTAGATAACATAATTTTAAATAGCCCATAGAGCAAAGAAATCACAAATCTAAATTGATTTTACTGTTTAAATGCTTCCTATTTCTAGGCATTTAAAAAGTGTGTATATAAGTAATGACAAGAACATTCTCTTGGGATTTCTACTAGTGAAGTATACAGTATATTTTAAATACCTTTGGCTTAAGGATGTACACAGTCACATGACTTGTTTGGGGAGTGTGATTTCTTTGAATAAAATTAAATACCCTAAACTTGATAACTGATCAGGCTGAGGAAGTTACAGAATTGCCATGAATCTAGTTTTAATTTCAAATTGCAATGGTACTGTGGGATATTTTGTGATTGAACTTGTTGATTTTCAAGAGTAGATTGGTTTTTCAGATCTGTGACTCGTCAGTCTGTCAACAAACATTTACTGTGTGCTCTCTGACCAGGGGGCCCTTCCTCGTGGTAGTTTCTAAACTCTCCCAGTATTTTTAGCTCTGTGGGTTAGAATTAAGACGTAGATGATGATATCAAGAGGTATAGCCGAGTACTAACCAGTGAAAACAAAAGATAGAAATTTCTGCTCTGCTTTTAAAGAAGCAGAGTTCGGGTGTATATTTTGGAAGAACAATATGTAATAAAATAGTAATATAATGAATTCTCAATATGTATCAAAATCAGGGTTTGAAAATCTTAGTATTTATAAATTTATATTAGATTTAATGTGATATATATGGCTCCTTAATAATGAAGAATATAAAGTCCTTTGTGGGCTGGTGAGTGAGTGAACTTTTTGTTTTTACTCTTGGAAATACTTTTTAAAAAAATTTTATTTAGAGATAAGGTCTTGCTCTGTCACCTAGGCTGGAGTGCAGTGGTGCAGTCACAGTTCACAATAAGCTCATGGGCTGAAGTGCCTCTTGCCTCAGCCTCCCGAGTAGCTAGGACGACAGGCATGGTGAGTAGCTAGGACGACAGGCACGCGTTACCATACCTGGCTAATTTTTAAAATCTTTTTGTACAGACAGGATCTCACCATGTTGCCCAGGCTGGCCTTAAACCTCAAGCAACCCTGCTGTCCTGGGCTCCCAAAGCCCTGGGATTCTAGGCCTAAGCTGCTGCTCCCAGCAGGAAATACGTATTTTGTACCAGCAGCTATTGTGACCATGATGTTTTTGCCCTAAATATTAGATCATCATTTCCTCCTTGTTGTCAGATTACCCATGATATAACCTGTTCTCTAATAGGAAAAATAAATATTTTAGTTTGCATATAAAACTGGGGCCCAGGGCTTTGGGTTTATTTTGATGATTTGTTGCATGCAGAAAATATGGCCAACCTATTTGAAAAATTTCTTCAAATAAGAATTGTTTTATTTAAGAAAAAAAAATCATTTCCTTACTGAGTACTTCAGATGAGTTATTTTTGGAGAACTGCTACAGAGCTTATGACAAGTGATTAATTCTTCTTAAAAACAATTGTGCTACCACCATACTACCACCGAAAGTCCTATTCTTTTTCTTAGCCTTGGGAAGACTTCACAATTAAGAATTTAATGGTATGATTTTGATTTTTTAAAATCATAAGTGCCAATGTGGCTATAGAATGCAGAGGTTTCATGAAATATATTCAGTGAGAACCAGAAGTAATTTAACATGCCTTGAATTCATTTACATATCTACCAGTTCAATATATAAAATAGTCTTCATAATAAATGTTAAGGGATATGATTTTACACTTGATTATTAATGAAATACTTGCTAATTATTTCTTCTTAGTATTGCTAGTAAAATGGGGGTTGACAAATCCTAGATAGTGATGCCAGTATGTGTGGGTTACTTAAAAATCTTTATTTGCTGTTTAATTTTCTAACATTGCATGATTCCCTAAATAGCCTCAAGATCCAAATACAATTGCAGTAGTACTTGCTGAAAATTGGAAACCATAAAAACCTTCATTTTTCTGGGAATCAGGAGAGGGAGGGAATTTCAAATAATAGAACTCTGTATTAAAAAAAATGACGACTTTTATCTACTGTCTCTCAAAAGGTAGTATGATAGCTAAATATATTTTAAAGTTTTATATTCTTTCCACTTCTTTTTTGGTAGTAATGGTAAGTGAAGAGACACCATAGATCACAGACATTTATGTTATTAATAAAAGGTCCAAGCTCTTTCTTTGAGATTAGATTTACTAGGGACAAGTTATCTTTATAACTGTAGTTTATTTAGTTCCCTTACTTGCACAGTGAGTAGATGGCAATGGCTGGAGAAGTAAAATAATGATGTTTAGTTCCTTTGATTGTGGTAAATTGACTGAACTATGGAGGGAAATTTCAGCCATTTAGGGTCTGCTGCCAGGTACTGTAGTTACCTGCATATCTCATAGAGAAATGCTCCTTAATTACACTGTATGACTAAACTGAGTTAAAATGGATAACTGAGCCTACCTCAAAATTGAAGTTTTCTTTGAAGTGAAAAGTCAGTAAACCATTGTTTTCAAGCTATCAGATTGCATGCTATTGTCCCAAGCTCACAGACAATGATAAGTGAGAGATTTCAGGCAAGTGGGGAGAAGGGAGGGGTTACAATGGAAGTGAATCCTTTCCTCCTTTTTTCTGATTGTTTTGCCCACCTTTCCTTTACCCTTTGCAGTTCTGAGAGCAAAGTGAGAAACAGCCCTGAAGATGGGGGCCACTGCTGCTAGATTGTTGCCATTAACCAGCTTCCATGGCTTTTGTGGGAGCCTCCTTTTCATTAGTATTTGCAACATGTTCACCAGCAAAATGATTATGTTAGGCAGAGGCATCACATCACTTACATTTCATAGCTCAGTGCAATTTTCATAAACTGCGAGGCAACATCCAAAAAAACATGACTCAGAATTAGAGTTTCAGAAGATTATTATATAGACATTATTTCCCTCAGGTCACGGGCTTTAGTCAAATTTGGAGGAGAATGAAATTGCCAACAGTGAAAAGCAGACAGAAAGGTATGAGTTCATGAGCAGAGAAATAACATTTTCATTTGTTCCTTCCCCATGGGAAAGATTCAGCATTCCGGTAAATGGAGACGGTTATAAGAAATGAATTTTTGTCAGCAGGGATGTGATTTTAAGGCTCACTTATCCATTGGCAATCTAGATTTCTAACCCCAGGAATCTAGGAAATTGCTACAGAATGTAGTCTTTATTATAAACAAGTTTTTTTTTTTTTTTTTTTTGGTAGTTTTTCCCTCCTTTTCTTAGGCAGAGAATTTTAAGATGGAGAACTATATTTCTTTCTGCATTTCAGGGGTCAGATGACTACAGAATTTTCTCCTCTGCCATGAGTTTTTCCACACTGTCGTTGCTTTGTGATGGAAACCCTTTTTTCCCCACCAACCTTCCCTCATTCTCTGCTTTCATTTCCTAACCCTCCTCTGTTCCACCAGCACAACTCTGACAGTATTGGAAGCCACAAACCTCTAATCCTGTCATGAACTGAGGGATCAGTGGCCTGTGCTTCTGTTGCCCAGCATTTACAGGATGTCTTTTGGTGTTGCTGCTTCTCTATTCTCAGTCCTTTTGTGCCAATGGACTTGAGAAGCAAGGCAGGAAAAACAGCTTTCCAGGTAACTCTCATTTTAACAGGTATAAAGAGCAAGGATTTGCAAGGATTCTGTAGGGTAATCCCAGACAACCGTCTTCATAATTAAAGAATGTTCTTTCATCGGAAATTTTATTTTCCTTCTTCAGTTTCATATGATGCTTCTCAACCCATCACTTATTCAAATTCTGTGCAAAGGTTCTCGTGTAGCTATAGTACATCTTTGAGAGCAGAAGATATTTCATATAACCTAAACCTTTCTTTTCTAGAGATGCAGACAGGCTCTGTAACATTAATCTCACCTTTATATTTTTTCAAAATTTTAATAACTTTGAAATACATATATCTAATGCCTTCTTCCCCTGTGCATTTTTCCCTATTTTAGTGTGTCTCTCAACACCACAAACTATTTGCCTGGCTGTATTCTCATTAGACAGTGTTATTGCCTGCCAAAGTTTATGGGAAGCAAATCACATTGCCTTCATTATTATTATGCCTACAATATAATGATTATGAAACATCATGATTGTAGTTGATTAATACTTAATAAATGAGAATTGATGACTCACTTAGTTCATTGGATTTGGCCCATAAAATTCATCACAATTCATAAACTTTTCTCCAAACCACCAAGTATTCTTAAAGGATCTATTTTGATGGAAATTATATCCAATCACATTTTTTGATTCCTAGTGTATAATGTAAAAGAATTTCACCAACCTAGCCATAGTGTTGTTACATGCTGAAATTCTTTGGAATTTCAACTTCTTCCTTTTGAATTTTCTTAAAATGTAGAGTCCCTTATCTTTGAAGGTTTGGGGACCTTCTGTTTAAGAAAGTGTTGAGGAAAGCCAGAGGCAGGACCTGGAATGTTTGTATGACAAAAACATGTACTTGCCTTTTATATGTCATTCATTCTTACTTCCAACAAGCTCTTTTCTAATACAGGCATACCTTGGTTTTTTGTATTTTGCTTTATTGCTCTTCACAAATATTGCATGTTTTTTTGTTTTGTGGTTTCTTCTTTTTCTTTTTCTGTCTTTTTTTTTTTACAGATTGAAGATTTATGGCAACCCTGCTTTGAGTTAATCTATCAGCATCATTTTTCCAACAGCTGTGCTCACTTCACGTCTTTGTGTCACGTTTTGGTAACTCTAGCAATATTTTAGACTTTTTCTTTTCTTTTTTTTTTTTTTTTTGGAACAGATTTTCTTTTCTTTCTTTCTTTTCTTTTTTAATTCAGGATATTATGGGTGTACAAACATTTTAGTTACATATAATGTGTTTGCCTCTCCCAAGCCAGGGCTACAAGCATGCCCTTCCCCCATACAGTACACTCCACTTCCATTAGTTGTGGGTTTACCCACAAACACACCTGATTGGCACCCAATGAGTATTATTACCACGTGAGCACCTTAGTGTTCGTTGATCAGTTACTACCAATTTGATCGCGAGTACATGTGTTTTGTGTTTTTCCATCCTTGTGAAAACTCACTTCGAAGGATGGGCTCAAGCTCTATCCAGGATAATATAAGAGGTGCTGATTCACCATTGTTTTCTGTAATCGAGTAGTATTCCATGGTATACATGTACCACATTTTATTAATTCACTCATGTATTGATGGGCACTTGGGTTGTTTCCACATCTTTGCAGTTGTGAATTGTGCTGCTGTAAACATTTGCATGCAGATGTCTTTATTATAGAATGTCTTTTTTTCCTTTGGGTAGATGCCTAATAGTAGGATTGCTGGATCAAATGATATTTTTATTTTTAGCCCTTGAGGTATCTCCAAATTACTTTCCACAGGGGTTGTACTAATTTGCAGTCCCACCAGCAGTGTAAGAATGTTCCAATCTCTCCATATCCACGCCAGCTATTGTTGTTTTGGGACTTTTTGGTAAAGCCCATTCTCACTGGTGTTAGGTGATATCTCATTATGGTTTTGATTTGTATTTCCCTAATGATTAGAGATGTTGAGCAATTTTTTATCTGTTTGCTGGCCATTATTCTGTCTTCTTTTGAAAAGTTTCAGCTCATGTCCTTTACCCATTTATTGATGGGTTATTTGACTTTTTCTTGTTGATTTTCTTAAGTTCTATATAGATTCTTGTTACCAGCCCTCTGTGGGATGTGTAGAAAGTGTATATTTTCTCCCATTCTGTAGGTTGTGTGTTCGCTCTAATGATAGTTTCCTTGACTGTGCAGAAGCTTTTTAATTTGATCAGGTCCCATTTGTTTATTTTTGTTGCTGCTGTGATTGTTTTGGGGGCCTTCTTCATCAATTCTTTGCCTAGGCCGATGTCTAAAGGAGTCTTCCCAACATTTTCTTCCACAATTCTTAAGATTTCATGCCTTAGGTTTAAGTGTGTTATCCATCGTGAGTTGATTTTTGGGAGAGATGAGAAGTGGGGATCCAGTTTTCAGTATTCTACATGTGGATATCCAGTTTTCCCAGCACCACTTATTGAATAGAAATTCTTTTCCCCAATGCATATTTTTGTCTGCTTTCTCAAAGATTAGATGACAGTATGAGGATGGTTTTATATCTGGGTTCTCCATCCTATTCCAAAGATCTAAATCTCTGTTCTTGTTCCAGTACAATCATGTTTTGGTTACTATAGCCTTGTAGTAAAGTTTGAAGTCTGGCAGACTGATGCCTCCCAATTTGTTCTTTTTGCTTAAGATTGCTTTAGCTATACAAGTTTTTCTATGGTTCCAGACACAGTGTAGAATTATTTTTTCTAAATCTGTAAAAAAATGATGATGGTATTTTGATAGGGATTGCATTAATTTTGTATATCACTTTAGGTAGTATGGACATTTTAACAATATTGATTCTGCCAATCCTTGAGCATGGTAGAGATTTCCATCTTTTATATCTTCTACAGTTTCTTTTCTCAGTGTTTCATAGTTCTCCCTATATAGGTCTCTCACCTCCTTTATTAAATATATTCCTAAATATTTAATTTTCTTTTTTGCTATTGTGAAAGGTGTTACACCTTTGATTTCGATTTTCAGCTTGACCCTGTTATTGGCGTATATGAATGCCACTGATTTGTGTGCATTAATTTTGTATCCTGAGACTTTACTGGATTCATTTATCAATTCCAGGAGTCTCTTGGTTGAATCCTTGGGATTTTCTAGATATGATATCCTATTGTCAGCAAAGAGTGAGAGTTTGACCTCTTCTGCCCCCATTTGGACACCCTTAATCCCCCTCTCTTGTCTGATTGCTCTGGCAAGCACTATATGGAATAGAAGTGGAGATAGTGGGCAACCTTCATTATTATTATATCTCTTAAGATGCTCTATCATTGGTGATCTTTGATGTTACTATTGTGATTGTTTTGGGGGACACAAAGCACGTTCATTTAAGATGGCAAACTCAATCTATAAATGTTGTGTGTGTTCTGATGGTTCCCCTATTTCTCTTCTTCTTCCCAGGCTTCCCTATTCCCTGAGATACAACAGTATTGAAATTAGACTAATTAATAACTCTACAAGGGGCTTTAAGTGTTTGAGTGAAGAATCACGTATATCTCATTTTAAACCAAAAGCTAGAAATGATTAAGCTTAGTAAGGAAGGCATGTCAAAAGCTAAGACAGGTGGAAAGCTAGGCCTCTTGTGCCAATTAACCAAGTTGTGAATGCAAAGGAGAAGTTCTTGAAGGAAATAAAAAATGCTACTCCAGTGACGACATGAATTATACTAAAGTGAAACAGCCTTATTGCTGACATGGAGGAAGTTTTAGTGGTCTTGGTAGAAGATCAAACCAGCCACCACATTTCCTTAAGCCAAAGCCTAAACCAGAGCAAGGCCCTAATTCTCTTTAATTCTCTGAAGGCTGAGAGGTAAAGAAGCTGCAGAAGAAAAGTTGGAAACTAGCAGAGTTTGGTTCAAGAGGTTTAGGAAAAGCAGTCATCTGCACAGCATAAAAGTAAGAAGTGAAGTAGCAAGTGCTGATGTGGAAGCTGCAGCAAGGTATCCAGATGAAGGTGGCTACACTAAACAACGTATTTTCAATGTAGCCTTAACAGGCTTCTATTGTTAGAAGATGCCATCTACGATTTCCATAGCTAAAGAGAAGTCCATGTCTGGCCTCAAGCCTCAAAGGACAGGATAACTCTCTTGTTAGGGGCTAATGACTTTTAAGTTGAAGCCAATGCTCATTTACCATCGTGAAAATCCTAGGGCCCTTAAGAATTATGCTAAATATACTATGCCTTTGCTCTAGAAATAGAACAGCAAAGCCTAGGTAATAGCACACCTGTTTACAGCATGGCTTACTGAATTTTTTAAGTCCATTGTTAAGACCTGCTGCTCAGAGAAGAAGATTTCCTTTCAAAATATTACTGCTTATTGATAACGTATGTGGTCACGCAACAGCTCTGATGGATATATACAAGGAGGTTAATATTGTTTTTGTGCCTGCTAACACAGCATCTATTCTGAAACCCAATGGATCAAGGAGCAATTTGACTTTCAAATCTTATTATTTAAAAAATATATTTCATAAGGCTATAGTGGCCATAGATAGTAAATCCTCTGATGCATCTTGGCAAAGTAAATTGAAAACTTCTGGAAAGGATTCATCATTCTAGCTGCCATTAAGAACACTTGTGATTCATAGGAGGAGGTAAAAATATCAACATTTACAGGAGTTTGGAGGAAGTTGATGACTTTGAAGGGTTCAAGACTTCAGTGGAAATAGCGGGAGAACTAGAATTAGATGTGGAGCCTGAAGATGTGATTGAAGTGTTGCAATCTTATGATCAAACTTAAATGCATGAGGAGTTGGTTCTTACAAATGAGCAAAGAAAGAGGTTTCTTGAGATGAATATACTCCTGGTGAAGATCTGTGAACATTGTTGAAATGACAACAAAAGATTTAGAACAATCCATGAACTTAGTTAATAAAGCAGTGGCAGGGTTTGAGATGATTGATTATAATTTTGAAAGAAATTCCACTGTGGGTAAAATGCTATCAAACAACATTGCATGCTACAGAGAAATGAAAAGAAGAGTCCATCAATGCAGCAGACTTCATTGTTGTATTATTAGAAATTGTCACAACCACCCCAGTCTTCAGCAACCACTACCCTGATCATTCAGCAGCCATCAACATCAAGGTAAAACCCTCTACTAGCAAAAAGATTGTGACTCACTGAAGGCGCAGATGATCATTAGCTTTTTTAGAAATAAAGTATTTTAAACTTAAAATATGTACATTGTTTTTGTTAGCCATAATGCCATAGCACACTTAATAGACTACAGTATTGTGTAAACATAACTTTCGTGTGCACTGGGAAGACAAAAAATTTGTGTGACTCGCTTTATTGTGATACTCGCTTTATTGCAGTGATTTGGATCCAAGTCTGCAGTATCTTAGAGGTATGCTTGTATTTTCATTCAGAAGAAATGGTATGACTGTCTCACACAGAACCTGATAACCTGCAAGGCATTCAAATTCCAATATATTAATAGTTTGGAACCTTTCTGGGTTCTATGTACCACTTCAGCAGGAGTGAAGAATCCCATAGACTGATGGCTTTTTGCAGATATTCTCATTGTAATGAGATTTCCTTAGAGTTACTGGCTATGATTGTTTTTTTATTAGTTTCCAATGAAGGATGAAATACTGTCAGCATAGTAATTCATAGCACAAGTAAGAAGGCTATGGACATTGTTAGTGTAATAATTACATAACAATAGTACTATGAGACAATACCCAAGCAGTCACTTGATAATTACTCATTAGGTGTAGGTTTCGAGTCTTGCTATTTATCCTTTGGAGCTAGGGACAGAATATCTCAGTTCTACATTCTTTACACTTACTCAAGAGCTCCTAATGCTAGAGAAAATGTTCAACTTTTTGGTATTTTGTTTCTTCTTTTGTAAAATGGCAATGCTTTTGCCTGTCCAAACCACTATTAGTATTTTTCTCAGCAATGTTTGTGTGAATGGAGTATTACTACAGGACTTGAACATTAGGAGTAATTACCCCACCTTGCTTATGTATACCATTTTATATTACTTAGTCTTCTTGGTTAAGAAGATCATGCAGTAAAATCTTAACTGTTAACTGGGGTGAAGTGTTGTTAATTTAAATTTGGATCATTCTGAAAAATCTATGTGTTCTAATATGTTTGTTTCTGAAAATCAATCTTCCTTTCTTTTCTTTCTTTTTCTATTTCTTTTTCTTTTTCTTTTGGGGACATGGTCTTACTCTGTTTCCTGGGCTAGAATAGAATATAGTGGCATCATCATGCCTCACTGCAACCTCAAACTCTTGGGCTCAAGTGATCCTACTGTTTCAGCCTCCTGAGTAGCTGGGACTACGGGTGCGCACCACATGCCTGGCTAATTTTTTTTTTTTTTAATTTTTTTTTTGAGATAAGGTCTCACTATGTTGCCTAGGCTGGTCTCGAACTCTTGACCTCAAGCAATCCTCCTACCTTGGCCTCCCAAAGTTCTGGTATTACAAGTGTGAGCCACAATGGCCAGCCAGAAGTCGCTTTTTTTTCCCCCAGAATATTACGTGAGTCCAAATGTTTTGGCTACATGGATTGCTTTTGTACTGCTTGAGTCAAAATTCTAAGTATGCCCATCATCCAGATAGTATATATTGTACCCATTAGATATGATTTTACCTATATCCCCTCTACCCCCTTCCACCTGCTTGTTTTCTGCTGCATTTTACTTCCATCTGTGCATATGAGTACTGATTGGTGAGTTCCTATTTAATAGTGAGTACATGTGGTGTTTGTTTTTCCATTCTTGAGTTACTTCATTTAGGAGAATGGTCTCTAGTTTTATCCAGATTGTTGCAAAGGGTATTAATTCATTTTTTATGGCATAGTAGTACTCCATGGTATACATATACCACATTTTATTGATCCACTTATGAATTGATGAGCACTTGGGTTGATTCCACATCTTTGTGTTTATGAATCATACTGTAGTAAACATTTGAGTACAAGTGTCTTTTTGATAAAATGTCTTTTTTTCCTTTGGGTAGATACCCAGTAGTGGGATTGCTGGATCAAATGGTAGGTCTACTTTTAGTTCTTCGAGGAATCTCCATACTATTTTCCATAAAGGTTATACTAGTTTGCAGTACCACCAACAGAATATAAATGTTCCTGTCTCTCTGCATCCATGCCAGCATCTGTTGTTTTGGGACTTTTTGATAAAAGCCATTCTCATTGGGGGTAGGTGATATCTCATTGTGGCTTTGATTTGCATTTCCCTGATGATTAGTGACATTGAGAATTTTTTCATATGTTTATTAGCCATTAGTCTGTCTTCTTTTGAAAAGCTTCTTCTGTTCATGACTTTTGCCAGCTTTTAATAGGGTTGTTTGATTTTTTTTCTTGCTGATTTGCTTGAGTTCTTTGTAGATTCTGTTTATTGGCCCTTTATCGGATGTATAGCATGCAAATATTTTTTCCTATTCTCTAGGTTTTCTATTCGTTCTGTTGATTGTTTTCTTGGCTGTGCAGAAGCTTTTTGATTTAATCAAGTCCATTTATTAATTTTTGTTGATGTTCTGATTGCCTTTGGGGTCGTCTTCTTAATTCTTTGCCCAGGCCAATATCTAGAATAGTTCTAGGTCTCCACAGAGTGGGGCACACATCTCTTTCTTTGAGGACTTGTGGTGGAACAGGGGGGCACAATTTGGGAACTCCCTGCCAGCTGGTGTTTTGCCTGCAGCTCAGATAAGCTAGCTGGTCCCAGTGCCCCCACCAGACACAAGAGGGGTGTAGGGGGATGCGGTGCAAGGGAGAAGTCTAGGAGCTGGACTTGGGCAGCAGTGAAGCCTGCGTGGACGTATCTGACAGGAGAGTGTGGTGGGGTGCTGAGGAATGGAGATCTGGAAGTGTACCCATTCCCCCTAGACACCATATTGGATAAGGGTGTGGCATTGGGAGAGTAGTAGCCTAGCCCCCAGCTCCATGGCAACCAAGTGCCTCACACTCTGGCACACTGACTGACTGGGTGCTGCTCCTCCCACTCATTACTGCAGGAAAAGCAGTTTGCACCAGCTCTTGAGTAGTCACTTTTCTCCAGTGGGTACATGCCTCTGGCTGAGGTCCTCACAGATAGAGGGCCAACACCTCTTCCTTTGAGGACTTGTAGTGGAACAGGGGTGCACAATTTGGGAACTCCCTGCCCGCTGGCATTGCAAGAGATGCATGCTAGTGGTTCAGGCCCACAGACCTGGGGGAGGTTTGAGAGCCAGATTCGGGAGGAGTGGGAGTACACATAGACTGAACTGAAGAGAGTGTGTTGTGGGGGTCCCGGGAACGGTGATTTGGGAGAGCACCCACCCCTCCCTGCAGAAAAACTGTGCTAAGATCCTTGGCTGGGGCCTTAGCACTCGAGCATTTATGCCCCTCCCCAATGAACAGCCTTCCTAGTTTGGAGGGCTTGTCCTCAGAAGTTGCATTTTAGTAAGTCAATTTTTTATACGAATTATTTTCTCAATATTTTACTTCTTTCTTTGTTAAAAGTAAAACCTGTATTAGCTACACTTATAAAAATGAAAAGTATTCCATGACCAATGCAAAATGCCATCATTATATAAATATCTTTATAGGAGACATGACATTCTTAGAAGATCTGACTTGATTAAATCCTATGCTTTACCTCTAGTTTTTTGAAATTTCAAAGGAGACATTCCATCTGTCAATAAATTTTCAAATTTTATAAGTGATAATAATCACAATCCCAGTTAGCAGTTACTGAGCTTTGATTGTGTGCCAGGTACTATTCTAAGCATGTTTCAGGTAATAACTCAATTACTCCTCACAGCTACCCTTTCCAGGAAGTACTACTGTTATCTCCATTTTTCCAATGAGGAAACAGGCTTAGAAAGATTAAGAAACCTGTTTATGGTGATACAGGTCTGACCCAACCCCTGGCACTGGTCCATGGCCTGTTAGGCACCTGGCTGCAGAGCTCCGCTGCACCACCACCTTCCATGGAAAAATTGTCTTCCATGAAACTTGGTGGGGGGGCGGGGGGGAGAGGCACAAGTGAGCAAAGCTTCATCTGTATTTACAGCTGCTCCCCTCCCCATCACAGGCATCACTGCCTGAGCTCCACCTCCACCGTTCCTCTCCCCACCCCTCCCTGCATCTGTGGAAAAATTGTCTTCCATGAAACTAGTCCCTGGTGTCAAAAAGGTAGGGGACCCCTGGTGTAAGAGATGTAAATTTTCTGTATTCTATACCACCCTAGCAAGGATTTGTGTTTTCTATTTGAGTTAAATCTACTTGTTCTGCATTGGAGTTATCTCATCTCTCTCTGGTCTTGGAATTTTTTCTAGTCGTTGCTGATACACATTGGTTCTTCTTCCTGTTAGTGGTTTGTGGTTGGTTGGTTGATATTCCACAATTAACATCATTTTTATTTTCATTTGTCATTCTTGGAAAATTAATATTCCTGTAAATTTTGGACCTGTATTATTATGTGCTTTAGTCCCCCCAAGGATGAGTGTTCCTGTGGTGCCATTAGCCACTTGTACAGTGTCCTGAGAGCATTTTAAGGGAAATATGAATGGCAGCACCACTTGGATACCAATTAAAAATAAATCTTTTTTGAGGGAAATACAGTTGTAAACCTCCAAGATACAGAGGGATGATTCTGTTGGTTTTCTTTGCCGTCAATGACATCATCTAGAACTTCCTATTGCATTAAAAAGGGATTTTAGTGGAAAATTGTTTTTTTCCTCCTGTTAAAATGAAAAAATAGTTTTCACGTAGCTATGTGTTACTAAAAATATAGAATGAACTTTTATTAGGTCCCACAAAGTCCCAGTGATGTCCATTGTTATATAACAAAGACTTGTGAATATCTTTTGGAATGCCTTAGCAGTAAGTAGGCAGCATTTTAACAGCCCACTGTGACTCATGGGGAAGTGCATGTCTCCATGTTGTTCATGACTGTGTTTTTATGGGCTAGGCCTCCCTGCTGTCTCACTTTACTGGCTTGTCTTCTCTTCTGTTTACCTTGGCCCCACCTCTGGCTCAGCTGGATACCACAGGCTTCACCAGGCAGTTGGAATACAAGCCCACCACACCAGCTCTCCATGTCCCTGTGGCACTTTATGGCTCAGAGGGAATTGGATCTGAACCCTGTGTGTCTAATGGTTGGATGTACCCAGCCAAGTCTGTACAAGTGGAGAAAAGGCATGGATTTATGAGTCTGTACTTCACATTCTTACAGACACATCTCTGAGTCCAAGTAAATACACATCTATTCCTCTTTGATTTTAGCGGTTAATACTCAGGCCCTGAAGAATGAGTTTTGGTTATCCTGGTGCAAGGGTGAATTCTTCTGGAATGGAAGTGATTATCCAGAGGTGTTACATTGTGCTTTTCTCTTCATGCATTTTTAGTACCTGTACATCATAGCTTTCCTGGGCATCTCTTAGCTGTGCCACCTGCTAACTTGGCCGAGTGAGGAGACTCTCCAATGGTGTCTCACTTCCTGTGTCCATGTGGATTATTTTTACCACATGATGATTTGGAAGGTATTTTCTGTAAATCTCTAGCTTACCTATCCACAGCTGTGGTAAAGAGTGGAGAACTGGGCTCATATACTCAACTTGTAAAGTGTGATTTTCCCAGAAACAGGAAAGGGAAACAGAAATTAGCAGGATAAGGGCTTCTTCATGTGAGAGTTGAACTCTAAGCTTAGTACACATTTTCTGATCTAGAGGAAATTACAGGACTCTGAGACCAACCCTTACCAAGTTGTCACTAGGCCTGGTACAACTTTCATTGCAAATGCTGGAATTAATGGTTTGGTTGTGCCACTGAGATTATTTCAAGGTGGTATTTTATCTCCTACTTTCAGATCTAGCTGGAGTATTCAAATAAACTTTTTGTATAATTCCCATAGGCTGTAACTCTGTGGCTTGGGTAGTGGTCAGAGGAGCTCTAATGCCAGAGTAAATGGTGCTGCTAACAGAAAAGAGTAGGGGTTGTCTCTCTGTAAAATGCTACACAAAGGAGACTTTCTTTGCTCCTCCTGGTACATGTGGTAAGCATAGAAATAGTTTATTGTGAAAGTCTTTCAGCCACAGGTCTTTCTAAGGCATAATTTTACCCTCCAGGGAAACCAAAATAAATATCACCCTAATAAACTTCAGATTTTTAAAAATAAGTTATCCTATTGCATTTCTGTAAGAAGAAAAGTATGAAAAGTCAATGTGTGTTTTTATTCGCTTTGATTTACTTTCCAAGCTGTCCTGTCCCAATTCAGTCTTAAAGTGGAAGAAAATACTTTATCATTTGAAGCAGGATGAATGTAGTACAAAGTTCAGTCTTTCAAAAGGGAAGCTTGGGGACTAAATTTTGATGCCAACTTTGGAATTTTTTTAAAAAACAAAATACATACACACAAACATATTTGGTATTGTCCTGGAGATGAATGATAACTTCTTGGTATTCTTTGTAAAGGAAGTCTTTCATCCAGGGTTCCCTTCATTCGTTTTTGGTTATACAGGGTGTCCCAAAAGTCTCCATCAAAGGAAAAATTTCATAGTGAATATTCTGTAAATAAAGGTACATTTAACTACAATTTCCCATTTTCTCTATGTATGGCGACTTTTGGACCACCCTGTAATCATGGTATACCTGGCCCTCTCTCCAGCATTAGCTCTCCCTTCCCCTTTCTTTGCTTTGAGATCAGTCCCTTGGTCCTGCCTTGTCTCTGATTCTCTGTTTATTCCTTGGCATCTCGTTTACCTCCCCAGTCTAGACCAGGTACATGAACTGTAGCGTACGTTCTGCCGTCTCTGCAGCTGTACAAGCCTGTCATTTTCCAGATCTGGGATACTTTGGGGTTTGACTTCTCACTGCTTTTACTGCCCTTTCTCAGTCTCCTTCATTGATTATTATCTTGTCAATTTCCGTAACTGTGACTACCCTGCCCCAAGATTCCTTTGACTATTCATTATGTTTGCTTTATCTTTAAAATTTATTATTAAATAAAGTTACAAAAACTAATGTAATAAATATTTACACATCCACCATCCAGCTTTAAAAATACAACGTTTCCAGTGTCCTTAAAGCCCTCATTGTAATTCTAACTGTGTTTTCTCCCTGAATTTCTTATTTAGGTTATAAATTTCTTTATACATTTTCTACATGTGAAACCCAACAAGCAATACTCAGTATGTTTATATTTTGAAAATTTGTATCTTACTATTTATGTACTTTTGCAACTTTTTAAACTGAAGATTATGTTTGTGCAATTAATTCAGGTTGCTCTATTTTGCTCTTCCACTACTGAATAATATTCTATTTTAAGCCTATGCCACCATTTATCTATTCTGTTTATGAGTATTTAGGTTGTTTTTATTTTCCACTATTACAAACAATGCTTCTGTGAACATTCTTACAGAAATCTCCTTGCACACGTGTCTATTTATTATTTCACCAAATTGTGTCGAGCGCCTACTAGTGCTTGGTGTGATTGATAAAAGACTGCTGAAACAAGTCTATCTTCAAGCCATATGCTTTAGCGAGGACATGCAGGCAAATTCCGTTGCAGGAGTCTTCTCACCTGCCTTCTTGACTCCCATTTAAACTCTCCTTTGTCATCTTCCACATTTCTGCTAGACTTAACTTCTTAAACACAGTTTTAATCATTATTGTTGTGCTGAAATACATCCAATGGCCCCCTGTTGCTTATATGTTAAAGTTAGTACTCAGCTTGCCGTTCAAGAACCATCCTAGCCTAACCTTTTCTCCTATTCACATCTTACCCACATACCCTTCTGTGCCCGTGTCCCTTCCCTTTCATGAGTCTCAGTGATGTTCCTTTATCCTCAGCTGTCTTTCCTGTTTTGAACTTTATCCAGGATGTTGAAATTTTACTTAATTTTCAAGATCCAAATGAAATGCTTTCTTATCCATGAACATTTTGCACCCCTTGTCTGATTCAAACTTTATATTGCAGCTAGCTGGGTATACATTTGTTTAGCTGACTTAGGAGCAGGAGCCATATGGTAATTGCCTCAAACATAGTAGGACCTCATTAATTAAAATAATAATTATAATCAAATTGAATTGAATGGATCATTTGGTTCTCAGCTTTGCTGTTAAAACTCTTTCATGGTACTAATGGGGGGAGGGATTAGAAATAGAGTGAATGTTTTAATTTTCTGTTGCAGTTTTCAAATGTTTCTGACTCTCAATAAGTGCTTGTAGCTTACTAACCAGGGAGCCGTCCTAAGTGGGACCCTTATCACATCAAAGTGGGGTAGGTTGAGGAGAAAACTGACTTTAGTAAGAGGGACAGATTCTTCATTTTAAAAAAAGGCCATATTCTCACCTCAAAGGGATCTCTCATCTCTTGGTCAACTCCATTCAGCCTTTTGGGTGGTGGCGCAGGTTGATGACCTGTCACTGATTATGCCCTCCTACTTATCTCCTGTCCCAGGGTGGAAGGTAGATGTAGCTGCTTGTGAACAAGGGGAAGCCTGAGTCCACTGTGTCCGCGTTTCCATTTTGAAGGAAATGGGAGAAATGAGGCCAGTGGTTTGATAAATTATATCAAAAATAGTCCCTTCATGCTAATGGAGTGTGAAGAAGCTGATGTACTGGAGATGATCTATAATATTTCATATTTCTCTGAGGAGAAAAATGATAAACTTGATGATGTGTGATTTATTCATGTTTCTTCAGATGAGGAAAAAAATCCTCAAGTCAACTGCCTGTTTCTCACTCGCAGAAGCTGGCATGTGGATTTTACACTGGGATTGGAGGCTGGGCTTGTTTAGAGAAATGCCTAGAGAGACCTTGATTAATCACCAGACCTTTGGCAGTTGGTTGGGAGAGGGTAATTACGATAGAACTGCTACTGTTTTATTATCACTATTTTATGGCTCTATACCACCAGGTGACAAATGTGTTAATTATTACATTTTGTACCCTGGACCTTTCTTGGCTGCCCCTCCCCTCATGGTTTTGGCCCTTAGTCCTCCCCCAGCTCAGCCCTGGACAGCAGTAACTTCTGCAATCAAAGAACTGTTCTTTGGAAGCCATGCTGAGAGGGACATGGCTATCAGCCCTGCTGTGTGCAGACTCTAACCACAGGGGATCTGGTTAATTCCCTTTCCTCTTCCTCTCCCCATCACCCTTTGGGTCAAGTGCTGCTCAGAGACAGAAGCTCTACTTGCTTCTTTAATAACTGAAAATAGCACCCCTGGACTGGGCCATTTCACTCTAAATAGCCCCCTGGAGGAGGTTAGAAACAGAGGTTGCCTTAGGCAAGGAGATTTAGCAGGTAAAATTGTCCTTTTTCTTTCTTTTTTCTTGGTCTTTCTTTTCTTGCTTTCTTTCCTTTTCTTTCTTTTTTTGCTGCCCCTTCCTTGCTGACCACTACCTAAAGAAAACTTCACCAGCATGCCTATAATTTAGTTACATCATTTTACAGCAACTGAAAGAACTGAACTTTAAAGAAGGAACTCAGTAGCTATGTCATGGGGAAGTATCTATTGTAGTTTGGCCACTGAAGGTAGGTTGTAGAGTAATTTTTAGATGGGTCAGATTTTCTTTAAGAAGAAGCTCATGAATTAGTACCTTAGCATTTCATTTTCTTCCATTACTCATCCATATAGCTTTTCATTGACAATCATTTCTTCTTTTGCTGTAAAACATATTCAAATAAGTGCACTTATGGTGCCTGACCTCCAGAAGAAGGTTGATTGTATACTTATACAAACATGAGTAGCCAACGAATGTAGAAAGTAACTCCCAAACTAGCCACAGAGAAGATAGGTGCCGTGGCTGAGGAGCAGAGCCTGTGCAAAAGCTGGGGAAGGCTTCCTGGGAGTTCCATCCCCCAGGAAGGAGAATTTCTTGTGACCATCCATTTTTGCTGGAACTGGGGTGCCACATCTTTTGCCCTCTGGCTAAGTTTTTGTTTATTGTGTGTCTCTCCATCTAGAATTCCCAGTTTTTATAAGGCATGATACCTCATTTATAGTCAATATGTATTTTTGAGTAAATAAATAAATGAAAAAAGGAATCTGAACATGTAAATCTCTTCTTTTTGACTAGACAGGGTTTTGACTATATTTGAAGGTTTGAATCTTCTTCAACTCTCTCTCCCTCCTTTTTTTTCCCCGTCCCCGCTCCAAAGGTGTCTAAAACCAAAGGAGAAATTCCCTCTCATTGTTCTAGTGGCTCCAGACAAGAAGCGCCCAGCCTTCTTTGTCTTTCAGAAGTTACAAGGGTGCCCTTGAGGAAACCAAGCCCTGGAAAGATCCTTTATTTACAATATTAAATTTCTTTTTTGTGATTGAACTGGATACTTGCACAGATTTCTTTCAGTGTTTCCTTTCTTTCAAGCCTATATTTTGGCATAATCAGTACTGATAACTATTCATCCTAATTATGATTTATGCTTGAAAATGAGACAAATTTATCTGCCACCAAATGTGACTATTAGAAGTTTTTGAAATACTTTCTATTTTTTTCATTATTGTTATTTATGCATATCTCCATTATATTTTAAACTTCTTGAAGTAATGTTTTATTTATTTTTGTATCTCTGTTGCCTAGCAAAGGATGGCACATAGTGGCCCTTCATGAGTTGATACTCACTAGTGTATTGTAGGAATTCATTTGCAACACCTGGCATCTCTCTTATCCATCAGGAATAGCAAATAATTTGAGCTGTCAAAACCAATGGTTTTGGTTTGGGTTCAGATGACATTAAACTATTTTTTCTGACAGTAATTAAGAATAAGATCAATGCCTCTTTGAGGCCTTTTCAGGTATGAGGCCACCTGTCTTACTATTTGTGATTGCAGGACCACATGTATTACATTCATCTAGAGATTGAACAATTATTTAATTTTGGCTTGCAAAGAAAGAAGACTATAAGTGTGGCCATATTTTATGCTATTTAGGATTGAAAAATCAGTCATGAAACCATTTTTTTACATTCTAGTTTTGGAGATCAAATTATGATAAGTTTTTTAGAAGCATTAATAACCTAGACTCTAGCCTGTATATTTAGGTTATTAAGTATGAAATGCCCGATTTCCTTACGTACTAAGTTTGACGGTTGGTATCCCTACATTTCACTTTGACACTTTTGGTTTTATTTTTATTGTGAAGGTACATCCTCATTCTTTCAAATGCATGGTCTGGCTTGTGATTATCTTTCACATTCTTTTTTAGAGCAATTTTTGTGAAATCCATGGGTAAGTCAAAAATTTGAGCTATTTTCAAATATGAGTTCTGTTGTGGAACCAATGCAGCACGGCCAGCGGAAACATCATGAAGTGTTTGAGAAGGATGTGGCTAATGAATGCACAGTATGTTGATGGTCTGAGAAGTTCCGTTCTGGGGATTTTAATCTTGAAAATGAGCCGCGTGGGCGACCTGAAACCAAGGTGGATAATGATGAGCTGAATGAAAGCTGTAGTGAAAGTAAATCTATCTCAACCTACATGTGAATTAGCAGCAAGGTTTGACGACTATTCCAACAATATTGGAGCATTGAAACAAATCAGCAAGGTAAAGAAGCTAGATAGATGGGTTCCACATGAATTAAACGAGCGTCAGCAGGGAAATCGTCTCGAAGCTTGCCTTTCTTTGCTGTCATGACATAAAGGCAAACCATTTCTACACTGTATTGTTATGTGTGATGAAAAATGGATTCTTTTTGACAATTGCAAGTGTTCACAATATTTGGGTAGAGATGAAGTGCCAAAACACAGTCCAAAACTGAATATTCATCAACAAAAGCTAATGGTGTCTGTTTAGTGGTCCAGCGCTGGTATTATCCACTACGACTTCATGAAGCCCTGGTCAGTTGATTACAGCGGATGTCTACTGCAACCCATTGGACGAAATGATGAGGATGCTTGTGATTAAGCAGCCAAGATTGGTCAACAGAGACAGGCCAATCCTCTTACCAGGCAATGCTAGGCCATGTGTCGCACAAATAATGCTTCTCAAACTACAGAAGCTGGACTTGGAAACTCTCTGTCATCCACTGTATTCACCAGACCTTTCACCAACTGACCACCACTTCTTGCAGGCTTTGGACCACTTCTTACAAAGAAAAATATTCAGTTCTCAACAAGCTGTGGAAAATGCCTTTCACAATTTCATGGCCACTCACTCTCCAGGCTTCTTCACTGCTGTCATAAACAAGCTACCATTAAGATGGCCAAACCGTGCCAGTAGTTTAGGTGCATACTTTGATTAATTGTGCTGCTTCTTGTTTGAGATTTAATAAACTAAACTTTTGATTTGAAATCAGATATTTCATATTTAATGATTTAATAATTTGGACCTTAAAGTCTTTATGTATGTGAAGTCAAAGAACAAAAACAGTTGATGGATGTGAGAAGTCTTATATTGTTCTTGGAATATGTTGTCACTAGCGGCATAGTGGTATTTACACAGCCTGCCTGCTAAGTCAGGAATGGTATGAGATTGAGGGATCTAGTTTATTAAGGAAAAAATGTTGTATAAAATATTGAAATGTTTTTTTAAATGAGGATTTCCGAAAGAAATACGGTCCAATTTGAAGGAGATAATTACAGTAAGTATTTTATTAATAGTGTGGATTGGGCCTACGTATTAGAATGAAATTTTGACATTTATGGTGTCAAAAGGTAATTTCTCCTTGGCTTAAGCCTTACCATTCTTGATGTATACTATCCATATAGCTATATATAGTGGGATTATACTTTAGGGAGATTTTGGGATGATGTCTTGAAAACATTAAGAAGTTGTCTTTGTGTTTGAAAATCAAAAAAAACGTTATTCCAATTGGTTTATAGGAATCTATTTTCTGCAAGTGTCCCTTAGAAGCTACACACGAGGCACCCATCATTGGTTAATGATATTTATTGGCTTCAATAAAAAACCTTAAAGAAGGATTTGATAAAGTCTCTTTTCTGCTTAAGATTAGGTCTTCTTACTCATGTCAGAGTGTTGTGTGTGAGTAGGGTGCTTGCTGGTGGTTGTTATATTTTTGGCTTTTTGTCTATGTAAAGAAAAGATAAAGAAACTGAGGTAGTCTAACTTGCCCCAAATCTGGCAGCTAATAAATGGTAGAGTCAGCATTCAGACTGAGGTATTCTGGCTTTGTAATCTGTGCTCTTAACCACTATTCTATGCACTGCCTTTGCAAATTGAATTTCAGCTTGATAATGAGTTCAGTAGATTAGTAGGAGATTAGTAAAGGAACCATTCCCAAGAGTTTTTTTTTAATTATATGGACTTAAGAATATAACTTGTGACAGTGAAAATGTTCCCACTTCATTTCGTCTATAACTTTCTGATCTTAATATGATAGTCAACTTTATTCAGGATAAGTTTAAGGAAATCTGATCACTTTCTGCTTGATCTAAGATATATAAATAGACGTGTGTGTGTATGTGTGTGTGTGTGTGTGTGTATATATCTCTCACAAATATAATTTATAAATATAAATCTTAGGTCATATGGCAATAGTAAGACAATTACCTATTAAATCATTTATACTGGCCTCTTCTAGAAGAAGTGGGTCTTTGAGTAGGAAGAGGTGAGCAGCTGGGAAGGACTAGGAGGTTACAGAGGTTGCAAGTGGTCTGAGATTGGGGTAAGTGGATAAAAATGGATGAGCTTCTCTCTGCTGTGTGAATAGTCTTATAAGGAGATTTAGGACAGCATATACTGAGGAACATTTTAAATGGAGGAATGGCCTCAATCAGTAGGAGTGGAAGTTAGTTGGGTTATACATAAGTAAATCCGAAATCAGCAGCCCCTTAGGTGGAACCTTGACAAAAAGAACTGTCATATTTGGTGAATATGCCATGAGTTTGAAGAATGGTGAAGGCAGAATTCTGCATCCTTTTTAGCTTTCTTGAGAACTTTGTATGAGATTGATTCTCACCATCATCTAAATGTGAGTGATGTGCCCTGCTGTTAGGGAATTCCACCATTTGTTAGCTAGTGGACATAAGTGGGTGTTCTGTTTCCTTTATTAACTATTTATTTTGTCTAAAAGTCTAGATACATATTTCTCTTGGTATGTAGGAAAGGAAAGGTACCTATAGAAAATTTTGAGTGAGCCAAAGTATTCCAGAAAATACAGGAATTATACCAACAATGATCAGAGTTGCTCAGCACTAGAGAAAACCTGATGAAAAGAAAGACCATCAATAGCGTGTTCTAAAGATGATGTCACTGTTGCAAGAGGAGAGCTGACCGCACAGGCTCGTCCCTCATTTTTTCAGGAGAATGTGCCTCTAGACCCTGCCAGTTATAATCAGATAATAATGAAGCAAAATGATATAAACCAAAATTGAAGAGTGACATCTTATAGCCAAGACTTGGTAAGAAAGAAGATAGAAACACCAGAAAAGGAGAGTGAGGATTGTAGTTTTTTGCTATATATAAGCCAGACTCCCTACCATGGCATTGAATTTTGACCAGGCAATAGTTTGATGCTGATTTCCTCAAAAAGGAAGGATTCTTGCGTAGAAATAAAGTAAAAGTAATTTCCATTTCCATGACTGTGACTTGGTACTAAGGAAGACACCCAAATACATATTTCATAAGTAAGTAACAGTTATTTTGGTGGAATTTGATATATCGCATAAGTCTTGGAACCAGATAAATGCCCATGTTACCATTTGGAGGATAATAAATATAGTTATATGAAAGATGTGAAGTATTGCCTGCCTGAGTCTCAGTTTCTTTATCTGTAAGATGGATATAAATTGGAGTTGTATGCTATTAAATGATCTAATATTATGTAAGGTGTCTGGCACTTAGCAGTTGATCAGCTCCTCTCTTGAGCGTCCTCACATCACCTTTTATTTATTCTTTTGATGCTGAGGAAGAGAAGAAATTTTGACATGAAGATCCCCTGATGTCAGCTTTTATGTTTTGAAAATGCTGATCCTCACCTACTCACCCAGCTGCACTGACTGTGCTGTTAACCACTTGTTACACACCTCGCAAAACCACCTTCCATGGATCAGTGTGTGTGAGCAGGAAGGGGTTATTGGCCCTGATCCAGTACTGATTGTGGTTTGAGGTGGAGCATATTATGGATGAATAATAGCTGGAGTGGTTCGTGATGTGTGCTTAATACCCTTCAGAATGTTTACATAATAACATTTAGAGTGCTTCCGAGCACAAGAGACTACAGAGTAAAATATTATGTTCCAAATAAAGATCACAAGAAGAAGAAATACTGCTCTTCTAGCTTGGCACCCTTTTTCTATGCTCAAATTTCCCTTTGCATTTTCTTCCTGTACCTGAGGTTTTAGCCAAAGATACAGCAATAAATGTTGACTGGTGTTTAATCAACTTAAAACCTTGGCTAGGTAATGGCTTGTAGATTTTATTTTGCCAAGGTAGATGTTTGAATGGAACAAGAAACACTGTACATTAAGGAGTAAAGGGGGTACTCTTGTTTTCTTTCAAATATGATAATTAGTGTAAAACTCTTTTTCCTGCCAGTTGGCTCATTTCGTCTCCTAGCAGCTGTTTTAAATTCCTTAATTGTCTGTTGCTTACTCAGCTATCATTTCACAAATTTCCTCACTGCTGCATTTTTGCTGAACCAAATTCTGACAGTAGAGGTGTTCACCCCACAGGCTGGGCTGAGCTGAGTTCTAGTTATCCTCTTTCAGTAACAGAATCAGCTATCATTAGACAGTGTATTACCGTGAGGTGGTGTATCCCTGAGTCTCACTGGAGTTGATTACTGTAGAAATGGGCATCTGGTAGAGCCTCAGCTTGCCAGTTGTATTACTCTTTGTTTTACTGATGTTTGAATTTTATTTAAGCCAACATAGCCTTTTTTTTTATGCTTGTAAAGGAATAGGAGTTTCCTAGAAAATTTGCAGTGTAAACTATGGTGTAATCTCATTGCTTATAATTTTGTTCAGAATGAAAAAAGTGGGCATTTCAGCCATAGTGTTTTCTTTCCAGCATCATTATCCATTTCACACTTTGTTCAGTCTATCATATTTTCTGTTAAAATATTGTAAAATTTCAACAGAAATTTTAACAGAATTTTACTGTAAAATACTGTAGGTAATATGTGCCCCTGAGATATGATGTTCTGCTCTTTTCAGAAGCATCGACACAGTGTGTTATGTACAATATATTACTGAAGTCTTAGTTAATTGGATTTCAATAAGTGTGTCTTTGGTAGTACAATGACATGTCACATTATATATGATTCTTATCTAGTACGGTTCACTGGTTTCCTAATAATGTGAAAGCTGGTAATACAAGTGCAACTTTTTGTTTATGGATCAAATTAATACCTTTCATATCTTATTTCATTGTCATGCATTGCAGGAATATGTACTGTATTGTTTAGAGTGACTTGCTTTGTCATTATTTCTTGATTCATAGTACAATCATAAGTGATTAACAGATTTATACAAATTTTTACACAGTAATACATTCTTGTCCCCATGTGAATAGATGCAACAGATAGTTTGTAAACATTTTAGGCTCCAATTTAATTTTACGTAGTTTTCTCATATAAGAAAAGAAGTAGTTACTGGGTTTACATGCTTAGACTTTGAACCCAACTCTGTGCTTTAATTAACTATGTGGTTTTAGACAAGTCATTTAACTTTACTGAGTCTCAGTTACTTTCTATAAAAATGGGACCAGTAGTACCTTCCTCAGAGTGATCTTGATAATATTAAATGAAATCATGGTGAAAGTTCCTTATCACAGAGTTTAAAATGCTTTGTATACCTTTCTTTCCTTCCTGTGGGAAGACAGTCTCTTTTATTTATCGATTGTACTTTTGCCATCAAAGAAGGAAAAATAAATCCCTGTTTCGTACAAAACTTCTCAGCAAATGCATGAATTTAGTGTGAGCCTTCTAATTCTGACAAATAGAATTTTGATTTTGAGTTTGTTGCTGTAAATTTTGCCAAATGAAATGAAAGTTTTATGGTATTCCTTTCAAGTCACTTCTAATATATCTTGGGAAAACTAAGTCTGTATTTAATAGTAAGTAGTTTGCTAATTGGAAGGTACTACTAACTTAACACAGATGTAGAAAGTGAGAAGCTGAGAGAAGGCCAGGGCAGTAAATAAGAGGAGGAAAAAAGCTGCTACACCATCATGCTTGCCGAGGTGAACCTAAAACTGAGGCTGCAGTGCTGACTACCTTTAGCGTGTGTAAACTCTCACTCCAACTTGTCAGTGCCACACGGGAAAATCCTTATTGGTCAGAATATGTCACATTGCAGTGAACTGAAAGCTAAAGGCATAAAGGAACTCTGAAGCCACCACCAAGACTGTTGATGTTTCAAATAGAATTTGGACAGATGGAATGCTAATTTAGGGAGCAAAATGACATGAAGGGGGAATCAGGGTGATATAGGGAGGCTTCTTGCATTCATTGTTATCTTCTTACTTCTGTGAAAGTTCTGGCCCAGAGGCAAAAAGCAAGCCAGACTTGAACTCTAGAAAAATAATCATTAGATAGATATCGGTGACGATCAGAGAAAGCCAGTGTGTGCAGAGAGAAGAAAGAAGAAAGCCAAATGGTGAGAATGTAATCAATCTAGTGGGATTCTTTTAGTTCATAGTTGTGATCATAGATGGCATTCCACTACCTTTGTCTTCCGTCTGGACCAAGCCCGATTACATCTAGAGCTATTGTTGTACAGCCGCATCTGTGGTCCTTAAACTAGGGTGGCAGCCTACCTTGACAGGCTCAAAGACCTATGGAACCCTGAGCCTTTCTTGGGAAGCTGCTTGATATTATCTAAAAATATGTGCTCACACCTTATCATACTTAATGAGGGAAAAGAAACTGCTTTTGAGGACACTAATGAGAAATTACTATGTCAATGAAGTAAAAATTCAGACAGATTTGTATCTTCTTTTTTTTTTTTTTTTTTTTTTTTAGGCAAGCACGAAAATGAGGTTTATTGAGGAGAGAAAGATAGGATTATAGGGCAAGAGCAAGATACAGGTTTACAGAGCATGGTACATACACCACAGATGATGACTGAACCCATTGTCACAGCAGGGCAAGCAAAACGAAGGGCAGAAAGAGATCAAGATTTGTATCTTAAACACTGATACTACAAGAAGCTAACACTGAGTGAGCTCTTGCTCTGTGCCAAGTACAGTGCTAAATACTTTATGTGCTGTATTGCATTAAACATATTGCCTTCTAGATAGTATCCTCATTTGTAGGTATGATTCTTGAGGTTTAGAGAGTTAAAGTAAATCTCTGGAATTCACATAGCTCATAAGCAGCAGAAGTGGAGATTGAAGAACACTACATCTGATTTCAGAGCCTAAATGAAGATCCTTTTAGAAGGATTGATTTTTGCAGCAACAAGACAAAAATTGCCCAGTGCTGGGAAGAAGATTGAAAAGAAATGTTAATCCCTGTAGAGGGCACTATTCAGATTAAACTCCCCCAACATAATTTTCTAACATGATAAATCAGGCCTGTGCCAGCCACTGACTGTTTCAGATAGGTTTGCCTCTGGGGAAGAAAGTGCAGTGATTCGTGTAACCTGCTGTCAGGGTTATTTAAATCTCAGACCCAACCTAGAATTTGCTTTAATATTCTTTTATTATTTTCCAGTATATTCTTATGATTTCTCCCGCCTCTGTGAAGAATATGGTTCAGCATAATGAACAGTAAGTTCTAGGCTTCCTCATATCTGCATTTAATATTCAAAGTGCTGTCTACTGTTTTTTACCCCCAATTTACCAAAACCTGTGATTGTGCTATGACATAATGACAAAGGAGGCCATCTGTTGAACCTGGAAAGTGTTGCATGTAAGCTTATAACTTGGATGGATGTAAGCATAATTGTTTGACCGGAAGACCATAATTGTTTTTCTTTTCTACAATCTATTTTCTCCATTGTCTTTCTCTGCTGTCTTTCTTTTCTACAATCTGCTTTAGATACCTTCTGAACTAACTGTGACCCACATGCTTGTCCTGCAATATTGGTCACAAGTAGGATGGACACATAAATTCTGGGCAGGGGTCACAATAAGGGAGCAAAATGTGTTTCCTTGAGGGACTGTGATGATGCTTTTTAGAATTTAAGACATCCTCTCTCCCCCATCCCAGTAACGGATTTTAACTTTGAAGATAACAGTAACTGTCTTCAGTGGGAGAATCCAGGTCTATTTGGACCCAAAAGATAATTTAGAATGACTTACGGAACCCAAAGCTAAATGTCAAATGTAATGAAATGTTACAGTTATGTCTTGCCTTAAGAAGAGAGCTGCTGAGTTCTAGTAGAGTTTGAGAGCTATTTGAATTAACTATTTTGATTCTTTCCCATATTATGTATGAAACATTGTCTCAGGCAGCACAGAAATTGTCCCTGGGGGACAGAGGGACTTCAAATTTGAGAAATACCAATAATATTTCTTCAGCATGTCTTTGGACCTGGGTTTCTCAATACTTTTACTTTTTCTTGAAATCTCTACTCAGAGATGACTCTGGAAGATGACAGGAATGCCATCTTAAAGTATGTGTAACCTTTTTAAGAAATGAGTTTGAAAAAAAAGTAAGGAGACTCTTTTCCTGGAGGTCTTTTCTCCAAATGTTTAAATTATTGAATGGAAAAATTTAGTAAGACATAGATATTAATATAAGTGCTGAAGATTAAGAAAAACATTCATCATAAATTATGTCTCTCAGTGGGGAGGTAAAGTGGGGCAACTACCCTTGGAAATCATATTCTTTTTTTTTTTTTATTTCATCTTGTTATGGTGGATACAGAATTGCAGGTTACATACGTTGCTCCTGTACCGCCTTTCCCCGCAAGTCAGAGCTCCAGGCGTGTCTGTTCCCCAGGTCGTGCGCATTGCACCCATCATGAGGTATATATCCCTCCCTTCCCCACCCCCCCCCTTCCCAAGTCAGCACCTTCAAGTGTTACCACTCCCCAAACGGTGCGCAATACACTCATTGTGTAGGCATACCCCCATCCCCTCCCCCACCCCCCACCTCAGTCTGATATCCAATTGGTGTCGTTCCCAGATTTGTATTTAGGTGATGATCAGGGAAACCAATTTTCTGGTGAGTACATGTGATGCTTGTTTTTCCATTCTTGGGATACTTCACTTAATATAATGGGTTCCAACTCTCTCCAGGAGAACCATAGAGATGTCGTATCTTCATCATTCCTTATAGCTGAGTAATATTCCATGGTATACATATACCACAGCTTACTAATCCAATCATGTATTGATGGGCATTTGGGTTGTTTCCACATCTTTGCTATTGTGAATTGTGCTGCTATAAACATTCGGGTACATGTGTCTTTGTTAAAGAATGACCTTTTTTCCTTTGGGTATATGCCCAGTAATGGGATTGCTGGGTCAAATGGCAGGTCTACTTGAATCTGTTTAAGATACCTCCATAATGCTTTCCACAGGGGTTGCACTAGTTTGCAGTCCCACCAGCAGTGTATTAGTGTTCCTGTCTCTCCACACCCACGCCAACATGTGTTGTTTTGGGTTTTTTTGATAAAGGCCATTCTCATTGGAGTTAAGTGATATCTCATTGTGGTTTTGATTTGCAGGAAATCATATTCTTTTTAAAGACAAATCAAAATAGGGGGTGAGCTTTTTAATATGAATACTAAATCTGCTCCTAATGATGAAAGAAAATGGATGAATTTTTCGATTCTTGTCTTTGACTTCTAGCAACATATTCCAAAGACTTTATGAATTTCAAGAAAGCATTATTTTCTTATTGCCTCCTTCCTTTCTCTTTCAATCCTAATATACTCTCTGGGCAATCAATATCGGAGGTTTTTCAAGGAAAAGAAAACTTGGCTTGTCTACCTGTTAACTACTGCAAAGTGCATAGATTCCTGCTGTTCCGTGTTACTACTCAACAGTAATAATGGAATGCCTATTGTTGTCATTACCTGGAGAAGAGAAGCTCCTAAATTGGATTAAATGAGGTTGCTGTGCCTGTAAGAAAGGTGAGTATTAGGTAGTAATGAAGGTATGGCAGCTGGAATTAATACTCTGTGTCTTTCATCAGAGTAGCTTTACCCTCCTTTTTTCCAGTAGGAGAAAGATGTTGAGTGAGAGAAGAGGTCTGATCTGTTTGGGGAAAAAGTATCACAGCCTATTAGAAGCAATGAAATTGAAGAAGCTTCGGGACTCCATTAAGTGTGTGGTGTTTAGGCAGACTGTGTCCCTAGGTAAAGCGTGCTGTTGAGGAGGATAGTACACAATGAAATAATTGGGTTTGGGAAATCAACTGGCCTTCAGTGGCCTCCTATCTCCTTGTGGAGAATGGGAGAGGGAGATACATCTCCCCCTCCTTTATTTTAGCATAAAAGCTACACTGAATAAATAGAAGGGAATTTCTTGCTGAGTGGTGGACTCTCAATATATTTTGAATAATAAAAACAATGGATATAATTAAATTTTTTCTGGCCCAGGAAGTATACAGAACATGTCACCATGGAACCATCTCGTGCTATGTTCTTCTCTAGGCATCTGGATATTTGGCTGTAGCAGTTGAATGAAAATAATTTAGATTTCATCAGTAACAGCAGAATCTGTAGGGACATATATTAATGCATTGATGTGTCTGGAATTAGGTTCTTAAATAAAACATTATTCCCATGTATTTATTTTCATTTTAAAGGAATAAATTGAAATTGGCAAACTGTGAACTAGATTGACTTTTCCCATTGAGACTTGCTGATAGGCAACTTTTGTGAGCAATTGGTTGAGAGTAGGCTCAATAGTTAAGGTACCTGTATATCTTTTGAGGTCAGAAAAGGCACAGTGATAGCAAGTTCAAGGCTCAGATAATCATTGTTGTGCTCTCTCAAGAAAAGGTTTAAGAAATTGCCTTCTTTACACTCAGCATATGTAATCATAGATTGACTAAATATGAAGAAAAAAGAAATAACACTAGACTAGATAATTGCTGAAATTCTTTCACTGTAGACACACATTCTACTTCTAAAGTCACTGTGTAAATGCTAGTTTTTTAAGTCTTATGATGGTCTTTGTAATCATATGCATATATATATGTCTATACACATATACACAACATTTTAAAATAACACCAATTATTTTCCCTCTATAAGTTTTCATTTTCTTAACAGTTTATACTAATTGATACAAGATAGTAGCACCCAGACCCCATAATCTGAGGAATATGTTGCAGTTTGAACAAATATAAATATTTCTCCTCATTCGTATTTTCAAAATTATAAATGTTATATATCTTTGGGGTGAAACTATGTTCATTATTCTAAGCCAGAGTCCTCACTGCCATATTCCCACACTGTTAATGTCAAGTTGTTTGCCTAGCTAGATGTTCACAGTAGAAGGACAAGGATATAGAGACATGGTCTATTTCTTCCAGGAATTAACTCATTTTTCCTTAAACTTCATGAGACAAATGAATTAAGTAATTAGTCAGCCTTTAACATAATAATAATCAATTTTGCATTATTCAGCTTTGGTTTAGAAATAGAGACAGAGACAGAGGAAGCGTGTGTATGTGTAGGGGGGTGTGGGTGAGAGAGAGAGAGAGAGGTTCCTCAAAATTAATAGTCTACTCTATAGCTCAATAAAAGGTCTTATTTAGCAGGATAGACTTACAGATAGTGAAGAAAATCTTAAGTATAGAGGTTTAATTCCCTTAGAATTCCTGTTGGTTGATTGTTTTTCCCCCACTGTAATGCATACTCTTGAAAGGTAAGAACTGTCTGTTTATCATTGTATCCCAAGAGCCTATCACAAGCACCTGATAACTTATAAATGTTGAACTGATGTATGTGATTTTCCTGATCCTAGAGATTAAATATGAGATATATGAAATTTTCCTGATCTTAGAGATTAACTATTCTCTCAGTCTAGGGGAATGAAACATCCACACATATAAACCATAGTAATTATGTTTCCATATTCTGCCACCTATGGTTTAGTTAATTTAGGTATTATAAACTTATAGAGAACAAGGATAATACTTTAAAATTTTAATTTTAAGTTGGTCTATAGCAAATAAAGCAGGTCATTTGAGTTCAATGTGTCCATCACTTTGGATTCAATTTACCACTGAATTCATAGCAGGTAACCTAATAAATATCTACATTGTATTGTATTTGTTTTTGCCTGTATCTTATCAAGCCCCAGATTTCCTTTGTAGTCCTAGTCATGGTTGTGATTATTGGTCTTTGTAATGAGATAGTCCCTATTGCCACTGCTAGTCTGTAAGCTCCCTGAGATCAGGTACAGTGTCCAAATGGTATGTTCCAGAATTCCCAGATATAGCCCAAGCTTGGCATGTAGTCAGGGCTCAACAAATATTTGTTGAACATTAAAGAAAAGAATCAGAAAACCCAGCTTCTCAGTGTTTAGACTAGACACATACAATGACTTAGACTACACACATGCAATGACTTAGACTACACATTTACAATGACTATCTAGTGGTAAAACCAGTAATTTTTGAAGTACACCCTCAACATTCTTATTCAGTGAAGTTGTTGAGCATCTTTTGAGTGCCAGATGGAAGAAACATAGATGTATAAATCAGTCTCTTCCTGTCAGGGACTCATGATTAGGAGAATCAGACAGGCACCTTCAAAAATGAGTATAGTACATTCTTCAACCAGTATCACTTTAGTTCTTGTTTCTCTGGCTCATAACAATGTGAGTTGGTAGATCATGGAAATAACCATCTTCAGAGTTTGGTGTCGGATAGAACGTAAATAAGAGGTGTGATACAGAAACACTGGGCAAGATAAAAGCACATCTGAAGCTGAGTAAACTCAACTACAGATAACAACAACAATTACAGCCACTGCTGCTAACATTCAGCAGTTATTATGTGATAAGCACTATTATAATTACTTTGCATATATTATCTCATTTAATCCTCTGATAATCCCATGAGACTTTTTCTTTTCTTTAAAGAGATGGAGTCTTGCTCTGTTGCCTAGGCTGGAGCCCAGTGGCATAATCATAGCTCACTGCAGCCTCTAACTCCTGGCTCACTTAGTCCTCCTGCCTCACGTAGTCCTCCTGCCTCAGCCTCCTGAGCAGCTGTGACTAAAGGCTCATGCCACCATGCCCAGCTAATTTTTAAAAAAATTTTGTTTAGAGATGAGGTCTCACTATGTTGCCCAGGCTGGTCTCTAACTTCTGGCTCAAGAGATCCTCCTGCCTCAGCTTTTCAAGTCACTGAGATGCCATCAGACAATTATTATCTCCATTTGACAACTTAGGAAACTGAGGGTCAGATAGATTAAGTATAGTCATACACCATATAATAATGTTTTGGTCAAAAAGGACTCCATATACAATAGTGGTCCCATAAGATTATAATGCCATATTTTTTTGTACCTTTTCTAAGTTTAGATAGGTTTATCTACACAAATACTTACAATTGTATTACAGTTGCCTATAGTATTCAATACAGTAACATGCTGTATAGGTTTATAGCCTAGGAGTTAGGCTATACCATCTAGGTTTTTTTAAGTGCACTCTGTGATGTTACACAATGATGAAATTGCTTAGTGATGTATTTCTCAGAATGTATTCCCATGAATAAGCAAAGCATGGCCGTAATTGACCTATGGTCCACACAGCTAACAAGCGGTGAGGTTTTAAATTAAGGCCTTGATCAGTGTTCTTGATCATTACAGAGAGGTGTAAATACAGTAGCATAAGCTTTAAGAGGAGGGGAAATTTGGTTCCTTTTAGCTGTATCAGGGAAGACTTCTTAGAGTAGGTAGCGTTTAAGCTGGAGCTTAAAGAATAAGCCATCTCTTGGACTGGATGTGTGATGGAGTCAGAATTATGGAGTATTAGATTCAGAATAAAAGGCCATCTGTTCCAAGCCCCTAATTTGCAAAGGAGAAAGCTGGGATCTGTGAGGTTAAATGACTTGCTGTAGGACATATGGCTAATTAATTGACATTAGAGCTGTTCTCTTCACTCCTCTATCCAGTATTATTTTCCCTCTGTTATGCACAGTAGCCATGTTAAGTTTGGTTTTTCATGACCACTTTCTAATATAACATGAGTTCCTAAAATATTTTGCAGCTTGAAAATGGAGGCTTTCTTATGTCTTTGTTATGATGGTAAAGTTAAGCCAGGAAAGAGTCAGGGCAGGCATGGAAGAGAGATACTAGAGATATGTGGAGATTTAGAGATACATACCTTTCTATCTTTTTCTTCTAATGTTTTATTTTATTGTTGCCTCTGTTTGGTTCCATAAGTGTAGACAATTGAGTGTTGATAGAGAAGATGCAAATGAAATTTTAAAGAGAAAAAAATGGTTTAAAATTTCATAAAGTCTGTGGCAGCTTCCCACTCTAATTCATCCGTCTCCTAGGTGAGAAACCTGGGATATTTCTAACTGCCACTAATGCTTATTAGTCACTGTCCTTCCTGCCACCCACCTATAAGGATGTCACGAAGATAAGATGAGATAATATATGTGAATATATATTTATGATACAAGTGTCAGGTGTTGGCAGTCTTGTCTTTTCCCCAGGCCTAAACTGTTCCTTGCCTCAAAATGTAGTACGATTACGTAGTGTTGATGTTTCATTAGCCAAGTGGTTGTGTCAGATTTATGCACTGCTAAATAATCAATTTGGGACTTGGGTAAATACTCATTGGGAAAACATTTATCTTACTCTGAGTGCTCCCTGTTCATCCTCTTTTCCTCCTCAGGTGGCAAGCTAGATCTGGGACTTAAAGTGGGTTTTTTTTCTTTTTTTGTTTTGTTTTGTTTTGTTTTGTTTTACCCAGTGATTTAAAATATAAAACTAGACCTTTTCAGTAACATCTGAATCAGCAGATATCTACATCACTTTGGTGCAGGCTTTTTATAGACCATCTAGAAGATTACAGTAATTAACATATGCCTTTCCTCATTAAAAAGTCATTAGTGAAGTTTTCATCCTTTTAAGATCCTCCAAATAAGGTTTATTGTATTGCATTGCTGTTGCAGTCTATCATTAATTGTTAGTAACCAGGAGTCAAGTGTCTAATTTTGGGTAGGTAGAAGCAAGGATTATTTTGGACTGTCTAAAGGGTAATGACCAAAGAGCAGACCTCTCTATAAATCTCTATGTTTACACTGGGTTTGTGTGCTACCAGTACTATCTGCCAGTCCCTTCTCACACTGTCTACTGGGAATCCTTTAGGTCTATGGTCTCTGGCCTCCCCCGTAACCCCCATCCATCCGTCCATGACCTATTAGGCACTGGGCTACAGAGCTCTGCTGCCACCCTCCTCTTGTGGAAAAATTGTCTGTCGTGAAACTTAGGAAGCAGGGTGCAGGGGGTGGATGGGCTGTCACACAGCAGGAGGTGAGTGGGTGAGTGGAGGGGAGCGGAAGCTTCATTTGTATTTACAGCTGCTCCCCATTGCTTGCATCACCACCTGAGCTCCACTACCCCCCACCCCCATCGGTGGAAAAATTGTTTTCCGTGAAACCAGTTCCTGGTGTCAAAAATGTTAGGGATCACTGCTTTAGGTTATGGACACCTATCAAATCTAGACTTGTTTGAGGGAATAAACTCTTATCTACACTGAAATGTTTCCCTTACTTATCTTGGTTGGACTGTGAGTGATTCAAAAAGAATTGGGGGAAAAATAAGTTTATTTTGTACCATAATCATATGAAATGCAATATTATGCAGGAATAAGAATATAGGCTTTAGAATCAGCCCATCGTGGGTTCAGATTCTAGCTTCACCATTAACTGGTTGTGTAACTTCGTGATGATACTTAGCCGTGATAAACCTCAGTTGTCTCAAGTGTAATACGGAAATACCAGTGGTACACACCTTATAGGAATGTTTAAGAATTCAGTTTGATTATGCATGTAAAGTATTTAGCACTACTGCCTGAAATATCTGATCTATGAATATATTACTTTTATAATAGAAAAAAAGTGTGTGTATTTACATATGTATTCCTTCTATTTTCTTGTAATACATCTTTGACTTGATTTAAGAAATTCTAACACGAAAATCCAAAATAAATAAAGTATTTAAATAGTAGTTATTAGTAGCATTACATGGCTTATGGCAAACTTCCTTTAAAGAGTCACCTATATGATACATTCAAAGTAAATTACTTCACTTACTCATTTTAACATTATTTCTACTGGGCACAGTGACTATTGACTGGAAGGAGCAAGTCAGGAAATGCACATTGACAACCCCATGAAATCACTAGATTATTAATTAAATAACTAGCAACAAAGTGAAAAATATGGAACAGTTTTTAAGGCCTTCACAGCATTGAAGTATGCAATGGTCTCCCCACCGCCCCCCAGCATTGCAGTATTACAAAGATGTTAAGAGTAATGGCACATCATCCTGTGTGTGTTATGGGCAAATTTGGGTTAGTTAAAAGTCAGTCAGCTAAAAAGCATTTATATTAAGCATCTACTCTGAGCCAGGCATTATTATTTATGCTGAGAATATAGTGCTGAACAAGCAGAGAAACCCTGCTCTCAAGGAGCTAACATTCTAGGGTGAAAAAATAGATAGTAAACACATAAAGAAGTAAATCATTAATTCAGATACTTGGGAGGCTGTGGAGAAGATAATGTAGGCTAATGTGATAGGACAGGTGGTGAGGATCTAAGTTAAGGGATGAATGATGGGGGAGCCTTTTGCAGAGTGGTTGGGGGAGGTGCAGGTGTTCAAGCAGAAGAAAGAATAAGCACTAAGCCCCTAAGACACTAACAATCTTGATGTGTTTGAGGGACACAAAGAAAGCCTGTGTGGCTGGAATTTGGTGTTCAAGGGAAGAGAGCAGAGATAAAAGAGGATGACTCATGTAGAGCTTTTGAAGGCTATGGGTAGAAATTTGGTTTTAAAGCTAGCTACAATGGGAAGTCCTTGGACTGTTTTAACCTGGGGAGTGATGTGAACTGATTTTTACTCTAGAAAAACACTATGACTGTTGTGTGGAGAATGGACCATGTTGTGCTCACAGGTGTGGAAGCTAGGAGAGCAACTTGCATGGGCCAAGAAGAGAGAGATGGTGGTAGTTTAATAATAGGATTGTAGCAGTGAAATGTTAAGTGGTTGCAGTTGTGCTTATTTTGGATATAGACTTGACAGGACTTAGGTGGATTGGATATGAGATGTATTAATAAAGAAAAAAGAGGAGTCAAGGATGACTTCCAGGACTTTAGCATGAGTAACTGGATGGCTGATTTATAGACTTAGGAAAAGATTTTATGGGATAAATTTGTAGTGTGGAAAGCAAGAAATCAATAATTTTATTATGACATCTTATGAAATAAATGCCAATTGATAGCCAGGAATGATGTCAACTGGTCAGTTAAAGAGTCTAGGAGATTGTGAAGATGTCCAGGGTGAAGATAAAAATTTTAGAGTCATCAGCATGTGGGATTTAAAACCATGGGACTGTTTGGATCCCCTAGGAGGAGAATGTAAATAAAGAAGAGGGCCTGGTAAGGAGGAAGGCCAGGTGAAGGAGACGGTGGAGGAGGAGTCAGTGATGTACGATAGCAAGGGTTTATGGAAACAGAAAAAAGTATTTCATAAACAAGCAGAAGTGTTTCTTGGCCAGCCATGTCCGTGCTGTGGAGAAGTTGAATATAATCAGGACAAAGAACTGTTCATTAATTAGGAACACCTTTATATTTCTCCTCTATTGTAATCCATTAATGAAACGAAAAAATAACCTAGCACCCAATATATTTCTTACAGTTGGTCTCTCCAGTCTGTTTTAGTATTATTTGTCAGTTATTCCCCAAAACTGGATGTTTAGCTACTTTCTCCAAAAAGAAGGGATTTTCTTTCTGGTACTGTTTATTGAAATTTTCCCCTCCCCCATTATGAAAGTAATGGAGATTATTATAAGAAAACAGAAAATACAAAAAAATAAGGACAATATTTTAAGAAACTAATTCAATTCATGTGGACAAAAAATTACATTAGGGGTATAGGAATTAAATTATGTGCATTCTGTCTCTCATCCCAATTTTATAGTAACTTGCTGGGGACCTTTACCCCAGTTATACTTGCATAGCTTTTGTCAAGAATAACCCTTCTCACTTCTCCACCTCCTTATTCTACATGCAGATGCAGTGCTTTTCTGAGTGAAGTTTTAGCAATGCCTTCTTTCTAAAATGAAAGCATTTTCCTTTCACGATTAGCATCTGTTTATAGAATAGTTCGTATTTTCGTAATTAGATCCTGCATAGAAATGCAAAGCCTGCTATGTAAAAGGATAATGAATCTTTATTGCACAGTTGAAATCAGATTTGTGCAAAAGGCACTTTGAAAACAGTAATAAGCAGAGACATGTATTAAATCACCCAGATAAGGCACCCTCTTTATATTTTCTATTTATAAATGGAAATTATGACTACCCAGTGGATTCCATATGACATTTCCTATTACCAGAAAAGGTTTTTAGCTTTGACCATAAAAGTTATCTAAATTCAAAAGCTTCTGTGGATTCATGGCTCTAAAGAATACATCTGGAAGGGGCCAAGATAGGGTGGAAAGGGTCCTTTGTCTTTTTCTTTTGTCTATGCACTCTGGCAGAGGCGAAGGTTAGCAAGTGGTAGAAGAAAGAAGCCATTTGAAATAACGGTGATAAGATCTAATCAGGAAACCCAGTGTCCATTTTACACATGCAGTAACATTTTAAGAATCTTCTGGTTGGGCTCCTTGAGAACCAAGCTTGTGTCCTTATAAGCTCGTCCTTATATTTTCACGTTATACACATCATTTCTTCTTGGCAAACACAGGATTTATTCTCAAGGTAAACCTTTCTCATGGGGTTTACCTCCTTGGTGAGTCTTGGAAAGCTAGAGCATTGCTATGTAGAGAGAGGAGGGGGAGAAATTGGGAGGAGGGGTAAGAAAAAAAGAGATTGGGAAGCAGAGAAAGTCAATGTCAAATGAACTGCCAAGGATGGATATTATGGCTGCTGGGGACCTCAGAAAGTATCATGTGTCTTTTGTGTCTATTTTATAGTTGGTGCTTCATGTAAGATGGCAGTCTCACCTGGACTATGCTTAGTATTGATTTACTCTCCAGCATGCCAGACCATTTTATCAGAACTAAAGGGGAAAAATTCTATGTATTTCTCCTTATAAGCAGACGTAGCAACAGTGTATATTTTTAACCCTTTCATTTTCCCTTTAGTTCCTCTTACTGTTTTTTTTCTTTCTCACTGCAACTCCCCCACCCCGTGACTTTTTTTTAAGAAAAATGAAAGTGTTTCTTATTGAGCGCATTATAAAAAGAACAAATCAAATAGATTTTTTTTTTTTTTTGCAACAATAGAGTGTCAATAACAACTTAGACCTGTGGGAAAAAAGGCTTCAAACTTTGCACACTACAGGCCTTTCCATGAAAGTGGGAAGACCTAATTTAAGGCTAGTTTTATGGTGACAGGATAGGAGCACTGCTGAGTGTTAACAAAAGGGAATGAATTGATGCCAAATTTGGAGACCAAAGATACCATCATTTTTCACCTGCTTGAACTCTCTGTTGTTTTCCCTAGTTGCTGCCTTGTGCTTTTCCTACAGTATGGGGAGAGAAATCAGTTGTCTGGCTGTCTGAACTCTTGGCATCTGCTTAGCAGTTTCACCAACTCATAGTTGAGATTCATCCTCTGTCAGAATTATTTTCTTTTCCCTCTGCTCCATTAGAAGGGAAGCTGGGACCAAGCTTCTGAATTGATTTGCATACTTCTGTGTTACCTAGCTCAGACAACATATGGCATTGTGGAACACTTGGATTTATTTCTGTTTCCTCAAATTATTATAAATTCCTAAAAAACTGGACATCTCCAGAGTTTGTTTTGTGTTACAAAAATTTTTAATTACATTTTTGGTAGGCAAGAGCAACAAAAGTTTGGAATAAAAATCTCTGGATTCATTACTTTAAAAAGAGATCATTGATTTGCTTCTCCTCTTCTCCTATCATATCGCCTTTTGGGAGCAAGTATATATATTGAGTCATGCAACACTGCATCATGCATGTGTCCATTTAGGTACCCTGAATAGAAAGTGTCATCAAGTCATTTTTATTCTTGTAATTCAGTAATTTTATATCTCTTTCCATTTTCTTTCTTAATTTCAACTGTATAATGTCTCAAACTTGGGCTTTTCACAGCATCATCTATGTGTAGAAAGTAAATAGATACGAAATAAAGCTTGGTGTTTGATAGATCAGTAGGGTGACTATAGTTAACATAATTTATTGTATCTTTCAAAATAGCTGAAAGAGAATAATTCAAATATCTCTAGTAAAAAGGGAAGGTAAATATTTGAGGTGATGGGTATCCCAATTACCCTGATTTGATCTTTACACATTAAATGAGTATATCAAATTATCATATGTACCCCTAAAATATCTACATATATTATAGGTCAATAAAATTTTTTAAAGAATGAAAAGTAAATAGATATAATCATACAATATAAAATGATACAAAAGTTACTATTTTAAGTGCACTTCAACTTTAAACAGTACTAATGTGTGAATATCTTCTTGTCTTCTTTAGGAAAAGTACTTTGTTGCCTAAATTAAGGATAGGTATCATGTACTGTGGAGTAAGTGAACTCTTAGGAGATGGCTCTTAAAATGGGAAATAATTTTCTTTTGGTACTCATGGTTTCTTTCCTAAGGGATCCTAGAAGAAGGCCACATAGTAAAGGGGAAATAGCATGGGTTTTAGAGTCAATGGGCCTGAGTTTGAATTCTGGCTTTATTTGTCCTTCTGGAATGGCCTTAGCAAATACCATAACCTCTCTCAAGTTGCAGAGTTATCTTAATGGTCATGCATGCAATATGATCATAAGAATGAGATAGCAGATATAAAAGTACCTGGGGCAGTGTTTAGCACATGGTGGTCCATAAATATTTATATCTTTTCATTCCAGAAAGTAACTTTTGTATTTTTAGAAAGGTTTGTTTGATGCTGACAGAGGAGGATTGGACCTAGTTACATATCTAGGGTCTTTGAAATAGTGGGCTTAATTTTTCGGACAATATAGTATGTTTTGTTTTTCCTCCCTTTTGCTTTAAAACAGAAGGCAATTTGTTTCAAACTCTGTACTCCACAATAGTGGCTTAATTAAGCAAGTTTATTGACTGTCACAGAGGCTATGGTTAAAAACTGGCAAACATCATGTGACTGTATTAGTATCTCTGAGCAAATAAAGGGAAAAGACAAGATTCTACTCGCCACGTTTTTTTCTTTCTATTTTTTTCCAAGCTCATTCTTGCACTGCAGCATTTCACTTATAATCTGTTAATTAAATCATTTCACTCCATTTTATATAATTTTTAATTTAGCATTCATTTTCAACTTAGCTTTTGGCTTCATTTACTGATAATAAACAGTGTTGCATACAACACATGTTCCACAAAACAGTCAGTCATACACATACAGATGCCAATAATTTTTTCCAGTATGTCAGACACATTAAAATTAAAGGCAGCATCTCCCCTCACCCTTTCCATTATTGAATGTGCACCCTGTTTGAATAATACATACTCCCCGACAGCTAGCAGTAGGCTAATGTGTAAAAATTATGTGCAGCATGTCACTACTAGCTTTTTGAAAATTCATGGTTTTCCCAGACACGGTGTATAGAAGGTTTCTGGAATGGTCACTCTGATACCTTGGAACTGTATGTTTGGCTTAATGTATACAAGCAGTAAAGATTTCTAGAATTATTGCTTTATGGGTTTACAACTATGTGATAGTTATTGAGAAAGAAAATCCTAGTATACTATTCACCTTACTTTTGAAATCGTAGTCTGAATTCTAAATATATGAATTCCTTTAACTTTAGGTGATATCCAAAGTTTCCAAGGCTACAAACTCCAGAGTTTATGGAACACTTCTGTGGTATAGTCGTCCAAGTCCTTAGAATCCATTTACTTTGTTTGTTCCTGCCTGTTATTTGATGCCTCTTAGAAAAGTTCCTGCTATTGCCTCTTACATAAAGTTCTCATGGAGTAACTTTGATTCTTTGCCCAATATCTGTCATCAGCTAAAAGAGGTACCCTTGGTCATATTCTGCTAAATACTAGGCAGTGAGTCAGCCAAATTTACTGGGCATATGCTTTCTGTTAGGCAGTGTGGTGTGTGTTGGGGATGTGATGATGACCAAAACCAGTGTGATCTCTTCCCTTATGAAGATGATATTATACCATGGAAAGGCAAACATTTTACAAATACTAGCTACACAAGGCTAGAGTTACGTGAAAAATTTAAGGAATTTGTGGAAGAGAATAACCCAGAAATCCCATCTTGTCTGAAAGTTTGGAACCCTCCCTCACCACCCCCAGCAATATTGTTTAAGTTGAGGTTTGAAGAGTGGCTGGAATTCAGCTAGGTGAAGAGAGGGGCTGGAGGGACATCACAGACATCACTGTGTCTACAGAGCAGATGGCTCCTTAGAGTCATGGAGGAGGCAGAGGGTAAAGAGCCATGAGGTTAGCAGGACTGTGATTGCACAGAGCCATATAACACCAAATGTGAATAATAGATATTATTCTAAGGGCAGTGAGAACTGAAGGATTTTAGGCAGGGATTGACTCAATCAGATTTATTTATATTTGGAAAAATATCCCTCTGTGGAGAATGTTTTGGAAAATATTTGGCAGAGTATTTGGAGAGACAAGTTAGGAGACTACAGCAGTATAGGAGATAACCTGGCTGACAGTGGGGCGGCACTGGAGATAGTGGTGGATTAATTTGAGAGCTCTTGGGTCAAAGTGGACAGGACTTACAATCAGTCTAACTTGAAAGGACAGCATCAAGGATGACATGGCACCGAGGTTTGTGACTTGAGCAATTGTGTAGATGGTAGTAATATTTCATGTTGAAGGTGATGAAATATTTTTTGTACCTATCTCATGATTGCTTTCTGAGCATCAAGGTTAGAGGTCATAAGCTTATAAAATGCATGGCATTAGAATTCTTTTATATAGGTTATCTCCTGTTTCAGTTGAACAATGCAATTTGGCTTAAATCACAGACTTTCTCTAATCTCTGGTTTGACTGTCATCTGCTGAGAGCTTAACATAGCAACTTAAAAGGTGGCCCATTGAGCACATGATGAATTGAAAAAATAAATATTTCTAAATCCCTATATTGTAGCCCAGTTTTGTTTAGCATTTCTATACTTAAATGCCAGAGCTATGTTGTGTCCTAGGAAGATCTTTGGATTTTTCTACTCTGTAACATTTTAATGGTTTCATTCCTGGGTACTGCAACTGTCCAGTCCTCCTCACCATACCTCAGATTGTGGGTATTCTCCTTCAAGTCCCAAATTTCTAGTATGCACAAATTGTCTTATGTTTAATCTGGAAAGAGTGTTGGAAACAAATGTGGATCCTGAAATGTGTAAGACTGGCTTGAAGTCTCAGTCCTACTACTTGCTTAATGCTCGATTGCTTTCATTTTAAACAAATCAGCCCTAGCAGATGCTCCTGGTGCCCTACCCACACCCCCCTTGCCCTTTCTCTTTAGTATACACTGGTCCTCCTTCCACCTGCTAGGCCCTCTGTTCATTCATGGGGGGGTTATCTGGTCATTGAATTCTGCTTTGCCCAAAGGATAGGCAGGAACTAAGAGGGAATTAACACCTACCTGAGCAATCCTCCCTCGATGACTGTATGAATGCGCCCGCTCTCTTGCTCTGTAAGTGAGATAGCTCTGAGGTATGCATTCTCTGGCTTCCAGAGTTAACTGCTGGTTGCTCATGGTGGTAGTTGGCTTAATCACACACCATTAATTCCCTACCTGCTGTCCTTGTCTTCCCCACACTCCTGCTGTTGCTCACTTTATCTCCTAAATAAACTCGTCAGGGTCTGATTTTGGAAGAACTCAAACTAAGACAACCACTGTGAGCTTGGTGTCACCATCTTTGGAATGCTTGTGTTTGACTAGTTTGTCACTTGTCCTGTTATTCCTCTTGACTGTATATCACTTACTCCTTGTACCTGTCATTTGGCATAAATTCTTGTTCTTCTGTTCAGGTTAGTCTATTGATCTGAGACCCTGAACTGTGTTAGAGCCCCAAGTGGTGGGGAAAAGCTCTCAAGTGCAGATGTAACTGGATAGATCAATTACTCCTAGGACCTGTGCTTCACAGACAGGTTTGTTGGATGCAGTGTGTATCTCTGAAGCAGATTATCCTCCACTTCCTGAATAAGGGAGCCTAGTTTTGATTTTTCAAAATTCAAATATGTAAAATTTTCTCCTTTGTATTCTTCAGTGGTACACTCTGCCATATATTGCATTGGCCTTAATGTTTCCTTTCTCATCTTACTTGTTCTTTAATTTCAGGTGCAGTTCACTGTATCAAGAAACCTTATTTTCCTGGTATACTTTTTAGCCATGTATCTTCCATTATGTTTCTGTGAGGTACCTTTGATAGGCTTTTTTTTTTCTTTTGTATTCTTTTTTTCTGGCTACTACCACTATTTGGACTAATTATCTGGAAGTTTTACTTGCCATGCTTCATTTTTTTATTAGCAAGGAAAAATGGTATCTCCACACTCCAGAAGGCAAGCACAGAGAACATAAGTTGGTGGAGAATATTAGTTTGCAATCTTCTGTGTTTGTCTTCTCAACGTTCACAGATGTTCCCATCGTTCTTTCCAGCGGTGCTCATGTAACCTAGGATCTTCTGTTGTACACAGTCACTGCAAGATGGGGACAGGAAGATAAGGAATATGGCCAAGATGGAATTGTTAGAAGAAAATTGAGATTTACATGTCGAGCCCAGTTAGACAGAAGCAGCTGAAGGAGGGAAGGAAAAATTAACTGAGAGGTTTGACAAGGCAGTTACAGTATAGTAGATGTGGCTGAGTGTTACTCACTTTTCATTTCTAGTTCGTTCTGGTTTCCTTTCTTAGCTGCAAATAAAGTTTTTATTTCCTAGACTCTCTTGCAGCTAGGGTTCTGGATATGAATTAGTTGTACTTGATTTGGAAGGTGGAAATGAGGTAGAGGTCACTCATCCTTGGCTTTTGCTCTTTTTACTTGACAAGACAGGTTAAGGAGAAGTATGATTTTTCTGCAGTGGTGTTTTCAGTTTCCAATCACCAGCTTCCTGGATGTTAAATGACAGTTATGATGTGATTTCTAGATCCCAGATAGCAGTGTTGCCCAGTGTATCTGTAGCTCAGCTTTTCCAACAATGGCTTTCTGTTTGTGGCAGAAATAAGGCCACACTTCAACCCTGTCCAGTGCTTTTTATAAGAGATGTATTCTCCATTTCAAACCCCTTCCTATCAGGAATTTTTCAAGTGGTTTATGTTTTTTGACCTGAACCCTAACTGATACAGATGAGTTGGTTAAAGCAAACTTTGTGCTTTAAAGGCCTAGACACAGAGAAAAACAAGAGAGACAAGAAAGACACGGCAAGATGATCCGCGGGGCTGCGCATGCATACCCTACTCCATGATCCAGTGTCTACAAGAAAACAAAGCAACTGCTAATTAAGTTCTAGGGCAGCTAATGCTTTAGCTCTTGAGTTCCTGTTTCATAGAACTTTTCATAGCTCTTCTGTATATTCATCCACTGAGGGTGATGGTAAGACAGTTCTCTGTTGAGTACTACATCATTCCTAACAGTGCTTTGAAGCAGGTGGCATTGTACTATTTTTCCCACCTCAGAAATAAGGTGAATTGAAGAAAAGGAGAATGATTTGCCCAATCTTTGCCTAAAGGAGAAAGGAAAGATTTACAGCCCAGTGCTTCTGACTTCCCCTATAATACAGTAAGAATAAAAACACAAGTGCCTAATTTGCCAGGGCACATTGAAATGGTTGAAGCAATGCACACTAGAGGAAGTCATGGTCCCTGCCCTCATGGTCTGTGATCCAGCCACTGAGGCACACATTCCTACTTCCTGTGTTCCATTCATTATGTTAATTTTCCACCAAGCCCCAGCCCCACCTCCACCAATTACTTTTTGTCTCAGCCTTCTAATTACAACATTATATGACCATTCAGACTGATACTAATTAAATCATTACTTAATTCACAAAGTGTGCAATAATGCTAATGCTACTTGTCAGCTGAAATTATTATACAACATGGCACCTACTTTCTTTATTCGCAGTAGATGGGGGGGAGGGGGTTGCTCCTCTACCAAACATCTTTTGCTTACCTGCTGATAGCCAGCTGACCGTCATCTATACCCTACCCTTATCCAAAACTGGGTTAACGATGTGTAGACCCAGTGATATATACCTGCAGTTCATCACTGTCATATAAAAAAAATCCTGATCTCAACTTTTTGTGTGTGGAAAAAGTCTCGATATTTAAGAAAAAAACAGTATTGAGATTTAGAGTACTAGTCGCTACCATATTTTCTTGTCATTTTGTTCCTTATATTATATTATTTTTAACAGAGTAAAACAGTAGCTTGTCTCTTTCTCTCATTTTTAAAACAGATTTGTTTTCCGCTCAATTAGACTTGTGATCACAAGAACACAAAGTAGTATTTTTCTCCTTCTGGAGAGAGACATACTGTATGATGGGCAAATTGTCAGGAATAATTATACCAAATGATGGAATAAAATCCGATGGAAAACATCTCTCTCATTGCTAGTGATACATTTTTATTTAAGACACAATGAGCATCAAGCAAATTTATGACAAGGTGAAATTGACAAGTGGCCCTCTGCCATGATTTTATTTTTAATTGCTAGTAAACTAATTAGCCAGAACAACATGTTGTATAATCCACAAAACTGTCGCTCATACGTTCTCCAATAAAAGTGAGATATATGATGTGGAAAAGTTCTCCTTTAAGAGCTAGCCAAAAAAAAAAAAAAAAAATTATTTCAGAATTCTGAGTGTGTAGACATCACAGAGTAAAAGGCTTCTCCTCACCCATGGAGTGGCATTGGTGTATAACATTTGTTTTGAGATTTGAACAGGAATTAAGAAGGACAAACAGTAATTTTTGTTCCCTTTTAAGACCAAATTGTACATGAAAATGGCAACCACTTCCTTAAATATAATTAAGTTCCATGTGGTTGAGTCATATAAGTCTAAGACTTACATTGTAGGACTAACACTTTAGAATTAATCAATAGTTTATTCTTGAGGACAGATGGTAAATATGTTTGGCTTTGTGGGCCATTCAGTCTTTATCACAATGACTCAACTCTGATGTTGTAGTGCAGCAGTAGCCATAGACAATACATGAATAAGTGTGGCAGTGTTACAATAAAACTGTATTTATGGACAAAAAATTTGATATACTTTTTATTTATTATAAAATATTTTTATTTTTTTTCAACCATTTAAAAATATAAAAACCATTCTTTACTCATGGACTATCCAAAAGGCAGTGGGTTGGTTTTGGCCTACAAACTGTAGTTTCCAACCCTTCTTCTTCCACCTGCTAGATGCCAGACAGAGTCACTCTTTATTTCTTTAGCATTGATATGTGTCAGGTAGAGTGCGAAGCACTGAGGGATATTCAGAGATACAGAAAGCAAAGTCCCTGCCCTGCAGAAGCTTACTGTTGAGCTGGAAAGGACACATAGACAGGACTGAGACACACAATGTTAGATGGTAAATAGTAAATGTCGCTGTGACAGAATCTACCATTGTTTCCAAATTTAGAAGAAAGAGGTCACTTCGGCTGAATGAGATGATCTGCTAAGACATGCCCTGATAGGTAAGGATGCATAGAAATGCTGGGATATCAGGCTGGATCCTGAAGGAAAAGACTGTCAACCTTTAAAAAGATAATAAGGCCATAATGCCTTCTTTTGCAGAAGAGGGGAGTCTAGGGATAGTGAAAATTGTCAGCCATGAGTCAGTTATTCGTATCATTTCTCATTTTCCCTAGTTCCTTCCTTCATTTCACCTCATAAAAATTTTAAACATGTAGCAGTTTTAAAGAACATTATAGTTAATACGCAAATACTCACCACATATATTCTACCATTAATATTTTGAGCTGAGTGCAGTGGCTCATGCCTGTAATCCCAGCTGCTTAAGAGGCTGAGGTGGGAGGATCACTTGAGGCCAAGAATTTGAGACCAGCCTGGGCAGTACAGCAAGACCATATACCTCCAGTAAATGAAAAAAAAATTTAACCAGGCGTGGTGGTTCTCAGTTGTGGTCCCAGGCACTCAGGAGGCTGAGGAAGGAGGATTGATTGAGCCCAGAAGTTCAAGGTTACAGTGAGCTATGATTGTGCCACTGCAATCCAGCCTTGGTGACATAGCTAGACCCTGTCTCTTTAAAAAAAAAAAAATTCCTATGCTGTTTTATTGTATATTTATCTTTCTATCTATCTATCCATGACTCCATTTTATTTTTGGTTTATTTCAAAGCATATTTCATCATCAGGAGATACAGTCTCATAAAAATTTATGCATGCATATCATTACTAGAATTTAATATTGGCTTGCAGGTTTTTTTTTGTTTGGTGTAAAATTTATGTACGATTAAGTGTTCCAACATTAAATGTACATTCTTTAAGATTTGACAGGATTTATCCTTATGTAACCTAAATCTCTCCAAGATATATAAAGTTTCTGTCACCCCAGAAAGTTCCTTCCCAGTCAGTCCTAGCCCCCAGCCCACCTTTAGAGGGACCACCACTGTTCGAATTTTCTCTGCTGTAGATTACTTCCACCTATTCTGTAATTTCATATAAATGGAATCATACAGAACTTAATCATTTGGTTTTGGCCTTTCATCATCATATATTTTGTTTTTACTTGCTTTGTATAGTATTCTTACAAGCAGAAGGATCTAAATGCAATTATTTTCCCAGAGGAAAGTATATGTTCTATTAAGGAAAACATAAAAAAAAGTCAAAACTACAACATTGTTTGGTTATATATGTGTGTGTATGTGTGTGTATGTATTCTTTAATTATTGTAAAGTTAAATGACCTGTGGGATTAAATTTTTCATATTAACATTTCTTAAATGTCTATTATGCTCTAGTATTTTACATATTTATCTATATAAAATCTTTATAATAGATATTTCCTATTTTACAGAAGAGAAAACTGAGGCAAGGACTGAAGTAATTAAATAACATTGTTTCTTACTTCTTATTCTTGCCACTTTAGTTGTCAGTGGGCCAATAGGGATACCCAAGTTAGGAAGGATGTTTGAGGAGTGAAAAAAGGTGAAGCTGCTTTGTAACATTTTTTCTAATCAAGATATGGATTAGTTTCAAGTCTCTCTTGGTGGGGGGAAAAAAAAAGGAAATTGATTAGAAGTGGAGATGTTCAGTAGGAACGTGCAAAATTTGTTTTCCTGTTGTAAAGGAGGGAAGAGAACTAAAGAATTTAAGGATTGCTTTTAACATTTATGATTAAAATGTGGATGACTTTTTCTAATAGTGAAACACCAAATGATAAAGGATGACCCTATTTTCTTTAGTAGTATGCTGTAACTGATAGAGTTATATTTATTTAAGGATCTCAAGATACTTCATGAACCCACTTAACTTCACTACAATGTTAGGAAATTATTCTATGAATATTACAGTTCAAGGTTCTGCATTTTGCTTTTTTTTTTTTAAAGACAGGGTCTTGTTCTGTTGCCTGGGCTAGAGTGCAGTGTCATGATCAAAACTCACTGCAACCTCAAACTCCTGGGCTCAAGTGATCCCTCCCACCTCAGCCTTCTGAATAGCTGGGACTATAGGCACACACCACCATGACTGGCTAATTTTTTTTTTTTTTTTTTTTTGTAGAGTTGGGGTCTCAGTATATTGTCCAGGTTGGTCTTGAACTCCTTGATCCTCCCGCCTCAGCTTCCCAAAGTGTTAGGATTACAGGTGTGAGCCACTGCACCTGACCTCCTACTGCTTTTAAAATATCCCCAAAGTATGAAGAAACCAACTACAATATACATTGAGAAGAGAACTGGCTTTTATTGTTCAGACTGGGAATATTCCCATCTATCTGTTTTCAAACCAGCTCATAAAGTATTTGAATGTTCTTTGTTCTGCTTTATGATAGTATTTCTTTGCCTGGATATTTGCATTGTCATTGTTTTTCATGGTTATTATATAATCCTAATTTAATAGTGAACTCCATATGTGACATGTGGAAAAAAATTAGGCATCGTTTAATGTCATTTGGGAAGCAGTGCTTGTGTAGTTCAGTTTACATTCCCTATACAGTCATGCACTGCATAATTAGGTTTTGGTCAACAGGCTGACCTCATATACAACAGTGTTCCCATATATGATAATGGAGGTGAAAAATTCCTATCGCCTAGTAACATCATAGCCATGGTAAGATCATAGCCCAGCATATTATGTGTTGATGCTGTGTAAAGACATCTACTGTACTGCCAGTTAGATAAAAGCATAGCCCATAAAATTATATACAATACATAATACTTGATAATGATAATAAAAGACTATGTTGCTGGCTTATGTATTTACTATACTATAATTTTTATTGTCATTTTAGAGAGTGTACTTCTTCTGCTTATTAGAAAATAAATTAACTGTAAGACAGCCTCAGACAGGTCCTTCAGGAGGTATTGCAGAAGAAGGGTGTTGTTATCATAGGAGTTGAAAACTCCCTGTGGGAGAAGATGTAGAGGTGGAAGACAGAGATATTGATGAACCTGACCCTGTGTAAGCCTAGGCTAATGTGTGTTAGTTTTTAACAAAAAAAAAGTTTAAGAAATAAAAATATTAAAATTAGAAAAATACTTACAGAATAAGATTATAGAGGAAGAAGATTTTTTGTACAGCTGTACAATGTGTTTGTGTTTTAGGCTAAGTGTTATTACAAAAGAGTCAGAAAGTTTAAAAAATTGAAAAGTTATGAAGTAAAAAAAGTTACAATAAGCTAAGGTTAATCTATTATTAATGAAAGAAAATTTAAAAAATAAATTTATACACTAAGTGTACAGTGTCTGTAGAGTCTACGGTAGTATGCAGTAATCTCCTAGGCCTTCACATTCACTCACTACTCACTGACTCACCCATGGCTGCTAGCTACCAGTCCTGCAAGCTCCATTCATGGTAAATGCCCTATACAAGTGTACCGTTTTTCATTTTTTATACCATATTTTTATTGTACCTTTTCTATGTTTAGATATGTTTAGATACACAAATACTATTGTGTTACAATTGCCTACAGTATTCAGTACAGTAATATGCTATATAGGTTTATAGTCTAGGAGTAATAGGCTATACCATATAGGCCAGGTGTGTAGTTGGCTCCACCATCTAGGTCTGGATAAGTGCACTCTGTGATGTTTGCACAACAGAATCATCTAAGGACACATTTCTCAGAAGGTATTCCCATTGTTAACAATGCATGACTGTGCTATCTTCTACACAGGCTTGGTCTTGTTAATTGAAAGCCTATGTTTCTTCTCAGTTTAAGAAGCTTCTTTAAAGACTTAAAGCTTCCCCTTAAAAACAACTATTGTATTAAGTCTTGGGTTTAAGGGAGAATTTTCCCTTTTAAAATAAGGGCCAGCAATTGATAAAACATCAGAGCAGGTCAAATCATTGTCTCTTTTTGGGTTTAATATGTCCATATAAAAATTGAAAGAAATAAAATCACTTAGATTTTTCAGTATCTTAGTCTGTCTCTCCTACTTGTTTTCTGCTAAACAGGTTTTAAAGGTGAATTTAAGAAATCTCTCTCCAAATACTAGACCAACATGATTTCAGAACTATATTTCTTGAAAAGATTATCTAGAGATGTTGTTTTTAGAGCTTGAATTTCTTCTATAGCATCCTTGATGGGTAGCCATTCTGCCTAAAAGAGAACTGAATTCATCCCATGTGCCAGGAGCCTTCTTATATAAAAGCTTATAATTTGTTCTGGTACTTCAGATGTTGAAGACTGTGAAATTCTACAAGGTGGCTGCAACTTGAGCTTCAGATTTGCAAGTGGTTGGGGAAATAAATGTTGGTCTTTTAACATTGATATAAAAGTTCAGATGCAGTTGAAAGTTTACCAATTAACAATGTTATTTGTAGCAAAACACAACAAGGCATCAAAACTACTGATTGGTATACAAGATATTTTAAGGACGATTAAGATGTTTAAAAAAAATATTTGACTGATACAAAGTGATTGTATTGATGAACTTTTTCTGGTCTTTTTTCTCAAGTTAGTGCCAACATAAAATGGCTGTGTTCATGTAATTTCTTTTCTCAATTTGGTTCAAGACTTGTATAGCTCCCAGTGGAAGATTTTGCAGTTGTATTGCATGATTAAAATGTCCATCAAAACCTTACAGTTGGTAAACAGTATTAAAAGTCCATCTCCAGCCTCTATAAACTATACAGAGAGCTATGAATACTAGAAGAAATGGAAATATTTTAATTAACTCAAGTAGGACTAATCAAAGCAAAGCAACCAGTTTATTCAATTGAACATGTAAATATCTATTCATCCATGACATGGCTGAACATTTATGTCATCTATTAAAAGCTATTCTGTTGCTTGTATGATTATAAGCTATTGTTCAACAGGGAACTGAATCCTTCTCCACATCTTTTTAAAAATTACATGTTATAGATTATTTTCTTAATACGCTTTCTGCTGTATTTAGGCCACTTCAGATAACCCAGCTTCTTTTATGAAGTAATTTAGACTTGGATAACTTGGTTCAGTCACCCTGCCATCACTGCGTTCCTTCAAAGGGCTTTTGTTTTCTTCATTTCTCCTTAATAATTCTTAGTAAATGCTTACTACATGCTGGGTACTATTCCAAGCATGTTATATGCATTATATCATTTAGTTTTTGCAGCACTATCATTATTTTTTCCATTATATGATGAAGACATAGAAGAACAATGTTGCACAGTGCTGTAAGTGGAAGAACTAGGATATGAACACAAATCTCAGAAGATCCATTGTGTTGAAATGAATTTAAATTGTGCCAAAGGTGATTGACATTAGACACCAGGAAGAAATTTCTGAAATGAGTAGATGCTCTAAGGAGCCTTTTAAGTGAGTACAGCTAAAAGGGGTTGGGGTGAATGTGGTTTCCTGGGATTTTTATCACCATTAAGATATCTAAAAACAGCCTGTATAAAATCCCATTTTTCATGAATTAGTTATATTCTTACCTTCAGGCAGGAAGTTAAACTAGATGGCTATCTGAAGACCCCTTTAATACATTTAATACAGTCTTCAATGTGTATAAATGTCAATGTATATAAAAAGTAGAAACATTGATTTTTTTATTTTAAATAAGAATTTTTATTGTAAAATATGTAAGAAGTAGAAATAATACTTATACTCATGCCATTCTAACATAACATATAGGTTTTGGCCTATTTCTTTATAGTCAGTTTTCCCATGCACTTAAAAAAAACCCACCTTTATTGAAATATAATATATATGCCATAAGATCTATTCATGTTAAGTATATAATTCGATGAGTTATCATATTACAGAGTTGTGTAACCATCACCATAATCCAATATTAGAAGATTTGCATGACTTCTAAAAAGATTTTATTAACAGTCCCTCTCCTTCCCCATTCTCTCCTTTGTTCAGGTGGACGTATCTGTTATTGGTTTATTCTTTCTTCCCTTTTAATGTACATGTTTATAACACCGCTTTACCTGAAGTCCATGAATTTAGATATATTGTGTTTTTATTTTCATTCAGTTTAAAATATTTTAAAATTTCTCGTGATACATTCTTTGACTCATTGGATATTTAAAAGTCTGTTGATTCATTTCAAAATATTTGTAGATTTCCCAAATTTCCTTTTGTTGTTAGTTTCTAATTTAATTACCAATACCAAAAATATACTTTAAGTGCTATCAGTCCTTTTAAATTTACTGATAGTTATTTTATGGCCTAGCATACGATCTATCCTGGATAATGTAAACCATATGTGCTTGAAAAGAATGTGTACACTACTGTTTTTGGATAGAGTGTTTATATGAGTTAGTTAGGTCATTTGACAGTGCTGTTCAAGTCTACTATATCATTGTTAATTTTCTGTCTAGATCTCCTATTCATTATTTAGAGTGGTGTGTTGAAATTTTCAACTATCATTGTTACATTATTTTATTTCTTGCTTTCTTTTTGTTAGTTTTTGCTCCATGTATTTTGGGGCTCTTTTGTTAGGTGTATAATTGTGGTATCTTCTTGATGGATTGACACTTTTATTCTTATAAAATGTCCCTCTGTGTCTCTAGTAACAGTTATGATTTAAAGTCTATTTCGTCTGATAGAATGCCTACTTCATCTCTTTTATGTGTCCTGTGCACATAGTATTTCTTTTTCAATTATTTTTTCTTCCAACTTATTTTTATATTTCAATCTAAAGTGTGTCTCTTATAGATAGCACACAGTGGGGTCTTGTTTTTTTTTGTTTTTTTTTTTTTAATACAGTCTAACAATCTTTCTTTTGGAGTTTTCAATCCATTTGTATTAAACATAATCATTGATATGATTAAATTTAGGTCTCCATTTTTCTTTTTATTGTCTCGTATTTTGTTCCAATGGTTTTTCTTCACTACCTCTTTTGTATTAAATAGATTTTTGGTGTATTATTGTATTTCCTTTGTTTTTGCTATATTTTTACTTTCTGAGTGGTTGCTGTATGGCTTACAATATGCATTGTACCTTATCATAATCTATTTTATTTTAGTAGTAACTTAATTCCAATAGTATGCACAAATTTTGCTTCAATTTAACTCCATGTCACCCTCCTTTATGCTATTACTATCATATACATTTCATCTATGTATCTTGTAAATACAATGCAGTATTATAGTTGTTATACAACCTGTGTCTTTTTAAGAAGTTAAAATAAGAAATGACAAAAATATGTTTATGATTTTTTTGAAATATAATATCCTGTATGCTTATGATTTCCATTAATATTTATTTTTTCCTGTTGGTTTGAGGTATGGCCTGCTGTCATTTCTTTGGTTCACAGAGCTACATTCTCTCTCTCCTTCTTTGTGCAATAATTCATATATATATATATATATGACATCTTTATATGTTATATGCCCTACAACTGTGTTCCCCAACCCTGAGGCTATGGACTGGTCAGTGGCCTGTTAGGAACCGAGCCACAAAGCAGGAGGTGAGCAACAGGTGAGCCAGTGAAGCTTCATCTATATTTACAGCTGCTCCCCATTGCTCACATCACTGTCTGAGCTCTGCCTCCTATAAGATCAAGTCACTGTCTCCCATCACCCCTAGATGGGACTAATTGCTGGAAAACAGGCTCAGGGCTCCCACTGATTCTGCATTATGGTGAGTTGTATAATTATTTCATTATATATTACAATGTAATAATAAGAGAAATAAAGTGCACAATAAATATAATGAACTTGAATCATCCCGAAACCATCCCTCCACCAAACCCCTAGTCTGTGGAAAGATTTCCATGAAGACAATCCCTAATGCCAAAAAGGTTGGGGACCACTGCTCTACAACATAGTATCATAACAAATGTTTTATGCAGTTGTCTTTTAAGTTAATTGAGAAAAGACAAAAATTATATAGTTTCTAATATTTATCTACATAATAACTTTAACCAATGCTCTTTTTTTTAATGTGGATTTGAGATACTCTCTGTTGTCATTTCTTCCATCTTTATGAACTTCCTTTATTTTTTTCTAAAGCAGGTAAGATAACAATGAATTCTTTTAGTCTTTTGTTTACAGGAGAATTTCTTTATTTTGCCATCATTTTAGAGAGTATTTCTGCTAGATATAGAAATTTTGCTTGAAAGCTATTTTTTTCTTTCAGCACTTGAATATGTTTTTCCAGTTTTTTGCCTTCCATTATTTCTGATTAGAAGTCAGCTGTTAATCTTATTTTGGTTCCCTTATATCTAATGAGCCATTTTTACCCTGGATGCTTTGAAGGTCTTCTTATTTGCCTTACCTTTCAGCAGTTGCATATGAAGTGTCTATGTTTGGAGCTCTCTCTGTTTATCCTACTTAGAATTCTTTGAGGACCTTGAAAATGTGGATTAATGTTTTTCATCAAATTTGGGAAGTTTTTTTGTTTTTTTTTTTGTTTTTTTTTTTTTTTTGGAGACAGAGTCTCGCTTTGTTGGCCTGGCTAGAGTGAGTGCCGTGGCATCAGCCTAGCTCACAGCAACCTCAAACTCCTGGGCTTAAGCGATCCTACTGCCTCAGCCTCCCGAGTGAGCTGGGACTACAGGCATGCGCCACCATGCCCAGCTAATTTTTTTTCTATATATATTTTTAGTTGGCCAGATAATTTCTATTTTTAGTAGAGATAGGGTCTCACTCTTGCTCAGGCTGGTCTCGAACTCCTAACCTCAAGTGATCCACCCTCCTCAGCCTCCCAGAGTGCTAGGATTATAGGCATGAACCACCATGCCTGGCCCAAATTTGGGAAGTTTTTAACCATTATTTCTTCAAAAATATTTTTTCCTGCACCTTTCACTCCTCTCTTTCTTAGAATCCCATTATGTGTTTGTATGCTTTATGATGTCCTACAGGTCCCTGATACTCTGTTTATTTTTCTTTCTTCTTTTTTCCCCCCATTCTTCAGATTTGTAATCTGTATTTGACTGTCTTCAAATCCACTGATTCTTTCAAATCTGCTATTGAGGCCTTCTAATGAATTTTTCATATAATTTGTTGTACTATTGAATTCCATGACTTCCATTTGGTCCTTTTTTCTTTCTTTTCTTTTTTCTAATCATTTCTCTCCTTTGATTGATACTATCTATTTGATGAATCATGACATTATACTTCCCATTAATTCTTCAAACTTTTTTGGAGGGGAGGTCTTTGAACATATTTATAATAGCTGCTTTGAAGTCTTTGCCGAGTCCATCATCTGGGTCCCTCAGAGATAGTTTGTATTAACTGCTTTTTTTTGTTCTTGTACATGGGTGAATTTTTAATTTTTACATGCCTCATAATATTTTGCTGAAAACTGGATATTTCAGATAATACATTGTAGCAGTTCTATAATCTGATTTTCCTTCATCATCTTCCTTTCAGACATACCTAGAGGTGGTGGTGATTCCTGTTTTGTGTGTGTGTGTGTGTGCTTTGGTTTGTTTCTTTAGTATCTTACCTGAACTGATTCTGTGGAGCGTATTTCCCCCATAATGTGTGGTTGCTGTTGTCTCTGCTTCATTAAGTTCCTTCTCCCTCTCCCCCACTTTATATAAATCAAGCTTCCTAGGGATCACCCCTGAGTCAAAATAGCTTAGTGCTCAACTGAAGATTGGTCACAGGTTGTATCTGAACACTTTGATTTGCTAAGTCACTAAGGTTTTCACTGTTTTCTAATGGCTTCATGCATGATTTAGAGAATGAATCAACTTTCAGCCAATTCATAAGTCTGGCCCAAATGTCACTTTCGATGTTTGTAAGGCTTCATGCTTAGGTGAAATAAGTAGCTACCAGGGCTCTCTGTAGGCTCTCTGATCAAGTGTGCAGCTTTGTGCACATGTATAGCCTTCCAGCCCATCAGATATAAGTAGGATCTTATCAAGGCTCTCTTTTAGTTCCTGGATATGCCTATTAATTTTCTGGCTGGCCTGCTGCTGGTTTGTTGCTTGCTTCAGTCAATCATGAGATTTCAGGGTAGCTGCACTATTGACCTTGCCTGATTGTTTGCCATTGAGCTCACTATTGTTTTTGACAGTGCCCTTGATCTTAGAATTTTCCATATTGTGCTCCAAATAAAATCAATCATTTTCAGCAATAAAGTCTTCATTCCCATAGTACCCCCCAGCACCCCAGCTTCATGGTGCAGAAGTACTTTCAAGGTGCGGGTGGGGAGTGGGAGTAGCACCAAACTAAAATGCCGTAGACTTCCACTGTTCTTTTTGAGGTTCAATAACTATACTTGAATAAACACTTCTGAATTTGTTGAATGCCTCTGGTCAATTTTCAGAGTCCTTATGAGGTTGTTTTTGACAATTTTGTTCTGTTTTAGTGTTTATTTTTATGGTGAGGATTTGCTAAGCTTTTCACTCAGCCATTCTGAAAGTTTGCTCCCTTAGGTTTTGCTTTTGTTGTGGTTTAAAAACATACATACTGTGAAGTACACTCATCTTCAGTAAGAAAACACCCTTATAATCACCTCCCAGATTAAGATACAGGACATGTCCATCCCCCAGCCAGTGTGCGCCCTGTCCCCCTCCCACCTGCCCAATACCTAATGAATGTTACTACTATATGTGCACATAAGTATTGATCAATTAATACCAATTTGATGGTGAGGACATGTAGTGCTTGTTTTTCCATTGGAATATGTATCCTTGGGATACTTCACTTAGTAGAATGGGCTCCAGCTCTATCCAGGATAATACAAAAGGTACTAGATCACCATTGTTTTTTGTGGCTGAGTAGTACTCCATGGTGTACATACACCACATTTTATTAATCCGCTCATGTTTTGATGGGCACGTGAGTTGTTTCCACATCTTTGCAATTGTGAACTGTGCTGCTGTAAATATTCTAGTGCAGATGTCTTTTTTATAGAATGTCTTTTTTTCCTTTGTGTAGATGCCCAGTAATGGGATTGCTGGATCAAATGGTAGTTCTATTTTTAGCTCTTTGAGGTATCTCCATATTAATTTTCACAGAGGTTGTACCAGTTTGCAGTTCCATCAGCAGTGTATGAGTGTTCCTGTCTCTCCACATCCACACCAACATTTATTGTTTTGGGACTTTTTGATAAAAGCCATTCTCACTGGAGTTAAGTGCTATCTCATTGTGGTTTTGATTTGCATTTCCCTGATGATTAGAGATGTTGAGCATTTTTTCATATGTTTGTTGGCCATTAGTCTGTCTTCTTTGAAAAGTTTCTGTTCATGTCCTTTGCCTACTTTTTAATAGAGTTGTTTGATTTTTTTCTTGCTGATTTTCCTGAGTTCTATATAGATTCTAGTTATCAGCCCTCTATCGGATGTGTAGCATGCAAATATTTTCTCCCATTCTGTAGGTTGTCTGTTCTCATGATAGTTTCCTTGGCTGTGCAGAAGCTTTTTAATTTGATCGGGTCCCATGCGTTGAAACTGTAGATCACTTTGGGTAATATAGACATTTAACAGTGTTGATTCTGCAACCCATGAGCATGGTACTGTTTTCCACCTGTTTACGTCCTCTGCTATTTCCTTCTTCAGTGTTTGTAGTTCTCCCTGTAGAGGTCTTTCACGTCCTTATTTAAATATATTCTTAGGTATTTTATTTTCTTTGTTGCTATTTTGAAGGCTATTGAGTCTTTGATTTGGTTCTCAGTTTGACTGTTGCTGGTGTATAGGAGTGCTACTGATTTGCATTCCTATACGCCAAAAATAGAACTGGTATTTCTTGAACATTATTCATATCTCATTACTTTCTCTCAAAACTTGTCTCTTTTCTTCTCTCAATATTTTCTATTCTACTGTGAGATCTCTGTTTTCTTTTACACTCCTTCATTCCTCTACCAAATAATTATAAACACTCATTGCATGCTTACATATGTACTAGGTGCTGTGCCAGTTTCTTTCATGTATATTTTCTCAGTTGCTGTTCTTAAGGGTCCTGTGATGTTATGTATCCACAGTTTACAGATGAGGAGACCGAGCCTGTGTTGGTCTCTTTCCTTCTCTGAGCACAAAGTCCTCCCTTCTCTTTAGACTGAATTTGTAACGTGGTGCTCCCATTCAACAGTTCAGGCTCACTTACATTTGTACTTACTGCTGGGCTATGTGGATGGTGGTCCTTTGAACACCATTGTGCTAAAGGAGTTCTAAACCATGAACCCCCTTAATGGAAATCTCTTGGCAGCTGTACTACTTGTCCTGGGGTCTTCATTCCTACAAAGTTGATCCTCACTGAGGAATTTGGAAGAAATAAGGGCAGAGGCTGTGAATCTGCTCAGCATCCTACACCAGGGCAGTTAACATCCTTAGAGTGATGGGCTTATACCCATGGAGCAGTCAGTGGTGGGGAGGTGAAAACCTGGTTTTCTCTCCTCCTGATTGTAAAAATATTCATATAAAAGATTAATTAGCTACCTTGACTGATTGATGGGCTTTCCTCAGAATCCACCTATTATAAAGGTTTAGTATGCTAATGGTTTGGAGCAAATCAGCTTTAGCATTAGGTGACTATGTTGACTTATAAAGCTGATTTTAACTTACTGTATGCACGTTAGTTGTGTCACAAGCAGGGGAGGCTCATAGGCTGTGTCACTGTCATCTTCTCTACTACCTTTTATTATTACTGAATAGTGAAAATATATACTATCTATATTTTTAGGTGGTTGCTCTGCTTCTCCTACTAGATATGAAAACAGAATGCCTTTCTTCTATCTCTGTGTGTTTCTATCGCCTGGCAGGATAATGGACTTATAGCGAGATCCAGTAAATATTTGTTGAGTAAATGCTAATAGATGCTTGGCATGGCACCTAACACACGGTAGATGCTTCAGAGACATTGTGCTGATCATTTTGAGGGAGGCTGCTGTCTCAAGGTTTCATTCTTAGGAGTTTGATTGGAACCCAGTTCGCTGAGCACATACATTCTTTGGTGATTGGAGTTGCTTGCTGCTATGAGTAAATTACAGATGACATTTTAATAGAATTTAATGTGACTACTATTACAGTAGTGATCTTCCTGAGTTAAAACAAGCAGAAGTAAGGAGGAGGGGTGTTGAGCTGACATAGGTGCTAGAAAGAAAAGTAAAAAAGAAAACAGCTGGGACCCTACCTAGTAAGAAGTAAAAGAAAAATATGTGGAAAGACAGGAGCCAAAATTAAGGGAAAGAAAATAAGACAGACAAGACACTGAACACATGGTGACCACGAAAAAGGGGGGGAATGGATTAGTAATGTTCCTAAGTTATTAATTAATTAATTAAGAGACAGTCTCTGGCTGTATCAGCCAACGCAGAATGCAGCGGCATGATCATAGCTGACTGCAGCCTTGAACTCCTGAGCTCAAGCAATCCTCCTGCCTCACCCTTCCAAGTCGCTAGGACTACAGGTGTGCACCGCCAAGCCCAGCTACATCTTTAAAATTTTTTGTAGAGATGGGGGTCTCACTATGTTGCCCAGGCTGTTCTCGAATTCCTGGCCTTAAGCAGTCCTCCCACCTTAGCCTCCCAAAGTGCTGGGGTCACAGGTGTGAGCCAATGTGCCCAGTTCCCTATGTTATTTTTTATGTATTTTTGTTTGTTTTAATTTCATGTGATAGAGGAAAGAGCTCTAGTAGTTCCTTTTGTATCTTCTTAGGCATTTTAGTTATTTTTCATTTTCTTTCAAGGAATTTATCATGACTTTTCCTCCACTGTATCTCTCTGCTTTTCATCAGCACTAAGGCCATTTGTTCTTTCTTTGTTTCTGTTTATCAAGGTTCTGGGATTGCTTAACTTCTGTTTGTTTCTTATATTAGACTACTTGATAAGCTTTCATTTGGAAAAAGTTTTCACACAACTAAAAATCAAAATTTGAAAAACACTAGAATAACAGAAAGAGCTCTTCAAAGAAATTCCGTTTGATGGGAAGACTATTAATGGGTCCTTTGCTTCATCTCTGAAGCCCTTTATTTTTTTACATCTATACTTTGAAGATATATAATATCTAAGAATGCTTCTTGCCTCTATATTGTATCTAAAATAAAGGATTATCTGCAAAAAGAACAAAGACAAATAATAGGTAATTCACGTATCTTCTTCAGTGATTATTCTGGGTAATTTCTGTTCATTATCTTATTTAATCCATTTAACAACCCACTTCTCAGATGAAGAAACTGAGGCTCAGAGAGATCATTACTTTTCTGAGATAATAGCAGTATAATAACAGCAGTACAACAGTGTTCTCCAGTGAGCCAAGCCAGAATACAGCGGAAGAAATAATACATAAAATGGAAAAATATGTCAAGAATCAGATGAGTAATGCTTCATGCAGGCTTCTACTCAAATGTTGTAGAGGAGCCCTCTCTGACCACCCTCTGTAAAACCACATTCTATTGTTATTCTCTGTTCCTTGCCTTGTTCTTTGTTGTCTTAGCAGTTATAACTATTTGACATAATATTTTGTATTCTTTGCCACCAACCCAGACTAGAATGTAAGGGCCGTGAAGGTGAGGTCTGTGCCGTATCCTCTACTTTCTCCTGAGCGTCGAGAGTAGTGTGTGGCGTATAGTAAGCCTCAGTAAATATTAGTTGAATGAATGAACATAGATGATTAGAAAAATTCCTAGAAAAGTTTAATACATGGGCATATTAGAAATTAAATTTATACTTTTGCTGGTTTTTTTTGGTGTTCAAAAATAAAATTCCATTTGTTTCGATCTCTAATGAAATAGTACAGTATTTGTCATTGTTCCTGTGTGACAGCATGTGCGGTTTCATTGGTGAGTGTATGTGCCCTACTATACCATGTGGAAATGGAGTGAATGAACATTTTGTTGGGAACAAAAAAGCAATTTTCATCCGTTTTGGAAAGGTAGGTTAACACTGTCTTCCCAGTAAAAAGTACTTTTCCTTTGTCTTAACGATGCTCACGATCCTGATATATAGGTGTGTATTACAGATTTAGGAACTAAAGCAGAAATGAATCTCAGACCTTTTCCCACAAAGTAGTAGCTGTATTCTCTGTGTCAGCAAATATTTTGTATCTGCAGTGAAAATTGTTTCTCTCTCCTTCCACTTTTAGCTTCTGTTTGGTTTTAGGAATCTAAACAAACTTTGGTAAGTGTTAGGGGCTCACCTGATGTACAACAATGTGCTTTTTCATGCATTCTACAATTGTTATTTCTTTGTCCAGTAAACACGTGCCCCTTCTGCCTCTGCCATCCTACTTCAGCAGACAGCATTATGGGTTCTGTGCATGCAGACTCATCACTCAAGCCAGCATAGGTGGGGAGAGGGGGCCTGTAGAGTAATAACTGTTACTTTGTGTCCTCTGCACTGCTCTGTTTAATCTCCAGTCTTAAGTAAACTCAGCACAATTATTTCTAGTTATTGTAGAATGTCAAATATGGAACAGACTTAGAGCATTCATCAGGTCCAACCCCTGTGTTCTTTAGATGAAAACAATGAGCCCCCCCCAAGAGGGATCTTGCACTAGATTATAGACGTCCCTTGGCAGGGACTATTTTGTTCACTGTTAGTCCCGCCATGTCTAATATAGTGTGTCTGTGTAATAGGTGCTCAAGAAACATTTTTGCATTTTCCAAAGTCATACAACTAGTGGTTTCAGAGCTAGAACTTGAAACCTTACATCTTCTAGTTATTTGTTCATTATCACATCCACAATTATCTCATTGTCGTTTAAAGGGAGTCAGCTTCCAGTCTTTTAAAACACAATCACCTTTAATTCATCTCTGATAAACAAACAGCAGCTGTCCCTCATTGGCACGGCTGCAGTTCCACCACTGAGCAATTCTAGAAACTGACACTATTAACCGTTCTGCTAAAAAGAGGACTCTTCTACTCACATGATATCCTGGCTGTGTCCAAAGTGTAATATTTAATTGCATTTTCTTAATCTTTACCACTGTATTGCTAAGCTTTCTAATACCTTCAAAATACCAAATCTCAGGCTTATCCTAATTAAAGAATCTCAATTTAATCCATATTGCATGACAATTCAATTTGTTGATTGCTTTTTCTCCCCCTCTTTGTGAAATTCCCGTCAAATGTATTAATTCAACATGATGAATCCTGTATTCAACCCACTGGAGTGAATAATTAAAATTAGCTGATAAAACTTTCAGCAGAATTACTTTGTGAAATTGCTGAACAGATGTGTCATTTTAATGAAAATCCACAGACAAGCTCCTTCTCCCCCTCGGCAGGATAAAAATATTATCCCCTCGGCACATACTTAATTTGGTGGTAAATACACTCGGAGCGATTGCTGGAAGGGAAGAAAAAGCAACTTGTCACACTTAGTAACTTGATTTTTCCCCAGCATGCAGTAACAGCTATCTACAGTAATTCATAGTGCTCTATTGTTGCTGCAAGTCCCAAAGAGAACTTATTAAAATGCAATAATCTCCTATTTAAACAGAAACAATAACCATTAAATTTCCTGTGGATCCAAAATTGAGCACAAGCCCCATCTGGTAAGAGTGATTAGAGGCCTGATGAGGGAATTTAATTTGCAACATTCAAAGACTAAATCTGAGCAGATCTTGTCACCTGGGACTCAAGTGCTGCTTGCTGTCTTCTTAAAAATCTCGACCTAAACTGAAAATGGAATGTAGAAGTGAAAATGTTACCCAGGGGCCAGCCCCGACAGGATTGTGTTTCATTATGTCTCCAGCAGGCCTAGTGAGCAGAAGGGATTTGAGTGTTGTCCATCTTGGCTTTGCCGGCAAGGCCTTTTGACAGGGCCAGCAATAATGGTGTCATTCTCTGGTGTGCCCTTTCGAAGGTCTTGGGCTACCCGACCCCTCCCTTCTTATTTACTTTCCTCTTTTAGTTTAGCAAGTCCTCTAACTACAAGGGGTTGTCTAGATCTCACTAGCCTCCTTTCTCATCCAAGGAGCCAGACTCTTTCAGCAGGCCTCTTTGACCAGCTCTGTATCTTGCTTTACATTTTGTCTTCTCCTTACCTGTAGATAGTGCCTCCCTTCTGGGTTTATTGTTAGTATTTTTTCTTTAATTTTTAACTATGAGAAGGCTAAGATTCATTGTGTGTCATTAGTAAACACTGGTGGTCATTTTCCTCCTCTCCCTAACTCTTCTTTTATAGCCCTCCTGCCTTCTGTGTGCTACTTTCTAAGCTACAGAGAAACAGTGTGCATGAAGTCGTCATCAGAGAAATGTGGCTTTCTGTGTGTGTGTTTGTGTGCCTACATACCTGCACTTGTTCATGTGTGGTTGTAGGCCTGATGAGACAGTATCATGCCACAGCTGTCAGTTTATGAATTAGTAGAAACTCCTAATTAAATATTTGTGTGCCTTCAGTAGTAGAGCTCTTGGTGATGGTGAAGCAATTTGGCAAGAAGGAGGCAGTTATTCATATGATAGAGATTCCTAATCTTTCATTGACCTGATACTATTTGGTGTCCTTTATCTAAATTTCAGGAATCTCCTTAATCATAAGACTCCCCTCACTTTTCATTCTCCTGGGCTCCTGATTTATCTCTAAACATCCAGAGCCCCTCTTTCTTAGTCTAGCAAAAATGTCTTACAAGCTCTCTGCCTGTCCGGTATGTCTCCAGCCTCCCCAATATCTTCTCTAGCCCCCGTGTCTTAGGCCAGGCCACCTCTAGTTGAACTCACCGACCAGGTCCCCCTGCTGCTTCCTTTCCCAGACCCTGGTACTTGCTCTGGTTCATCTTTTGTCTCTTGAAAAGAAGATTTTTCAGGTCTCTTCTGTAGTTTAGAAAACCAAGATTAATTATTTTTTTTGACCCTTCTACCTCTTTTTCCTTTTCTACCATATAATTTCATGCAGAGCCAGCCCTGTGACCTAATTTTTAGGGATAGGTGGAAAGGTCCATTCTATAAACCAAACCACTTAGAATTCTTGAAAAATTAATTGAATTTAGTGAGCATCTACTCTCTGCAAGGAGATGTACACAAGAATGGGGGAGATACTGAGTAATTTCCAAGCCACACCTGCTGCCTGCATTTACATATAGTTGTGAAAGTACATAAACACGTGACTGTTAAGTGGCATTATGGTTTAAATAACAGTGGGAAGAGGATTACTGGGTCAGATGGGATTGAGTCACTGAATATTATAATCAGAAATGTGAGTGCAGAATAAGGAGAGATGACTGGCGATTGGTGTAGTTCACTGAGGCTGCCTGAGCTGGCTAGAGTGACATTACTACTAAGCAATGTGCCCAGCAGCCAGGATTTCCCGGCCACAGCAGCCAAGGAGTACAGGTGCTAGGCCAGAGGAGGAGATTTAATGCAACACAGCTGGGTTCACTGTGGTACATCTTTCAGAGCTCTGGCTACAATTGATGTAACCTGTTAACTAGTAGCATTAGACTTTGATGTCAGACACATCTGGTTGTGAATATTCCCTAAACCACCCTTAAACTCTTTGGGAAAGTTTTTCAACTCTTTGAATCTGAGTTTTCTTGATTGTAAAATAGTGTTTAATAATACTTATGTGGTTTTCGTGGCATTTTGTAGGTGCCTGGCATATGGAAGGAGCTGGGTAAATCATGGCAGTACACTTACAATCCTGAGGGCAGAAGGAATGAATTAAATGCAGACAAGGCCTAGGGACTCTTGCTGTATGCTCACAACCCCACCCCCGTATTAGTTACATCTTTCCAAAAACTCTTCTTCTGGCTGTTAGTTTTGGCTCTTCATGCCCCATTTCTAGTTCTGTACTCCATTTATCTACTCGAGATTTGTATGCCATTTTTGATATTGACCCTCTAGTTTAATGTAAAATGCACAATATGGTAACTTAGAGAAAGTGAATACCCATACACATAGAAAACACTGGAAAGACATACATTGAAACATGCACAGCAGCTACCTTTAATTCATGAGATCATGGGTGATTGTAGTTTTTTTTCTTTTAGTGTAAGCCTATAAGGTATTTATAGTAAAAAAAAAAAGTTATAATAAAATAGTTTCCAATTTAAATTACCTTTTCACTCATGCCTGTAAGCCAGAAATCAAAGCTTATACGTAGATGAAAGAAACTCAATGACTGGATCGAGTTTGGGTTTTGAATAACAGTAATAAGGTGGTCTGACTCCAAGATTAGGTCCTTGTTTGGAAATACCTAAAAATGAACCCACCCCATGCAGTGGACAATCCATAAAGTCAATGGCATCTTGTACATAGACAGTCTGAGCAACTGGGAAGCATCCCAGCCAGCTTTCTGGCCTCCTCTAGATCTTAATTAGCAGATTCATGGTCTTGAAATCTAAATTGAAACATAGACTCTTCCATCCCAAATGATATCTCTCTCAGCACTGGCTCCCCTGGTACACATTTGCTCTATTTATTTCATTTGTATATAAGAATCCAGACCACAGTAATAGAATAAGAAAATATAATGGGAAAAATACAAAATCATTTTGATTGTTTTAAGGATACTTAGTGCGTTAACACTACTTACTTGTCTTTGTTTTAAAGCTAATTCTATGCCACATCTAAGATGTGTCAATATAAAAGATCTTAATTTTGGCCCTGTACATTGTAGCTATATATAAATGTTCTATAAAATATATTCCTTAGATAAAAGTACTTACTACTTTTTTGAAGTTTTTTTTAAATCTTTCTTTTGGTAAATAAAAGTCTTTTTGGCTTTGATGTGACTATTACACCCTTGGTTTGGGTTCCTTCTCGATTCCTTCATCCCTAACCCCTGTGGGACTCCTGTAAGAAAAATGGGAGGTGGGGGGAAAAGCGTGGATTCCTTAATAAGTCCCAAAGGTAATCAAAAGAAAAAAAATGCAATATGAACAAACTCACAAAATATTCTCATGCTTCTTTGGGGAATACTTAATGCACATAAGGTCAGGCCTTTGTAATGTTAATTTGAGTGTTGCAGGAAGAAAGGCATCATTTTAAAGGCAATATTGCTCTCTCTGAAAAAGCTTTGATTTACAGAGAAATGCTGTTCTAAGACATCTGCATTAAACCAGTACCTGCCGGCCTTCAGATGCCTGAGTTGAGTGGAGGAAATGTGGCCAGTGTAATTCAGGATGCTTAGGGCGTTTAGATGAAGCTGAAGGAAGCCTGCCAGAGGTGTTCTGTTTTCCTGTGGTCAAAACAACCTGTCCATTTCGGACATGGTACAGCACGTATTCTTTAGGTACATTGGTCCAGAGTGACAGCTTCGCTCAGCAAGTGCAGACAGCCTCTTTCTCTTCCAAGATTGGTATTAGGGAGGGAAGTCTTACCAAACATGATGTAAGTGTAGTTATTAATATTATAGGTGTCATTTGGTTATAGAGACTAGACACAGACACCCTAATTTCTACCTCAGGTGATAACAGTGCCTTCTCAACAACCTGTAAACCTCTATATTTCATAGAGGAGGTTGTGTGGTTGGAAGGTATTAATATATTGGGTGTATAGACAAGTAGTCATCCAGTCCGAACCAGAACATTGCCAGAGACTGGCAATTTATTATCTGCAGAGGCCACTCAGTCCATCTTTGGTTCCCTCTCTCCTCCACTTCCATTCTTTCCTTCTACCCATACTTCCCCGCTGGTCTTTTAAATTGTTACTTATTCTACTTTTGGGGGTTGTACAAATCAGAATACATTTTCATGTTAAATATAGTTAAACAATTAAATAAAATTAAGTATGAATAGTCTTTGTGAAGTGCCTGACATACATTAGGCACTCAATTACTTCCTCTGTTCCTTCCTTCTCCTTTTCCAGTATTTCCTTTCTATTTTCCAATATCTTGTTCCTTCTGAGTTCATCTCATTCAGCTCGGTTTCTCATCCCCTCATCTTCTTAGTCTCTTTTCCCCTCAAACTGGATCCCACTGTGTGTGTGTATGTGTGAGAGAGAGAGAGAGAGAGAGTATCTTAAAGCACAGTTTTCCCCATCCTCTCCTCCTCACTCTCACCTGCTTGATTTTCATTGACTTTTACTACCATACGTACACGAGTGTTGATCATTTAGTTCCATTTTAATAGTGAGTACGTGTGGTGTTTGTTTTTACATTCATGCAATACTTCACTTAGGAAATGGTCTCCAGTTCCATCCAGAGTGTTACAGAAGGTATCAGTGCACACTGTCTGGGTATGGCCACACTTAGAATTTTGACTCAAATTGTACAAGTAATATTCTGAACTTAAAAAAAATACTGAATACATATTTTGTTTTGAATGATACTGGTATTTTAGTATTTGGAAAAAAAAAAAAACCTAAATCTGAACTCTTTGTGTATTCAAAAATCAATGACTTAGTTTTTAATTCATGCAACAAAACAAATCTGTGCTTATTTTTTTTGAACATCAAGACAGGACTACATCCATAAAGGTTGCAGTAAGCAACTAGATGTGCAATTGCAAAGCTTCCACTGAAAGCTCAAGTCTCAGTCTCTACATGATGAAACTAAGAAAGACAAAGACAAACCGGAAATGCTTTCTTCAAAACAAAATAGTACAGCTTGCCATAATAAAAAGATTGTCACTCTGAAAAAAAAAAAAAAAAAGTACAAAAAATTTCAAAAAGTACTCTCCAAAGAAGTGGGGCTACTTGAAGATGAAGGAGTTAAAAGAAAATGTCTGGAGGTAGGTTATAGCTTGTAGCTTATAGCTTATAGCTTGCTCCTTACCACTTTCGGCATGTATAGAACCACAAAAAGCTTGGTAAGCAGCTGGAAAAATTTGTATAAAACTATGCCTGCAACTGACTGATACTGCTGATCTCATTTTTTAAAGTTTGTCCTTCTTAAAAGAACTATTATATCCGATATTTGATTTTGCATTTTGCAAATTATCTTCTTTATTTTATAGACACTATTTTAATATGACATTCTTTTATATATTTTATTTGTTAATAATTTATACCATTGTATGCTTATTTTTATGAATTTATATATTACTTGAGGTGTTTTAAATTTGTAATTTTTTATTTGAAATGTGTGATGTATTAAGTCCCACTGAATGTTTTTAGGAATTCTGAAATTTTGATTTAAGTAAATTATAGATGATGTGTGTATTTCAGTGTTCGCTTCATTTAAAATCAAAATAAATACTGAGGAACCAATAACAACCACAACAAAAAAAAGCACAGTTTTCAAAATTGGCTGTAGTTTCTTATGCAGGGTTTGCTTTGCCAACCTTTTATTAAGGAATGAGGAAAAAGAAAGAGAACAAGAGAGGAAGAGGAGAGTAATGCCATGCTTTTTCTAGAGGAGCCAATATATGGAAATTACCCTTGTTTCTTCTCTGAAGTAGTAAAGGTCACAGCAGTAGTTGCAAAACCCGCAGGCCGCCTACTGCCTTCCACACATTCAGCACTACTATTCTTGCCTATTTTACCCTTAGGCATCCTTTATTTCTTGCACAGATGGTCTCACTCAGGCCTAACAAAATGTTTTAAGCTTTGCATAAATTAAAACAAGAGGTCTCTGAGTACAAAAGTGCAACTTTTTTTTTTTTACACTTGAAAACAACTATGCTGGCATCTTCTACAAAATTACAGCCTCAAGCCAGGCTTCTTTAATCAGTTTTCCTTTAAAAAAAAAAGAGAGGGGAGAGAATGTGTCAATGCATATACATGTATACCAAATACAGAAGTGGTTCTAATCAGTAGTTCTATGACTTATGCTGTTCTGTATTCCTCTGAAGGTTGATCAGGCAAGAGTGATAGATGATTCAGCTTGAAGAAAGAGATTTGGAAATACTATTTTGGGGGTCTAGAATTTCTGAGTTTCTTCATTAGTATAGTACATAACTGTTGAGGCATTTAGGCTTGCAAGGCCTCCCTCTCAGACCTCTTCACTATGTACCATATAACAGGGTTTTACTCAGGCTAACATTGAGTGCTTTTGAAAGAAAGTGGTGAGTCAGCCCAAAGAAAAATATTCCGTTTCTCCCAACTCTGATAACCTGTCCCAAAGTAGACACATGGCATATTCCATTCTTAAGATGACTGGGAAAACAACATTGCCTCCCTTTTGATTCACACATCATCATCAAAAGGATGATGCTACAAATCTTTTCTCTACTCATGTCTGCTCTTGACAGGGATGACTTATGTCTGTGGCTTGTAATGAAGCTTATTGTAAATTGATGAGCTTTGGTTGACGTTAGAGTCATTAGACTGGGCCTACTCTTACATTTTACCTTGACAATAATAGTATGACTACCTCGCATGTATTCAGCTCCCACTGTGTGTCAGGTACTATGTGAGTTACTTTTGTATACATTATTTATCATTATCCAATAACCCTATTTTAGAATTATAGAAAAGTTGGAAAACAAAGAAGGGTACAAGGAAGAAAAGTTACTGTTCTTTCATTTACCATTGTTAACATTTTCACATATTATCTTATGATATTTATATATTTATATAATAATGATCATACTTTAGATAGATCATACTTTAGATATTACTCTAGATGTTATATCCATTTTTTTCATGTAACCTAATAACTTAAGCATACTTTCATATTACTGAGAAGCCTTTGTTAAGATCAAAGTGTTTTTAAACTTAAGTTAGAGCTGCCTTTATGGAATTGGGTAACGCCTTCCAAGACATATAAACTACCTTTAAAAATGAATCACCCTTAAATGAAATCCACAGCCAATCCACGTTCCTTTGTAATAAAGAGAATGTTTTTCTGTGTTAGTGCATCTAACAGAAACCTATCCCTAATGGGTTAAGTGGTCAAAATGCTCAGTTAATCAGGGTTTTGAGTTTCTCATTCCTCTAAAAGAACACACTTTTAGCAGTTCTGTGAATGACTAAGAAACAGTAGGAACCGATGTCAGATGAATGTTGGCACCACCTGATGCAATTGATATGCTTGTGGCTTTTATTTTCTAATATGAATCTGGGTAGATGGCACCTGTAATCCTGACCACTTGGATCATGTAAAAAATGATAAATTTTCAGTGAAAAGGAATGGTGCTTTGATCCTTCTCTTTGTCTTTGAACTGTTTAGAAACACTAAACCGTTAAAAATAAGCACAAGACATCTTAGAAGGAACACAGTTTTTTAAAGGTCTTGACATAGTACCTTTATCCAGGCAGGTAAATCCTACCTCTTTTGAATAATATACTAATAAGTTACTGCGAGTAACTTACTCTGCTTTAGCCTGTGATTAAAGACTCATGATGGAAACTGATAGCAATTTTATAACCCAGCAGTCATTTGACAGCAAACAATAAGTTGCTCTTTGAATATTTTAAAACACTTCTATAAAGTTCATCTTTGTTTCCTGAATAGGGATTCTTCTTTTGCACTTTATATAAATGTAATCAATTCTGCAGTTTGGTTTTCCTGCTCCTTAGTTCCTGAGAATTGACCATGTTGTTGCATGAAGCTGTAATGCATTTATTTTCACTGCCCTACCGTGTTTCAATTTCTCTTCTGTTGATGGACAGTGGACATATAGGTTGTTTCCAGTTTTGAGTTTTTACAAATAATGCAATATGACTATTCTTATATGTGTCTCCTGGGACATATTTTTGATATTTACCTAGAATTAGGATTACTGAGGCTTAGGGTATTCACATAATCAACACTACTGGATAATGCCAAGCTGATTTCAAAATTAATTGTACCACTTTCCACTCTCACTAGCAGTGTAGGTTTCAGTTTTTTCTCACCAGTACTCTTAACTGTCAGACTTAAATTTTTGCCAGTGGGATTAATATGAAGTAATGTCTTATGTGTATGTATGTGCATGCACGTGTGTTTGTATACGTGTGATTTTAGCAGCCTCGTTGTGGTTTTAATTTGAATTGTTCTGTCTTTCTGGTTTCCTCTTCTGAGCATGCTTCTTTGGATTTTTTTAGCCATGTTTCTGTTAATATTTTAATGTTGAACTTTTTCTTACTCAATTATAAGAGAACTTCGTGCATTTTGATCACTAATCCTTTGTGAATAATACGTGTTGCAAAACATTTCCTAGATTGTGGCTTATCTACTCATTCCATTTATGGTGTCTTTTGATAAATAGAAGCTCTTAATTTGAAAATAGTTGAATTTATCAAATTTCCTATATAGTGTGTATTTTTTGAGTCATTTAAGTAAGAATTTGTCTCTACTCTGAGATCATAAAAGTATTCTTCTATGTTGTTTTCTAAAAGTGTTATAGTTTTATCTTTCACATTTAATTCATTAATACATCTAGAATTAATTTTTGTGTGTGTTGTGAGGCATGATAAGGGTTCAATTTTATTTTTCTCCATATGGATAAGCAATATAGCACCATAATGTATTTTAAAAGTCTATTGAGCCCATCTCTGTCATAAATTATGCCTCCAGATTTGCATAGGTTTATTTCTGAGCCTTGTCTTCCATTAGTTTGTTACTTCATATACCAACACTATACTGTTTAAATTGCTACAACTTTTAAATAATATTTGTTTTTTTGGTAATTCAAGCCCTTCCCACACACATACCTCTTATTATTTTTCAGAGACGTACTGGTAACTCTTGTGTTATTGCTCTTTCATGTAAATTTTGGAATCAAGTCCTGGAGTCTCAAAAAGTGATATTTTCATTGGAATTGCATTGCCTATTGAAAAATTTAGAAGGAACTAACATCTTTATGATATTGGATATTCTAATCCTTAAATACAGTATTTCCATTCAAATTTTTATGATTTTCTTTATATGTTTCTTTATTGCATGTTTGGACATTTCTATTAGATTTGTTCCCAGGTACTTGATTTTTCTGGGTGCTATCATAAATTGTATTTTAAAAAATTATGTTTACAGCAATCCATTTCTGGGCATGTACCCAAAAGAATTGATAGCAGAGACTCAAACAGGTATTTGTTCATCAGTGTTCCTAAGAACACTATTCACATTAGCCAAAGATGGAAACAACCCAAATATTAATTGATGATGAATGGATAAAGAAAGGGAATATTATTTAGCTTTAGATAGGAAGGAAATGTTGACCCATGGTACAACATGTTTGAACCTTGAAAACATTATGCTAAGTGAAACAAGTCAGTCGCTAACAGACAAATACCATATGATTCCACTTATATGCAATGCCTAGAGTAGTTAAAGTTATAGAGACAGACAGTAGGCTGGTGATTGTCAGAGGCTGGTGGTAAGAGAGGAGGGAATGTTCTTGTTTAATAGGTATGAAGTTTCAGTTCGGGAAGGTGAAAAAATTTCTGGAGTTGGACAGTGGTGATGGTTGAACAACATTATGGTATACTTAATACTATTAAATTGTACACTTAGTGATTAAAATGATAAATTTTACGTTAATGTATATTTTACCACAATAAAAGTTATGTTCTAAAATTTATTGTTACTGTATAGAAATCCATTTTATTTTTATATATTGATTTTGAACCTAGCAACCTTGCCAAACTCTTATTAGTTCTTAGTAAGTTTTTTGCAGCTTCATCTGGATTTCTGTGTATGCAGTCATGTCATATATATATATATATATATATATAAAATGAGAATTTTATTTCTTCTTTTCCAATCTTTATACTTATATTTCTTCATCTTGGCTTACGCAGTTACTTGTGACATTCAATGAAATGATAAATAGAATGACGACAGCAGATCTCTTACTTTGATCTTAAAAGAAACACTTTGAATATTTCCCATTAAATATGGTGTAGAGTTTTGGGGGCTTTTTTGTTTTTAGGTAGCCATATTTAGGAAGTTCTCTTCTATTTCTAGTTTGCTAAGATTTAATTTTTATCATGAATGACTTAATGTAATGATAATATGATTTTCCTCTTATCTGTTAGTGCAGTAAACTACAAAAATTGGTTTTCTAATGTTAAATTCCTGGGTTAAACACAGATTGTTTATGATATATTTTTCACACAGTGCTAGGTTCAGTTTGCTATCACTTTATTTAGGATTTTTTTCATCTAAGTTCATAAGTGCAATTGTCTTGTCATTTTTTTCTTAAATCATTTTTGTTAGGGTTGGTATCAAGGTTGTATTAACCAAACAATGTGAACTGCAGAGTGTGATTATTTCTGCCTTTGGTGTTTGATAGAATTTATCATTCTATCAAAGTTTTTATGTACAGGACTAGATTGTATATATTTTAGGCTCCAAGGACCATGTGGTCTTCTGCTATAGCTACTCAGTACTCTCACTGTAATATGACAAGAGCCATAGACAATACATAAATGAATGAGTGTGGCTGTGTTCTAATACAACTTTATTTATAAAATCAATAGCAGGCTGACTGAGATGGAATTTCTTTGTGGGAAGATTTATTTTTAATTCATATCTCCATTTCTTGTTAGAATTTCATTCAGATATTTTATTCCTTCTTGCATCAGTTTTATTGTTTTATATTTCTAGGAATGTTTCCATTTCATTTAAGCTTTCAAATTTATTAAATAGTTTAGGTACCACCTATTATATTTATAGCATCTGCTGTTTTTTTGGTTACTGCTATTTATTGCTATTTATGTTTTTGTGGTGTATGTTATATTTTTTCTTGATCTTTCTTGCTAAGATTTTTTCAATTATATTAGCCTCTTCAAAGAACTTTCAGCCTTGTTTATTTTCCTCTTTGCTTATACACTTTGTTGTATATTTTTTTAGTTTTTGTCATGACTTTGTTATTTCTTTTTTACAACTTCTTTAGATTTAATTGTTCATGGACGCTTAGTTCATTATTTTTTAGCCTTTTATCATTGTTAAATATATACATTTTAAGGCCATAAATTTTCCTCTAAGTACCAGTTTACCTTCATTTCAAAAATTTTGATTTGTCATATATTTTATATTGTTAAAACTATTTTATCTTTGTATCTATGATTACTTCTTTGACATTCATTTAGAAGTATATTTCTTCATTTAAGTTATATGGCCATTTTCTATATCTTTTTTCCTTTCTGTTACCAGAAACATGGTCTGTGTGATGCTAATTCTTTGAAACTGACTTTATGGCCAAATATATTGTCAGTTTTCCTGAATGGTCTATGAGAGTTTGGGGAAAAAACATCTCCTACAATTATTGAATTTAGTGTTATTTTTATGTGTGGTAAAACAAGGATGTTAATTTTTTTAAAATCATATGTTATTAGTAATTGTTTTTTTGCTTATTTGAAGTACTGAGGGAGGTATAGTAAAATCTTCTAGCATGATTGTGGATTGTAGTTCTCTCAGATTTTGCCCTATATGTATATTTCTTAAGTCTATGTAACATTGGACATATTTTTAAGTTGTTAGATCTTTTTCTCGATTCTTGATGAATTGAATAATGTATTATGCTATGATCCGCTATAATTCTTTTTATCTATCTATCTATCTATCCGTATATATATTTTTTTAAGAGACAGGGTCTAACGCTGTTGCCCAGGCTGGAGTGTAGTGGCATAATCATTGCTCAAGCAATCCTCCCTGATCTTCCCGTCTCAGCCTCCCGAGTAGCTAAGACTACAGGTGTACACCACCATGCTTGGTTAATTAATTAATTAATTAATTTGTAGAAACTGGGTCTTGCTATGTTGCCCAGGCTGGTCCCAAACTCCTGGCCTTGAGTGATTCTCCTACCTCAGCTGCCCAAAGCTCTGGTATTATAGGTGTGAGCCGCCACACCCGGCAGGCTTTAAAATCTATTTAGCCAGATTTTATTACGGCCACTACAGCATACTTTTAGTTACTATTTCTGTAATATATATATATATACATATATATATATATACTTGTGACTCTTCTGTCTCTCTCTGTTTTAGCTGCGTCTCTTTTAAGTACTACATAGATTGATTTTTTTTAAAGCTAGTCTGATCTGATATTTGCCTTTTAACTAGAGCTTTTAGTCTGTTTACATTTATTGTATTATAAATAAATTTGAACTTATTTTGTGCATTCTTTTTATGCTATTTCTATATTTTTCCCTCTCATTTCTTGCCTTTATTTGAATTATTTTTTTTACTTCAGTTTTTTCTGTATTATTTTAGAAAATTATATGCACTATTTAAATTCTTTTGGTGTTTACTCTAGAAATTTGAGAGGAACCTTTCAAAGTTTAAAGATACTCAGGAGAAAAGCAAAGAAAATGATTAAAATAGGAAATTTTGATAATTTTAGTTTCCATTACCTTATTTGTTTTTTGCTTTTTTGAGACAGTGTCTCACTCTGTTGCCCAGGCTAGAGTGGTGTCATCCTAGCTTACTGCAACCTCAATCTCCTGGGCTCAAGCAATCCTCTTGCCTCATCCTCCCCAGTAGCTGGGACTATAGACACATATCACCACCATGCCCAGCTAATTTTTAAATTGTTTTGTAGTGACAGGATCTTGCTATGTTGCTCAGATTGGTCTCGAACTCATGGCCTCAAGCTATCCTCTCATTTCAGCCTGCCAAAGTGCTAGGATTATAGGTATGAGCCACCATGCCCAGCCTCCATCACCTTATTTGTTATGCTATATCTTAATTCTATTTTTAACTCCAGCAGATTATATTATTATTTTATATAGCTATAGTTTGTTTAGGTTTAAGCACATATTTTTCCATTTTTTACTCTTCATTTTTTCTTGCATTTCAGACCTTCCATCTTGGATCACTTTTATTCTAGGTAAATTATATCCTTTAGAGATTTTATTTTCATCTGGAAATATATTTTTTACTCTGTGAATGTTCAGGTTGACAATTTTCTCTTAGAATATTGAGGATGTTATTCTAGTGTCTTCAAGATTCTATACTGTTGTTGTTGAAATATCTGTTTTCATTTAATTGCTGTTTCCTTGAATATATTTGTTTCTTCGCTGGCTGCTTATGTCTTTCCTTTGTCTTTGGTGTTCTGCAGTTTAACCATGCATTTAGGTTTAAATTTCTTTTTGCATGTCCTGCTTAGGATTTGTCATCTTCTTACATCTTTGGATTGGCATTTTTCTTCAGTTTTTGAAAATTTTTTCAAATGTTGGAGTTATGCATTCTTCGCTGGAATATGACTTAAATCATATTTCTTTTTTAGGGTATCATATCTGGAGGTCCGTAATGTCCCTCTGTCCCCTCATTGGTGATACTAATTTTGATTACCCAGTCAAGGTGTTGTTTGATTTTCCTATTTATAATTACTATTTTTTCCCCCTTCAAACTAGTAAAGAGTCTCTGGGAAGACACTTTAAAAGCATACAAGTACTTTGTCTATCATCAAAATTTCCCCCAATGCTTAGCATCCATTGATTATTCTTGCCCGAAAGATAGTTGTAAAATAATGATTTTTCCAACTCCAGCACTTCCTTCACATTTACTAGTCCTAAGCATTCTAGTGTAAGCAAGACTTCTTCCTTTTCTCCTTTTTTAGAAAAATTATTTAATTCACAAATAATTATTATATTATAGTAATAATTATATATTATTATGGAGTATATTGTGATGTTTTGGTATATGTTTATGATGTGGAATGATTGAATAAGGCTAATTACCAAACCCATCACCTCACATATTTATTTATTTGTGGTCAACCCAATTAAAATCTGTTATTTTAGCAACTTTGAAATATGCAATGCATTATTATTTATTATAGTCCCCATTCTGTGCAATAGACAAGTAATGCTTATTTCTTTCATCTAATTGAAACATTGTACTCTTTGATCAACATCTTTCCTTTCCCCATCCATCCCAGCCTCTGGTAACCATCATCCTGCTCTCTACTTCTATGAGTTTAGCTTATATTTATAAATTCCACATATAAGTGAGATCATGTAGTATTTGTCTTTCTGTGTCTGGCTTATTTCACTTAGCATAATATCCTTCATGTTCATCCATGTTGTCACAAGTGACAGGATTTTCCCCTATTTAAGGGCTGAATAATATTTCATTGTGTCTATGTACCACACTTTCTTCATTCATCTGATGATGGACACCTAAATTGCTTCCATATCTTAGCTATTGTGAATAATGCTGCAGTGAACATGGAGTGTAGATATCTCTTTGTCATATAGATTCAGTTTCTTTAGCTATATAATCAGAAGTGGGACTACTGGATCATATGGTAATTCTATTTTTAATTTTCTGAGGAACCTCTATATGGTTTTCCATAATAGCCATATTAATTTATATTCCCACGAATAATGCACAAGCGTTCCCTCTTCTCCTAACCCTTGTCAACACGTGTTATCTTTCATTGTTTTGATGATAGCCATGCTAACAGGTATAAGGTAATATCTCCTTGTGGTTTTAATTTGAATTTCCCTGATGATCAGTGTTGATGAGCATTTTTTCATATATCTGTTGGTCATTGTATATGTCTTTGGAGAATTGTCTATTTAGATCCTTTGCCCATTTTTTGATTGGGTTATAAGTTGTATTGGTACTGACTTGTTTGAGTTACTTATATATTTTGGATATTAGCTTCTTATCAGATACGTGGTTTGCAAATATTTTCTCCCAATCTGTGGTTGTCTCTTCACTCTATAGTTTCTTTTGCTGTATAGAAGCTTTTTAGTTTGATGCAATCCCATTTTTTTATTTTTGCTTTTGTTCTCTGTGCTTTTGGGTTCATATTTAAGAAATCTTTGTCCAGACCAATGTTTTGGGGCATTTCTCCTATGTTTTTTTCTAGTAGTTTTACAATTTCAGGTCTCACATTTAAGTCTTTAATTCATTTAAAATTGATTTTTGTGTATGGATTAAGATGAGTTCATTTTCATTCTTCTGCTTATGGATAGCAACATTTATTGAAGAGACTGTCCCTTCTCCATTCTGTGCTCTTGGCATCTTTGTCAAAAGTCAGTTGACCATAAATGTGTGGGTTTATTTCTATGCACTTTATCCTGTTCTGTTGGTCAGTATGTCTGTTTTTCTGCCAGTACCATACAGTTTTGATTGCTATAGAGTGTTTATAGCAGCACAATTCACAATTGCAAAGATGTGGAAACAACGCATGTGCCCATCAATACATGAGTGGCTTAATAAAATGTGGTATATGTATGCCATGGAATTCTACTCAGCCACAAAAAACAGTGGTAATATAGCACTTCTTGTATTATCCTGGATAGAGCTAGAACCCATTCTACTAAGTGATGTATCCCAAGAATGGAAAAACAAGCACCACATGTACTCATCATCAAATTGGTAGTAACTGATCAACACTTACGTGCACATATAGTAATAACATTCATCAGGTGTTGGGCAGGTGGGAGGGGGAAGGAGGGGATGGGCATATACACACCTAATGGGCGCACTGCGCACCATCTGGGGGATTGACACTCTTGAAGCTCTGACTCAGGTAGGGCAAAGGCAATATACATAACCTAAATATTTGTACCCCCGCAATATGCTTAAAGAAAAAAAAAAAAAGATAAAAGCCAAACTCATTTGTCACCTCTGGGGAAGAGAGAAAGGGAAATAAATTGGGAGACTTTAAACTGCAAAAAATAAAAATAGATTTTGAAGTCAGGTGGTATGGTGTTCCCTTTTCTTTTTTTCTTTATTTAGTCAATATGAGTTTCTGTGTTTCCCAGCAGCCTTAAATTCATTACTATACTTAATAATTTTACTACCCATATTGTTCAAGATTTGGCCAGTGATAGCCACATCTAAACCGGCTCCTGTGTGCTTCTGATGTGCTCCTATTCTTTGAGCACTTTTTTACTTTCTGGCATAACAGTATATCATTTTGTATCTACCCTGCAGTCATGCTAGAGTCAAAAAAGAAATTCTGGGCCGGGCACGGTGGCTCACGCCTGTAATCCTAGCACTCTGGGAGGCCGAGGTGGGTGGATCGTTTGAGCTCAGGAGTTTGAGACCAGCCTGAGCAAGAGCGAGACCCCATCTCTACTAAAAATAGAAAGAAATTATATGGACAGCTAAAAATATATATATAGAAAAAATTAGCCGGGCATGGTGGTGCATGCCTGTAGTCCCAGCTACTCAGGAGGCTGAGACAGGAGGATCGCTTGAGCTCAGGAGTTTGAGGTTGCTGTGAGCTAGGCTGACGCCACGGCACTCACTCTAGCCTGGGCAACAGAGTGAGACTCTGTCTCAAAAAAAAAAAAAAAAAAAGAAATTCTGTTTTGTTTTTCAAAATCACTGACTCTTTTTAAGATTCTTCTCCTCCTCCTTATTCTTCTTGAAACATACATATACTTAGCTTCTGTGTCTGAAAGTCCAATATCTGAAGCATTTGCACTGATTTATGTATCTTTTTGTTGTATGTGCTAGCTTTTGGTTGTCCTTTTGTGCTTGCTTACTTGTTTGGTGATTTTTGATTGGATGTTCCCTGGAACTTTTGATTGTGAATTGCTTGTTTTTTTCTGGAATTTTAGAAAATTCTTTGACACCTGGGATAAAGGTGGCTTTTACTAGACATTTGAGTCTTTCATGACTCCAGCAAAACTGCCAATGTGAGACCTTTTTATAATCTCAGCTTGAAGTTTTTCAGACCGCTCCATGTAAATTAAGGCTTTAAAACTGTATAAGGGCCAGCTTGTCATCATGAATTATCAGAAGAGTTTTTTTTTTCTCAGTAGTAATATTTGAGATGTGATTCTTTCATTACAATTTATTTGAGGGGAAGGGTAGTTTATTTCTATTCCACCTGGCATTGAAAGTGTGCGTCTTTAGTGTCTAGCTCCATTGGAAAACCTTTTATTAGATTTCTTACCTTGGGTGGGTTCTGTGCTATACTCTTGATCCCTAGATTTTTGAGGATTTGAAACCAAAGGTAAGTTCAACCCAATTCGGCAAATATTTTTAATATGAAAGTAAAAACTAAAGATTTTTGTTTTATTCTCTTTGCCTTATTTTTGACCTGCATATTGCTTACTTTCTGTCCAATTCATGGATGTAGATTAGAATAGTATTTTAAAATTCATTCCATTTAATGTTTTAATTGTTTTCAGTGGAAGTGTCAGTCTTGGTACCTAGTCTCCCATGGCATAAGTTTGGAAATAGCCATGATCGTGGCAAACACTGACACTCTGTCACCTGGGCAAAATATTCTACTATAAAAATCAAGTAATTGTATTCATCTTCCAATAAAATAACTAATGTAAACATTAATATAATTTAAATTACTTATTTCATTTGAGTCTTCACTCATATGCTTCCAAACATAGATTATATTATTCTTCCTTCTTAAGTGGAATTAATATTTCATTATTTCATAAGGTTCTACAAATAGCTTCTTGTTTTGCAGACAGCATCATGAATTCCAGGTGCCTTGTAACCTGATCAAACTGGAGAACTGCAGATGCAATCAGATTTAATCACTTAATGTTCTTCCTAAGCATCCAGTGCATTCCTGCCTCTGTGACTTGTTCTCACCGCTCCCTGTATCCCAACATCATCCATTTGTACATGTTCAAATGTCACCATTCCTTTTTTGGCAAATGCTTCAAAAGCTGCTTCTGTAAAACTTCCCTTTACTTTTTCTTTTGACTTGTATAAACTTCTTTACTAGTTTGTAAACTCCTTAAGAGTAAGTTCCAAAAATATGTTATCTTTGTTATATCTTATGTAACAGTATTCTCACAGTCCAGAGTAGATGGTTTTTCTGTATCTGTTGAAGGAAATGGGAAGATAGCAATATAGTGGGATAGTTATTTTTTTTGCCTACTAGACTATTTCAGCATATATGCATTTTAAATCCTAGAACTCGTTAGTGGTGTTTCAGTTGAAAGGGTCTTGACCCCTTCCCTTTTAGCATAACATAACAATCCTCATCTCACCTCAGAAAGATTAGATGAGTAGGGCTCAGTGGGAACTGGTTCCTTCCACCCACCTTCAGAAATCTAGTTATGGGATACACTGGTTGTTCTGGAACATGAAATCACCCTGTCGGCCTTTAAAAAACAAACAGTAGGAGACACTAACTGAAAAAGAAAATTAATGATGAAATAAATTATCATCCCCTTTCTGCTTCTCTCCCTGAGGTGCTCCTTTTGACATTTGCATTCCAAACCAGAGCCCCACAAATAAATGAGTCTGCACTCCTTTGGCAAACAAGGCTTTCGTTTGAATGTATTTTATAACTTCAGCTGATACGGGAAGAAGTTTTCTTTCCAGAGCTGGTTTCATGGTAATATCCTTCAAAAGCTCACCTTGTAAAATTTAACTTCTTTTTCTTTGTTGTTATTATATATTAGCTTTGCTTTGGAGGGGTTTATTCTTCATTTCTGCCAGCTTATGGAAAGAGATAGAACTTTTTTACAGCTAATTAGAATATTATTCTGTTGCATACCAAATTATTTTTATCAAAAGTAACATTGACCTTGTGTTGTCAGAACTAAAATGAGAATAAACCATTTTTTAAGGGTTTTGGTTGTATACACTAAAAAAAAGCAATGTCCAGTTTTATTAATTCTGGGTTATGGTTTTATGTGTTAGGAACCAGCCTGTAACTTTCCCCCGTGTTTAACAGCATTTTTGCTGAAAACTTTAATAGACTTAGGTGTGCTGGAGCTAGGGACTGAAATCTTATCTTTCCCTGAACACCAGAGCTGCTTTGTTATGGTGTTTCCATTTGTGGCATAATGAATGTGTAGGACGCTAATGATGTGGTCTCTAGGTGTTCTCCTTCTACACAGAGCACTGATAATGAGCTGCGAGTAATCGGGTACGAGTCCCCGAAGATGAATCCTGATTACCTTCACGGGGCCATTCCGCTCTGCTCCCTTCCTCCTTGATGTTTCTGTAAAGAACATTTGGATTTTGAAGAGAGTATTGTGTATTTGACTTTTAATTAGATTTGCGGTGTGTTATATTAATAAACGAGGGCTTCCTCTTCTTCAGTTTCCTCAGCAGGGATGAGTGTGAATGTGGTAAGGTTGCTGGGGCAGGAGGGAGGGTCATAACAACCAGCCATGCTGGCGCCCCTCCCTCCTTGCCCTACTCATGATGGGCAGGTTTATAGTGGCTCAAGGTTGGTTTCCTCCCACGGTCCATAGACACAAGTAGCTTCCAAGCCTCCAAGTACCTGCCAGGCTGTTACATCAGTTCTGTAAAAGGAGGCAGTCTCAGAATGAAATATGAGAGTTGTCTGTGAGGGCTGCATCAGGGTCCTGGGACTTATTGCTGTCTGTTGGCATTCAGAAAACAGATCACTGTGGCTGACCACACCTTTGCACTTACTGTGATTTTAGGGCTGGGATTTATAGAGACCTGGCTTTTACTTGGTCCCTTTCTCCCTCTGCTTCCATTTTCCTGCCAGTTGGTTCTCTTTATCTCCCTTCCTTGTGTTTATCCGTGCTTTCCTTATCATAGCTTTCAGATTCGTCATGAATAGAGGTAGGATAGAGTATTTAAGCATCTTTTAACCCACCTTGGCTGTCAGTCTGGTAGAGAGCTAATGGAAGGAGAATCACTTTCACAGTCAACCCACAACATTGTCTTTGAACTTTTATTTTGTTCAGTCAAGCTAGCACATCTCATGTTGTGCCCCTACTATGACAGGTAGTCTTTTTCTCACCTTGTGAGAAAATTAGATGTCCTCCTCTGCTTTGCTCTCCATTGTTCCTCAAACATAGCCCTTACATAAAGGATCAGGCCTTCCTCCCTTCTATAATTGTGTAGCTGGACCTTCCTTCTGCCTGCCTATCCTGTTTTATTTTGAGTATACTAATCTGTGGTTACAAAGATCTGGCATCATTTCCCTGTATCCTCATCAGAGCGAGAGTGTAGGAATTGAGGCAAGCTGAAAACACGAAAGGGGCAGAGGTTTCCTACTCATTTCCTTCAGGGATTCTTTATTGGCATGGGTGGGCTCTGATCCAACTCCTGGCTGACATGAGCATGGACAATGTGGCACAGTTGTTGCTCTGCATCTTATGTGTGACTGCTGCCCCGTTTTTGTTTAGCAAGCTGCTATGCCAATTTACTATGCATGTTGTTACATATTCTGTCCTAATTTGCCTGCCATTTTGCTTCAGTGAGACGATGATCATTTATGGCAGGGCTGTAATGTGTTGTCAGCACAGGTTACTCGCTACTTGTTGGCAGTGGCCTAACATTACTTGAGACATGGTGTCACTGTGAAATGGTTTGACAATGTTGAGACTGTAGTTATGTTGAGCAGTAACAACTGTAGAGGTCAAGAAAGGGCATCTAAGAGGAACTGTGTTCATAGGGGAAAGATAGAGAAGGAATACCAAGTAGGTAGCAAATGGCATCAAAGTGCTTCATTTTCACGCAATTTTCATGATGTGGTTTGTTTTGGGGGAATGGTGTTGATTCAGCTGCTGCCAGGGAGTAGAAACGCATTTCTGAGTTAGAAATGAATTTCTTTGAGCATGACCCTGACTATCATTTTCTTCTGTGAACACTTTTAGAAAGTTTTCCAGCTTACTGAAGAATGCACTAGATACCTGTGGGTATATGAGGCAAGGAACTCATTGGGCTACCTTCACAAGGTTTCATGTTTAGAACACTTATTTAATGAGTATCTTACTACTTTGATGGATTGAGCTGTAACCTACCTTAAGTTGTATGAGGATGCTGTGAAAATAGCATTTGTGTTTTGGCTCTAAGAAATTCTCTGGACTGAGCCAAACACATGACAACAAATATGTGAGTATAGTAGACAAGGTAAACAATAAAAGTGACTAGAAACCCTATAGAGGCTAAGAGTGACCCTAGCAAGCTTGATGACCCTTTTAGGAGTTTTGATTACATTTTTTATTGGTTACTGGTTATTTTCTGAGGAATCTGTGAAGCTGGCTTTCTGGTTTAGTGAGGCAGCCCCAGAAGCCCCAGAAGGAGACTCGACCCCACACCTCCCTGTAGGAATGGTGCAGAGCAATACCCCTCGCAGGCTGCTCTGGAGGCTGGGCTGGATCAGTTGCCTCGTGTATTATGACTTGCCCTGAAGGAACTTACTGTAACCTCTGATTCTTTTCTTCTATAATCTTTCAAGCAAGTAGTGTGGAAAAATGTTAAAACTCTTAGTAATGACAGTTTCCAGATGTTGGCATCTCTGAGTGGACAATGAAGGCGACATTTACATTCTGTCCATGATGGGAGAAACGAGAACACTTTTGCATTTCATATGCACCCTGCAGCTGTCAAAGAGGCTTCCTTCTGGTAACAGATGCCTTACTTCGTTAGAGATACGGCTTCTAGAACTTTCCTAACCCCTTTCTTTCATTTCCTGCACAAGTTAGGAGCTTGGACAATAGCAGGCTTCTTTTTTTTTTTTTTTTTTTTTGGGGGGGGGAAAAAAAACCCTGCTCAGTTCTTAAACTTGGTCATTGATGTGTCACATCTCATCAGGAAAGGGAAGTGCAACTGAAATGACAATCAGTGAGTGGCATTGGCCTAGCTCTTTATCATGTCAAGGACCTGGCGTGACAACTGAGGAGGGCCTCTGTGCATTCTGTTCTCACCAAGCTTAATTTCTTCCCCCATTGGTGGTTTTGCCAGATTCTTTGCATGTTGATGTCCATGCCAGGTCCGTGGTATTTATGCCAAAACCTTTGACAGAATAATGAGTCAAATCCGATGCCAGTCACCCTAACAGATGCCTCTGTGCTGTTGACCACTTCCTACCAGGGATGAGCAGAGAAGAATAGTGTCTGCTAAGGGCTTTTAGAGGACTTTTCCGCACATGCTAAGTGTTGACATGACTCCAGTTTGAATCAGATCATTTGGAGCTCTTCTTTTGCTTGGATCTTGCAAAGCTGTTGACTCATTTGTATCTTGGCCTCATGTTATGGGGGAAAATAGGTGCCAGCTAGCTTGAGTGAAGTCAAAATAAATATCTTTTTAAGTTTGGATATGTGGAGGAGGAAGGGGTCCCAAGATCGTAATTAAAACTGTGGTTAAAACTGTGAATTAAGAGGTTTGTTATAATTTGGCATTTTCTTAAAATTTTTTATGTTTTCTAATAAAGTTTCTTATGTATTGCCATAGTATGTTTTCTGTTGCCTAAAACAATGCCTGACACTAGCTAATTTTTAAAGAAAGGGAATTTATTTCTTACAGTTATGGAGGCTGAGACCTCCAAGGTCAAGGGACTGTATCTGGTGAGAGTCTTCTCTCTGAAGGGTCCTGAGGTATCACAGGGCAGGGTATCACTTGGTGAGGGGGCTGAATGTGCTACCATGCTAGCTCAGATCTCTCTTCCTCTTCTTATAAAGCCACCAATTCACCTCCCCTTGATAACCCATTAATCCATTAACCCATGAATGAATTAATCCATTCATGAGAGTGGAGCCTTCATAATCAAGTCACCTCTTAAACACCTCACCTCTCCATACTACCACATCAGGGATTAAGTTTCAACATGAGTTTTGGAGGAAACATTCAAACCATAGTGTGTATATATGCCCCATAGTGTGTATATATGCCCTAGAACACAGCAGTTCCACTCCTAGGTATTTATCCAAGAGAAATGAAAACACACCCAGGCAGACTTGTACACTTTTCATAATAGCCAAAAACTGGAAGCAAGCAATGCCTGTTAGTAGGGGGAAAGTACAGTATATCCAGGTAATGGTTATTACTAAGCACTAAAAAGAAACAAACCACTGATATTCACAACAACATGGATGAATCTCAGAAACATTGTGTGGAGTAAAAGTTAGACACAAAATAATACATACTGAATGATTTTACCTATATGAAATTCTGGAGCAGACAAAATTTGTCCATAGTAACAGAAAGTCAACTCATGCTTACCTGGAGCCAGGGGTCAGGGCATTGGCTACAAAGTGGCATGAGAGAGCATTATATGTAATAGAAATGTTCTGTGTCTTGATTGTAGTGATAGTTACATGGATATATGTATATATATATATTTGTCAAAACTCATCAAACTGTACACCTCCAATGGATGCATTTTTTCTTTTATGTATATTGTACTTTATAATTAAGTTGATTTTAAAATGTTTGTTCTAATCCCAATTCTCCTGTATAAATAAGGACCAGAGAAAATTAAATTAGATATTCCTTCTCTATACTCTCTCTATACTCAAAGCATTTATGTCACCATACTGAAATCAGTGATTTAAATTTCAGTTTACCTAACAGACTCAGCTAGGCTGGAATTAATGGACCCAGTAAAATTCTGGGTCCCATTTGTTCCTATTTTCTACTCCTTACTACTGTTAATCTTTACATGTTATTTGAACGGCTTGAATAAGTGAATTTTGGATTCAGACAATACATTATGGGGAGCTCAGCAGGAAAGTAGAATGCTGGCCTCAGGAGCAACCCTTTGATCATGAATAGCTATGACTACCATTTTGTTCTCTAAATGATGTTTGATAAGATTTACATCTTTATATTATCTATTTGACTGGTAGTTATTTCTATTACCATTTTGGATTTCAAGTCTTTTTTTCAGTAAAAGACAAAATTTTATTTTCATGCCATTAATTTTGTACTAAAGAAAGTGCATAGTAAAAGCACATAAGATGTAGTCCATTTGATTAAAAATATTTTACTAAGTGACATATTATAAAAAACTAATAATCTGTACTCTTTGAAAACAAGGTGTTAGAATTCTGTGGCTAGTATCTTTAATAATTAATTTCTTATTTGATGTTTTAGATTTTTTATATATGTTTCTCTAAAGATCTTAGTTGTTATTGTGATATTGATTTGCTTTTTTTCATCTTAACCTTGTTTTTATATATCAAATTAAAGAAAAGGAAAGGTTTAAAACTTTGTCAAGTATGGCTTAATCTTCAAAAACATATGAAGTATTTAGAAACTAATTTTATGATGCATATGTTTTATGAATGGTAACAATACAATTTATAGCTGTCATTTCTGAAATTGCTAGGTAAGATAGCAGTTACCAAAAAGGTAAAAAAAGAATTTTAATGAGTGATCCATTGAATTAAAACCAAATGTTTTCGTATTGTAATACATGTGAAGATGATTCCATGCAGGTCCCTCCTTAGTACCTAGCTACAGTAGAGTTAAAATGTTCATCACTGTATTTATAATGAGGGCGATTCTGATTCACTGAGGGCTGGATATGGGCCCCTTGGGGCCACTGTGATATTTATATTTATGGACATGAAATACAGTCATAGACCATTTATCATATTTATCAGGTTTGGAAACTTCCAAAGAAATGAGCTTGAAAAACATACATAAATTGAAATAAATATCATTAGTTCAATTTTAGCCCCATGTATTGGCATAAATGTTATCTATTAGGAAATTTATTCATTCATTCATTCATTTATTTTTTGAGACAGGATCTCACTCTATTGCCAGGGTTAAAGTGCTGACACATCATCATAGCTCACTGTAACCTCAAACTCGTGGGCTCAAGCAATCCTCCTGCCTCAGCCTCCCAAGAACACTGGGCTGATTTTTCTGTTTTTTGTAAAGGTAGGATCTCGCTATGTTGCTCAGGATGGCTTTGAAGTCCTGGCCTCAAGTGATCCTCCAGCCTCAGCCTCCCAGAGTGCTAGGATTACAAGTGTGAGCCACTGTGCCTAGCCAGGAAATACATTTAATAAAAATAGAAGAATTTTAGCACTACACACTGAACTATAGTGTTCCTTTAGCAGTGGCAGTCACCAAACATGGTTGTCCATCAGTGGCAGATTGACTGAGTAGTTTGGAACAAATATCAGACTAGAGTTCTTTTCATCTAATCTCTACTTTATATAGGGATATACATATATCTTATCTATATCATATATGTATCATATATATCTTTTATATACATATATATATAAGATAACATACTTGGGTCAGTCTCTAATGAATATTTATATTACATAAATGGGAAAATTGGTAGGTTCCCTTGGTAGAAACATGATATTGGTATTTTTAAAGTAAACTTAAATAGGTCAGAATTTTTATCCTCTAGAGAAAATTTCATGTCTGATTAAATAGTTTACATAAACTTAATCTTTTTCTGCTAGATGCATTATAATCTCAGATATTATTCATGTAGCTATTCCTCTGTGAACCATAAAATGTTCATTTCTTCAAAATGAATATGAAGCTCAAAGCATTAGTGGTCTTAAGAGCATAAAAACTTTATTGCTTTGTGCTTAACATTTTTCAAGTAACTTTGGAAAGCCGAAACAAATTTTGCATTTAGATTAATGGAAGATGTTTTCCATTTGAAGGAACTGGCAAGGGAGCAACAATAACAAAAATCCCCCAAGGTTAAAAATGTAGTGCTTTTGATTCTTACCAGAACTGTGTTAGCAGAACAATCATTTCTCAGCATGGAAAGGTATCATAATTGGTCTATACAGTGGCAATACTGAAAACGAGTATGCTTCAGAGAAAGCTAATATGACTCTACTTAATAATTTCTTTCGAGAGCCTGAATTTGAATGTATATTCCACCCAGCTTGAGGCAAACAATTTGTTCCTATAAGTTCTAGTGGAAGTTACCAGGGGGTCATGCAATTTATTTTTGTCTTGAATTTTCAAAACTGTGTAGAACTAAAGACACATTCACTTGCATTGTTCTACTAGTTATTTGATCCAATTGGCAATGCTGCTTTCTCTTCTCCCCAATTCTATTATGTTGGAGAGTAGAAGTGTTCTTACAGTGTTGTGACAAAAAATTCTTCCTAGAGATGTTTCCTCTTTATGTTTGAACGTCTGGTCCACTTGTGAATGTTTGCATTCTTCAGCAAGTTGCTGGCCAAAATAGACTTATTCTTTGTTGTGGTCTTTTTAAAAAAGTTTATTATTATTATTATTGTTTTGAGACAAGGTCTTGCTCTGTTGCCCAGACTGGAGTGCAGTGGCGCACTCACAGCTCATTGCAGCCTTGAACTCTTGGGCTCAAGTGATCCTCCTGCCTCAGCCATCAGAGTAACTCTGGGTCTATAGGTGTGTGCAACCACACTTAGCTTACTAGCTTTTTTTTTTTTTTCTTTCTTTTTTTGAGATAGTGTCTCTCAGTGTTGCTTGGGGTACAGTGCAGTGGCATCATCATAGCTCACTGCAACTTCAAACCCCTGGGCTCAAACAATTCTCCTGCTTCAGCCTCCTGAGCAGCTGGGACTACAGTTGGGCGCAACCACTCCCAGCTAATTTTTCTATTTTTTGTAGAGATGGGGTCTCGCTCTTGCTCAGGCTGGTCTCGAACTCCTGGCCTCAAGCAATCCTCCTCCCTTGGCCTCCCAGAGGGCTAGGATTACAGGCATGAGCCACCATGCTGGCTTGTTGTGAGTCTTTTCTTAAATGCAATGTTATTTTTCCTTTTCTCTGAGATTACTTAGTTCTTCAGTATTTTTGTTTATGTTTATGTTTTGGCAGTGGGACTAATTTTAAAGCCCTACAGCAAAAGAGAAGAAGGGTCTATACTTTTGCAGTGAGCAGTGTGTAGGAACCTTTTCTTTTTCTTGAAGAAATGACAGTTTTAGAGGAATGTGTATAGATGTTCGAAGATGGATCAAGGATCAGAAGGGATCACATGGGTCTCTGCATTGCAAATATTAGCAACATGGATGAGAAAAAAATAGCAAACTTTATTGTAGAGAGGGTAAGGGTTGGTTCGACACTATCATTTTTGCTAAGGTTGACCCCATTAACAAGTTGTAATAAATTGAAAGTCAAGTTGTCTTAATACTTTGACAGGATGTGGTCTCTGGAATCATACCAAACAGTAGAGTTTGAGGCATTCCCCTTCAGTTTATTTCATGTTCCCCAAGTGTATTTCTAATTCCTTAAAATTAATGGTTTATTTTGTTAAAATAGCATTTGCTGTATTAATCTGAGAACAGCAATGGCTTCCAGTCCTCATATCTAAAAACTCAAGGATGGAAAATAATTTTATGATCAGCCTTAATGCTAATTCTAATAGGTGAAACAGTGAATAAAAAGAATGGGGAAACAGGGTAGATGATAGGTTTACAGACAGCCACAGTTGGCAAACATGGTGGAGAGCCTCTTCACATTGTAAATCTAATGCCTACAAGAGAACAACTATTTCTATCTAGTTTCTTGTGAATTAAGTACACACTTAGTCTTTTTTTATTTAATAAAGTAGCATATTTCCTAAGTGGCTATTTGCTTAATAAAAATGAATAATATAGTAAGGAATTAGAGTAGGAATATAAAAATAATCACTGAAGAGAAAAAAAAAATACTATCTCTTTTCTTCAATTCCTTCTTCTCCTGAACTTTTTAGATTAGTTCTTCTAATGAGAAGCTAAGTGAGTTATCATTCTTTTTTTGTTTGTTTCACTAATTCTTTGCAATCTATAATAGGACTGCTAATTAGAAAAATGTGTAAAATGCAGGCATCAGGGAGTGAAGGAGGGGAATGAAGGCAGGTGGCTCATAAGCGAAACATTAATCCCTGATTGGGATATTGAATGCTGACTGGTCCTGAAAGTGCTGTTTTATGATCTTATTTCGGCCTGAACACTGACAACCACTTGAGAAGTCTAATTTTTCTTCTCTTAAATATGATTCATTTAGAAAAAACTGACATCAAAGGCCATTCAAATCTATTATGACAATTAATTCTGACTTCTGAAGTAAGTACTACAAATCATTTTTATTCTCAGTAGGTTCCAAATCAACTAAGGTTGCTGTGTAAGTTATGCAGTTTTTGACTATAGTGTGAATGGTGTCCACTGGGTTGTGCAATATACAACCTGCAAAACTGTGTGAGGCAACCTAGCAATTCCACTCCTAGGTATATACCCAAGAGAATTAAAAATATATGTTTCTGTCTGGGTGCGGTGGCTCACGCCTGTAATCCTAGAACTTTGGGAGGCTGAGGTGGGAGGATCACTTGAGGCCAGGAGTTCAAGACCAGCCTGATCAACATAGCCAGACTCTCATCTCTACAAAAAACTTTAAAAATTAGCTGGGTGTGATAGCACATGCCTGTAGTCCCAGCTACTCGGGAAGCTCAGGCAAAGGGATCACTTAAGCCCAGAATTTTGAGGCTGCAGTGAGCTATGATCATGCCACTGCACTCCAGCCTCAGTGACAGCAAGACCCTGTCTCAAAAAATATGTATATATTTCTACAAAAACTTATACAGCATATTCATAGTAGCATTATTCATAATAGCCAAAAAGTAGAAACAACCCAATGCCCATCCACCAATAAATGGATAAACAAAATTTGGTATATCTGTATAATAGAATATTATGTTTATTTTATTTAGCCCTACCCCCCCAGAGTATTATTTAGCCATAAAAAAGGAATGGATTACTTATGCATGCTACAACATGGATGAACCTTTAAAACATTATGCTAAGTGAAAGAAAGCAGACATGAAAGGGCATATATTGTATAATTCCATTTATATGAAATATCTAGAGTAGGTAAATCCATTGCCAGTGACTGGAATGGGGATTTACTGCTTAACGGGTATAGGTTTTTCTTTTTGGGGTGATAAAAATGTTCTGGAATTAAATAGTGATGGTGGTTTCACAACCTTGAAAACTACTAAAAACTCTGTGAAATGTACAGTTTAAAATTGTTAAAGTGATAAATTTTATGTTATATGAACTTTATCTCAATTAAAATTTCAGTACAAGAAGAAATTTTTAAAAAAAATTAATTCAGTGGGAACTGACTAAAAATGGGCATGAGGGGAGTTTTGGGGGAAATGTTACAAATCTAGATTGTGGTGATGGTGACACAACTGTATGAATTTATAAAAACTCATCAAACTGTGCTCTTTAAATGTGGGTATATTTTATGGTATGAATTACACCTCAATAAAGCTGTTTTTAAAAAACTGTATGAGGCAGTACTGAAAGCAGTGACCATTGTCTGAATTGCAGAAGTATCGAAGGAGAGCTTTCCCAATGGGAATTTCTCAGAAATCACTTTTGGTGCTTTATTTCCTTTGATTTTACAGGAGCCTAAGATGTAGAAACACATTAGCACTTGCATGTTGAGTTACCTGCTCTGGGCCGTAGCCCATTTGCCATTTGAAAATCAGCTGCCTGTCTGAAAACGGGCATGTTTCTTCATACTAACTCTAAATTCTATTGTTGGTGACATTGCAATAACTGAACTACTTTCTTCTGTGCAGATAAGCTGCTTCAGTGATATTTGTAAATCACATTGTATCTTCTTTTTATGCTACATTGTCCTAAAAATCTTGTGATTGGTTTGGTTATAGACATCCCTATATCAGCTTCCCTGTTCTCTTTTAGTTTAAATATCTGTATGCTGTAGCAAATTGCATTATGAAATCCTCTCACACTTATTGCTGTTTAGTGCATGGAAATGGCATTTCCTCATTACCAGTCAAAGATAAACTCTAAATGTTGTGATTTTTTTTCTTGAAGCATGGAGTAATGTATTCAAAAATCTTTTCTCTATAGCATTATTTCTCTGAGCTGTTTTTTCTGAATGCTGACACCAGATGCAGTCTGCATGGACATTAGTCCCAGGGAAATCTTGTCTTCTCCCCAGGACCGGGAGATTATAGGAAGCAATGCTGACTCTTGTTGTAGATTCACAATGTGCTGACACGATAATAGGACATGAATGGGCTTTGGAATGCCTTTTCCCTTGAGCTGGGCTGAGAGGGGACAGAAGCAGACAGCTCCATGGCCTGAATATCGTTAGCTGTGTGACAATGAGAGAGATAAGTAGATGTGACAGTTATGAATGATCCTCTGTCATGCACTTTCACGTTCAGACTCAGATAAACTGACACTGCTGTCAAACACCAGCTATGGAGAGCTGAGACCTCTGATGAACCTTCTAATATGGTAAATGGGAGTCTTAATTCTTCATTAACTGGAAAAAGGAGATTTGGCCATGTAATTTTCTCCTTGCTGCCTGTTTTAAAGATTCCAATAACCCAGCATTTACAGTTGACTAGGCAGGGATTGCTTTTTCCCCCCCTACACTTGCAACATGCAGACTGTGAAATCTGAGGAAACGCCGCTTAAACCCAGACTTATTGCCTTGGTTATCTTTAATGACTTTGAAATGTATTGGCCTCATTATGGAACAGTGCAGTTATCAATTCCTCTAATTAGGTGATGTACTCCCATAAGAAATTTAACATTAAAGCACAAAAATGAACTAGTTAGAGGCATCTATTGCTGGCAACCTCAGTATCAGTGGTGAGTTGGAGACACTGTTTCTTTACCAACCCTTCAGCATCCTACCTCTGGCTTCCTCTTGAAGACTAGAGTGTGGGCATTTTTTTCTTTTTCCTTAAGGGTTTGATCCTTATTTAGCACCTCCCATACTTTTTATGACCTTTTAGTGCTTCTGGATAGTAAACGGTATGCTTTGTATTAAATTGACTGGGAGCCTAGGAAAGGGAAGAGGTGAATAGTTTATATTTAAATGCTCCACATATCAACCCATCTCTCTCTCTCAGGATTTAACCCGTGGCTTGTTACTCTTTCTTATATAATTCCTATAAACTTCCTTTCTATAAATAGCATAGTCTTTTTTTAAAAGAGAGGGACCGTTATTTGTTCATTAAAAAGTGATGCTGTTTCACTCATATTTTTCTCAGCTGCATTTCTGGAGGAGGAAGATGAGGTTTCTGGGTTTAGGCTGCAGTGAAGGGATGTTAGGTTTCTTAACTCTTCTTTACCTCAATCATCCATCGGAACAACAACAAAAAAAATTGTGGCCTCCTCTTTGGGGAAATTGCATAGTTTAATTAGTGTTTTCTAATAACTTGCAATCCTTAGAGAAAAGTTACAACAGAAGCATAAGAAATTACCTTTGGGGTTAGCTCATTATTATTGCTATTATTATCATCATTATTACTACACAGGACTAGTAATTCTTCTAAATTGGCTACTTGAAAATGTGTTTCAGATCTCAAGGAGTGAAATTTACCTTTACTGTGACAATGCTCATATAACAGAGACTATACTGACTATAAAAATATGGAAAAGTAATTTTTAAAAAATACCTGACCCTATTATAGGCCAGGAGTGTTAATTTGGTCACCGGAAGAAGATCCACTTCCAATAAGAAAATGTTAGAATGAAAACCTTAATCATCTCTTCTCAAATGGTCATTGAGGGAGCTGTGCTTGGATATAAGAGCTTGAGTTTTTGCAGCTGTTCTTCAATAATATTACATCATTCTGAACCAGTTTTTGTCTTTAACCTAGATTTGCTTTGAACCTCTGCAGCATCTTGACTACTACGTATAACAGCAGTGATCCCCAGACCCTGCCTGATGCTTATAAACCCTCTTCTTCTCCTCACAGGGGCTTCTTGGTGTTCCACCCTCACCCATGCTCAAGAAACAATCCTACCCGTTGCCATGGTTCCTTGCTGCAGGTCTGGCTCTTCCCTGGTGCTGTTGTTCTCTTTGCCATGCGACTTTTCCACTGTCTTGATCAATTCCTGTTACCTTATTCAGACCTTTCCTTCCAAGAAGTAGGGACCCTGATCTTGCCACAGGTCGGTGTCAGGAGGACCCACTGGCTCCTCGGGGAATACTTTTATAGAGTCTGAAGCCTGAATGAGTTGAAATTCCAGGTTTTCTTACCTGTTTTCTGAATGACCTTAAGCAAGTTACTTAACTTCTCTGTGCCTCAGTTTTCTGCCTATAAAATGAAGATGATAATAGAAGAAGATGATAGAACCTGTCTCATCAAGGTTCTCAGAGAAGATTAAATGAATTAATACATGTAAAACACTTAGAACAGTGCAGGTCACATAGTAAACATAATGTTAGTTGTTACTGCTTTTGCTTCTGCTGCTATTATCATTTTACTATCTCGCCTCTCTCATAACGCACAACAGCAAACCAAACCATTTGTTTCCTCACGGATCTATTAATCTTAATGTTTGAGCCCTATTCTTTGCTGTAGTTTCCTTTTTTTACTCCTGTACAGTAATGTGTGAAATTGTAAATCAAAAACATAATTGATCACTAAGATATTGCAGAGCTGTGAAATATATCAGCATGTCCTTTTTCTCCTTATCTGCTCTATCCTAACCATCCTATCTCGTCTTGGGAAATATATTCTTCAAGATAGGCCGATTATTATGAATATAAAAAATAGGATTGTTTATTGTGTTATTTTCATTGGTTTGATGCTGAGGAAAGATGAATGTGGCAGATCCTTCCTCTCAAGTAACAAAAAAAACCCCAAAAACAATAGGGCTGTTGATCACTTCACTGAGGGTGTGGTGTTGGTGTTGTGTTTTGAAGGATGAGTAGGAGTTTATCAGATAAGGAGAATGGAGGAAAGCATTCAAGGCAGAGGCCATAGCATGTGGAAAAATTGATGCGGCAGTGTATGCCAGTTCTGGGACCTACAAGTTGAGCCTTTAGGAGTATGGGGTTTATGCTTTGAAAAGAGAGAATGAGACTGGAGAGGGCAACACTAGACTGCCATGAAGCCCCTTGTATACTATGCTAAGGATTTTGGATTTAATCCGTTGGGCAGTAAAGATCCTTGGAAAGATTTTCACCAGGAAAGTGATCTGATCTGATTTGCCAGCTCATTCCCATGGCTCTGTGAAATGATGTCTTGGAGAGGGATTCAAGACTCGAGCCAGGAGACACATCAGGTAGTGTTTCGAGTGCTAACTATCCCCTCCTGCTTCTCATATTGCTAAATAGAGTAAGACAGACTGAGGTGTGCTTCTGAGAGACAGGTTTTTTAGCTGGCTTCCCAGCAGTCCCTTGAGTACATTGAGCGGGTGTGTGGAGGGAAGACATAGAATCTTTACCCTGCCCTCTTCCCACCTTAATCTTTTTAGAGACGGGAGCAAAGCTGCTATCACATTGAGCTTGACTGAAGACAGAAGTCTTTGAGCATCCTTTTCCTAAGTGCTGGCAAACCTGGTGCTTGCAGAAGAGAGGAGATTAGAATAATATCCTCACTCTTCAGTGAGAGGGCAGGCAGACCCTTACACTGGATGGTTCCATCTCAGAGTCAGGCCTTTCTTGACAAGTGCTACGAGCATCCAAAGTCCTTGGCTTCCCTTTTGCATTGCTTAAGCATTCAGGGCATTCTGTGTCTTCCTTTCCCCTCAGTTGCTGGAAGAAGAAGAAAACTTGCTTTAAAGAAACATGTTGGGAAGCTTTATAAAATGCCATTAAAAAAGGAAATCTCACACATTTTCCTTCAGAATGCTTCTCTTCAATTGCCATTGTCCCTTTGCCTCTCCCAAGTCTTACAAATTGTTAGTTATGTATATTATTGTAATTACTTGTAGAAAATCAGTAGAGTTGCTTATCTTATCAGCAATGATACCTTTCTACCTCTATCTCGCTTTTCATCCTCTTCCTTTCGTGCAACTTGTTATTTCTGGGGGTATTATTATTGTAATTACTTTAAGGAAATTGATAAAAATACCACAACAATTTCATGCCTCTAAATTATTACACAGATTTTAAAAAAAAAAAAGATTACTATACATGTCGTATTTATTATTTCTAAATGATTATTCCAGAAATACTAATCAAAAACATCTCCCTCTAGAACAGCACTGTGGCTTTAATATCAGCAGCTATTTCTTTCAATGGGGTTGCCCAATCTTTCATCAAAGAAACACATCACCCATATCCCTGTCTTTAAAAACAGCAATTATGTGTAAATGCCTCCTGATTTATTTGAGCCAGGGCCACTGGCCAGTATGAGTCACCACAATTTATTGCTAACCGTCACTTTTACATGATAGGTCTGTAACAAATATCTGCCGCATATTGTTAAATTAATCTTCCATTTAAAATTAATGGAGTTAGACTCCCCAGGTTCAATGTAATTTCGTGTTCACGGGCAGGGAGGGATGTGTGCTGCATACAAAATGAGACAAGGCCCAACGCCCTAATCTTTCATCACCTTGAACCTGGAGACTAGGACGCGTCTCAGCACCAACTAATGAGATTGAGCCCACGTCTCTCCTGAGGATGCCAGCTCAAAGAGGCTTTTCTGCTCAGAAATAGCAGGCTCCGTCTTATTTTAATAATTCCTCAGATATGACAAGTCTGATGTTATGTATGAAAGAGCCAGGCTTGAAAAAGAGATAAAATGAATTTTATATCATTACTTCAAAACCAAAGCCAAGGGAAGTGTGTTACAGTTAAATTAAAAAAAAAAAAAAAAAAAGACAGGAAGCATTTTAGTCATGAAATATACTGACTGTAAACCAGGAGTCTTCCTTTCATTTATTTTAATGCACAATCACCTTACATTTCTCTTTTGTAATTCTTGGACCAATTCATGCATTAATCAAAATAATGTAGATGAAAGCAGGAGCTCGTTCGATAAACATTTAGATGAAAATATCAGAGGGAACGTGTAATTCCTGATGGAATATGTCATACTGAGCCTCTGAAGTCCCATCACTTCTTTTTGGTGGCATCTTTTGAAAGTGCGTCTTTCTTCTTTATACCAACTAACCTACCACTATTTAGTCTTTTGGAGTAAGCCAAATTACACAGGAGTATTGGTTTCTCTGGGTTTTTTTTCTTAATTTTTTCTGCAAACTGGGTGACGTTTTTTGACACATGGGGAGGGAGGGCTGACAGAAAAGGTTTCCACTTTGATACAGCAGCTGCAGTACCTCTGACAAATGGTTGCTGTCATTCTTGAATTCTCAGAGAAGACTGAACTCCAGGGACAATGGGACCCTTTTCCTAGGTAAAGAGAATGTTTCTTAAAAGATAGTAAATTGGAAAGGGCAAGAAAGGTACGAGATGAGGTAAACTTCCTGGTTTTCTTTAATTCTATGAGTTGAGTTCTGCTTTCTGTGATCTCAGGAATTATCCCAGTATCTAAGTATCTGTACTTTGTGTCTGTTTCACTATGCAACATATGGTTAATTCTTTTAGAGTTCTTGTATTTTGTGATTTGCTGTAATTTGGGCCCACAATAAAATTTCTAAAGTAGGATTAGTATTGCACTGCCCATAGTTTGTTGTTTTCTTTCCCGGGGGAGGAAGACACAGTCTCACCCTGGGTAGAGTGTAATGGCATCATTGTAGCTCACTGCAGCCGCAAACTCCCAGGCTCAAGTGATCCCCTGCCTCAGCCTCCCAGGGAGCTGGGACTATAGGTGTAGGCCACCACATCCAACTAATTTTTTCTGTTTTTCGGTAGAGACAGGGTCTCGCTCTTAGGCAGGCTGGTCTTGAACTCCTGAGCTCAAGCAGTCCTCCCACCTCGGCCTCCCAGAGGAGGATTATAGGCATGAGCCACCACACCTAGCCCTACCCATAATTATTATTATTATTATTTTACTTATATTCTATATCTTAGAATTCTGTTTCCTCATGAACTCTGTATATTTCACAAATGTAGGGATAGAGAAAAATGAAAACTCCAGTATGAAAATCAAATGTGGGGACTTAATGACACATAGCAGTTTTAAAATTTACAGTCTTCTTACCATATACACAGGGAATTTGTTCCAGGACCCCTAGTAAACCAAAATCCGCACATACTCAAGTACTGCAGTCAGCCCTTATGAACCCACCTGTATGAAAAATCAGCCCTCTGTATGTGCAGATTTTGCATCCCTTGATTACTATATTTTCAATCTGTGTTTGGTTGAAAAATCCGTGTATAAATGGGCCCACACAGTTCAAACCCATGTTGTTCAAGGGTGAACTGTACATTATTTTGATCGGCTATTTGTAAGGTAAGATTTTTTTAAATGTTGCTCAATGTCTCTACCAGAAAAAGATTTTGAAAATCTTAGGGGGATTTTAGTACCATGTAAATGATGATGTCGTAAATTGGAAAACAAAGAAATGAACAACAGTAGGATATCATTATCCATGAACCTGAATTGCTTTACTTTCTAATGACCTCTCTTTTGATGTCTGTAAGCTGTTGCATTTTCTTTTCTTTTCTTAGACATGGTTTTGCTGTCTTGCCCAGGCTAGAGTGTAGTGACAGCATCATAGCTCACTGCAACCTCAAACTCCTGGGATGAAGCAATCCTACCTCAGCCTCCAGCACAGCTGAGACTACAGTTGTGTGCCACTGTACCCAGCTAATTGCTTTATTTTTTTGTAGAAACAGGGGTCTCTCTATGTTGCTCAGGTTTGTCTTGAACTCCTGGTCCCAAGCGATCCTCCCACTGTGGCCTCCTAAAGCGCTAGGCTTAGAGGCATGAGCCCCTACTCCTAGGCTGCTGTTGTATTTTCTATATCAGCCCCCAGGGGGCTTGGTGAGTCCCAAATATCAGATCCCCTTTTCTGTCTTCTACTCATAGCCTCCTTGCCTTGAGTTCTGTATAATTTCTTCGGCTGTCTTATTTTTATATATTCAGTTTTTTCCTCCTTTTTTCTTCCTTTCTTTCTCTTTCCTTTTCTTACAAGGACTTCTTATTCTATATTTTATTTCGCACTTTATCCTTTTGAATTTTCCCTTTTTGTTGTGGGAGAGAGAGCATGTTGATATGCTGAGGCTTTAGGTCAGTGATGGTTTTATATCTCTAACTTTTTAAATCAGAATGGTAGAGATGGAAGGGACCTCTGATTTAATAATCCATCCCTAATTTTATAGGTAATCCCACAGAGGCCTGAAGAGGTTAAGTCTCTCAAAGACCAAAAATGTGTACTTTTGAAGAATAGTATGGTGGTTCCTCAAAAAAATTGAACATAGAATTACCATGTGATCCAGCCATTACACTTCTAGGTGTATAACCAAAATCGAAAGCAGGAACTCATACAGATACTTGTGTATCAGTGTTCATAGGTGCATTATTCATAATAGCCAAGAAGTAGAAACAGCTCAAATGTCCATCAACTAATAAATGGATGAACAAAATGAGGTATATCCATACAATGGAATTCAGCCTTAAAAAGAAAGGAAATTCTGACACATTCTATGACATGGATGAACCAACGTACCTTGAAAACACTATGCTAATTAAAATAAACCAGACACAGAAGAAGAAATATTGAATGATTCCATTTATAAGAGGTACCTAAAGTAGTCAAATTCATGAGGACAGAAAGTTGCTGGGAGCTAGAAGGAAGAGGGAACAGGGAGTTACTCTTTAATGGGTATAGGGTTTCATTTGGGGATGATGAAAAGTTCTGTAGATGGATGCTGGTGATGATTGAATAATAATGTGAATGTACTTAATGCCACTGAGTACACATTTAAAAATGGTTAAAAAGGTAAAATTTATTTTTGTATGTTTTCCACAATAAAATACACACACATACCCATTTATTAACTGAGAAAATTTCTGGCAATTAGAGAATCTGTCTGTCTTCTATCTCCATCTCTGTAGCTCATATTTGTATATTTCCCAGTACCAGTTTCAGATTTGTCCCCTGATGTTGCGTCTTTCTTTTTCTCATTTTACTTTTCTTTTTTTCTGACATTTGAGTACCTGCTATGTGATAATCACTAGAGATACAAATAGCTCAGAGCATAGGAGAGATTATACATCAAGTATTCTTAAGAATATGCATATAAAGTATTAAAAAGAATTCCCAGAAAATACTAACTTTAAAGTGAATAAAATAAGACAATCCCATATTTGTACAAATGCATAAAATAACTGTGATCCCATTTAAGTAGTTTTATGGTTTTTTCTCTCTAAAATTAATTTTGTGACCATTTCATTCAGTTGTATAAACATTTCCTTACTAAGGCAACCTGTAGAATGTAGGTTTTTCAGTGGCTGGCCCTTTTTATTCTGTAGATTGACTAAGAAAAACCCACAAAAATCATTATGATAGAAGATACAATAATGTAATTTTCATAAGAGAGGGCTAATAATAGGCTTGAGTTTCAAAGAAAAGACTTTATCAGACTGAGGAGTACAGAACTTTGGTAATTGGCCTTTAAAAGATAAGATTTCATCAGGCAAAGATGTGGAGAAGAGGATGCAAAATGGATAGCAAGGCCCAAGGACAGCGAGGAGTTCCTGGAACAGTCAACTATCTGTTTGTTTGTGGTGTAAAATGTGCGTGGGTTTGTGTGGGAATTAAGGCTGAAGAAGTATGTTGGGCTCAGTGGTTCAGAGGTTGTATGCCATAGTGAGGAATTTGTGTAGAGTTTGAGGGATTCCTAAGATGGATGTGTCCAGTTACCCTCCATAGAGGTATTAATTGAACCTTATGGACAGTTGAGATTGTGAAAGGAGAGAGTAAGATAGAACCTCTTGAGCATTTCTCCCTCAGCGGAAAAAAGGTGATGGTTTGGAGAAGAAGCAGAGAAGGAGCCTTCATAGAAGTGAGAAAAGAAGAAAGAGTAAGGGCTGGGCACAGTGGTTCATGCTTGTAATCCTAGCACTTTGGGATGCTAAGGCAGGAGGATCATTTGAGGGTAGGAGTTTTGAGACCAGCCAGGGAGGCACAGTGAGACCTCCTCCCAATTAGGTTAAGTATGAAATGTCTGATTTCTGTAAGTACTAAGTTTGACAGTTGATATCTCTGACATTTCACTTTGAAACTTCTTGTTTTATTTGTGAAAGTACATCCTCATTATTTCAAGCACACAGTTTGGCTTGTGATTATCTTTCAAAAATTTTTTGGAGGAATTTTTGTGAAACCATGTATAAGTCAAAAATTCATGTTATTTTTTAATATAAGTTCTGTCATGGAACCAATGTAGCACAGACAGCTCGAAATATCAATGAAGGGTTTTGGGAAGGCTGTGGCTAATGAACTCACATTACATCGATGGTTTGAGAAATTCCATTCTGGTGATTTTAATCTTGAAAATGAGCCACATGGGTGACCTGAAACCAAGGTGGACAATGACGAGCTGAAAGCTGTAGTGGAAGCAAATGCATCTCAACCTACATGTGAATTAACAGCAAAGTTTGACATTACCATTCCAACAATATTGGACCATGTGAAACAAATCAACAAGGTAAAGAAGCTGGATAGATGGGTTCCTCATGAATTGTATGAGTGTCAGAAGAGAAATCGTCTTGAAGCTTGCCTTTCTTTGCTGTCATAACATAAAGGTAAACCATTTCTACACTGTATTGTTACATATGATGAAAACTGGATTCTTTTTGACAATCGCAAGCATTTGGTGCAATAGCTGGATAAAGATGAAGTGCTGAAAACAGTCTAAAACTGAATATTCATCAAAAAAAGCTAATGGTGTTTATTTGGTGGTCCAGTGCTGGTATTATCCACTACGGCTTCATGAAACCTGGTCAGTCCATAACAGCGGATGTCTACTACAACCAGCTGGATGAAATGATGAGGATGTTCGCGATTAAGTAGCTGAGATTGGTCCATAGAAACAGGACAATCCTCTTGTAAGACAACACTCAACCACGTGTCACACAAAAACAGCACTGCTCAAACTACAGAGGCTGGACTTGGAAACTCACTGTCATCCACCATATTCACCAGACCTTGTACCAACTGAGTATAACTTCTTCCAGGTTTGGGGCCACTTCTTGCAAGGAAAAATATTCAATTCTCAACAAGCTGTGGAAAATGCCTTTCTGGATTTCATCACCACTGGCTCTCTAGGCTTCTTCGCTGCTGGGATAAACAGGCTACCATTAGTTAAGATGGCCAAACTGTGTTGATAGTTTAGGCACATACTTTTATTATTTATACTGCTTCTTGTTTGAGATATAATAAACTACACTTTTGACTCGAAATCAGACATTTCATATTTAATGACCTAATACCAAAAAAAAAAAAAAAAAAACCACACCAAAAAATTTAGCTGGATGTGGTGGTGCACCTGTAGTCCCAGCTACTCGGGAGGCTGAGGTGGCAGGAACTTTTGAGCCCAGGAGTTTGAAGTTACAGTGAGCTATGATTGTGCCACTGCACTCCAGGTTGGATGACAGTGAGACCATGTCCCAAAAAAATAAGAGTAAGAATAATAGATCAAGCAGGGACTTTCCCAAAGAAACCCGGTAAGGAAGTAATCAGGAGTGTTAATGCTGCAAAAGAAACTTTTAAAAGGATCAGAATTTATAATGTATAAGAAATTATAATAAGAAGAAATTACAATAAGGAGAAATGCTTAGATTTTGATCTTGATTCTTAGTACCAAGTGGAACTGTGTTTAAAAATGTAATGCTTAAAGTATTAAAACATTGTAAGGGTCCCTTGCACTCTCCCTTTGTATGCCCTCTGTGATACCATGGTCACCTCACTGATTGAGGCATGTGAGAGTTCTTTATTGAAGATATTATTATAGGGGAGAGCTTTTATTTTGATAAAGATAAACAGATCCATATATACTTAATGTTGTATCTTAAAGTAGGTAGTTGAAGGAGGGAAAAAAAGTCTTCGCAAAGAAGGTATATGCAGGATGAATCCTAGGTTTCTATTTTTTTTTGTTGTAGGTCAGAGCCCATACTATGTAAATGATAGAGAAAAAGGTGAGTAGTAACATAAAGAGTCTTATTAGAAACCTAAATATCTGTCATAGAGAGCAAAGAACTACCAAGTTAGGAATATGTTATATATTTTGATGAAAAAGTTTAGATTTCATTTGCCTTTTTTTTTGTTTTATCAAACAATACTATATTAGAAATACTTAGTAGGAATTTGGAAAAGTTTTGTGTGATTGTTTACATAAATGACTCTTCCCTGGAATTTGGTCCATCTGGGCTTACTCTGGGCAGGAGGTGTACCTGTGCACATTACAGTCATTTGTGGTCACTTTTATTTCATTATCCTTTAGCAAGAATATAAGATTGTTCTATTCAGTATTAGACCAAGTTGATCTTACCAAGGACAACATAATAACCTGTCAATGTGAATGTTTATACACAGTAGTAGTATTAATATGATGTATCTTGTGGCAAATATTTTTTAAATGAAGATTCATTTTAAAAAGCGTTGAAGTGTAAATTTCAGCTGTAGCTATTCATATTTTTAATTTAATCTGAAGGCAAGATTATCATTAAAGGAAACCTCAGGAATTTTCTAGAAGTACTAAAAATCATCCCAGAGGTGTTTTTCATTGTTGCTGTTGCTTTTTTTTTTAGGAGTTTATGGACTGCTCTGAATACATATCTAGTAGGCCAAGGAATGTCTCCTGTCAACAGAAGTCACCTTTTTGACATTTCTACCCAATATCATCAGGTTAATCTTTGGTGGAAAGATTCTTAAGTACTCTAGCTTCCAGAAATTTAGGTGAAATTTGTTAAAACTGAAAGCAATTTCATTGGAATTTACTTTATTTTCTGTCTTTTTGAATTATATTTACAATAATGCCTTTAACTTAGGTCTTGAGATTTTGCACACCTTTGGGTAGGCTTCTTTCTCCTCTTGTTTGCATCTGTAATAAGCACTGAAGATCAAATTGAGACCACGAGATTCTGAAATCGGAAGGTTTCTGCCTTTTGCAGCTTATTTGATGGGAATAAAAATGACTGATGGCACTCTCTCCTGGACCCTTTTGTTCAATTCAGCTATGATTATGGAGCCTATTAGCTGGAGTTACAACCTATTTAAGAGCAATGCTTACCAGTAATGGGGGCCAAATGATTTTGGAAAGTTCAGATGTACTGGACTCCCTGCAGAAATGAATTCAGCACTGAACATATTGATGCAGAACCTGAACGAGGCTGTTCCAGTGGGACAAAGAGAATTGTGAGCTCTGCAAGAAATGAGTGGGTAGTAGAATTAAAGATCAGATAGATGTTCGGCTCAAGGGCAGTCTGAACTCTGAAGTTCATCACAGCAATTTAATCAGGCTCAAATGAGTATTGCCCAGAAAGGAATCAGCCTTGTGTTTGACAGGAAATATTTAAAAGATTCTTTGTTTCTAGGTCTGCAAAAAATCATGTTAGTATTTTAATAGGGATTGCATTGAATCTGTAGATCAGTTTGGGTAGTATAGACATTTTAACAATGTTGATTCTGCCAACCCATAAGCATGGTATGGTTTTCCACCTGTTTACGTCTTCTGGTATTTTGTTCCTCAGTGTTTTGTAGTTCTCCCTGTTGAGGTCTTTTGCCTCCTTGGTTAAATATATTCCTAGGTATCTTATTTTCTTTGTTGCTATTGTTAAGGGTATTGAGTCTTTGATTTGGTTCTCAGTTTAACTGTTGTTGGCATATAGGAATGCTACTAATTTCTGTACATTGATTTTGTAATCTGAGACTTTGCTGAATTTGTTTATCAATTCCAGTAGTCTCATGGCAGAATCTTTGGGGTTTTCTAGATATAAGATTATATTGTCAGCAAAGAGCAACAGTTTGACCTCTTCTGCCCCCATTTCGATGCCCTTGATTTCCTTCTCTTGTCTGATTGCTCTGGCTAGGACTTCCAGCACTAAGTTGAATAGAAGCAGTGATAGAGGGCATCCTTGTCTGGTTCCAGTTCTAAATGGGAATGCTTTCAGTTTTTCCCCATTCAGTATGATGTTGGCTGTGGGTTTATCATATATGGCTTGTATCATTTTTAGGTAAGTCCCATCTATGCCTATCTTGTTAAGTGTTCTTATCATAAAAGGGTGCTGAATTTTATCAAATGCTTTTTCTGCATCTATTGAGAGGATCATATGTTCTTTGTTTTTGCTTCTATTTATGTGGTGCATTATGTTTATAGATTTGCGTATGTTGAACTATCTCTACATCTCTGGGATGAAGCCCACTTAGTCATGATGGATTATTTTATTGATAAGCACCTGGATTCAGTTTTCTAGTATTTTGTTGAGAATTTTTACATCTGTATTCACAAGGGATATTGGTCTGTACTTTTCCTTTTTTTGTTGTGTCCTTTCCTGGTTTTGGTATCAGGGTGATGTTGGCTTCATAAAACGTGTTGGGGAGGATTCCATCCTTCTCTATGTTGTGTAATAATTTCTGCAGGATAAGCACCAGTTCTTCTTTGTAGGTGTGGTAAAATTTGGGTGTGAAACAATCTGGTCCAGGACTTTTCTCTTTAGGAAGGTTTTTTATTGCTGCACTTTGTATGGAACCAGAGAAGACCCTGTGTAGCAAAAGCAATCTTAAGCAAAGAGAACAAAAATTGGGAGGCATCAATTTACCAGACTTCAAACTATACTACAAGGCTATAGTAACTAAAACAGCATGGTACTGGCACAAGAACAGAGATGTAGACCAATGGAACACAACTGAAAACCCAGATATAAAACCATCCTCATATAGTCATCTCATCTTTTGACAAAGCAGACAAAATCCTACACTAGAGAAAAGAATCCTTACTCAATAAATGGTGCTGAGAAAATTAGATAGCCACATGTAGAAACTGAAACAGGATCCACACTTTTCACCTCTCACAAAAATCAACTCATGGTGGATAACAGACTTAAAGCTCAAACATGAAACTGTAAGAATTCTAGAAGAAAATGTTGGAAAAACTTTTATAGACATTGGCCTAGGCAAAGAATTTATGAAGAACACCCAAAGGCAATCACAGCAACAACAAAGATAAAGAAATGGGACCTGATCAAATTAAAAAACTTCTGCACAGCCAAGGAAACTATCCTGAGAACAAACAACCTACAGAATGGGAGAAAATATTTGCATGCTGCACATCCAATAAAGGACTGATAACTAGAATCTATATAGAACTCAGGAAAATCAGCAAGAAAAAAACCAAACAACCCTATCAAAAAGTGGGCAAAGGACATGAACAGAAACTTTTCAAAAGAAGATAGACTAATGGCTAACAAACATGAAAAAATGTTCAACATCTCTAATCATCAGGGAAATGCAAATCAAAACCACAATGAGATATCACTTACCTCTAGTGAGAATGGCCTTTATCAAAAAGTCCCAAACAATAAATGTTGGTGTGGATACAGAGAGATAGGAACACTCATACACTGCAGGTGGGACTGTAAACTAATACAACAACATATTATTTTCTGTGGAAAATAATATAGAGGTACCTCAAAGAGCTACAAGTAGAACTACCATTTGATCCAACAATCCCATTACTGGGCATCTTCCCAAAGGAACAAAAAACATTCTGTAAAAAAGACATCTGCAGTAGAATGTTTATAGCAGCACAATTCACAATTGCAAAGATGTGGAAACAACCCACATGCCCATCAATACACGAGTGGATTAATAAAATGTGGTATATGTATACCATGGAGTTCTACTCAGCTACAAAAAACAATGGTGATCTAGCACCTTTTGTATTATCCTGGATAGAGCTGGAGCCCATTCTACTAAGTGAAGTATCCCAAGAATGGAAAAACAAGCACCACGTGTACTCACCATCAAATTGGTATTAACTGATCAACACTCAAATGCACATATAGTAATACCATTCATTGGGTGTGGGGCAGATGGGAAGGGGGAGAAGGGGATGGGTATATATGCACCTAATAGTTGTGGTGCGCACCGTCTGGGGGATGGACACGCTTGAAGCTCTGACTTGGGTGGGGAAAAGGCAATATATGTAACCTAAACATTTTTAACCCCAAAATATGTGGAAATAAAAAAAAATTAAAAGAAAAAAAGGATTCTTTGTTTCTAAGAATTCTTTTGGGTAGCCTTCGCACGTATATGATAAAATGAGGGAACTGCTTCATTTGATAGGTGATAGCAATTTGGTTTACCTTCATTCTGAAAATGAAATCTAGAGAAGATTTATACAAGTCATGATCTCGTCTAGAAGGAACATGCCATCTCAAAAGTTTAAGCTCTATTGGATTAAACAGGCCAGGAACCACCTTTGGCTATGGCCCGTTTTGTGCCTCCTTCCATTGTAAAATTATTTTTATATGAAATATGTGTATATCTACAGTGAGACTATATAACATAACAGTAAAGGACATGAACTTTAGAATGAGGAACACCTGAGTTTGAATTCCAGCTCCTCTGCTTGCTAGCTGTATGACCTTGAGCAAGTTACTTCAACTGTAGTTAACCTGTAGTTGTTACCTATAAAATGAGAATGATAATCCCTTCCTGACAGGATTATGGTAAGAAGTCAAGTAAATGAAGTAATATACGTTGTTTCACAGTGTCTGCATGTAATAAGTGCTTAATAATGGTAGTTACAGCATTAGGACTCACTCATCATCTTGTCCCCCCCTCATTTGCCTTCCTCTCTCTTTTCCTCATGAGCAAAAGTATTCACTAATTTAGGAATAAGTGAGGAAATCCTTTTAGTGAATCTTTAGTTTCAGAAATGGAGAAAGAGAGTAAACTATAAACATCTGAAAAGTTTGTTTCTGACTGATTGTTAAGATCTCAGTCAAAAACGCTCCCTCCCCCACCCCCACACGCCAACAGAGTGGAGTATATTTGATTGACACATTATTTCCCAAGAAACATATTTTGATTGCCAGGTTATGATTTTGTGCATATAATGAGAAGAATCTTATTAGTTTTTCTTCTTTGTTACTCGTAAGCGCTTAAGTTTGCTCAATAATGTATAGGTATTTTTGTCTGAAACTGATAAAATTTGAAAAGAAATATAATAAAATCTGTTAGGAATTTACTTGTGCCCTTCAGATATCTGGCAGATAGTGTGTCTCCATATTTATATTTATTTGTCTCTGTGTGGAGACTGAGAATGCATGAACGAATGCATGAACAAATGAGAATGAGAAGTAAGATTTAAATGATCAGCTTTATGGATGTCATTTAGGCACCTAATAATATCTAAAATGCAGTACACTTAGGTAGAAGCTGGATTGGAAAGGGTTGCCAAAATCTTCTTAAAGTGGAGTCTTTTAACCATCTTCCCATGAATTATACCTTGGGACCCTAATTAGAGGTATGTTTGGGCTGGCAGTTTGCTTACCAGCCAACTGCATAGATGGCAGCTTCATCTATGCTGTACCTGTCATAAAGAGAGATAGACAGATCTAGAGAAGACTACCATGCAATAGTAGGATCTCACCCACTTTATAATATGGCCGAGTAAAGGTTCTTTGCTCTGACCATCCCTTGGTGAAGAGAAAAAGAAACAGTATGTGCTGGAGAAAGTTTTCTTCTCTGGAGTTAAGGTGAGAGGTTGAAAAGGGGAGTATAGAGAAGACATTACAGAGAATATATAGTGGCCAACAATTTGAAAACCTAAAGGATAAAGTATTAGGTCATTACATATGAAATGGCTCATTTCCTTAAGTACTAAGTTTGACAGGTGATATCTCTGACATTTGCATTTTGAAACTTCTTATTTTATTTTTATTGGTACATCCTCTTTATTTCAAATGCATGATTTTTGGCTTGTGATTATGTTTCAAAAAATGTAGAGCAATTTTTGTGAAACCATGGATAAGTAAAAAATTTGTGTTATTTTTGAATATGAGTTCCATCATGGAATCAGTGTTGCACAAACAGCTTGAAATATCAGCAAACTGTTTGGGAGGGATGTGGCTAATGAATGCACAGTACACTGATGGTTTGAGAAGCTCCATTCTAGTAATTTTAACCTTGAAAATGAGCCACATGGGCGACTTGAGACCAAGGTGGAAAATGATGAGCTGAAAGGTGTAGTGGAAGCAAATCCATCTCAACCTATGCATGAATTAGCAGCAAGGTTTGACATTACTATTTCAACAATACCGGACCATTTGAAACAAATGGGCAAGGTAAAGAAGCTGGATAGATGAATACCACATGAATTAAATGAGCATCAGAAAAGAAATCGTCTCAAAGCTTGCCTTTCTTTGTTGTCATGACATAAAGGTGAACCATTTGTACACCATATTGTCACATATGATGAGAAATGGATTCTTTCTGACAATGGCAAGAGTTCAGCTCAGTGGTTGGATAAAGATGAAGTGCCAAACACAGTCCAAAACCAAATATTTATCAAAAAAAGCTAATGGTGTGTATTTGGTGGTCCAGTGCTGGTATTATCCACTACGGCTTCATGAAACCCGGTCAGTTGATTACAGCAGATGTCTGCTGCAACCCACTGGACAAAATGATGGGGATGCTTGCAATTAAGCAGCAAATACTGGTCAATAGTGACAGGCCAATCCTCTTGCAAGACAATACTAGACCACATGTCACACAAACAGTACTGCTCAAATTAGAGAGGCTGGACTTGGAAACTCTCTGTTATCACTGTATTCCCCAGACCTTGCATCAACTTACTACCACTTCTTCCAGGCTTTGAAACACTTCTTGCAAGGAAAAATATTCAATTCTCAACAAGCTGTGGAAAACGCCTTTTGCGATTTCATCACCACTGGCTCTCCAGGCTTCTTTGCTGCTGGCATATTCAAGCTACCATTAAGATGGCAAAACCATGTCTATAGTTTAAGCACATACTTTGATTAATTGTACCGCTTCTTGTTTGAGATATAATAAACTAAACTTTTGATTCGAAATTGGACATTTTGTATTTAATGACCAAAATCGGATAACTATGAAGACCTGGCTTCAAACATTTAACATACAGAAAAGAAAAATAGGATGATCTATTTGGGTAATTACAATTCACTGTGCAGTTTCTATCATATTTACCAAATGTAGTTATTTGCTTAAAAAAATTTAACATTTGTTTAGTGCCTGGAAAATTCAGAGTAATGTATAAGAGCTACATATCATATCAATAAACAATATATATTAAGCATTTAAAGGCTATTTTTATATTCTTCAACTAGTACAGAAGAAATGTTAAGGGGTAAAGACCAGGGGTAGGGAACCTGTAGCATTAAGGCCACATGCGGCCTTCTAGGTCCTTAAGTCCAGCCTTTTGACTGAATCCAAATTTTACAGAACAAATCCTTTTATTTGTACTAGTGCATCTAATACATCTTTGTTTCTCTTTTATGTCTATATTTTATTTTTTAAATGATAGTATTTAAAATACCAAAGAATAAGTTTCAACAAAGTAATTCTCCAAGATTGACCAGCACAATATGAACATTAGTAAGCCATAAAGGCTAAAGTGATGGCTGCTATGCTCATGATTTAACTCTAACTTCCCTCGCCTGAGTGGCACCACTGGACATGAGGCTGGTTGTTGAGAGTTTATGAGGGACAGACGTGCCAGTCTGTTAACAGCTTTTGACAGTGGTACACTCTGTTTCTGTTTGAAGTGGAATTTTTGAATAGTTGCACAGCTCGACAGTATTTTTTAATTCTGTCTGCCTAACAGCCCATCATGTCATACAAGACCAAGAGAACACTGAAGGAAGAAAACAAATTTTTTTAATGAGGATTGAGAATTGCAATATTATCTTGTTTCTGCTAAAAATTAGATGATTTGCTTGCTTTGTGATACTGCAATATCAACATTAAAGAAATTCAATTCTCATTAGCATTCTAATACTCATAAGGACCACAAATATTTTAAATTAGAGGGAAAGGTGTGAATGTTGTATTGCAGAAATTAATGTGAAAAGCAAAAGCAAACACAATTCTTTCAAGCAGCAGTAAGACCTGGTAATAATGCCACGGAAGCAACTTATAGAGTAGCTTATATAAACTGGGAAAAAAGGGAAGTCACTCAGTGACGTAGAAATTGTGAATGAATGAGTTGTTGAAATTGTAGGATACTTAGACCCAGATAACATTCCAAAGTACAAACAACTGCCTCTTTCAAGGAGAACCATAACAGATCAGCACCATGAATTAGCCTTCAACTTAACAGAACAACTTCATGCAATACTTCAAAAGGAAAATATATATTATTCAATTGCTCTGGATGAATCAGCTGACACTACTGACTCAGCGCAGGTTTTATGCTTCATTCGAGTCATAATAGATTTTCTTTGCTACAAAGAGTTACTCGCTTTGAGCGCTCTTGTGAACAGAACACGGGGAATGAATATCTTCAACTTTCAAGATAAATGTAGTGAAGTTGGAGGGAATATGGTAAATTTAGTGAGTGTATGTACAGAAGGTGCACCTTCCATGACAGGAAAACATGAAGGGTTTTTTGCATAGATAAAACCAAGTATTAACAGATCCAGATGCTCTCATTTATTTTCATTGTATCTTGCATCAGCGAAATCTCTGTGCTAAAGCTACTAGTTTAAGTGATACTTTGCAACAAGTTATAAGTATTGTCAACTATATTCCTGCAAATGCAACATGGTATTGTCAGTTTTGGAACATCCTAAAGTTGAAAGATGAGGTATTCAATGTGGATTTACTATATAATTCTAAAGGGCATTGGCTATCACAGGGATTGGTGTTAGCCAAAATTTTACTTCTTTGAGAACAGATAGTTAAATTTTAACAGAATCAACAGTGTGAATTATTGAAAGAAAACTTCTGTAGGAATGCAGTATTTCTTTGTGCTATCGTGTCAAATCAAAACAACTTGAACATTTCTTTGCAAGGTAAAACTAAGTCTATATATGACATGTGGCAAAAGAAAACAAATACAAGCATTTTGAAAAAAGTTGTCTTTTTTCAAAGCACTTCTTCTTCAAAAGGAAATTTTGGATGACCATTTTCCCCAGTTAGCAAAGGTCATTGATGAACAGGATGATATATGCAAATCATTTGAAGAATACACAGCTGTTATAGACATATTAATTGGAGAATATAATTCACCAATTCACTAACTTTGAGAAACATGACATCACACTGAAATTAGCATTTCAGCCTCACCTAGTTGATATCACCAAGGCCCCTAAAGAAGAACTACAGATGGAATTGATTGAGCTCTCAGTAGATATCATGTTTTGTTTTGTTTGTTGTTGTTGTTTGTTTGTTTTTGTTTGTTTGTTTATTATGATTTTTTTTATTTATTTATTTTTTGTTTGTTTTTCAGCTCATTAAGGAGGTACAAAAGATCAGGCTATATACATTGCCCATGCCTCCCCATCCCCCCGAGTCTGAGCTTCAATTGTGTCCATTCCCTAGACAGTGCACATCACACTCATCATGGAGGTGTACACTCCTCCCCTCCCCCCACCCCATCCCCCCCCAGTCAGAACTTCAATCGTGACCATTCCCCAGGCAGTGCGCATCGCACTCATCAAGTAGATATACACCCATCCCTTCCACCCAACCCCGACCTCTGTCCGATACCCAATTGGTATTAATCCCAAATGTGCACTCAGGGAAACCAGTTTGCTGGTGAGTACATGTGGTGCTTATTTTTCCATTTTTGGGATACTTCACTTAATAGAATGGGTTCCAGCTCTCTCCAGGAGAACCAAAGAGATGCCATATCGCCATCATTTCTAATAGCTGAGTAATATTCCATGGTATACATATACCACATTTTGCTAATCCATTCATGAATCGATGGGCATTTGGGTTGTTTCCACATTTTTGCGATTGTGAATTGTGCTGCTATAAACATTCGGGTGCAGGTGTCTTTTTTATAGAATGACTTTTGTTCTTCTGGGTAGATGTCCAGTAATGGGATTGCTGGATCGAATGGTAGGTCTACTTGAATCTGTTTAAGGTATCTCCACATTGCTTTCCACAAGGTGTTTGTTTGTTTTTTGAGACAGAGTCTCACTCTGTTGCCCGGGCTAGAGTGCCGTGGCGTCAGCCTAGCTCACAGCAACCTCAAACTCAGGGGCTCAAGCAATCCTTCTGCCTCAGCCTCCCGAGTAGCTGGGACTACAGGCATGCGCCACCATGCCCAGCTAATTTTTTCTATATGTTTTTTTAGCTGTCCATATAATTTCTTTCTATTTTTAGTAGAGACGGGGTCTCGCTCTTGCTCAGGCTGGTCTTGAACTCCTCAGCTCAAACAATCCGCCCGCCTCGGCCACCCAGAGTGCTAGGATTACAGGTGTGAGCCACCACACCCGGCCAGTAGATGTCATTTTAAAGTCATTGTTTGATGCTAAGAAAGATCCAATTGAAATATGGAATAATGCAGTAGAATACCCATGCCTTCAGCAACATGCCTGGAAAAGGGTTTCTTGCTTTTCAACCACTTATTGCTGGGAATCTGTATTCTCCTATTTAACCCAAATCAAGACGCCCTAAAGGTCACAAATGACTGATACCCATCTAGAGGATCAACTGAAACTGCGGACCTCCATGCTGCAATGAAATATTCACATGCTTTACACAAAAAGTAGACACAATGAAACCATTGAAAGTTTAGTTAACTTTAAAATTAACAAATAGTTTTCATTTTTTGAAATTAAATACATAATAATTAGATTTTTACAAAATAATGTACATTTTTAAGTATATCTAATTGAAGTTTCTTGAATGAGGCCTTATTTGATGACAGCTAAATTAATACAGCCTTCCAACATGAAAAGGTTCCCCAGCCCTGGTAAAGACTATGTAACTTAAGCTTTGGTTTCATTGAGGAAGCCAGTGCTGCAGTCCATTCTATTTACTGCTTTCTCCCCTTCCCCACCCCGTAACAACAAAAAACCTCAGCACAAACAACATAGATACATCAAAGATTATAGCATGCATTGTTGGGATTTCAGATATGTAAATCGAAAATTAGATTAAGTTTAAAGGATAATTTTGAGTTCCTGGAACAGTACTCATCGATGACAGTGTGTGTGTGTGTGTATGTGTGTGTGTGTGTGTTGTATAAGAGAGAGAGTGTGATGTATTTAGGGTGGCCATGACTTCCCTGGACATGTTAACCTTGTGGGCTTGCATTGTTTCAGAACATGGGCTCTAGTAGAAAAAGAAGATTGTAGAATCAGGATTCATGGCAATGTAGGCTTTTTCTAGGAAGCACCTCAAAACTCTTCAGCGTCCACCCATTACCTAGTTCCAAAGCCACTTCCACATTTTAGTTATTTGTTATAGCCGCACACTTCCTTCTCAGTACCAATTTTTGTCTTAGTCCACTTGGGCTACTGTAATAATACTAGGAATCTTATATCATAAACTAGATGTCTTATAAAAATATAAGTTTATTTCTTACAGTTCTGGAGGCTGGGAAGTTCAAGATCAAGATGCCAGAAGATGCAGTGTCTGGTGAGGGGAGGGCCTGCTGTCTGGTTCGTAGGTGGTGCCTTCTAACTGTGTTCTCAAATGGTGGAAGGGGTGAACAAGCTCCCTTGGTCTTCTTTTATAAGGCACTAATCCCATTCATGAGGGCTTAACCGTCATGATATAATCATCTCCCCCAAAGGCCCCATCTCCTAATACCATCACCTTGGGGGGTTGGATTTCAACATATAAATTTTCAGCATAATTTTTCAGGATTTCACCATAAACATTCAAACCATAGCTCCTGGGAAGAAGGGGCAGCAGTACTATTCTGGTGGTGCAGGATCAAGGTTAGCATACTTGCCATATTTAGCTGCTAGAAGTAACATGAAGTGAACCAGTAGGAGAAGGGATTTTGTGGAAAAGAAGGAATGGAGGACTGAGCAAGATAAGCTAAGGAGAATTGCTTCCTCCTTAAGAAACGCCTCCATCCTGATGTATATCAGCTTTCAATATCCCCATAGATATTTTACAGGAATTGCTACCTCTTTAAACATTTATGCTATTAAAAAATCAGTCCAATTGTTGACATAAACCTAACATAACAGCACTATGTAGACAGATTATGAATTTTTTATGCTATTGATGAGAAGTGCATGTCATTTATATACTATAGTAAGGGTAGAAGATGGATTTGGAATCCTGAAAAAGCTACTGTTGGCACCATTCAGAATATTAGTGTGTGCTTTGAATTGAATTATGAAGGTGGCTGTACTGTCAATGTGTGGTTTCTGTGCAAACTGGCTTACACATGGTGTGATGGGAGAAATTGCTCTACCTGGAGAAAAAAATAATAGTTTTCTTTTGTTTATGTTTTGTTTTATGAAAGGAAGGATTGATAGCATTTAATACGTGAGTTATCTATCTACCTTGACCCCCTCACCATCAAAAGAATTAACTGTTGTGGGGTGATAAAACCATATTTCCTCTAATTGAAGGTGCCATCACTTGCAAGATTCAACATTATTTTATGTACCACAAGAAAATGCACTCATAATTAAACTGATATGCCATTGATTTTAAAATGCATTCCAATTTCAGAGATATTAAAATATATAAAATGGATATCTTGGAATCAATGAAATAGTGTATGTAATTCTCTTGTGGGGGGGTATGTGTCTGTGTGTATATACACACACACACACATATATATATACACATACACAAAGTATAATTCTATTTGGTTATATTCTATAATATTTTGAATCATTTGACTTAGTGAGGTTTTGTTTATCCTTTAAAGTTACTAGTAACACTTATATGATATACTTAATTCAACATGGCATGAATTTAGAATCTCCACTTAGAAGAGTCTTTTGGAAATCCTAGTTTCTCAGCCTTTCAAAGGGATTAGAAAAGGGACAGATGCAAGGAGGCAGATTGAAGTTAATGTAAGAGCATTTTTTTTTCAAAAAAAAAAAAGAAGAAAGAACAACAATCAAAGAAAGGAAAGTAGAGGTGAGTCCTCTGGATTAGGAGCCAGTAAATGGCTATCTTAATTTTCTGAGAGAAAAGTAGATCGTTACTAATACATCAAAATCCAGTCTTTTGTCTGGTTGTATAGTTATAATTCTTGTATGGTGTCTCTTAGCTGATAATATCTTACCCATGCAAAATCATATTTTCTTTTGTTTATCATTATAAAATTTACTATTAAGTATATGCTCATTGCAAATCAAAACAAAACACTAACAGTACATGTAACAATACTGGCTATCATATATTAAGTGCTTAATAAATCATGGACATTTCCCCACATCAATACGTATCTCCATAGTAATTTTTGGTAACTGCATAGTGTACCATCATATGATAAAACATAATTTTAACCATTTTTCTATTGATGAACATTTAGATTGGGTTGTAGTTTATGTTTTTAATAACATGGCTTCCATGTAACTTTCTTTTTATCACCCAGTGATCATGTAACGATCCATTTCTAGAAGCTGAATTGCTGGATCAAAGGCAACATGTGTTTAATGTTATTATTGTGTGTTGGGAAGGGACCATTTACTAACATATTGACCAATATAGGCTATCAACCAGTTTACTCCATCTTTACCAGCCTGATTGGTTTAAAAAATTCCTTTTTGTTTTTAATAGCATATTTAAAAATATGATTGAGTTTGAACACCTTTCACGTTTTGGCCTTTTCAGAATGTTTCTTAATAATAGAAAGCACAGAAGGTAAGAAGAGCAAAAGGTCTTAAGGGACTTTTGCACTGCTTCACAGAAGCCTATGTGGTTTTGAGGAAACTTTCTCAAGTCCCTTAAGGAAGACTAAACTGATAAAAAAATAACTGTGATGTGAAGATGGGATTTCGCTCACTCTCAGTTGGTCTGCCATCTGTAAAGGAAAACCCAGTATCAGAAAACCAGGGAAGATTGGCGGGTCTAGGGTGTTTTTAAAACCTGGAGTTCTAGGAACAAAACCTTTAGACTGCTAGCTGCTTTCTGAGATGTAAGGATTTGAAGGAGAGGGCAAAAGAGGGCTCCTTTCCTCTGAGTGTGCAGCATTTCTTTACTATTGTTTCCTTTTGGTTGTATTTATTGAAATGCCCTCATTGCTTACCTTTATGGGTACAAATAACCAGATACTGTGATTTGACAGTAGTTATCAATAAAATTACATAGTATGAGCCATGCTGATTTTTTTAGTGGACAAGTGGGGTGATTTCTCTATGAGCCTCTTTGCTGTCAGCAGCTCTTAACATTTCAGTAAACATGGAAGTTATATTTGGAATAAATTAGTAAATTCCCTTTCAATATGCTAATACCATGTAATCTTCAGGAACCGTAATGACTGTGTGGTACAGTGTATATTTCCCCCTTGGTAATTACAAAACACATTTGCTCTAGGAACCCCTCAGCATCTGATCTTCAAGGCCCAGCCCTAGTGCTGCCTTCTTTGTTGGGCAGTGTTTATTTTGTATTAGGTGGGACAACATTGTACAGTGGAAACCCCTTAGTTTTTGGAGTCAGACCAGATACAAAGTGGACTCCTAGCTCTGCTATTTACTAGCAGTACTCTAATCTTTGGAAGTCATGAGCAACATAATTGTTTAGACAATTTATTTAATTAATTCGATCATGTAGAACATTTAAGCAATAAGTATCAACATTGGCACATACTCGTGTTGCCTTCCTCGTTTGTCCCTGAAATCTTCTTCAAATGCTTCCATGCAGTGATACCTTCTTCTGAATTCCTTAAGAGTCTTTATCTGGGTCACACATTGAAATTTATTTGATACTTAATATTGATAGTTATCTCTTGACATTTGTGTGTTTCTTTGTATCCATAGTATCCTCCATTAGCATATATATTCATTCATCAGGTATTTATTGAGCCATTTCTGTATATTAGGCCCAGAGTAAGATGCTGGAAAATGTTAGTGAACAAGAGATATGGTCACTGCCCTCCTAGAGCTTACATCCCAGTAAGAAAGACTTATATGAAATGAATTTTGAATTACTAAATGAAAATCATGATAATTGCTATTAACAATGCTGTAAGGGACTATGAGTGTAGACTAGCTCATAGATGACATTTGAGTTGATACCTATTGGGTGAGTAGGTGTTAGCCAGGTAAAGGTGGGGGTGATAAGTTTTTAGGCAGAGAGAATAGCATATTCAAAGACTCTGAAACAGGAAAGAACCTCTTTCAGTGGTATGATAAAGGATGACCAAAAAGTTCTGGGAGAATGGAATGCAGAAAGCAGGCCTTCAGAGAGGGCATTGGCAGAGTGAAATCGGGTAAGGGTAGAAACCTCATGCAGGGCCTTGAAGGCCATGTGCAGGATTCTGGTCTTTGGCCCAAGAGCAACAGGAAGATATTGAATGGTTGAAGGCTTACCTGTGGAAGACTTAACAGTAAAGCAGATAAGTGGAGAAATTAAAAGTGGGTCTAGTTTAAGCTGGAGTTTGGAATCCAGGGCCCGGTCTGTGTATCATCATACCCTCTACACTTCTAAAAACAAACAAAAAGTCTTTTAAAAAACAAAGCAAAACACTCAATAATATTTTCAACTATTCCTTCAATTCTGAAATACTATGATTATGCTAGAGTATGAGGAATGTTATTTTTTAAACAAATTTAAAGACATATTTCTGATGAAAAACATTTTCAACTTAAGCTAAAAGGGAATCTTAATGAAGCTTTTAGGATCCTTTAAAATACTGTGTTTAGAGAGAAAATGATACTTACCTTTAAAATATATTAAAATTTTTAGAAATGTGTTACTGAATATGACTGAAAGTCCAAAAGTAATATTCCTTAGGAAAGTCGAGTAGGTTATTTCCAAAATCTTTGTTAGTCCTGTAATTCTGTGAGCTTGAGGCCAAATTGAGTCATGTAGTGAGTAAATAAAGCACAGAACCCTGGTCTCCTAACTCCAGATTCAATATTTATGTACTTTGTTAATTTATTTTATCACAGGATACCACTTTAATTTCACCTAGGTGGAATCCAGTTTTTCCTAGAATTTTAGTCAAAAATACCATAGGGATCATGTGATCCAACCTTAATGTCCTATAAGAGCATCAGTGTGTTTATAAATCAGGAAGGACCCAGAATTGAACATCTGAGCTGCCCAATAGCTAAGATCTCTCTTTACAGCGCTTATATCATAGGGGTCTCTCTAAGGCAACGTGTTAGAAACTCCCAGCATCACTTTATCCTGAATTAAGAATCAGAATTTTTACATTATTCTGCAGAATTAAAATATAAGATAATTGTTATTGCTTTTGTCAGCTGGAACCTTCCCTTGATTTCCTATGAATGTTGTGTGCCTTGATCTCTTTTTCCTTTTGTCTGTGTGTTGCTGCCTTTCTGTTTTTGCTCCTTATGAGATTTGCTGGCTCTCTTTACTTCTTAAACTATGGTGGGTTTCATGGACAGGGTCAGAACTTAGGGAAATGTAGGGAATAAGGCATAGTCCTGTCATGGTTCCTGCTGTTCTTACACCTTATTTGCCATTTATACTAGGCTTTGGAATTACAGGGATGAATGACTTACAGTCCTTGATGATAGAGTTTCATAATCTGTATAAATTATTATTTATTTGCAGTGTTCTTCCATATCCTTACGTGCTCTCGGAATAGAAGTACAGTGTTTCCTATTAAAAATGCCCGCTGAGAAAAAACCAGTCAGTCAGATATTATTGGAGTGATTAGCACATTATTGGGACTATGAAATTAAATAAGGATTATTAAAGTAAGCTAGTAGCTCCTCCCACTAGTTTAGTGTTTTGGTGAACACCTTCTTTTTGTCCACCCAGATACTGAAATTAAAAGTCCAAAAGTAAAAATAAGGTAACATTCTCATCCACCAGAGAAATGGAAAAGGAAAGTAATATTTATCTTTAATTTTATTTTCAGCTGTGCATTTATATATATTTTTGCATAAAATCACTTATAATTTTTGTTTGTACAAGTGAATCAAATGAATCTTTACAGTGCAAGATAGGGAACTCACAAGAGATGACTTTAACATGTCATCTCAAAAAAAAAAAGATGACTCTTTTTGATCTGGCTAAAAAATGTTATATAATGAGGATTTTAAAACCCTACATGCAGAAATCATAGTGGTCATACTTACATTTCAGCTCTTAGATATTCCCAGTGTTGTTTTTATCTTAGATGTTCCCAAAGGTGTTGATTTAATTCTGTCTATAACTGAAGGAAGAGAGTTCTTTGTTATTAGCTGAATAGTAAAATAAGCCTCTAAAGATGAGACGAAAAAAAATAAAAGCTTCTTCGAGGTGGCATAGGGTACAATTTTTGCCATCTTTATTGTAAGACTTTTACCAAAGGTATCCTCTTAAGGATTTAACACTTGAGGTTCTCAGATTAGATTTCAGACTTCATTTATTTACCCTGAACATTTTTTTTCCTTCTTCCTAACTTTGGTCTGCCTATATTTCTTAACCTTCAGGCTTCTTTTCTCTGTATTGTTAATCTCTAATTGGAGATTTATTATGTCCTCTTAAGTAAGAGAGGAGGAAGGCCAAAGGAGACAGAAAATGGAGAAGCAAGAAGAAACTGAAAGAAAGCAGGAGGGGGAGGAACAGGGGAGGATGGAGATAAAAAAGATGGATAAATGAAGACAAATGGAAGAACAGTGAGATAGGAAGGCCTGAAGGGGAGAAAAATACTGAAACAGATCTAGCAAGAATGCATGTAAAATAGGGGTTTGGTGGAAGATCTCCAGCAAAAGTGGTATAAATCAATGATGAGTAAATTAATAGGGCAATTGTGCAAATGGGACTCACTCATTTATAGTAAGCATAATACATCATGAGTGATTTAGAGATAATGCAACCCGGAGGGCATACCTTTTAATCTATGCAGGACCCAGTAGAGAATGCTGTCATTTCAAGGGTAAAAAGTCAAGAGAATCAGAACATTGGGTGTGTCTCTTCATTTTAACAGATTCTGAGCTACATGAAAATTAACCAAACTGACAAGCTTAGTTTATGATTTATAGACTGAAAAGAAGCTTAATGTATTCCAAACTTCTTCCTACAAACCCAAAATATTCCTTTAAGAAGTATTTTTACAGTACTCATTTGAATAGGTCAACATGTGCAATTGCCATGGATGGGAGTGAAAAAGTAAAGTGAATCACATGTGATCAAAGGAACATCTGAGTGTTAAGTGGGTTGTAATCGCATAAAAATCCAGTGCTGTTGTAAGATGCACAAGAATATTTTGAGACCAGGGAAGAAAATTCTCATTCACATGCTCCCACTTATTTTGTTCATGCATCTCTTCATGCACTCATTCAATAGATGTTTATTGACAACTTACTGTGTAGGAGGTACTGAGGAATGTCTTAGGGACTGCTGCTTCTACCTGAAACAGAAATATTAGGATTACATTCTTTGAGCCCTCTTGCCAGTATTCTTGTGGGGAGGTATTGAAGTAGAGAAAGGAGGAAGTGAACACTGGGAATGAAGAGGGGTCTAAGTTTATAGAGCTCTTAGGATTCCAAGTCTACTGTTCTTTTTTTGATTCAGAAAATGGAAGCTCAGAAAAGTCAAGTGTCTTGACCAAAGACCAGAGCTAGCTGGAGTATTAAGGATTAGGCGATTGTGGACTTTCCTTCTAATTCACTATTAGAATTTATTCTCAGTTTTTGTCTTCATAAAGGAGGTAAGAGATCCAGTCTTTAACCATTAGGGGTGTTAATGGTGAGAATAGTAGCAATTAGATGTTAGTAAGTATGTAAACACTTCTATTATAGGGAAAGCAAACAAATAACCTCAATCTCTATTAAATTCTGGGCCTAAAAACTGGAAAACAGGCCTAATTTAATAAGAGGGGCTACATTTTTGTATGTGATACCACAGTGTGCTTGTAAACTTCTGTAACTGATAGGGAAATGACTTTACCCCCCGTCGTGCACCATATAACAAAGGAGCTAAACTAAGCCAAGATTCCAGGAAGTATGGAAACCAGCGATTTGTGGCAGACCTTACATAGGAAGAGTCACGATGTAGAATATACAAACAAACTGATCACAGAGATTTCTTAAAGCATATCTTGGAGGGAGGTGAGCAGGGGCCAGTATTAAAATTCTCTGTTGCAAATACTCATAAGTTTATGTTTTTCTGTGTAAAGCAGAACATAATTTCTCAAATCCATGAAAGAAATTACCAATAATGTTAAATAGATAACATTAATACAGCCTTATATCAGAGGGCACTCAACATGCTTTTGAATAATCTGGGATTTTCACGTCTCCATTTCAGAGATCAGGGAAGATACTCCTTCAAGGGGAAGTATGTGTTAAATCTGGAAGTGATATGAAGAGGGTTGTCAGCCAAACTTAATCCTGTATCAGTAATAAGGAGTGTTTCTTTTCTATTCTCAAATTGCTTAGAAGATCTAGTTCAGTTTGGTTTGGTCACTCACATTTGAATTGTAAGACTCTATGTTACAGAGTCTACTGACCACTGTTAGCATAACTCCAATGAGAAATTAAACATTTCCTCCTCGTTTGCAGTATGTTTTAGTTTAACCTTCATTTGTCTCTCTTTTCTGTACTCCTCACATCCCAATTCAGGTATCAGATTCTTTGACAATTGTTTATCTGCCCATCTGGAATTGTTTGGCAGTATGCTATGACTGTAGCATTTTTACTAATAAATTAGATTTTTAAAAGAATGCTGCTTGCCAGGAAGCCAAGTCATTACATAATGTGTATATGTTCAGTGTATTGCTATAAAAATCTCCTTAGCCAGTTAAAATAAATTTAAAATAACGGTGCCACCTCTAGATTTTAAAATCATTAAGCTGAAGATAGGTGGTCTAATTTTACTCTATTTCCATTTTCTTTATTCACATGACATGATACTTGCTCTATAAAACTACGTATATGTCTTATGTCTATACTGATATATTTATCTGCCTAAATATACATTTCTTCAATGAAATATTCTATAAAATTGAGCTTTTCTTTTTTAGATGGAAATTAATTTTGTAACAGTTGGACATCCCATCATCTTTGTCAATCAGCACTCTCATTTGCCATAAAGAACAAAAATGTACTTGGCATGACTTGCATTAATTTTTGTAATTCCTATGTTTAAATTGAACAGAGAAATATTATGTGAACAAATTAGAGAATTGTATAAAGAAGTAAATATCTTTTATTTACTATTATCATTGTTTTTCATGTCCATAGCTTTCAAAAAGGCATTTGAAGCAATTTAACAAGTAGGAATGAAAGTGAAAACTGGATGGGAGGGATGAGAAAACAACTTTGCAAATCTTGCATGTTCGTGTCATTGCTGAGATCATTTATAAACTTACACCGAGGTTCCCGATAGCCAAGACAGTGAAAGAATGTGATAATTCCTATTTTTAGAAAAAATAACTAGCTCTTTGTTTTGGTTTTGAGGGTATAATGGGGGAAGAATAGATTTTTACTTAGTTCTAAATTCTTAGGAAAATGCATCACATGGGTTTTAGGAATCACTGAAGTATATAATTGACAATGTCCTCAGTTGCAGATTCCTATAAAATTCAGACGTGGAATTTGTTACTCGTTTTAGTTCTAATATTTGATGAAAGATCAAGGCATTCGATCTTAAGTAAGCAAAGGCATTCTTCAGGTTATGTGATTCATTCTAATCACTAATCTTCTGATGGCATTCGTATTCCATCCCAATGATCAAATATTAGTAAGCTTGAAAAATAAGATGAACTGGTGAGAGAGATTCCTTTATAAATATTAAGGAGCCTGGTGAAATTTTGGTCCAGATGGAAAGCCACCCACTCTCCCAGCTTGGGACTACATAGGTGAAGGAGTATTAATATAAACAAAACCATCATTCACACTTTGAAAGTGGTGCTTTAGGGTGATGTCATTATTTGTGGTGTCAGATTTTTCAACCTGGTTAGTACTGAGCACTGATTTTTTTAAAAAGTAAATTTAAAGTATCTATATTTTTATTTCTCCTGACTTATAGGATTGATTTTGTGGACCTACTGGTAGTCTTTGGATATTCCAAAATTAATCTTTGTTTCTTTAATGAACATTTATTGAGTCTTCCCCTTATGCCAGGCATGCTGCTCCATTTGAGGAGTACAGTAGTCAGGTTTTCCTTGCCTTCATGGAGTCTCTGGTCAAATACTTTGGTTCTTATATCTCTTTTTCATATCCTGAGATATATCATGGTTACCTACACAAACTTTAGTTAAAGTCTTCATCACATGCTCCACATTCTTATCCAAAGTGTTTATGTGAAAATACAGTCATAGACACTCAACATCACTTACCAGTGGGACTTTAGATTTTGGAGTTTCTGATGTCCTCTGATTATGTAAAAGCATGTCTATGTTTCAGGAGTCAGAAGGGATCAAAATGTTTTAGGAAGCACTCCATTGGTCCAGCCCTTGTAGGTGTGTCTTCAACTCAGCAGCAAGTTTTTTTCTTTATAAAGTTTTACATTTCGGCCGGGCACGGTGGCTCACGCCTGTAATCCTAGCACTCTGGGAGGCCGAGGTGGGTGGATCGCTCGAGCTCAGGAGTTCGAGACCAGCCTGAGCAAGAGCGAGACCCCGTCTCTACTAAAAATAGAAAGAAATTATATGGACAGCTAAAAATATATATAGAAAAAATTAGCCGGGCATGGTGGTGCATGCCTGTAGTCCCAGCTACTCGGGAGGCTGAGACAGGAGGATCCCTTGAGCTCAGGAGTTTGAGGTTGCTGTGAGCTAGGCTGACGCCACAGCATTCACTCTAGCCTGGGCAACAGAGTGAGACTCTGTCTCAAAAAAAAAAAATAAAGTTTTACATTTCATAAAGAGGAAAGAGCATTAGTATTATATCAACTTCCAAATGAAGGATAAATGCATGAATGGGAATGTTGATTGACGTGGACCTGGTGAAAGAGCAGTAGCAAATGAGACATTAAAGGAATACATAGAGATCTTCTTCTAGTTACTTCCATTTTTCTTTAGTTGTGGTTGTGAGGTGGTTACTTTCTAATTAATGAAGGAATTTTAAAGTGCTTCTGTGAGTAAGTGGTCCTTAAATTGGTCACTTAATGCTGTGATGCAGCCCAAATCAAAATGGTTTCTCCTGACTGAGTGAGGCACAGAGACACTCGTCAACACCTTGTGCAGCTTTCTATTAACAGTATAAATACAACCATTGTTGTAAAGCACTTTATGGCTAACAAAGCACTGTCACAGACATGTTATCTTCACTTTGCAGATTGCCTTTGTACACGTTATTCTCATTGCCTAGCATGCCCTCGCTCCCAACTTTGCCTGCCTAGCAAGCACCTTCTTATCCTTCGGGACATAGCGCCAACTCTGCAAAGTCTGTTTGAGACACTCTGAGTAGGTAGATGGTCCCTTTCCTGTTGCTCCCCAAACCTTTGTGCTGATCTCAGCTCTGTTGTCATTATTTGTTCACATCAGTGACTCCCCCTGTAGTCTGTGAGTCTCTCAGGTGTAAGGAAGCTGTGTGCTGTTCCTTTTATTTCCCAGTGCTTCTGTAACCAGTGGATGTGGGGGATGCTTTGTAAATAAAGGTGAATACTGGGCAGTGTGGAGGTTAGGAGAGCTTAAGCCACTTCCTAAGTTAGGATGTTAAGTAAGTCATAGCTAAGAGTAAAACCTAGGTCTCCTAAATCTCATTTTATCAGTTTATTTATCAATCACTTACTCATCTTAAGACAAGCTATCTACCATTATATTAATGTCATTCTACCCGCATCAGAGATATTTCATGGTAAATGTGAGAAATGAAAGAGGACCTTCCTTTGTCAGAATTAGGACATTTCAGTTCCATCATTATGCCTTTTGCCATGTGAGATTACTAATTGGTATAAAAGCTGGTGGGCACAGTGGCTCATACCTATAATCCCAGCACTTTCGGAGGCCAAGACGGGAGGATTGCTTGAGGATAGGAGTTCAAAACCAGCCTGGGCAACATAGCAAGACCCTGTCTCTACAAAAAATAATTTTTAATTGGCTGGGTGCAGTGGTATGCACCTATAGTCCTAGCTACTCTGAAGGCTGATGCAGGAGGATGGCTTAAGCCCAGGAGTTTGAGGCTGCCATGAGCTATGATTGCACCACTGCACTGCAGCCTGGGCAACAGAGCGAGACCCCGTCTCTTAAAAAAAAAAAAAAAAAGAAAAAAAGTGCGAGGGGATGTGGACAAATTTGTGGATATTAGAGCCATTCCTTTTGCCCTGAATTTTTTTTCTCCTCACTCCTACCTTTGAGAGTGTGCGTTAATGTCCCCATCTCAGGGACACCATTCCTTTCCACACCTTTCTTGCCATCAGAGTATCTGGATAGCACCCTGCTCCTCCCTGCCCTCAGTGCACTGTCCTGTTGGAAATCTGATACTTTATTCCACAGAGCCACAGTTTTATGGAAAAAAAAAAATTCTGGTACTTTAGTTACACTAAGGTTTAAAAACTCTACTGCCTATTCAATGTTTCTCCTCCTTGAAGTATTTACATTTGAGTGACCAGTGGATTGAAGCTCTTTGTGGTGGAGTGATAGATGGTAGATAAAGACTGTAAAAGCAGGTATCTGAGGACTAGAAGGCACTCCTGGTACCCCTAAAACTATACCGCTGGGAACCATCCCAGCCTGTGATGAACAAACCTTAGTTGTTTGCTAGGTAGTTTCCATATGGCATAGTAGGATATATATATATGTGTGTGTATATATATATATATATATATATGAGGCACAATACAGTATTTATGTGAGAACAATGTAGATTATTTGAATCTAGGCTGGAGAACCTACCTGAAAATGGGTTTTACAGTTTTGTGTAATTGCCTTTTCTTTGTGTTTGCATAGAAGGCATTGCATAGCTGGAAGATGATGGCAATTATAATTTATTATGCTGTAATTGTTACCTAAATGTTTTTGAATAAGCAAAAATCACATCTGTTTAGGAATAAGTTGCACAGCAAGAGAATTCCCTTTGAAATGAATGCCGTGTTCTCATATTCTGTAACTGTACACATAAAACAACATATTTATTTCCCCACTGAGTCCATTACATTCCCAAGTCAAACTGCATCCTCTCTTCCCTTCCCATATTAAACCCTTTGATTTAATGGAGGTTTTAACTACTGGTTCTTTAGGGAATTTTCAGTAGGCTTTGCACAGATTAGGTTATTGGAAAGTATAGTTATTTGCTTGTAAAGTGGCAGTTCTGTGTCAAAATTGATTTTCTCTGGAGCTGCAATAGTAAAAAGGATAAGCTTCTGCTTTGCATCCAGAATGCCCTGATGTTCCTCCCGTGATCGTTTTTCCTTTGCTTCTTGCTCAGCACCATTCGGTCACAGGCTGGTTTGGACAGGCGGATATGAGCGCATGTAGCCCAGAGGACTTTGATATCCAGTAGTGATAATAGACAAGCCTCTATTCCATTCCGGTTGCCACTGGTCTGTGACAGCCAGCGTTCTGGGCATGGTGAGCATAGTGTTTCTTCCCTCCTCCATTAAATAGGAAATTCATAAGCCTGGAATGGTTTTGTTTGTTCCACAGAAATGTAGCAGTTGAAATAATTACCTTGCCATGCCCAAGCTAACAGGATTTATCTTCCATTATAGATCTTGAAGACATATGCAAGAATAGTTTACTCCTCCAAATTTACTAGGCTACTCAACTTCGAAATGATTTCACTGTGTAAAAGAGAGCACTCATAGCTGATGGCGTAGCCTATGAAAGCTTCAATAGCTAGAGAGATGAAGGGCAGAAGTGTATTTTCTCTTTTTCTGCTCCCAGCTCATAAAATAGAATTGGAGTTTATGTGAATAGCAGGCAGCCTTGTTTTTTATGCCCCACTTGCAAGTTAGGGGCCCTTTAAGATGGGCCCTAATTACTGATCTTACGTGCTTCCATTCAGCATATATGCATCTATTAAGTGGCAGTCTAGTGGCCTCCAAGACATGTGTATCTTACTTTGGTAGTCAGCCTGGATGAACAAGATGGGCTATATCAATCTGCTACACCCATTGGAGTCCACAGACTTTGAATGTCATTTGGGGGCTACTGCCTGTCTATGTTGTTCTAGAATGCTGACTCCTACTACTACTCACTTTTTTTAAGCCTCAGTTCCATCTCTATTCTGATTTCAGGCCAGATACTCTTTATAGATTTTGCTTTTTTGGTTTTGTATTTTTGGTTTTGGGATTTTAGCCTCTAATTTACAATCTGAATAGTGTTCCATATCACATATTTCATCAGTTAAGGCTTGGTCTCCTGGCTTTGATCATCAAAATGTTACTGTATTGCCTCTGTGTCCAACTCAACTGTTCCCATTTCAGGGTCTGGCTTTCACTGCCTGCTCATAGGCAGTGACCTCCTGTTCATCTTCTTTGTGAAATTTCAGTTTTCCTTAGTGTACTTAAGGAAATGTCTCAAGCATTGATCAGTCTGTGAGGGTGTGTGACTTTAGACTTAGGAGGATCAAAAAGGAAACAAACCAGGCTTCCCTATTTATCTTTGAAGTTTCATTTGGTAGTTTGGTAGTTCATGGTGTAGATTTGAAGAGCTGAATCAAGAAGCCTAGAATTTTAGTTCGTCTTAGTTCATAGCCTTTCATCTACTTCATCCATTTGCCCATCTGTCTGTCAGTCCACATACATCAATAACTTTCAGTGTTCTACACGCTGGGCATACAGAAAAAGAATAAGCCATGCACCCTTCCTTTGCAATGACAAAACTAAAGCCCGAGACATGAAGTTATTTGCCGATCCATGCAGCTGGTCTGTGGCAGAGGGGAGTCTAGAAGTCATTTCTGGAGAAATCTTCCTCACACTACCCAGGGTCAACTCTCATTAGGTCTTTGGGCCTCCTGTCTTCAGAGTTGTTATAGGAGTACATAGACTTAGACTCACCAAACGTTTGCAACTTGAAAGCATTATGTGGTTGAAGAATTGAAGAAAACTGGTGGGAACAAAGTTATTTTCAAGTTTCCTTCATCAGACAGATACCATGTTTGTTGCTTTGCCAAATATGCAGAATCACTTTTATTTAGTGTAGTAAAAGTGAAGTGTCTGTTTTTAAAATTTTGAAAAACAGGCAAAGTACAGTGAAGAAAATTAAAGTACCATTTTACTACTCTTTTTATATATTTCCTTTGAGTAGATATTATATAGTGTATAACAGCATTTTGACATATATGTACAGTTTTGTGCCCTGCCTTCTTTGCTTAGCATTATATAATCAGCATCATCCCAAGTCATGAGATGAATATTTTTTGAGAACATAATTAATGACCATATGTTAACTTTATTTAACCATTTTTGTGCATGTATTTAACTTTTTTTCCATTTAGGTTGTTTTTAATTTTTCACCTTTATCAACCATGCTGAGACAAACATCCTTTTAATAAATCATGTATACATCTGTAATTATTTCCTTAGGATAAATGTCCGTGAGTTCTATTGTTGTTTCCAAGGAAATGAACATAGTAAGGCTATTGATATGTATTTCCCTGGATATACTTTTAACCCTTCCTTATATCACCTAGAATTCAAAGCACACAGTCTTTGACCCAGTAGCCAGAGTATTTAGTATCTTAAATTTAGGAAAGAATATTCTTTGGTCAAATGTAGCCACAGAACTTCTTTCCAGTAAGAAATCTCCTGCACAATTAAGTGAGAACCCTCTTCAGAGGGTTATTCCTGTTAAGGGAGGTTTCAGATCAGAGACAGCATTTGATCTAAGTCTTGAAGAAGTTAGAGCTCAAACAGTTATGAAGAAGAAGGTGAATTTTCATGCCAGGACAAACAGGATGTTCAGAAGTAGGAGATCGTCAGAACCATACAGAATCTTAGAATTCATCTATTCCAATGGTTATCAAATATTTCCACAAAATATGTTTTTCCAGCCCAAATCTTGTCTAGCCCAGTGCTGTAAGCTGATAAAAGTAGAGCATCTCTGGTTAAATCACAGGCACAGATGGGAGAGCTCAGAATTGAGGGTAGAGTCTCCTTTGCTCAGCTTTCCTAAAGCTTCCTATACAGATCCTGAGATACACTTATAAAACCCAAAGCTTCTTTAAAAACAAATGTAAAACCAGTCATTCCAGTTTGAAGGTGAGGACAGTGAAACAGACAAAGAATGTGACTTTCCCCAAGGTCAGAAGTGAGTCCAAAACCGCATCCCAGTGCTTTTATCCTGTCCAAAAGCAACTGTTTTAGTGCTTTTGTCACTAGACATTCCCAGGCAGGTTGGAAGAGATTACTTCTATTCCGTTATGTATTATTACAATGTCCCAAGAGACAAAGTCCCAAGAGATTAATGTAAGTATTAGCTTCTATAAGATGTTACCCCAATGCATATTAACCACGTCTGGCTGAGATGTGAAGTATGTATTAAATTATATCCAGGTTCCTATTAAATCACTACACTGGCAGTAATACCTGGGCTCACCTTCTCCTTAACCCAAATTAATACATGCTCTTAGTGGTCTCAAATCTAAGGCAAGTTCCTGAAATGAACAAGTGACTGAGAAGACAAAAGAGGAGAAAATTAAAATAAATGATAGGGTGACCTTCTCACACCACTTGTGGTTTCTCAATTAACCAAAAGCCAGCCAGCTCTATGTTGCTGTTCTCTCAGTAATAGATTTCACCCTCCCATTTAGTGCCAGCCCACACGGGTACACACAGACACACACTTTGCTAATCAGATTGGCAGCAAATAGAATTAAACCATTAAGGCAATTAAGCAATTCTTAGATAACATTTGATCAGTTCAATGAAAATGCAAATTCATTCTTCTTTTAGAGAAATAAGTTGATGAAAAGTCATTTCGTATTCTATAATGTTCATTAGCTCTTTTCCAAATAGATTGCAATGTTTTGGGCTCAGAGCTATACAGATAGAACTGATGTTTTTCATTTTTTGTTCTACTTTGTTCAACCTTTTGTAACCCACTGTTTTTTTGTTTGTTTGTTTGTTTTGGTTTGGTTTTTACCTCCAGACTCTTCAGGCACATTTAGGTAATCTTACCTACAGCCTCTTCCTTGTGCCTCAAGGCAGACTCTGTTATTAATAATTTTCCCTAGCACATGATGACTCATGCATTAAACACCTTTTCAGACCTTGAGTTCAGACTATACCCTTAGAGCATTCTGAAATGATTGTGGTTGGATATTCACATGCTATAGATGTATTATTTGGCTTCTTACTATTCCTCTCCATTCCCCACACTTAAGACTTTACTCTCTCACAAGCTGGTGGAGAAGAGAATGTTGCACCTAAAAATAGGTGCTGGAAACTGAGCACGCGGTCTTTGCGTTTTCACTTCTGGATTGCTGTCAGCCATTAAGTCTGTACTCTGCCACCGAACCCTGACTCTCAACAAGAAAGTGATGAGCAAGTCACGGCCTGTGCTTTTTGTGCTCTAGCTCAGGGTTTCCAAACGAGGTACAACGTCAGCTGGGGACATTTGGAAATATATATAATCCAAGGTTTCAGTCCAGACCTACTGAATCAGTATGTCCAAGGTTTGGTTTAGGCATTTTTTTGCTTTTGTTTTTAATCTCTCTGTTTTATTACAGGGATCAACTAGTCTTTATAAGACTCAAGTCTAGGTGCCATATTGGGTTTTTTTCTAAATTAGAGACCATAACAGATAGTCTGACACATGGTCTGTCTGTGCTATGCAAATCTTTGGGTCCAAAGAGTGTTATGATGGCCTTGCTTATAAAGAAAAATAATCTCCTTATGTGGCAGGTCATTTTATACACACACAAATATAATGCACTATATTATGTGTATATGTGTATAGGTATGTGTTTTATCTGTTTAAATGTCATTAAAGGCAAGTAAAACCTAAGAGACAGTTGTCCAATAACATTATGGCCTGGGACATTATATTTAGTGTATCTCCTTTTCAGTGTTAATAAAGTATTGCAGCAAACTCATCCAGCAGGACACACGGCCTTGGCACGTCTACCCGCAGGGTTTTGAGAGCGTTAAAGTAAACATTAATGGAAAAAATGTGAATGCTTCTCAGGAATGTCCCCAGTGTTTTTTCAGCACAAAGCAACCTTGCATTTTACTAATTCATTCACCAATACATGTTTGTAGGAGAACACATCTGTCAGAGCATGTTTTGGATACTGATCAGCTACTAGTAAAGCCATCAAGATGGTGATGCTGCCAGTGTCACGGGGAAGAAAGACGTTTGGGGAAAGGATTGAGCTTGGAATTCCAGGAAATATTTCTCACTTACTTGTTACTGTATACATAGGCTTACATTTCCTCAATTTAGAAAGACTTCTAAAGGGTGGATGTTTGGGAAGTAGACACATAATGGCCTCAGCAATACTATAAAACCTCATTAATTTTGTTAAGCAAATAAGTGAGATTGTAAAGGATTGTTAAGGGGAAGTTTATCATCTTATGTTTAATTGACTCTGAAAGCACAAATATTTTGAGGTTTGTTTTATTTGTTTGTTTTTTAAGACAGGGTCTCCCTCTCTGCCTCTGTCCCTAGGCCAGAGTGCAATGGCCTCATCATAGCTCACTGCAACTTCAGACTCCTGGGCTTAAATGATTCTCCTGCCTCAGCCTCCTGAGTAGCTGGGGCTACAGTTGTGTGCAACCACTTCCAGCTAATTTTTCTATTTTTTGTAGAGACAGGGTCTCGCTCTTTCTCAGGCTGGTCTTGAACTCCTGAGCTCAAACGATCCTCCCGCCTCAGCCTCCCAGAGTGCTGGGATTACAGGCATGAGCCACCACGCCCGGCCTAAAAATATGGATTTTTTTTTTCATTTTATAAGTAAATGTAAAACTTCAGACTAAATACCTGTTTCATTGAGTTTTTGCACTTTTTGCAGGCATAACGTATTTCACTATATCTGTATCTTTCTCAGTTTTTTTGGTTTAAAATAAAATAGAAAATGAATCTCTTAAAATAGTAACCATTCTTGAACCCATAAAGTTGGGCTATGAGAACTTGAACCATTTGTGTGGGATTTTGTGTTGTATTTTCCCAGTGTTTCCATCCTCCGTCCCTCCCCACCCTACTATAATCTGATAACGAATCACTCTTCAGTGCCTCAGTATAGGTTATATTAAGGCTTTGATTTTTTTTACAATTTCGTAATGGATGATATTTAATTATAAACATACATTTTAAGAAACTCACTATACCAAATTCCAAAAGGAGAGATTGATAGACATTTTTATTATTTATAGAGCTCTGGTGTTTGTACAGTGCTTTTAAAACCAAAGGTATTGATTAGGTTTATTGAAAGCACAATAAGTCAGTTATACTAATTTGAATTGAATACTGTAACTTATCCTTTCACAGGTGTTGAAAGAAAAAACAAAACAAAAGATACTGTAATTTGTTTTAGTGTTTAAGTCGTTGAAAAACACCAGTATCTCCAAATGTATACCTACTACTGCCTACTTATTTTCTTGAGTTAACATAATGCATACTTTTCCTGTCCTCTCTATCCCCCAAAATTACTCTTGAAATCTTCTTGTCCTCTTACTTCCATCCTGCTGGCCATCTATCTACCGTTGTCCAGAGTGGTTTCAGTAATAAAACCCAAGTTGTTTCAGTGGGTTTGTTAATTTAAAGGCAGCTAAACTAGAGCCTTTGGTTAAAGACATCAGGGTCCTACCAGTCTGGTGGTATTGAGGGGCAGTCTGTCTGGCTCATCCTTTTTCTGCCTGCTGCATGACTTTACTCCCTGCTCCGTGGAGCTCTTCTCATGACGTCCCGGGAGAGAGTGATTGGGAATGAAGGAATATGTGCGTGTGCTGCAAGTACATGCATTGCGACCCTTTTCTAAAGAAGCCCTTTCCTTTGCTGTCATTTCCATCCTGTCATGGTATATCCTTTCTCTTTAAAAACCAGCATTTACCTGAGGCCTTGATGAAAAGTTTTCTTTGGCTTCCCCTGTTTCTGTGCAGAGGACTATATCCCTGAGGTCACTCTCATTTAAGGATGAAATATTTGAAGGTAAAATACTTCTTCCCACAATCTCGCTTGGGTTCAAGGAAACTTATATAAAACTCCAAAAGGACCCGATAACCCTATACATGCGCGCTGGCACTACCATATGCTCCGTTGTATAGGAGCAGGGAGAATGACAGGCATCCATGTGCCTCCCCTCCTCCTCCACTTTGAATTGGTAGTAGGGGACAAGTCGCTGCTGCTTTCTGCTCCATTTTACCAGGCTTAGGGTCTTTTCTATCCTCAAGAGATTTCTGACCTTTCCGGTGATGCCTTTTGCAGCCCTCTGCCCTCTTCCCTGTTACCAGGGGCCCCGGGGGTCTGTAATGGGCTGCCATTAATTTTCTGTTGAAGGACAGAAGCAGTTCCTAATGGTTGCTGCTGATTAGTGATCCCCCAAGTGATTACCAAAGGGAAGCACGGAGCTGAGGTTGAGCTAGGAGGATTGCACTTGCGTGTGCAGACACACACAAACACACACACATGCGTGCACACACACGCACACACAATCCTGCTGTAACTCCCAGAATATCACATAATCACTGTTCTGGCTTTAGTGGTTTTCCTTTGGCAACACTCTGCTCTTGTTTGGTTTGCTAGCTCAGTAACTCAGAACAAAGACAGAGACGCTATCCATTCTAATCCCCTTGTGAGTTCCAGTAGTTTTAAATAGAAGACACCCTAGAGAATGCTATATAATTCAGAGAATGCTTTATAATTCACCTTTATGAAAAGGTCACCTTCTGGCCCCCATTTCCTCTCTCAGAAATGACCCTCTCAATCTGCATTGCACATGTTTCCTTATTACTAGCATAGCTGTATTTGTGCCCTGATGCCCTTCTCCTCTCTTCCTCACCCCTCCCAGAACAAGAACTACAAAAACATCTGGTTTTTTTCCTCCTTTTCTTTTAGACGTATCTTCTACCATTTCTTATCTCTCTGGTGACTGTGGTGACATAGAAAGGGGAGGTATCAATGGCTGCTTGAGGCCCTGACCACTTTCTTTGGCCAGGCCCAGATTCACATCTCTGACTGCTCTAGAGGAGATTCATCAGCCAGTGTGCTCCCTGCCCAGCATGTCAAGATCTCCGAGTTATAGCATTTTGATTCAGCCCTACAGTTCCATGCCCATCACCAACACTGCAAACATCTGCTGCCACCTCCCTGCCTAAAGCAAGGGAAGTCCTGCAGTTCACACTGTGAGCAGAAGCGGGGGTCCTTTTCTCACTCAGCATTATCCCAGTTCAGCTCCTTCCTTAGACCAATAGCATGAAACCCTGGAACTTCATAGCAGGATAGAAGCTTCTGCCTGTGTGTGATCTATAGACCACAGATTATAAATGAGGAAACTGAGGCCAGGGGAGCCACGGATGATAGTGTTTACCTGATCACTGTTTTAGATTTTGCCGGCTTCAGCCTTTTACTTAATGGGTATATCTCTCAATGTGACTCATAGTGTCCCAGTGGAGTCCAGGCTTTGAATTGTCATTAGAGGCCACGGCAATGTCAGCATCAGTAGGGATTACCCATGATCTTTTATTTGGGTGTGGGGTGGGGTCTGAGGTGGGAAAGTCTGAAAATGATGCTCGGTTCTGGGTTGAATGTCTTGTGAACATCCTCTGCAGACATCTTGCCGAGAAACACGGAGGAGGAAAAGTTTCTCATGTGAGAGTAGGGGTGGTTCCCTTTTGAAAGGTACAGGTTGAATATCCCTTATTCAAAATGCTTGGGACTAGAAGTGTTTAGTATTTCAGATTTTTTTTTGGATTTTGGAATATTTACATTATACTTACTGGTTGAGCATCCCACATCCAGAAATCCAAAATCCAGAATTCTCCAGTGAACATTTCCTTTGAGCATTATGTTAGGACTTAAAAAGTTTCAGATTTTGGATCATGTCAGATTTCAGATTTTTGTATTTGAGATACTCAACCTTGTAATACCCAAAGGCTTTCTTTCAAAAGAATTGATTGTTTTGCTGATTATAGCAATAACATAGTTGCATTCTAGACATTTTAGAAAATGCAGAAAACTTTAAAGAAAAAAAATTAAAATTGTCCTCATAATGAAATTGAGAGGTAACCATTCTTAATATTTTGTGGTGTAAGCATTTCAGTCTTCCTTCTCTCTCTGTGTCTCACATAAACTTTCTTCAAGTCCATTAAATATTTTTTCTTACCCTGATTTTTAATGACTACATGGTATCCTCTTGTATTGATAAGTCTAACCTATTTTTGGATATTTGGGTTTTTTCCAATTTATCATTATTATGAATAATGTATCTCAGCGATTATTTCTTTGGAATACATTTCTTATGAAATTATTCAATAAAAGGAAATAAAGCCCTTTTAGAATGTGCTATAGGTTGTCATATTTCACTTCAGAGTGTCCCAGTTTATGTTGCTACCAGTGATATATGAAGGTGCCCACAGAAAAGTCACACCTCTTCCATTTGCCTTTTTTTAAAAAGAAACATTTGACCATATAAAAATCAGTTTTTATGTATGATTTACAATAATGTAGGTTCACATCTTTGAGTTCATAAAAATAATGAATTTGGATTCTCTCCAATTTCTCTTTTAGTAGAAAGGCTCAAGTTCAGTAGAAAAATTCTACTTGGAATTTTATTTAGTAAAGAAACATACTTTATTTCTGAAATTCATGATGAGTAACATATAAACAACTAATTAATTAAAATATTTGTAAAAACCTTGAATAATGCAGGGATTTTGTTAGACAGTGGGATTAAAAGTCAAGCAAGACAAGCCTGTGCTGATCCACTTGGAAATGACCACCAACAGGAAAGATGAACTTTGAACAATATACATTAACATAGAGCAAGTTTTTAATTTTTTATCATTTCAAGCTACTGTAAATTATATGGACATAAAAGCCTTTAAAATATGTGTACATCTAGTGAGTATAAATTCTCAGATTTGAGGGCATTTCTAATAAAAGACTCACATATAGAGTGTAAAACCAATAAGCAATGGAAAACTAACCAAGTAATAAAGGAATCAGGAAAGAGAAGAAAATTATACCAAACAATCTAGGCCAAGAAAAGTAAATGGGGAAAAAAGCCAATGTCAAATCCAAAATAAAATATAGAGACAATCTCTAAATTTAATGTTTTATTTGGGAATCACAGAATTGCAATTCAGGGCATAACACACAGACTAGGTGGTCTTCAGGATGTCCAAAGAACTAAGGAAAGATTGGATGTTTTATTAGAAAGAGAAATGTTACGTATTGTTTTGAAACAAAGCTCATTGGCACTAGAGAAGCTTTTGGGAGCTGGTAAGCTCTGATTGGTAAGAAAGTGACAACAGTAGGTAAAAGTAGTCTTAGAGTCATAGCAGGTTGTTTCAGCAGCTATTAAGTAAAACTGGTCTTAGGGTTACAGCAGGCAGTTTCAGCAGCTGGGCTTGTGGAAAGGTCAAATCTTAGACCAGGTGATATGTGCCCAAATGCTTTTCCACCCTGGCCTATCAACTCTTTTTTAGTTGGGTATGACAAGAATTACCCAGTTCATATTATCAGTTTTCACAATGAGTTTCCTGCAGCCTATACAAAAAATAGAAATTAGTTTTTATTCCTTTTTACAGTTTTTGTTGTATATCTATTGAAATGAAACATTAAATTTCATCAGAACAGAGAAACATTTTCCTATCGCCAAGTGTTGAGAAGAAATTGTAAAGGGGCTTGAGCAGATGTTGGACAGTATGATATGTAGAAGTTTCAGTCCAGTTTATACAATCAAGAGAAAAAGAAAAGAACTGTGCTAACCATTTTGTTTGTTGTTGTTTTAAACGCAAGGCAGAAGGTTAAATGGCAGATCTTGGCAGGTAGTTCTGAGAGTATCTGGATACCAAGTCAGTAATTCTTTGGAGGCTTGATTAGATATTGAGATAGAGCTTAGAAAAATCTACTGTGTGGACCCAAGACTGCTTGTTCCCAAACTTATCACCATCACAACACAGATTGCCTATGAGCTAGCTGAGCCATTTCACTGTCTATATTCAAATGATTGCTTTCTTGTTTTCCACTGAAAGACTGAAAAAAAGTGGATAGAAATTCTTAGATATATGGTTTTGTAATGTTTATTTTTTGAACCTTGCCGTATTGTATAATCAAGTAACAAATGTGAATGGAAAAACTATTAACTGTTGACAATACTTAGCTCAACAGCTTGTTTTGAGGAAGACACCGTAATTTATTTGTTTTAAAATATGTAACATAATTGTGTATTTTATGAGTAAAATTGTTCCTATTTCATCTAACAAAATTAAATATGTCATGATTCAATGATGTGCCACAGCCATTAGCACAGAGTAGCTCATGATTTCCAGGCATCAGCCACATCATTCAATTTGAAAACTGCATGAGCATCACTGTTGAGCACCTGAAGTGCAGGTGTCCGTGATGGTGAGTGGAAAGCTGTCCCTTGGCTCTTGACTTTAGGAGCGGGGGTGGCAATTCTGACAGTTTGTTATAAAAATGAAAGGCCACAAATGCTTTATTGTCTTCTTGAATAGCCTACAGTAATGCCTGTAGGCAGTTGTTAAAAATTATAGCTCGTGTGCCTGCTAAAGTCTTTCTTATGTGCCAGACACATGCTCTAGTTTTACACACAATATCTGTAAACCTCACCACAACCTTGAAAAATAGAAGGCATGGTCATCTGTATTTCATGGGTGGAGAAACTGAGGCACAGAGAGGCTAAGACTTAGTCAAGACCTTAGAACTATGAAATGACACAACAAGAGAACTTAGGTCCCTTGACCTGCACCACACCTGCCTCTACATACACGGCCCTGCAATAATCAAGACTTTGCTAAAAGCAATTTTGGATCTGCACAAATGCTTGAACAGAAACTCTGTTGAAGTATGATAAAATACAGGATATAACCTTAGCCTTGAAAAAAATTTTTAGACAAGAGTTACCAATTTAAAAAAGAGAGAGAGAGATTTACCTTTGAGTGTAACTGCATCTCAAAGAGTCACTGAGTTACTCGTAGACTGTATCCCTGGATAAGTAGTTTAATTTTCTCTGCATGTTACTAAAAATAACTCCTTTGCTTTAGCATAGAAGTCTCAACAGTTTTAAATGAGATATTATATCCAAAGCCACTAGCTTAGCAACATAAATGGTTTGAGTTGTGGGTCCCTAACCATGGGTTCCAAGTCTTTTTTCTATCAAGGAGGGAGTGATAATTGACCCAGCAGATGAGATATTTTACTTTCACAATCTTCCTGTTTTAAATCGGGCCATGAGGAACTATGTTCCAGTGTCTGTGTTGATTTTTGTCCCTAATATACAGTAGTACCTACTTTAAAAATGACTTGTTTTAAAAAGACACCAAATTTATTTATTTTTGTGTAGCTCAATGAATATTTATTGACAATGATTGAAACTTAGCTCAGATTAAGTTTTCTTATGCCAAGCTTTGGTTGTTTTCAAGGCTTTCAAACAAGAAAGGGCCAGACCAGACCCCTTGTTATCAGATATGGTGCAACAATCATGCTTTCTCCATTCTGAAGGAAGAGGAGGAAAGAGAGGAGGGAATTGTGAATATCATGGGCCCCAGGAGTTTTAAAAATTGTTTTCTACAACATACCCCATTTCACTATTCTTAGTTGTCTGCCATCAACATTTCTGGGGATATACTAGGAAGATAGAAAAAGTATCCCCAGCTTCAAGGGTATCAATAATGAAGTATAGAATATGTTAAGAACAAACTGATCACTTCTATTCTTGTGTCATTCATTTCTCAAGTGGAGATTAGCTGAGAAAGTCTTCCTTTTAAATAAAAGCTAGTTGTTTAAAAGTGTGACTAAAGTTAACCCATGAATTGCTCTGAAGTATTGAGCTATGATTGTAAAAACATTTACTAAATATTTTCACCATGGCTCTTATATAGTGAAGAGAAGAATTTAGCCTTAAATTAGTTAAAACATGCAAACTGTTTGGAACAACGCTTAATATATACAGGTAGTCCTTGGATTATGGAAGAGGTAAGTTCCTGAGAATATGTTTAAATCGGATTTGTGTGTAATGCAGATCCCTGATGAATAGTGCAAATACATAATGATAATATAATGACTCATATGTGGTAATATTAATAATACAATGTAATACTATAATAATAATAATACCCCGTACTGTAATAATAAGTTACAGAAACTATTGTGCTCTTCTTTTAACTCAAACAGACAGAACATAAAAACAAACTCATACAAAAAGTTTAGATAGGAAATAGGTTAACACTTGCCTGATGTTGCATCAACACTAGGCTAATAGGAATGTAATGCTTATTTTGATCTTCTTACCAAATCAATGATAGCCTTTCAATTTCAATAATTAGTCTACTATACTGCTTAGTAATAATTGATGCTTTCATGGGATCACTGCCTTTCACATGTTCCATTATTTTCACTTTATTCTATTTATTTATTTATTTATATTTCAGGATATTATGAGGGTACAAACGTTTTGGTTACATTTTATGTCTTTGCCTCACCCGAGCGAGGATTAGAGGCATGCCTTCCCCTCTACCATGCTCACCGTGTCCATTAGATGTGAGTTTGCCTCCCCCAACCTCCTAATCCCTGGAGAATATTACTACCGTGTGAGCACCATAGGGTTGATCAGTTAGAGCGAATTTGACGGGAAGTACATGTGGAGGCTATTCCTCCGATCTCGTGATACCTCACTGCAGATAATGGGCTCAAGCTCAATCCAGGAAAATATAAGAGGTGCTAGATCACTGTCGTTTCTTATAATTGAGTAATATTCCATTGTATACATATACCAAATTTTAATAATCCTCTCATAAATTGACGGGCACTTCGGTTGTTTCCACATCCTTGCAATAGTGAATTGTGCTGCCGTAAACATTCGGGTGCAGATGTCTGTATTATAGAATGTCTTTTGCTCTTTTGGGCAGATGCCTAATAGTGCTATTGCTGGATCGAACGGTATTTCTATTTTTAGTTCTTTGAGGTATCTCCAAATTCTTTTCCACAGAGGCTGCACCAGTTTGCAGTCCCACCAATAGTGTAAGAATGTTCCCGTCTCTCCACATCTTCGCCATCAGTTTTTCTTTTGGGATTTTTTGATAGAGGCCAATCTCACTGGGGTTAGGTGATATCTCATTGTGGTTTTGATTTGCATTTCTCTATGATTAGAGATGTTTAGCACTTTTTTTATATGTTTGCTTGCCATTATTCTGTCTTCTTTTGAAAAGTTTCTGTTCATTTCCTTTGCCCATTTATTGATGAGGTTGTTTAAGTTCTAGATAGATTCTTGTTCTCAGCCTTTATCGGATGTGTAGAGAGCAAATATTTTCTCCCACTCTGTAGGCTGTCTGTTCACTCTAATGATAGTTTCCTTGGCTGTGCAAAAGCTTTTTAATTTGATCAGATCCCATTTATTTATTTTTGTTGCTGCGGTGATTGCTTTGGGGGTCTTCTTCAAAAATTCTTAATTGTTCTGATAGTCAATTGAAGCCAAATGCTTTCCCAATGGGTGATGGTGCCTGGCCATTCTCCAAACACTTAATTATTTCTACTTTTGTTTCTGTTGTAATTACCTTTCTCTTCGCTGCATGCTCACCTGGACTTGCAGTGGACTTTCACTTTGCAGGCATGGTCATAACAGTAAACACATACTTACAAAATCGAATTAAAAAGTTAAAACGAAAGTGATGTGCGTAAGTCACCATATAACAGTGAGACTAGCTATTAGTGTAAAGATGCTGCACCAAAAAATTATTCAAACCATGTGGGTTAGTTTACTTGCCCAGAAGAAACTAGTTTCTGAATTATTAATTTAATTATTTGATTATAAATTATCCTTATGGGGAGCCTTGGGCGCCCATTTGTAAGTACAGAATGCTATTAAGTCGGGTCTTTGATAACCCAGGGACTGCCTATATTAAGAGCTCCATAAATACTACCTATGCATAAGACTAATAGTCCTTGACTAGGGTACCATGGTACAAGTATATCTTTATCCTTTCTGAGACATGCCTGAAATATCTGTGTATATATTAAAATTTTGTAAAGCTGAACATATAGATGAAGTGCACATTGATGTTTCAGTTAGCTGAAAGAAGAGGTGAGAGACACAGTGTAATGTCAAGTTTTTGTTTACCAGGTGAGGCCATTGAAAAGGCACATGTTCAAAAAGACACACCAGGTGAGCAGTGTGTTCATTACCATTGCTTTATAGACACTGTGAAGACACACAGCGATATGGTAGTGGTAGTTATGTTGCAATTACTGAGACTTATTTAGAACGTTTGGAGCCCCTTCAGTATTTGAAATTACCTTGTGAGTGCAAAGTGGTTCAGAACCATCGGTTAAGAACTAGTGGGATAAGTTCCTGTCTGTAGTTATGATAGTGATTTATTTCTTGTCTTACAACTTTATACTGTATTAATCTATATGTAGCCTTGAAAAGCCCTTTCTCAAACTTATAGACCAGAGTATAAATGCGTTGATGAAATTTTCTAGGACCAGGTTTTCATGGTATGGAGATCAGAGAGAGCCTAAAAACATAAGACTTTTCTAATCCTGTTAAGTCATGGAAGAATATAAAAATATGAAGAGTGGGACATTAGAGACAAAATTCTATACCTTACATTTTGGTTCAAATCCTACAAATGACTCACATAGAAACCTGCCTTTTTATTTGCATGTGCTACAGCTTGTGTTTCTAATATCCTTTTTGTACCAACAGGCATCACACACCTGATTATTGTTCAAATACTCCACTTAGACTGAAAACTCAGATCATTTAAAGAGATTATAAATACTATAATGAACACAGTAGAAAATCATTTTTCTATTGTATAATAAAACCCATGAATTACTTCTAAAATATTACTACTGTTTCTATGTAGTCTTTTTAAGAAGGGAGTACAAAGGTTTATAATTGTAGTAAAACTGATTAAGTATGTGCATCAATAGGAAAAGAGACTACTATCCTTTCAACTCAGTCCTCTTTCATAAATAGCACTTTAGTAATTAAGAAACATGGCCCATCTTTGCAGCGTGTTGCTTCTATTACTTTTGCCCATGGCCTTGAGAGGGGAGAAATAAAGTGATAGAGGAATTAAAGTTCTAAGGCAAATTAAGTTCACGTATTTTTATTTAAGGATACTAGGAACTCCAAGACTGAATCAAAATTGTTACTTAGTTTTTGACCAGAATAATGGCTTTATTTCTATTGCAGAATAAATGGGAGGTTAATGTTATCTGCCCTTGGTGGTTTACTAATTGGTTAAATAGCCAATTGAAATGTGGCAAAAAGAGATGAAAATAAACTACATTTTTTTTTTTTTTTTTTTTTTTTTTACAGAACCCAATCTTTACATATAGATACCATAAATCTTTTGCTTGTGGGCCTGGACACAAACTGTGACAGTGATTGGAGGCTTCCTTCAAGGGAGTATAGAAGGAGAGGGAGGACAGAGGGATAAATTCTTCTATGCACCCTCTGCACCTGTTCACTAAGGAATGAGTCATTCTTTCTCTAAGTGAATGTAAGAAAATAAATAAATAAATGAGTCAGCTCAATCCTGGCAAAAGACTGCAGGGTAGGCCTGCAGGGGTGGGTCTTATGCATGGACCATAAGGCCTTTGCTGCCCTGCGACTCTCTCCTTAGTTTTCAATCTGTTCAGGAAACAACTGCAAGAACATCAGAGTGAAATATGACACAAAACATAGCTCCCTTTTGATGTATTGGCTCCTGGCTCAGCCTGCAAAGATAATTTTGTTTTTCCTTTAGAATACTTGCCATGCCAAGATGATTTTATTATGATACAAGTTAAAAAACATGTTAATATAAGTAAAGCAAGATTCTTTTTTTTTTTTAGAAAAATGGCAAGTTTTCCTTAGTTTGGCTCTCTGGGCTTTTGTTTAAAACTGAGGAACCACTAAGCCTGGATTTTATCTTATCAGTTTAAAAAAAATTAAGTTTCATAAGCAGTTTCTACCATTCTTCCTTTCCATAGGTCTGTTGTGAGCTGCCTGTTTTGTTTCTGTAAGTTGTGCTCTAGTTCACCAGCTTTCTAAAAGTTAGATTGGTGGTTTAGTGGGTAAAGATGGGACACAAAGCCTGTTGATTCTCTTATTGTCCTCATCTATAGGCACAAAACTATCTCGTAGGTTGTGAGGATGTAATGCAATAATGCGTGGAAGATGCTGAGACCACTGCCTGGGTCATAGCAAGTACTTGGCTGTTGGCTGTTATCATTGACATAGCTGTGCATTATTATTAACCTAGTGCTAAATTCTGTATTCCCTTTCTACATTCTTGTTTCCCAATGATTTCATACTCCTTGTTGCCAAGAAAACTTTCTCTTTTTCTGGTACTTCTGGTGTGTGACTGACTCCAGTGTGATAAATGCTCTGAGAATGGGTATTGAATTCTGTTCCTAAGGCCTATAGAAAATCTGTTAAGAGAATCAGAATAAGAAAGTTACTATACTTAATCAAATCTTGCCCTTTCTGTGTGTGTGATTTATAGTAATCTTACCTTGGGGATATCTGATTACTTTAGAAGGATTTGTTCAGCTCACCAGAATTTGGAGAATTGGGTGTCATTTAAAGAAGGTATGATTGGAGAGGAGGATCGGGTGAAAAGAAAGGAAATGTTGAAAGACAAATAGATGTTTCTGTGGGCCTATGTTGTAAGCACCAAGTGTATAGGAGGACCCAGAACTGGGAGCAGAGAGAGCAGGTTCTGGGCCAAAATGACTGATATGTTCGGAGTCTCTGTTTTATTATCAAACGGGGATTTCACTGCATTAGGCAGTCTCAAAGGTCCTTTTTTGCCTTAATATTTTATAATTTTTGCATCTGGGTCATCCATTCCTTAAAAATATCCATTTTTAAGTTGTGTAAGTTTTAAAAGCAGCTGGGTAAGATGCTGAAGCAAAAGTTAGTCAAGGTCAGTTAGAGACCATTTAAGAATTTCTAAGTCTCAGTAGTGAATGTTATTTTTTTTCTTCCTTCCCTGTGCCCAGCCCCTACAGAAATAAAAAATAAAGAGACGAAGTATATCTTCTCCCTTTTGTCAGTTTGAGTAAAAAGAACTTTTGCTTCCATTTTAATAATAGAATTTGTGTGTATTTAATATAGGCAGTGATTTGGCCTCAAGCTGAGTTTAGATTTGAAAAGATGAGAATATTAAAGCTTGTCAGCCAGCCCACAAACCAATTAAGTATTTCTAATCTGACAGAATGTGGGGTGGAGTTCTTTTTCTCTTCTCTACCAGCACCCCTAACAATAAAAAAGAAATTAGATAAAATAGACACCTTCTTGGTAAAGGTGGGACTGAAAGTAAGTAATAGGAAAGGATGGCCATATGCTGAGACAAGTATGGAGGCCAGAAATGCAGACCAAGGCACTTCAAGGATCAAGAACAATGCTGTCCGTAGAACTTTCTGTAACATTGAAAATGTTCTGCATGGTCCAGTACAGTAGCCACAAATCACATGGGGCTGAAGGTGGCTAGTGTGACTAGGATTTGAATTTTTAATTTTTTTTTTTAATTGATCCCCCAAATTTATTCTGAAATTTTTTGTTTGTTTGTTTGTTTTTCAGCTCATTAAGGGGGTACAAAAGATCAGGCTATATACATTGCCCATGCCTCCCCAACCCCCCGAGTCTGAGCTTTAGTTGTGTCCATTCCCTAGACAGTGCACATCACTCTCATCATGTAGGTGTGCACTCCTCCCCTCCCTCCACCCCATCCCCCCCAGTCAGAACTTCAATCGTGACCATTCCCCAGGCAGTGCACATCACACTCATCAAGTAGGTATACACCCATCCCTTCCACCCAGCCCCGACCTCTGTCCAATACCCAATTGGTGTGAATCCCAAATGTGCACTTAGGGAAACCAGTTTGCTGGTGAGTACATGTGGTGCTTGTTTTTCCATTCTTGGGATACTTCACTTAATAGAATGGGTTCCAGCTCACTCCAGGAGAACCAAAGAGATGCCATATCGCCATCATTTCTAATAGCTGAGTAATATTCCATGGTATACATATACCACATTTTGCTAATCCATTCATGAATCGATGGGCATTTGGGTTGTTTCCACATTTTTGCGATTGTGAATTGTGCTGCTATAAACATTCGGGTGCAGGTGTCTTTTTTATAGAATGACTTTTGTTCTTCTGGGTAGATGCATTCGACAAAATTCAACACCCTTTTATGATAAGAACACTCAACAAAATAGGCATAGACGGGGCCTATCTAAAAATGATACAAGCCATATATGACAAACCCACAGCCAACATCATACTGAATGGGGAAAAACTGAAAGCATTCCCACTTCGAACTGGAACCAGACAAGGCTGCCCACTGTCCCCATTACTTTTCAACATAGTATTGGAAGTCCTTGCAAGAGCTATCAGGCAAGAGAGCAGAATCAAGGGAGTCCAAATAGGGACAGAAGAGATCAAACTCTCACTCTTTGCTGATGATATGATGTTATATCTAGAAAACCCCAAGATTTCAACCAAGAGACTCCTGGAATTGATTAATGAATTCAGTAAAGTCTCAGGATACAAAATCAATACACACAAATCAGAGGCATTCATATACGCCAATAACAGTCAAACGGAGAACCAAATTAAGGACTCAATACCCTTCAAAATAGCAACAAAGAAAATAAAATATCTAGGAATATATCTAACTAAGGAGGTAAAGGACCTCTATAGGGAGAACTATGAAACTCTGAGGAAGGAAATCGCAGAACATGTAAATAGGTGGAAAACCATACCATGCTCATGGATCGGTAGAATCAACATTGTTAAAATGTCTATACTGCCCAAAGTTATCTACAGATTCAATCCAATCCCTATTAAATTACCAACATCTTTTTTCACAGACATGGAAAAAATAATTTTACGCTTTGTATGGAACCAGAGAAGACCCCGTTTAGCAAAAGCAATCTTGAATTTTTAATTTTATTTACTTCATATTAAATAGCTACATGTGGCTAATGCCTTGGACAGTGCAGTACTAGAATAAAATAGATTTTGACACACATCGTCATGTATCACAAAATTGCCAAAGAGCATCAGATTGCTCTAGTTGTGGATGATTGGTTTGGGACTAAAAGAATGTCTAAACTGCTGTCCTGTGGAAGATAATTAGATTTCTATTTTATTGCTCCAAAGAAAAAAAAGAAGACCATTTGGGAGAAATTGCAGGGCAACACGTTTAGGCTCATCATAAAAACCTTCCTTACAGTTAGTCATACAAAATTATGTTCAGATGTCTTAAAATATAAGGACAGCCCCCCCATTCTGAGAAAACTCAGGGTTAGGCATGACAGTTTGGCAGGGACTTGTGGTTCCCCATCTATAAAATGAGGGTGGCAACACTTGTCCTACCCTGTCACATGTGGTTACTAGTTGCACTAAGGATTAGATAATATTGTTTTTATAACTACTCTGAAGCTACCAAGATATTTTATTAAACATGACTATTACTGGGCTAAAGACTGAGTGCTTTGAGTGACTGTAAGACTGATTGTTCTAAAACAAGTAGAAAGATTCTCTTTGAGATCCTGAACCAGAACCCCATTGTTCTACAGGAAACATGCTCCCTGTGACTATGGTAAGTGGCATTGGCCATTCAGTCGTTAATCTTATACTTTTCACTGATTACTTCACCTGGAGAGGATGTTGGCATTGGCGCGATAGTCTTCCAAAATACCCAGAAAATTCCTGATAATAAACAAACAGATGAACTCACTGTAGTTCAGCTGCGTAGATGCTCTCGTTGCTGAGACACCTGGTTAGTACTTGTAGCATCCGTCAGCCACAGGGCCTGCTGTTTCCACTGTTGGATGTAACAGATTCATGGGAAAGAAGCCTTGTAGGTAATGTCACAGCAGTGGCCTTAAATTGCAAAGAATTTCTACCAACCTCATGAACCAGGGCATGGCACAGAATTCACTGGCCCTGCTTATCCTCCCACAGAGCTGTGGGAATGGCAGGACTGTGAATGTGGAGCTCAGCCACCCAGCGGTGGGGCTCACGCTCTCATAAAGAACTCCCACAGAATTCATTAGCCGCATTTAGCACTGGAGCCCGCACCTCTTACATGGTAGGAGCGACGGTTCAGAAAGATAATGATGGCCCTTAGGTTATTATTGATAGACCCTGCTTTCTTTTTAAGCAGGAGGACATTTCCTTGTCCTTTCTCTTGTTAAAATGACAAGTGCAGAGCACTCTCATTAGGATGTAGCCCTTCAGATCCCAAGGACGCGAGGAGCTTTCCTTTCCTCCTTTTCTGCTGTCTCTCTCCCTTTTCATGCCATCTTATTCCTGCATTTTGAGTAGACATGCATACATGTCCCTTTAATAGACTATCACATACTAATAAAAACTACAAATAAGGAACACTAGATAGCCCCCATTTTACAAATTGGCATTTAGTCTTTCTCCTACAGACTCTTCTCTGGAGAGTAATATTAATAATATCCACCTGAGCACAAAGCTGGTGGCACTACAGTTCAGCCTGCCGCGCAGACGGCAGCCTTCTTGTGCGGCATGTACGCACACGTATTCATTCTTGCACGTGCTTTCCTGTCAGCCCAGATTGATGCGTGCTTAGGTTAAATTGCTGGAGAAATCAGCTCTACACCAGTTGCCTCTGATACAAACTTCTACTTCTGGCGAGGCCCTGGGGCCAATTTACAGATTATCACAATCCTCACGTTTGTTGCTCTGGATTTTTTCCTCTCATCTTAAACCTTCTAGTCCAGACTTTCCAATTATCTATACATAGCTCTACCAAGAACATTAAGGGTGTCGAATACGGTTACCTTTGATTTCCATCTCCTCCATTTAACTTTTTTTTGTTCAAAATTGTTATTCATGTTTACATTACTCCCTCTGGTGTCAGAGCAAAACATGTTCTTCTTTCCCAAGGTCAAAGCCATGTTCTTCAACCAACACTTTTATTGTCCCTTCCACGCCTTTGTCACATCAGTGATTCCTTTCCCTTTGCCTTGTACCAGCTGACACCACTTCCCTGTCATTCTGTGACCTCTGACAAGTTTCCTCCAATCTTGAAAAAGCAAAACAAAAAACTACCTCCATCTTGAGTCTCTTCTCCCCTTCAGTATTTGCTGTCATCCTTCATAACCCCTCAATGAACAGTTATTATATCTTACTGTGCTGATAAAATAGTTTCTTGATGCCCACTGGTGACTTTCTCTGTAGTATAAAATAAAGCAAAATAGGGAGTGTGATAAGATGTAATGTATTAACAACTTCAATGGTGATATTTAATAAATGGTTGATTAAACAAAAGTTAGCTGTCCATTGATCTATCTCACAGAATTACTTGTAGAAATAATCTATTGAGCTTATGAAAGGAGGAGAATGAATTGTTCAAACAAGTAGGGAATCACAGCTGGCATCAACAGGCTGCCTGCTGCTCCCATCCAGCAGCTGTGAAATTACCCTCTGTACACATCTCCTCCCAGCCATTACTGATGGGGCCAGGTCTCCACATCTTTTCTTTTTCTTTCTTTCTTTTTTTTTTTTTTTATTTTGAGACAGGATCTTGCTCTGTTGCCCATGCTAGAGTGCATCATCATAGCTCACTGCAGTCTCAAACTCCTGGGCTCAAGCAGTCCTCCTGCCTCAGCCTCCCATAGTGCTAGTATTACGGGGGTGAGCCACCACGCCCAGCCAGGTCTCCATTCTTGATATGGGTGTTATGATCCTAAGGAGATGATCACTGATGAATTGAAAAAGGGTTTCTCACCAAACCTAGTGCAAGACTGAAATTGAGTCCCTGGAAAAACCATGAGATACTTTGTAATGCAGATCTTTTGTAGACATAAGAAAGCACACTTGCTAGTGTCCCTGGGGTTTGGTTTTGTGTTTTTTTCCCTATGTCTTACACCCTCTCCCACACCCCCGACCCTCAGTACTCTAGGTAAGAAAACAGAGATGTTTCCGCATCTGGCAGCATGTGCTGAGAGAGAAGAGGCCAACGGAAGGGAGTTTGATGTGTGAGTGACAGATCCCCAGGTAACACCGCTGGGGAGCACTTGATCTGACCTGTTTGAAGCTGAAAACTCACCAGGTCACACTGGAAATGGTTGCTGCTGGGCATGGCTTTTATCCTTGTTTATCTTCTGGTTTTTTTAAACCTTCTTGAAAAAAATTTTTTTGGTACAAACGGATACTTTTTCCGGTGTGTGTTGTAGCTATAAGAACATTTGTATATTTCTCTTTTGTGTTTCTTGTCACTGCAGGGCAGAGTTGTAATCTTTTGGTACAGATTGTGAATCTTAATGAATTCATCATCTGCCAAGGGAAGATGTTTGTTCAAATAGTGGAGAAAGATTTTATTTTTCTAACAATATGACAGGAATATTGTATAGAAAATAATAACTAATATTTTGAGCACTTACTACATATTAGCTACCATTTTAAACCCGTCATGTATTAACTCACTTAATCCTCAAAAGAATCCATTATTGCTGGTTTTCCTATTGACATTTAAAGAAACTAAAACAGGGAAGTTAATACTGTGCCTGAGGTTGCACAATTATTTAGGAAGTGAGAGACCAAGGACTAAAACTCAGACAGGGGTTCTAGTGCCAGCAGTGTTCATCCAAGTGCTTTCCAACCCTGGAAAGGATTAGTGGGCACAAGTGTGGAGCACTAAAAGCTTACTAGACATTCCCTTGGGCTGGCGCATTTGCCCGACTTAAAGTACCCAAGACAGGGCCTCTGCCTTCAAGGTCTTTACTGTCTGCTGTTTAGAGAAGGCGGACTCTGTCTTGTTTGCTGAGGTATCTCCATCGGGCAGCGCAGTCAGGTATAGGAGGTGCTTAATACAAGTCTGTTGGATTGAATCAATATAAGTTTTGAAAGGTTAATATAGCTTATGAATTGTCAAGGTTAAACCATAATCAGTTGACAATAAAGGGGAATTTGAGACTTCCAAAATATGGTGGTCACGACTTGCTGCCTTTAGAAACACCAGTGGAAAAATCACGTGGTGTTGGTGGGATCACTGTTCTTACTGCAGCAATTTAAAAGCTCTTTCAAAGATATGTGAGCTCTCAGGCTCCTTTATGACTTATAATCTATTATGCATGTCATGTAGAGATTTTCATGTCAGAGAATCATCAGATGAACTCATTCAGGATGTACTGTTATGGGAGAAGGGTTGGCAGAGTTGAGGGCGACACAAAGAAAATGACTAACTTCTAGGTAGAGCGTAGCACAGGAACGGATGGGGCCTGGAAGCCAGTCAGGACACCGGAGGCCAGTGTGAGGAGCAAAGAATAGAGGCCAGAGTGCAGGAAGGAGCAGGCGTGAGGAGGAGTGTACAGAGAGGATGAACAGGACCTACTGACTAGACAGGAGGACTGGGGGAAACAAAGGATGAAACATTGCTTAGAAAAGTTGTGAAATATAGTGGTCCATTGATAACTGTAAAAACTTACTATCTTAGCAACTTAAAAGCTGTGGGCCTGTGGCTCAGAAGGAAAGATTTGTTAAGCTATCATTTCAGGTGAACAGGATTTAGATTGGGAAAGGGTTTCCAGACTACCCACCAACACCTCCTACCCCTAGCTCTGCCCCATGTCGTTAATTTTTTTTTCTTTTTTTTTCTTTTTTTTTTTTTTTGAGACAGACTCTTGCTCTGTTGCCTGACCTAGAGTGCTGTGGCATCAGCCTGGCTCACAGCAACTTCAAACTCCTGGGCTCAAGCGATCCTCCTGCCTCAGCCTCCCGAGTAGCTGGGACTACAGGCATGCACCACCATGCCCGGCTAATTTTTTCTACATATATTTTTAGTTGGCCAACTAATTTCTTTCTATTTTTAGTAGAGATGGGGTCTCATTCTTGCTCAGGCTGGTCTCGAACTCCTGACCTCGAGCGATCCTCCCGCCTCAGCCTCCCGGAGTGCTGGGATTACAGGTGTGAGCCACCACTCCTGACCCCATGTTGTTAATTCTTAAAGCCTTGGGGGCATGAGTTCTATAAAGCATTGTGGGTGTTGAGACCACATGACTCAAGGAAGAGAGGGGTTCTGGTACCTAGAGGTGTGGTTGCTGCAGAGGAGGCCGAGGAGGGGTTCAGGAATGTTAGAAGATGGTGAATAGCTCTATCAGGAAGCGCTTAGAGAGGCAAGAAGCAGCACCCACTTCTCAGGCAACACTTTACTACCATCCTCCTCTCAGCAGAACTGCTGTGCTCTCGTTACCTAGTGTTTGATTTGAACTTTGTGTTTATTCTGCATGAAAATACACCCAGTCCATTGATGCCACTTCAGTGCTGCTGGGACAGAAAGTGAGTATTTTATGTGCTCTGTCTTTTCAAGCAAGGTGGAAGGCCTTGTAAAAGTGGTTTCCAAGGAATAACCTAACATTTTAAAGTTTTATAGAACAAGTGTCCACTTACCAGTTCACTTAAGTTTTACAAAACATTTCTGCTTCTGCTTTGCCATGTCAGCAAAAGATTCTGACATTTAAATAAAATAAAACCTGATGGGATGTAATAAAGTACAAAAAAAAAAAAATGAAGTTACTATGGAAAGGAATATTGAGGTCTAAGTGATCTCCTTACTGATTTCTCCTGAACAGAAGATATCTTTAATCTTTAGGCTCTGTGTTATTTAAATAAGCTGAGGGATTTGTGTGTGGAGGTTGCTGCGAAGTATATCCCCCAAAGATAATGATCCCATTTCAGATCTGCACTCCTGTTTTAATGAAAGGAGACAGGTGAGGGTGCAAAACAGAAATGTTAATAGCACCTAACCCTCCTTCCTTCCTTAGGAGTTTCTCAACCCAGTGAAATTGGTGAGATTTTAAAAAATAAATACTTCTGAGCACATCATGAGGCAGGATTTATTGTGGTGGGAGAGGAGCAATAGTGGAAGTCAGGAAAACCTATGAACATTAAAAAGTGTTTGCTAAGTCTCTCCTGTGTTTACTGTTCTGGGGGTTTTAGTAAAAACAAAATAGGGTCTCTGCCAAGCTCAAAAGGTATATTTTCTCAGTCTTTATTTACTCTTCTTGGGTTCCCCTGGGCCCAGAACACCTAATACCGTAGAAACAAATGTCTTTTGAATGAATGGATTTGGAAAGAGGCCCTGGAAAGCACTACACAAACAGCTTTGGTAAGTTACATTGTAATGCCTTCATCATGTTCCTCTATCTGGTCTGAGTAGCTGGCCTTTGAAAAGTACCCTTGTGGTGCTTATATTTTACTGGGGAAGCCAGACAAAAGAATAGGTAAACGAATGAATGAATAAAAGAAATTATCTCTTATTTAATCCATACACCAAATTATCCTAAACTTGCTCATTAAGACTTACTTAGCTATGCTTTTTACACCGTGGTCCCTAAGCACTTTAATCATTTATTAATTATTCAACCTCCTTATTGCTTTAGGTGAAATGGAGACTTGAGACAAGTTTGGAATGCAGTCTGTTTCTTTGTATTTCCCTCAACATCAATATGCAGTCAGTTAAAAACTCTGTCTTATTGGTACTTTTGTTTCAGTGAACCTCAGTTTAAACTGTAAATTAAGCCATGGTGGTCATTATAGTATCATCTTTAGGAAACTGCTGATGCATAAAAGTGTATTCTTCATTTATCCCAGTTTCACCTTTGTGCTCTTACACTTGTGTAGAGAAGGGAAGCACGTTTTTTATAAAACCTAGGTATGACTATGCAAACCAACCCTCACATTCAGGGTGGAAATATTCTAAAAGAGTAAAGTTCACAGTCTATCATTGAACTTACTCAAAAGCCAGACTTACCGACATGTATTAAATCTATCTTTATTTTGGATCATGGCATTTATGGAGATCACTAGGGGAAGATTATTTGAAGTGAGATACAGAAAGCTTACTTATTTTATTCATTTAGCAAACATTTATTGAACACCTACTGTGTGTAGTACACCACTGGGGAAGAAAACTAAGACACAGTCCCTTGTCCTCAAGGAATAAGTAGTCTAGCATGTAAGTCCAGTGTATAACAGCTAGCTGTGCAGGGGTAGGCAAGGCAGAGGTAGTGGACATTGGAAAAAAAGGAAAGAAGAAATGATGGGTGTAGACCAAGGCTGGCATTAGGAAGCTCCAGATTCCCCTGGGAATACTAGTGTTAGAGGTGGAAGGGCCAGTTTCAAATCTCATTTCAGAAGTGAGGAGGAGCTGTACATTCATGGTGCCAGTAGGATGGGGAGAGGAGGAAAAATCAGTGCAGTTTGGCCAGGCTCTGGTCTCTCCGTCTCATCCTTTCCCAGGAATGGAATGACAAGGACCTCAGAAACCAATAATGACACCAGCTGAGTGAAGACAGGGAGTAAACACCTTACAATAGCTTCCTTAATTTGGTTCCTTGCCTAGTGTATTTTAACAACATGATGACTTTTACTGAATGAATGACTAGATACCAAGCACCAGTCTAAGTGCTTTACCCATATTATCATGTTTAATCTTCACAACTTTGTGAGCTAGGCAGTACTATTCCCATTTAAAAGGTGAGAAAACTGAGGAATGAAAAGAGGTCTTGCAGCTAGTAAAAGGTGAGATGGTGTACCAGGGTTACAACTCCATGATTATTTGGCTGCAACACCTTTGCCCTTAACCACTAGACAGTAGTGCCTACTTTACTATCGTGCCCTTCCAAACATCCTAACACCAAGATTCAACATATTTTCATGTTAGAATAGCTTTGTTAGTTCTCTTTTTCCCTGATCGTTTTTCTCCACCCCCTCCATTTGGCAGAATCTTGTTGGCTTCATTTAAACATCATTATATATGAGGACAGTGTTGTTTTAAATTCTTATGAATAGAGACTAAGGAAGCATATATACTGTGATCTTTTTAAGTCCATTTCATTATTTTTAAAAATTCTAGTTATAACCCACTAAATTGATTTGATTGTTTGGAGCACCTTTGGGTGTTCTGTCAGACACCAAAGGACCCAACAAACAGTATCTCTAACCACAGTGACTAGATCAGGCACTTCCAAATTAGAAAATTTATAGACTTATAGGGTGGGAAAAAATGTATGTGACTAGGTAAATATCCAGACAATTGAGACATGACTAAAGAGAAACACTGGTTTACTGAAACATAGTCATGTGTAATACATCATACATTAATACAACCATATCCAAAACGAGATTTTACTTAGGAGAATTTATTATACTGTGTTTGTCCTCCACCCCAAATATTGCCGTATAGTTTATGAAGCATTTTCATAATGAAGTTATTTCAGATACTCATGAAAATCTTCCCATGAACCCTGTATTTGATCAGTCCAAGTGAGAAAGAGATTGAATTATTTTGTATTTAGCATTTTAATCCCCCAAATTAGAAGGGACATTCAACAACTGTAGTAAGCTCAAAAGGTTACAGACTGAATTAATCTTTAGATCTAATTTGATTATTTTCATTTTAACATTTTGGCTTTACTCAAAGACTTATGAAACCAGCAAAACTGCCCTTTACTTGTGTAAACTCTACCTGAGTTTGGGACTTTTTTTTTTTAAGGGAAATAAAATTCTTTGTAGGGATAAGTTTTATATGCATTATAGTGTATTTATGCAGGAGAAACTTATCAAATTCTTGATAACATGAACTGTATTCTGAATTGGCCAGCTGCTCCGTTGTCCAACTGTTTTGGGAATGATGGTCCAGTGGATGAGGTGGAAGAATAAGGTTACTCGTTACTGTCCAAAGGGCCTTCATGGTGTGGCTTAACAGGTTTCTGCAAAGCTATTAGACTTTATTCCATGCATCCTGTAGCTCTTAGATGCTACAGTCCTAGCTTTCTTCATGTAGAGTGCCAGGAAAAGGTAATCACTTAACCTGTTAGCCTTCTACCCAGGCAAAGTGGTGACAGAAAGATGGCTTTGGTGATACTAACTGAATGCCTACTGGAAGTCCAATGTTGCTTTAATTTTATGGCTTCTCTACTGGTATCTGTTTAAAATAAATGAGAATTAAGCAAGTCAAAGTGTATAAGAATTGTTGGTTTTATTTTTTGAGGGACAAACCAAAGAAATAGGGCCATTTTATTGAGAGAGGCAGTCCAACACAGTTGTTCAAGGTTCCAGAGCTTGCCTGCAGGCTCAGGCAGATGCACATGCAAGAAACACGCTGCAGAGGTACCTCGCAACAGTAAACGTCCGTGGGAGATAATAGAGGGCCAGGTAATGCTGAATCCTGGTTCTGCAATATGTGCAGACACCAGTGATGGCACAGAGCCCTGGTCGTCTTCCTCCTTCCAGTCTAAGTATTTTACATGTATTATCTTTTATTGGATTCCAAATTCAGGTCCCACAGGGGTTGCCTCCCAGCAACATTTCCCTCTCCTCTTCCTGGCTTAAACCAATTAGAGCCTGTTCTGGAACTGAAGTTGGAGTTAATCCTACAGAAATTGAAAGTAGGAGCAGGGATATTTCCCAAAGGGAAGTTAGGATACCATTTTACTAAGAAGATTGAAAGGATGAGGTGACAAAAACAACAGATGTCTGTACATATGTGAGGGTGGAGCTGAAATCGCTTGGTTCTACAGTTAGCATCGGCTCAGAACAAGCAGACCTAGGTTTGCAGGTGAGGCCAACTCACAAGTGGACTCGGAGGTGAGACAGGCAAAGTAAGTGGAAAGGAGATAGACGGTAGAAAAAAATAGTACTTATCGGGTGTCTGTTCTTTGCCAGGGTCTTTATGTTTGTTGTGTAATTTAAGCCTTATCACACCCATGAAGTGGAATTGGAGGGTTTGAAGGTTTGGAGATGAAGATAAAGGTAAATCTAGAGTCAGGGTCAGCTACTGTAGCCAAGGGCTTCATGTAGCCACAGGACCAGCTGAGGAAGCAGGGCCCTTTGAGGGGTAAATGGGTTACTGGAGGGCTGAGAGTGGGAGGCAAGTTGAACAGGGGGCTGCATGATGTTCTAAAGAGGAGAGGCTTCCGTTTGACCTGGATGTGAACTGAGTAATCACTTTTATTGTTTGGAAAGTAGTAAAGCCAGCCAACCATGCCACAATCCTGATCTCGCAACCCACATATCTTATTTTTCAACAAGAAAAATCCTTTTAAAGAGATAATTGTGAATCCTGTGTGCCGTGTATATATTTGTCCCACAGTTAATTTCATTAGCTATAATATCACGTAGCTGTGCTTATTTAACTGCTTAGACCAGATGGTAATGCCTTCTGAAGAAAAATGGTTACATAATGTAATTGAACATGTCCTGTTGACAGAGTTACAACAACCCATTTTCCCAATTAAATATAGGTGACTCAATAAAGTGAACACGGAGTCTGTTACCTTGCCGCCATTCCTAGCTCAAAACGCAAGGGAGACAGTGTGCTAGGGAGTGAGGAAATTGCGCAATTATGGTGTACACAGTGGGCGGTAGAAATAAAGGCAGCCTCCCCTTCACACCTGGATGACAGAGGAGCTATTTGTTGATACCTACGTTTGGTCAGGAACTGGGGGGACCTGTTTGAAAGTGATGACGAGAGTGGATGTGAACACGGTGAAAACTAGGCAGTACATTTTGAAATACGATGTAAATAGATTTGGTTTCTAAATGAAATCAAGTTGTGGCAGAGACAGTTGTATTGACTCTGAGAAGATGAGGGTGTTGGGTTTTATGAGTGTTCTCAATGAACAAACACTACAGAAAATATGATGGCCAAATTAATATATGAGAACAAACATTCCAATGAAGCTACCACTAAAAATATTTTTGTATTTGTTGGAAAAAAAGTCAGTTGTAGGTTCCTCCAGGGTTCCTGATCTTATATATTGTCAGTGAAATTTGCAAGTTTGATGTGGCCTAAGAAAGTAAGTCGTACTTTCCATTGGAACTTTTTAGGAAGATCACTGGAGATGATGTGAGAAAGTCTCGTGGAGCAGAAGTTTGGAAAATGGCACCTTGCCATGTGGAGGGATTTACATAATGCAGTTGCTATGTGTACATTTTTTTCTTAGTTATCTTCAGGTTGTATGAGTTGTAGTTATTCTCTCCTTTTGCTCATGGAGAAGTTGAGAATTTTAGAATCAAAAAGACCCTGAAGCTCACTCGGGCTTACTCTCTCATTTTCTAAAAGAGTAAAGTGAGGCCCATTGCAAACCCACACAACTCAAAAGAGCCCAGGGCCCAATATTTCCTTCTCTCATTACTGGATTTTACCCCTATTCCAGTACAAAGGGGCTGCTGGGGATGAGGGGAGAAGGGAGGGTGGGTGGGGCATGAACATGTGAGGGTTCCCTGTCCTCACTGCCAGTCAGTCACCTATTTGTTTTACATGTTAGAGTCCTATATAAGAAATTATTTAAAATATTTTTCTCATATAAAATATTACAAAGTTTGAAACCCACTATCCTAAAGCATAGGAATTCTAAGAAAGGGTGGTGAGTGTATATTATGCTTCCCCAGTCTCCACCCCTGCCCAGTGTGTTTTTGATATGGGCTTCACTATAGCTACTACTTACTTAAGTCAAATGGCAAAGAGTAAAGCTGAATCAAATCTTTTTATGGAGAATATATTCAGAAGGTAGAATGAAAAAATATTTTAGGGTGATTGAGAGTTTAGACATATGGAACTTGGTCACCCCACCCCTACCCCAATTAGGCTCTGAAAAATTAGACTTAAAAATCAGAGTCCTGGATGTTAGTCCCCCCTTCTGCAAGGGAATTGCTGTTTGACCTTGCACATTGCATGTGGACAAGTTCAGAGAACCATCAGACCCACGTGAGAAAGGAAGCAGGAAGAGAGGGCAAGACCTGTCAAGCTGCGGCGGGAGGGCATCCAGCCAGGTGTGGGAAGGCTTCCCGCCTCTGAGCCTCGCCAGCACCCGCCATCTGCTGGCATCTGCTTGCACCGCGGGCCTCAGCTCTGACGCCTCTCCACTGGTGACTCAGAAATCTAACTGTTCGTTTTGCACATGTCCTGAGTTTGATTCATTTAGTCACCGAGTCTTCAGCTTTCTCTCTGCTTTCTGCCCTGCTGGTGGGGGCCGGCCTCAAGGTCAGCAGAGCAGGCTGTGCCTAGGGAAGCAATCACGGTCCCAGAATGAACTCCTTTGTCCCAGAAAGGGGCCTGTCTAGGAGGCTCCCCTGGGCTTGCTGATCTGCTCTCCCAAGGCTTTCGTGATTGCCTCTCCACCTGTCCCCAGAGGGATCTGATTGCTGCCCTCTTCTCTTGGGCCTTTTCTATACTTTTTACCCACTTCCAGCCTATCTCCTAAGGGCCTGACTGGCCCTCTGCACTTCTCCCAGGCAGCTCCTCAGCCACCTAATCTCTGTCCCATCAGGTTTTGGCGTTTCCATGAGTTTCCCTTTGTACACATAAGCATACAGCTCCACCGTGGAAGCTCCTCTGCGTCTTTTCTTCAGCACTGCTTAATATACCTTCTCCTTAACCTAACTCCCCAGTGACCTCTGACTCACAATGACACAAAGGAAATGGACACACACCTGGATACCTGCGACTTGGGCCAACGTTGGTCATGCTCCTTTGTTTGCTTTACCTGAAGTGAACTAGAAGAGGATAGATGTACGATGTACTTCATGAATCATCTCTCTAATTTACTTGAACATAGGGTGCATGGTCACTTCTAAGAGATCAAATCTGTTTTACTCGAAGTGGTTTCTTTGAGCAAGGTTGGACTTTTTCTGCCTTGACATACAGTAAATAAATGTACATACGAATGTGGCAGCGATGAGGAGACATTGAGTCCTCGAGTCACATTGGCATGCTTGCTGAGGCCTTCAAACCATCTCACCATCAGAGTGCTTCCTAGTAACTGTAAATACATATTCACAGGTGACAGTGGGCGTAAAATACATGGCTCCATGCTCAGTTCTTAGGACAGTGGGGACATCCATGGACTTCTAAATGGAGGCCTTTATGTTTCCAGTTCTGTGTCTTCCCACCTTCAGAAATTATAACTGTGCTCAATTTGTCAAAGGAGCACTGGCTTCTAAAATGACCTCAGAAGCGGCTCTTCTCAAAGTATCTATCTGTCAGCCTTTTGCATGAGTTTTGGGGGAGCTGTTATGGTGGAAAAAGAAATGAGGACATTCTTAAGATGTGGCATTGTACCAATCTGTTCTTCTAAAGAAAATTGCCTTGGAAATAGTACTTCTAACATGGATGGCAGTCTGAGCACTTAGAAGATGGCAGAAGGTAACTTGTGACATTTTCTCAGAATTTTTTGCAGCCTCTGATTCTTCATTTGAGATTTTTTTCTCTCTGAATAAGATGCATTGCTACTACAGCAACACCCTGTAATCCATGGATTTGGATGTTCTGGGCATCATACTACATCCTTCAAAATTCAATAAAGGTACAGTTGGCCTAAGTCATCTTCCTGCAAGAATATCTTTTCTTTTTTGTTTTTTGTTTTTTTGTTGTTGTTGTTGTTTTTTTTTTTGAGACGTGGTCTTGGTCTGTTACCTGGGCTAGAGTACAGCAGTGGCGTCATCATAGCTCACTACGGCATCGAACTCCCAGGCTTAAGTGATCCTCCTGCCCCAGCTTCCTGAAAAATTTCTTCTATTTTCCATTCCCTCCTTAGACTCCCTGTTTTTGTAGTATTTTGTCAACTGAACCATATTTGTCATATAAAATTTAGCATCTTCTTTTTATTACTGTTCAGGTCCACATAGTCATTAGCATGGGATGACTACAATGACATCTTTCCAGCCTAAAGCAAAGACATCTTTAGCCGTCCTCTGAAGTGTTGGTGGAGGCATATGTGGTTCCCATACTGAGAAGAGCTCCCTAATCACCCCAGTGGGATCCACGAATCCCCTGATCCGAGCCACTGAATTTAGTGGTGCTGCATTTGGGTCTCAATACCATGATGATGGAGAGAAACTCCACTTTAGGATTCTTATTTGACAAACTAGACAGCAGGACCTTCTAATGTACTGGATTTTTTTTATATACTTTCTATTCCAGAAAACCAAATGCCTTTTAGGTAGGGAAACTATTAATAAAATTTAGTGGGTTGTTTTTTGATATCACACTGCAAGTTAATGTCAGAATCATTTGAATAACTTTTCTGTGTAACTGTTGGGTTAAGACAGTGGGGCTAAATGCTTAGAGCTTACAGAAAGACTTAAAAGTTGCGGACTCTGCCTTCAAGGAGTTTCTGTGCAAGAGAGCAAATAAGCTATAAGTAAAATTAACCACATTCAGTAGTAAAGAATTAATTTAAACCATTAGTTTGTGATGTAAGATTTCAGAGAATGGGAGAGAAATTATTTTTTAAAAATTAATTTAGTGAGGTAAAATTCACATGTGAATTTAAACATAGACTTCAGTGAGACTTAGTAGATCCACAATGTTGGGCAACCACCACTTCTATCTAGTTCCAAAACATTTCCATCACTCCAAAGTAAAATCCCTTATCCATTAAGTAGTCTGTACCTGTCAGCCCCTGGCAACCTCTGATGTGTGTTCTGTCTCTAAAGATGTATCTGTTTTGGAATTATACAACATGTGACTTTTTTTGTCTGCCTTTTTCTTAGCATGTTTTAGAGGTTTGTCCATGTTGTTACTTGTGTCAGTACTTCATTCCTTTTTATGGCTGAATAATATTGTAGTATATGTATATAACACAAGTTGTTTATCCTTACATTCACCTTTTGGCTATTGAACCTGTGTCTCTGTGTACTTATTTGAGTACTTGTTTTTGATTCTTTTGGATATGTACCTCTGAGTGGAATTGCAGAGTGATATGGTAATTCTATGTTTAACTTTTTGAGGATTGCCAAACCGTTTTCTGGAGTGACTGAGCTATTTTGAATTCCTACCAGTAATGTATGAAAGTTCCAATTTCTCCACTTCACCTGTAACGCTTATTATTTTCCTTTTTTTTTTTCTTAATAGCCACCCTACTGGGTATGAAGTGATACTTCATTGCAGTTTTGATTTGAATTTCCCTAACTAATGATGTTGAGCATCTTTTCTTGTGTTTATTGGCAATTTATATATCTTCATTAGAGAAATGTCTATTCAAGTCATTTCCCTGTTTTTTAATTAGGTTGTTTGTCTTTTTGTTGTTGAATTGTAAGCATTCTTTATATATTCTGGATACTAGATGCTAACCAATATATGATTTGCAAATATTTTCTTCCATTATCCAGGTTGTCTTGTTCCACTTTTTTTTTTTTTTTTTTTTTTTTTTAAGAGACAGAATCTTACCCTGTCACCCAGGCTGGAGTACAGTGACACAATCATAGCTCACTGTAACTTTTAACTCCTGGGCTCAAGCAATCTTCCTGCCTCAGTCCCAAGTAGCTTGGACTACAGACATGTGTCACCATGCCTGGTTAATTTTTAAAATTTTTTTGGTAGAGACAGGGTCTCACTATGTTGCCTAGCCTTATCTCTAACTGCTAGCCTCAAGTGATCCTCCTGCCTTGGCCTCCCAAAATGCAGGGATTACAGGTGTGAGCTGCTGGTACCTAGCCCTGTCTTTCCACTTTATTGATAATGCACATTGATCCACAAAGTTTTAATCTGATAAAGTCTTAGTCTGTACTGCTATGACAAAATACTGGAGACTGGATAATTTACAAACAATAGAAATTTATTTCTCACAGTTCTAGGAAGACAAGGAAGTCCAAGATCAAGGTGCCAGTAGATTCAGTGTCTGATAAGGGCTTCTGTCTGTGTTTCAAGATTGTGCCTTGTGTCCTATGTGGTAGAAGAGCAAAAAAGCCAAACTCTGTGTGAAGCCTCTTTTATAAATGCATTAATACTATTCAAGAGGGAGGAGCCCTCATGGCCTAATCACTGCCTTAAACCCCCACTTTTTTTTTTTTTTTTTGGAGATAGGGTCTCACTCTACTGCCTAAGCTGGAGTACAGTAGCGTCATCATCATAGTTCAGTGTACCCTCAAACTCCTGGGCTGAAATGATCCTCCTCAGTCTCCTGAATGGCTGGGACTGCACATATGTGCCACCATGCCTGGCTGATTTTTAAATTTTTATAGAGACAGGGTTTCACTATGTTGCTCAGGCTGGTCTTGAACTCCTGGTCTCAAGTGATCCTCCCACCCTGGCCTCCTAAAGTGCTAGGATTATAGGTGTGAGGCACTTTTTAATACTATTGCATTGGAGATTAAATTTCAGCATGAATTTTGGGGGATACATTCAGTCTATAGCAAAGTCCAGTTTATCTGTATTTTTTTTTAATTGCTAATGCATTTGATATCACATCTAAGAATCCACTGCCACGTCCAAGGTCATGAAGATTTACTCCTATGTTTTCTTCTAAGAGTTTTGTTTTGGCTCATATATTTAGGCTGTTGATCCATTTTTAGTTAACTTTTATACATGATGTGAGGTAAAGGTTCTAATTTTGTTCTTTTATATGTGGATATCCACTTGTCCCAGCACTGTTTTTTGAGATTATTCTTTTCCCATGGAATGGTTTAGGTACCCTGTTAAAAACCAGTTGGCCATAGACATATAGGTCTATTTCTGAACTCTCAATTCTATTTCATAAGTCTGTGTGTCTGTCTTTATGCCAGTAACACACTGTTTTGATTACTATAGTTTTATAGAAAGTTTTAAAATCAGGAAATATAAGTCCTTCAACTTCTCCGTTTGCAAGATTGTTTTAGCTGTTCATAACCCATTGCAATTCATACAGATTTGAGGATCAACTTTTCCATTTCTGCCAAAAGACATTGGAATTTTGTTGGAGATTGCATTGAATCAGTAGATCACTTTGAGTAATATTGACTTCTTAACAGTATTAAGTTTCCCAACCCATGAACACAGAGTGTCTTTGTATTTATTTAGGTCCTCTTTAATTTCTTTCAGCAATGTTTATTTTATACTTTTTAGCATATAAGTCTTTCACCTCTTTGGTGAAATTGGTTTCTAGATATTTTATCCTTTTGTATGCTGTTATAAATTGAATTATTTTCTTAATTTCATTTTTGGATTGTTCATTGTTGGTATATAGAAATACAGCTGTTTTTCATGTATTGATCTTGTAACTTGAAACTTTGCTAAATTTATTTTATTGGCTTTGGATTTTCTGTACATATGTTATCTACAAACAGAGATGCCATTTATTTCTTTTTCTTGCCTAATTGCTCTGGTTGGAACTTCCAGTGCAGTGTTAAATAACAGTGGTTAAAGTGGGCATCCTTGTCTTATTTTTTATCTTAGAGGAAAAAGCTTTCAGTCTTTTACCATTGAATATAATGTTAGCTGTAGATTTCTCATAAATGTTCTTTATCGTATTGGGGCAGTTTCCTTATTTTTCTAGTTTTGTGAATATTTTTAGCATGAAAGGGTGTTGGATTTTGTCAGATGCTTTCCCTCATCATTTGAGATGATCATGTTGGTGTGTAAAATCTTAAAGAAAGAGTAGAATTGATATAGATAGAAATGTGGATACTGGAGAAGTAAGTAGCTAAAGCACCGTAGTAGGAACACGACTAGCATCTGCAGAGATTACTGTACAATCCAGGTCACTGTAGGGAGAATATTGGGAGCAGGGCACTAAATGACAGGGCTGGAAAGGGCTGATTCTGTGTACATTGAGGAAGACCTTGACTGTCAGATTGCTCTATCTTGTCACCATTCTGGAGTTCCTTATGATTTCTGAGCTCAGCACAACTAGGAATTGTGCTCTCTGCTCATTGTTCTCTATTTCCGTGTCTCCACTTCTCTTCCATTGACTTTCACATCTGTCTAACAATCTTTCCATTTTAATTTTGGTAGGAAATGCCATGCGAAACAAAGAAAATAATGGATTTTTTTATACCACGTGATAGGTACTATGATTTTTAAAATTTAGGAATACACATAAAATTAAGAAGTGAGCCAACTCTTTTTGTTGATTCATTTCTGATTATGTGCAGAGACAGACCTGGTAACCAGCCAATAGCTTGTGTCAGGGCTGTAAATTAGACTGGAGGGAAGAATGAACTGCACATTCCTAGCGCCTGGGCCAAGGTTCCTGAGATTTTTGCCAGCCTTCTTCTAGACAGCAGCTTGGTACCTCAGCTGTCCTTCTCATCAGGGAGACAGATGGAACCTCAGAGGTTTCCTGTTTAGGCGTCTCAGAATTCAAACTTGTTATGATGTGTGGGCTTTGAAAATGCCACACTTCAGGGAAGCTGAGTTTTTGCTTCTCAGACTTTCTTATGTTAAACATGAGGCTTTTTTCCATTATTGTGGCATTAATTTTTGTTATGTGTGTCCCCAGGCCCTGTCCTGGAATCTCAACAGGGGATGGATCCTGGCTCTGTTCGAAGCTGGGCTCCATTAAGCGTGCTCAAGGATCTGCCTTATTGGATATTCTCTCTTGCCTAGTTCTTAGGCCAGCGCTTTTTCCCTCCTTATTCTTGTTCTAGTTAGTCCTCTCCTCCAGAAGGCAGCCATTTTATAGGATTCTGCTCCCTCCAAGTAGCGGGCCCTGACCTAAGGACCAGCACTTCTGTGTCAATGGCCAGGCATACCAGGGATGTGACTCTTTAGCTCTTTAACCAGGAGCCTCTGTCCTTTCTAGAGACCTTCCAGCATACTATTAACCTAAGTGCATAGGCAGAGGAGACCGGGAGCACCTGGTACAAATGTTAATGACTTTTTCATTAAGGTACTTCATCACCGAATTCCAGCTCTCGGTGTCAGGAGGTGACAATGAGGCATCTCTTGGATAAGAAAGACGTGGAGATCTACGGAGATCAGAACTGAAAAAATGAATATAAATCAGTCATCAGAAAGCTATTTGACTTCTAAGTTTCAGCTGACAGCAGGTATGGCTGCATGGAAAATGCACACATCCATTGTTGTAAGGCCATTATTTCCTTATCACCGTCATCAAGCAGTACTAATGAAGAAGCCAATTGTGCGTGACACCTTGTAGGTCCTTGTATGCAGTTATGCAAAAACGCTTCCACAGTTAAATTGAGTATGGATGTGTAAAGTGATTAACCAAGACTTGACAGCTCTTTAATTGCAGCAAGCATCTGAAGTAAATAAGTGAGTAGCTTTTAAGAAAGTCCAGAACTAAAAACTCTTAATTTTGGAAACAAATAGTGATCTTTCACGTTGTAAACATCAATCTTTCTTTCTAAAAAGATTCATTGTCTTTTATGCTGGAACATCAAATATAGATTTTATTTTACTTCCTTTTTTAAAAAAATTAGTTTGTTGACAATTAGGAAAGCCTATACATGTTAGTTGTTTAAAAAAAAAAATGAACCATGAAGAAAAATTATCCAAGGAAGAACTGGCACATCAGATCTTACGTATAACATCTCACTAAACTTTATGCATGGTAAGTGACAGATACGGGTTGTGTTGTTTGATACAAAATGGCTGAACTTCATCTTCGGAAGATTAAACCCGACATCTAAACATGCCAATATAAACATCAAAACAAAATAGATCCTAACGAACCACAGGAAGCAGTCTAATATCAGGAAAGCAATAAGGATTACATACATTATTTTATAAAGCAGCACACAAAGGTTTCAAACAGTTCTGGAAATTAAGGTAGCTGTCTTGAGTCAAGGTTATTAAAAAAAAGTCAAAAAGCCAAAGTAAAAAGCATTTTAAGGCCAAGGACTACCCCAGCCCCCCTACACCCCCCTGCCCCCGCACATGTTTCTACTCCCATAGGTTAGCCATTGCTAACATTTCTCTGCAGAGCCTTCTTATCCTTTTTTAAAGTACATATGTAGGTATGTGTGTGTTAAATGATGGTTGCAAAATTTATATTGATAAACACATATGTTTTCTATAAGTGGCTTTGCCCACATGTAAGGGGATTATTGTTTAGGTATACTCCCTTAGCTTCTAGAATATAAAAGCTGACTGCCTTGCACCTTGATTCTGCTCACTGTAGCAATAGTCAGGTTAGCGCTTACTAGTTTTAGGTTTTACTTTTTAGAATTTTTACTCATTCTTCTGGCACCACAAATTAGCCATCATTTATATATATTCAGGATTCTTTTATTTGGGGTAAAAATGATTCTTTCCACTAAGTGCCCATTTAGCTATGAATATTTTTAGCAGAGGCAGAGCTGTGAAACCACCCAGCACCAAGGCTACCTCTCTGGTTTTAGCAGGGATGCTTGGTCTGAAGCTGTAACTCTAAATCGTATTGAGCTTAATAATAACTTTTTTGTTAACCAAGAGGTATGTGTATGACCCGTCAAGACACTGTATGTTCAGTAAATTATAATTATATTGTCTTCCACCACTTTTTTTTTAGAAGCTTGCTGATCTGGCTTGGTGTCTTTTGTCTTGGTCTGACTTCGTTTTTAAGTTTGTAGCTTGTTCTTCAACATAGTAAACCTCTTCCATTGACTGTGGTGTTGGCCACTGATTCAGAAATCCAGTCCTGGAAGATTTAAAACTCAGCAGACATGCACAGGGTGGACCTCTGCTTTTTCTCAAGTCTCTCTTCATCTCCAGGAACTGCATTTTTCATGCAGTAATTAAAATTTGTAGGTCAAGCCTCCCATGGCACCGTTTGCTGCTAATGTAGGAAAGCAGTGATCAGATTCGCTTACGCTGCTCTTCACTGAGCGGAGACTTAAAGGATGAAGGGTGACATTTTCCCCCATTTTGTAAATTAATGCCATTGATCTGCCTAACAAGAACAAAGTTAGGCTTCAAAATACCAAATGATAAAGAGATTAAGACTTTAAATGGCTTTCCAAAAGGCAACCTCTATTGTAAGGCTCTGAGCTGACTATTGAACTTTCAATTAGAATTTCTAATAGGCTATTGACTTAAATGGATAAAATGTTGCAAGTGATAGCTTTCAAGATGACAAAGATTGCTTCTTACGTTCTGGAATATTACTTTATGTATGTAGCGTATACTGTTCTGGAGGGTGAATAATAATAAACTGGCCTCCCTCTGTAGAATGTCTGCTGCATCTGTGCTATAGTTTTCTCAAAGGTGAATAAATACATTTAAAAAATAAATGCATTTTTAAAACACTTTATGTGTGTATGTTTGTTGAACACAGGCTTTATGAAATCTTTCATGGCCATGGCATGGCAGCTCCTTCAGTCTTTGGCAGTTTGTCAATATTCTTCTTTTATGAAAAAGCCCATGTGGTATATGTTTCTCTATATATACACACACGTATGTGTTCATGCATGTTTGCCTGTGTGTTCTCAGTTGGGACACCAGCAGATGTGTTGTCTCTCATTGCCATCAGGTTCAGTCCCTGGTGCCTTGCTCTCTGCCTCAGTTTACTGTTCATGGAAGCTATGATTCTCCTCCACACTGGGCTTCCAGTGTAGTATGATTCAATTTAAGGCCTTGTTATAAAACACTAGCTCTAATACATTTTTACATACTAATTTTTCAAAGACCAGCTACCTCTTCTAGGATAAAGGGTTAATATTATGCTTATGTTACAGTGCATTAAAAACTCTAATTAAAACAGCATTACATTCCCATCTGCCAATCTCCAGTAATCTTCTTTAATTGCAGTAATTAAACTATATTTACATGTTCAGAATACTTGTAATTTAGCAAATTGCACTCTCTGCTCTACATTTAATCAAACAACCAGTTCCAGTATATTTAGTGTGGAAAGAAGTAATTTCAATGTTTTGATTACTATAGCAGATTTGACAGAGTAAGTGCCCCTCTAGTAGAGGGCTTGAAAGGGAAGGCAAACATGAAATATAGTCATGGTTTTGATTGTCATGTGAATGCCTAATTACATGTTGGAGGATTAACTATTAAAGGGTATCATGGTTGCACTTGATGTTTAGACACAGCCAATATTACAGATAGCATAGACTGTCTTTTAGAAAATGTTGACAAATGAGGCAAGGTTTTCCCTTTAAAGGTTCTGAGATCATTGGAAAATTTAGTGAAAAGGTTACCTGAATTGTCTAATTGCTACTGAGTCTTCTACCTGTGATCTCCAAACCTGCCATGCAAGATAGTTATTTTAGTCTTCCCAATTAAAGTCCAGAAGAAATTCAGTGATAAACAACAGAAATGTTAATGATATACCAATTCAGGCATGAATCTCTCCTCATTTCTGTATCTTATGTTATGTCCGTGTTGGCTCTGGAGCTGACGTGTAGTTTCCTAGAAAGGACCCAGCAGCAGAAGTCCAGCCATTTCACTGCCCTTATTTTTAACCACCTCTCTCTACCAGGCTGTTCTACCTGGCCCGTTTCCTCAGCCTCTTCTCTATTTCTTGGTTTCCCTATTTTAAAAACAGAAATAATAATGTTATAAGTATTGATTAGATTTAAAGAAGCAATTTCTTAATCATTGTAAAGCTATTTTTTAAATATTATCTACTTACACCAGAATAGTTTGTTTCTTTATATAAATTTGACTAGGATATTGGCTATTGTCATCAAATCTCTGTTTTCCAAAATAACATGCCAATTTAGTCAACACAGAATTTGAAGTAATATTCTCTTTTCCAGTAGCTTACTTCTAATTATGTGATATTAACAGTATTTCCTAGAATTTGTATCTCTCTCCTCTTCTGGGTCATCTATTATATTAATAAGGATTATACATTAATGAAAAGGAAAAAATAGTCCAGCACTCTTATTGAATACCAATGTTAAAACTTGCTTCTTGACGGTGTGAAAAGAGCAAAGCTACTGAATTGTTAAAAATGATATTTGAGAGTGAGGATCCAAGATTTTCTTCATGGTTCAGTTAGTAACTTATTATGATAATGAACAAAATGTTTGGCTTCTTTAGGTCTCATTGTTACAGGTAAAGTAGAGAATAGAGCCTAGATTTTTTGGTTCATGAAGAAGTCAAGATAAAAAATCTTGACATAAAGTAAATATTGGACTTTATACCATCACAGGAAGAACCATTCAGATCAAATCCAGACCCATTTCTCTGTTACAGTAGTGAGAATTTAACTTCTGAAAAAAGTCTTGATACCTTTTTTCTTCCTGCTGTTTACTTACAAAGAGATTCTGATTAATTCATGATGACTGCATTTAAATTAAGCCTCATGGTGAAGTTCAGAGCAAAATGCTGCTGATGTGCTACACTAAGAGGGTTTGAGAGTGTAGGAACACTTTGAAAGAAAAAGAGAAAAAATTTGGAATGGCCAGCCAGGGTTGAAATTCCAACCCTATCGCTTAGCTGTTTAATCCCAAGCAAACTACTTGAGCCTCTGATATCTCATCTGTAAAATGGGGGTAAATAATACATATATAGGTACTGCACTATTAGTTTTTCTCTAGCGTTACCTATAATCTTTGTTGATGTATAGGGAGACCCACACATGCACACACAACATAGTAGCCTTTGGAATGATAAGTGATTGGAACACAAATAACAGCATAAAAATGTTTTTAACAATGCAGCATAAGTGTCAAGAAAGATATACATGAGGGATGAGGTACACCTAGAAACTATAATCTGCAGATTTTTCCCAAGTGTCATTATTACCATTCGTTTTAGTCCCTTGCCTTAACAATTCTTTTCTGAAACTGTTAACAAAGGACATATTGAAAGATCTGAATCTCACTACTTATTTCACACTCTCTGCTTAGAGGTGCTAATGAACAGCAATATAACTCCAAAAATGGTCCTTACTCCAACCACCGGTGAGTCAAGTTATGGGTAATTAAGAATAGACTATATGAAAAATATCTACGTGGCAGCTAGAATCTCTGCTTTCCAGAAGTGCTGGGGAAGGAAAAGTTCAGTTCCCATTTTTGATCTTCATTGGAAATTCAGAAGTTAAGGTCAGCTTCTCAGTATACAGGTACTTGAACATGTGAAACTTTGTCTACTTGAAAACTTTTTACCTTGGAGTAGGGAATGAGGAACCTGATGACAGAGAATCTCCAGCATTTCATTCCAAGAGAAGTTTTGACATTTACAGTTCTGCTAATTTCACACATGGTTTTGCAGCATGCAGGATCTTGGTGCCTGCCAAGAAGACTGCAAACTCTTTTGTGAAAAAGTACTTTTTTGGGTGTAGGGAGGGTTTGGAGCTGCAGACACATTTCTTTAATAGTGTTCTTGAAATGTCCAAATGGTCTTAATACATAAATGATATGAAGCTCAAAATCCTCCAAAACTTACTCTTCTAAGAAAGCATTATAACAGCCCTCATCCTAATAATAAGGCTGATTTCCTCTTTTCTAGTGTTTACTTATACTGTATAATGTTTACTCTATAATGAGTTTATTATATAATAAGGAACTCTGATTTATTAGCTCTTCATTATTCTCGTTCTATCAGCTTCTCAATAAATGCTACAACCCTTGGCAGGGACATGAGTCTCAATCAGGTGATATCATTGCTTTTTAATGAACTCTTCTTCCTGGAGTAACAACATTACATGTGACATTCCTTATCCTGCATTATTAAAAAGCACAAAGGCAGTGAGAAGGTTGCACTGAAAAATGGGGCAGAATTCATTACCAGTTCAATATACTGCTAGCTAACACTCTTTGATCTATCCTATTTACCCTTCCGAAACAGTGAGAAGTCGTGGGCGGAGCCACTGCAAACAATAGCATGTATAGGCATTTTGTAAATGTTGCCTTAGTTATTTAATGCCCAGCCTAACTGCTGGAATTTAACACAGTGACAACTTTCTCAGAGGGGGCATGAAAAAAAATGTGATATTTTACAACCTGAGAAGTTAAGTGCTGAGATAGTTAAGGCCCAGCTCTCATTAGCTGAATGGTAGATTTTTCTAATTAGTTCTTTCTAGTGCAATTAGCACGAAAGAGTCTAATCACCTCATGTGAAACCAATCTAATGCTTGGAAAAGAATGCCCTTGGCTTCTCTTTCAAATTGGATCTTAGGATTTTCGGTGTACCTCCTTAAAGAATAGAATCTGATAGTGAGTAGTTATTTAAAACGGGAGCACAGATCTGTAGAAAGGGCAAGAAATGGACAACTTGACTTGAGTTTCACGTTTAGCTGGAGAAAGTGCTTAGAAATATTCATTAATTGGCAGTTTTCACTTCAACTAGAGTCTGTTTTTCTTGATTTCTTTCATTTTGAAATGGTAGACCTGGGCCTGGGACAGCTACAGTTCAGCTTGGCCGCCCCTCCAGAGGGCATGAAACATACTGCACATTAGAATCAAAAGGCACTGGGGCCTGGGGCTACAGGGCCTGTTTTCTCAGTCTCTGCAGTGCCCAGATTCCCCATCAGTTTTTGCTAATTTGTGCTTTGGGTGCTTTGTCTCCCCTATCTGTCTCTGCCTTGGAGTCATCCTACTGCACCACATTCATTTTTGAACTGTTCTCAAATTTCTGGTGCCCATCCATCACTTGACATTTCTTAAGTGAGCCAACTGTGGGTATCTCAGCTGATGATGTTCATTTTTAGCTGGAAAGGAAACTGTAATGACAGCATCCGGTCCCATAGCACATGAAATGCTTCCTCTTTTTTGGAAGTCACTTGCAAGAAGATGAATGAGAAAATGCTGAGTTATATGCATATTATCATCTGGGGGGGAAATGGGCATCCTTGCTCACCAGGTTATGGAGGCAAAGAATATGCAAATTTCCATTATTCATACTATCACAGAACTTCCTGTGATGATGAAGATGTTCTATACCTGTGCTGTCCAATACAGTAGACACTAGCTACGTGTGGCTGTCGAGCACTTGAAATGTGGCTAGTGAGACTGAGGAGGTAAGTTTTATTTTACTTTATTGTTTACATTTAAATGGACCCATGTGGCTACTGGCTACCTCATTGAACAGGCAGGTCTGGATCTCTTCTACCTCCTACCTGCCCCCCTCCACTCACACGCAGTGGCATCCTTGCCACCAGAAGAGACTGTGCCCTCTGCTTCCCCTTGCTATTCATTCTCTTCAGCCTTGCCTTGAAAGCAGTCAGAATTTTTGACACAAGCCATTTTCTTGGCCTGTGCTATCAGTAAATCATTCTGTATTCCACCAAACCAGTGTTTTATTTGAAAGTTGGAAAAGACCTTGTAGTTTTTTAAATAGCCAAAATACTGGTTTGTTTCTAAGAGGAGAGGTGGCCAGAATCAGTCAATATAAGCTCATTTATGGAACCTTCCAAATCTCAAAGGTGGGATAATACTGAATACCTCTCCAAAAAGCTACAATAAGTGTATGCAAATGGCTTCTACAAACTCCCTCTATATGATGTTTCAATTATAGTTAATTATAGCAAATAAAATAGAATATTTAATCATCTTTATCAGTGATGTTTAACGAATGTTTCACCTTTGCTCATGGTAGTTAGTTGCACTATTGTAGAGCTCTTAGGTTCACACTGAAAGGGTAAAGTTAGCAACCTGGACAAATAAGCCCATCATGTGTGTTATGACCTGTCTAGTTCCTTCTCCTCTGATTGGAAGGCTCATTTTATTGCTTTGGACTCTGGAATTAATCCTGTTTAAAGAAAAATAGGAAGAACACTAAAGTTATATATTCAACAGAATATTTATCCCATTCATTTATCCCACAAACATTAATTGAAAGCCCAGTGTGCACTGAGAATTGTGGTAATCTCTGGGAATGCATAGATGGAAAGGCAATATCTGTCCCACTGGATGGATACCTCAGGTCTCTGAGACATAAGTAGTTAAAGTTAACACTATCTGATGAGTGTTGTAATATACAAGGTGTATGGTGGAATGTAGAGGAAGAAAAACTAAGTTGTGATTCCAAAACAAGGCTTCTAGATGTAAGGGGATATTTATTTTTATATATAAGGGATTACAAGGGAGACTCTTAAGGGAATTATAGAATTTTGCCAGGAAAAAAGAGAAGGTAGGGCCGTTCATGAAGAGGATTATGGTATAGTACAGATCCAATATGTAAAGCAGCAGAGTGTGTTTGGGGAACTGCTGTAAGGAAAGGAATGCTGCTACTTGGTATGAAATTGTGAGTGCTGGGACATGGACATGAAAAGACAGCCCCCGCAGGTCCTGGATAGGAACAAATGGAGTGGGTGTTACAGAGCATTGGAGTTACATGCTGAGTTTTAGAAACATAACAGGATCAGGATTAGGGTGAGGCAAGAGAGGCACATAAAGGCACAAAATTTAAGGAGCCACTCACTCTTGAGGGTCAGTGCAAGGTTATTACTGACCTGAGAATGAGTGTGCCCTAGGCACCTCACTTGCCTTACCTGCATCCCAGCCCTGAAACAGGACTCTGGTTTTTGTATAGAGAGTGGGCTTCCAAGGGAAGTAGGAAAGAATCTGAACCAGGGCAATATGGTAGACATGGCAGAATGGAATTAATGAAACGTGTTTCCAAGGTAAAGTCAAAAAGACCTAGGGCAGAAAAAATATGAGGCGTGAGAGAGAGGAGCATAATTGTCCTGTTACTGAATTCTGGGGATTTCTTTTTAATTGCCTGATACTGGATTTTCCCTAATTTCTCATATTCCTTGGCTCCTGCCTTGTCCTAAGGGCCATACCCAATTCAAATTCAGCCCTTATCTATCTACTAAGACCCATGCACTTGACCTTGTTTTGCATGCGAGAGAAGGCCACAAGTACTGGAGTTTTTAAAAATGTCTGACTCTAGCTCGGTTTGCTTTACTGGATTGTCTTAACACATTCAAAGAATTGCAGTCTTCTTGGCTCTCTAAATTCAGTGACCTTATTTTAAAAGATGATCAACATGGCTTAGAACCTTTTGAGGATTAGGAGACATTTTAGCAAGTTTATCAAGAATAAGCAAAGCTGACATTTGGCTAACAGTATGCCCCCCCACCCTGCCCCAAAACCATTTGTTTTGGAATGAAACTTTTCCATTTGACAAGTTTAGAGTTACCAGTACTTCTTGAAACTCCTTCCTTTCTCCAAACTCTGGGATGTTTTCAAGAGGGACTCTTTGCTTCAAAGGCCTCCAAGAATATAGTTAATTAGAAAAACATGCAAGAAAAGACATCTTGGCTCCTCAGGCTGCCTGGTGTACTCTTCGACCAGAAGCTATTGCTTGTCTCAGATAAGTAGACAGGTGGCTATTTGCAAAGCAGGGTCTGATGTGTCTTTGACTCAGAGAAGTTTGGAAACAAAGCCCTCTGTACAATAAGCTTCTCACTGTTTTCTCGCGTCTTCTGATCTTGCCTGTTCTCCATTACCTGCAGTATGAAAGAATTTGGGGAGAATGTATGGTATTCTACAGAAGACTGCTGTAGTATAGCTTAGGCAGAATTTATTGGGCTTAGAATCACAAAATCTCAAGGTTGGGTGACTATTTGGTGGTAACCTAGTCCATTTTTCATCTAGAAAATCTCCCATACAGCTTTTCCCCTAAACAACCTTATAGCCATAACCTCCTATGACATAAGTACTCCCTGCCTCTTCAGCCAATGCTCCTCTTACCTCAGTGACACTCGCAAGTTAACTTTCATTTCCTCAGCATTCTGCTCTGTAGTGTCAATGTCTTTGATGGGGTGTCCTGCTTTCCAGCTCTTCTGTATGGCCCCTTACAATCAGCTTGTTCAGAGAACTACCTGTTTAGCTCTTCAGTTATGTAACTACCATGCCCTTTCTTCCTTCTTACAGGGATCAGCTGCTATTTCATAGTCTTGAAGCTCCTCAATCCCCTTGAGCCATTGCCTCTTCCAAAACCTTCTACTATGAAAGATAAACTACATTTTCCCCTAGGAATTATGAAATCTGCCTTTGAGTAAGGTTAGTTCCACATTCTGAGGTCTCTAGATCTCCCCTCGGTGGCTATCGTGACTTGTACTGCTTCCCAAAATTTTCATGACTTTGTTTTAGCATCCAGTTTTGTGTAAGAAGCCATTCTTAGAGCAGAGAAGGCCTAATTATATCGCCTACTCTTTCGGATTTGAAATTTGGTTCAAGCCTGATGACAACCCATTAGTCAGATGCTTGGCTCTTAGCTCAATGACACCATCAGCAAATGTCCAGATAGTTGAGATCCCAGTGTCCTGCTTCGGTGTGGTTTTGTGATCTGTGTCAGGAATTCATCAGGCATTTTATTCACCTGTCTGTGGCATGTTGTATGTTCTCAAAAGGATATCACTTTTCTTATCTTCCAGGTATTTGCCAGTACGCTTCATCTCTCATGCTCATGGATCTGTATGCAAATTGATTCACTTTTCTGGGAACTGTTTACAGAGTATTTATGTGTCTGGCACTATGTTAGGTGGTGGAGTTACAGTGATGAGCAGTGGAAATATATGTGTTTTTTGACATATGACACTGCCTGTTTTTCCACTATACCCTTCTAACCTTAAATGCTATCATGAGCCTGGGCAATACCCGGGAGATTATTTTTATCACCTTTCTAAAAATCTCTACTTATTTTATAACTGGTGATATATAGACATCTGAGGAGATTATGGCACCACACGGGACTGGCCAGGAGAGGAGCTTTCGGGCTGCTTTGATCTGAGGTCACAGGTCTGGTTTCTGACACTGATCTTAAAGGCTTTCAAGTTTAGGCCACAAGGTTTCACATGCCATACCCCTTAGCTCCTTTGTGGCTCGTTTCTCATTTGGGGGGTGGGGTGGGGATGGAGTTAGATATTTTACTTTCAACCCTTCCAAATTCAGTGTAAAGTTCTTTTAATCGGGTCAGCTCACCTCCCCAGGCAAACAAGCACATCTCTCCTTGTCTTCATGAGCTACCCCAGGAAAAGTCTGCATTATTTTAGTACCACAGACATGGTCTAGCAATCTAATTCCAATCAGTTGACACCATCCTCATAACAAACCTTTCACCTCTCACATCATCTATTTTTAAAATCCCTGACCTTTGTTAGGATGAAAGCATTAGAGCATCTACCACGTGCCTCAATCTATAGCAGGCTACATGGTCCCCAGCTGAAGCTTCCTAGGTTTCTTGTGTCCAAGTCATTCCCTCCACGTGAAATAACATGAGGGGGTAGAGATAAGTGGCTTGCTGACTGTGAACAGACAGTAGCCCCAAAATGACCACACATCTCCCTCCTGGCCATGTGAATGACGTAAATCGTCCTGTTCGGCTGAGAGTCCACCCCATTATCTGGCTCTGTCCGTGACTGGGTAGCCTGTCTCTTCTCCTTCCAGCCACACACAGTGCTGGTAATTCCTCACACCGTTTTGCCCTGATTCACATTGCCTCTTCTCCACAGATGGCTTCCTTTGTCCCCTGCAATCACATAAACTCACTGGGGTGTTACTGCCCAATGACAGGTTAGCTTCTGTGATACCTCCCTACCCCACTGTCCAATTCCAAGTTTGGTATGTGCCTTCACTGAGTCCTTCCATAATGCCTAAGTATATCTCTATCACAGTTCATACCCTGTGTTAAAATGACCCATGCATGTATGTTTCTTCCCTGACACTGTAATTTCCTTGCGGATTTGTCCCATGCCTCACTCGTCTTTGTGAGCAAAGTGCCAAGTCACATAGTAGATGCTATTTAATAAATTCAAGCATGTAGGAATGAATATTCCCATAGTGTTTCAGGATTTTTTTCCTTTGTTTCCTCTTCTCTCTTCACCTTGAATGAGAATAAATGAAATAATGCAAACAGGAAACCAGAAAGCAGAGAGCAGGAGAATCCTTGCCACCTGATAACACGTCCCCCTCTTGGATGCCCTGCGACAGAGACCTGTCCTCAGGACCCACCTCATCTCTGCTAGCAGTGTGCAGCTAGCTTCCTAAAATCCACCCAGAGTGGGGGCTGGCCTGTCAGAAAAGGCACCACCAGTGGGATGTCTTTTGCACTCATGCCTTTGGAAAGGGATCCAGGAGCACATGTCCTTCCACCCTTTGTGTCACTTCCTTTAGTCTGCAGCTCCAGGTGATGACTGCCTGGCCTAGACAGACTGTGCCCTTAACGCTCTCTTCTGCCGGCTCATGTCATCTTCCTGCTCCTTCAGGTGGAAGCTCTAGAGTCTTAACAGCAAATTACCGCCAGTTCTAGGCTTCCCTGATTAGTCACGAATTACAAACCACCTAGTCAAGGGGAAGGGAAATGAAAGTCTTGGACTATTTGAGAGATTCACTCATACTTCTTTACCTTATAGCCTGTGCCGCAAAGTCAGACTAAAGAAATTTGTGTTCCACCTCATTAAATCACCGCCACAGCAGGATGTAAGTAGGGGTGACCCCAAGTTTTAATATAAGGAAACCAAGGCCCTGAAAGTTGAAAATAACTTTATAATACCACTTACAGCTAGTAATTGGCAAAACAAGATTATAAATTCAGATTTATCCAGTTACTTCTCCATTTAAAGGAAACCACCAAATACCATTATTTATCAATTTAAAATAAAATAAATAAATGAAACCCCTGTAAAGACTATCTGATGTGTGTCTTAACTACCTTTTAGTCTTCTTGAGATAAGCTGTATGCTGCTGCTTCTGGTGAGGCCCCCCCACAAGTGCCCTGCAATTTCTCACAATTCAGTGCTCACCAGGCAGTTGCTACTTTAGAATCCTAGCTTAGTGATAGTGAACTAATGACAGGGCTTGGTGAACCCTTTTCTAGGATCCGCGCATGTGCCCTACACCTGTCATGGAGGGCCAAAGAAATGAGGAAAATAAAGAACAAAATTAGTTCTTAATCGAGAATTTTTTTTTTTTTTTTGAGACAGAGTCTCACTTTGTTGCCTGGGCTAGAGTGAGTGCCATGGCGTCAGCCTAGCTCACAGCAACCTCAAACTCCTGGGCTTAAGTGATCCTACTGCCTCAGCCTCCTGAGTAGCTGGGACTACAGGCATGTGCCACCATGCCCAGCTAATTTTTTCTATTTGTATTTTTAGTTGGCCAGATAATTTCTTTCTATTTTTAGTAGAGATGGGGTCTCGCTCTTGCTCAGGCTGGTCTCGAACTCCTGACCTCGAGCGATCCACCCGCCTCGGCCTCCAAGAGTGCTAGGATTACAGGTATAAGCCACCGCGCCCGGCCAAGAACTTTTTTTAATAACAAAAATAACCGAGTTACTGAGGTCAAGAACTGTTTTAGGCATTTTATACTCATCTCATTTAATCCCTCCAAATCCCATATGAGGTAGATACTACTACTATCTTCCTCCATTTCGTAAGGGAACAAACTGAGGCTTGAAGAGGCCAAGTAACTTACCAAAGTAGACTCCAGACTTGACCCCAGGCAGTCTGGCTCAGAGACCTCTGCTCTCTGCTCACAGACTCCTCTCCCTGCTCCAACTCCAGAGCAGTGAAGTGGGGGACATAGTGCAGCCTGTGGGCTTAGTGATTCTGCTGCTTGGTGCACAGCAAGACAGACCATAATCAGCACTTCAATAATAGAATTTTTATGAGTGATTAAAGTAAAAGCCAGGATTTAGAGATTGAGAGTTGATTGTTAAAGGATAAATGATATTTGGAACGTCTTACTGGATTTGATTAAAGTGAAATTCAAAAACCATCACAAAGATGATTATTTACCAGTGGTACTTTAAGGACTTTTTTTTTGTGGCTTAAGTCATTGGCACTCCGATGCTTAAAATCTCTGTGTTCAAAACCAGAATGTAATTGATCCTTACAAAATCAGAGGTTAGTGCCTTCTTTGGCAAGCTACTTCTGAGCTTTGTTACACTGTAACAGAATCATCCTCATGAAAACCAACATGAGATCTGGTTTTACGTTTTTTTCATTCCTTCACGTGGTGCCTAGTATCTTGCCTTATGCATAATAGATACTTTGAGATGGATGGACAAAATCATTTTATATTGTTTTCAGCGCTCTGAGTTTAAGAAAGTTGATTTCTGAAAGAAGCATATTAATTAGGAAAGATTGTTTAAGCACAAAAATCTCATTTCTCTTCTTAATTGCTTGGACATCAATACCCAGGTCCCAGTCCAATTGTCACACTGTGCCTCTATAAAGCTAATCTTTTCTGGAAGGGAAACCAAATATGAAATAAAAGCAAGCACTGGGACAGAGTGCTGGAACTCCCTGCATGTCCTCTGTTGGCCACTACAAAAGGTTAAACAACAGGAGGAGGGCTGGATCAGGGTTTGTGTTTGGAAGTAAGCATTTGAGGCAAGCTTGAGAATTAAGCTCATGACCAGTGCTAGATGCCCCAGCAACTGGACAATAGGAGATTTAAAAATATGAGTGGGCTATGCCCAAATGCTGGAGTTGATGGGCCAAACAGAGGAAGAAGTTGGATGGAGTTAACTAGTAAACAAGTTTTGTGGTCCTTTAAGAGACCAATATTTTTTTAAGTTGTATGAGTTTAAGGTATACAGCATGATGTTTGGATATACATATAAATAGTGAAATAGTGATAGTTTGGTATTTCTCATATATAGTGAAATGGTTACCACAAGTAAGCAATTTAATATACCTGTCACCTTTCATATTTACCTGTTTTTGTGGTAAGAGCACCTAAAATTTACTCTCTCGGGACACTTTCAATATGCAATATTATTAACTGTAGTCCTCCTGCTGTACATTAGATCTCTGGACTTATTTATTCCACATAACTGCAAGTTGATACTCCTTGACCTACAGCTCCCCATTTCTTCCCTGCCCCTGGTATCTACCATTCCACTTTCTGTTTCTGGAGAAACTTTCTGTTTCTATATACTTGACTGTTTTTTAGATTCTACATATAAGTGAAATCATGTGTCATTTTTCCTTCTGTGTCTGGCTTATTTCACTTAGCATTATGTCCTCCAGGTTCATCCATGTTGTCGCAAATGGCAGAATTTCCTTCATTCTAAAGGACACACACACGCACACACTTTTTTATTCATTCATCCATTGTTGGAAACTTAGGCTGATTCCTTGCCTTGGCTATTGTGAATAATGCTGCAGTGAACATAGACATGCAGGTATCTCTTCAAGATACTGATTCCTTTCCTTTGGATGAATCATATGGTATTCTATTTTTAATTTTTTAAGGGACTTCAATACTGTTTTTCATAATGGCTGTACCAATTTACATTCCCCAACAGTGTACTAAGTTTCCCTTTTCTTCACACTCTCATCAGAAAACAAGTATTGGCCATTATTTTTAATAACTAATATTTCTTGAGTGTTTACTATGTGTGAGACATGATTCTAAGCATTTTACAAGTACTTAATCCTCATAACAAGCTGTGACATAAGTACTGCTGTTATCTCCATCATACAGATTAAAAAACTGAGGCACAAGGAGTTTAAGGAACTTGCCTAAAATGTCACAATGCCAGACAGTCTGACTCTAGAACTCATACACTGTGCCGCCAAGTCTCTGGGGTAGTTTGTATTGGTTGTCAGGTTTCTGTTGCTGTGTCTGGGAACCCTCGCTCTGACAGTGTCAGCCCAAGACCTACATTGCTCCTAAGCAGCCTCTGTTAGTCCAGTGACTTTTTTATCTGAATCTTTGGCTACATTCCTCTTTTCCTAGACTGTGATCTCCCTGAGGGTAGAGAGCCTATCTTACTCATTTGTGCTCATTTTAGTGCATGTTCAAAAGGAGGCTTTGGGGGTTTTATCTAGATACCTCTAGATCTAGATCATTCCATCATCCACTGGGATCTCGATTGGTGTTCCTTGCCCCAAAGATTGAGTCAGCAGCAACAGGAGGCGGCAGAGATCTCAACAGTGTTCATCAAACGTATGTTGAGTGCCTACCACTTCCAGGGCTAAGCATATAGTAGTAAACAGAACAGACATTATCTGTGCCCTCTCAGAGGTTAAGGTACAGTGAAGAAACAAATGAGATAAGCACAAGTGCAGTAAGTACTATTTGAAAACAAACAACAAACAAAAAAATGCCAAGAGGCTGAAGTGGAGAATAATGGAGGTGGCAGGGAGGACTTTAGGTAGGTAGGCATGAGAAATTCCTCCTTGAGGAAGTGAATTCTAAGCTGAAATTTAACAAACATGAATGACTTAGCTGGGAATGGGAAGACTGTAGAGGCAGTGCCTTGTAAGCAAAGAAAACAGCATATGCAAAGGCCCTGAGGCTGGAAAGGGTTTGTTTAATCAATTAAATAATGGAATTCAATGAAACTCATTATGCTTAGACAGTTACATCTGAACACATTCCTGCCAAACATTTGTCCCCCAATCTGCTCTTTTTTTGTTAGTGGTTCCAAATTCACTTCTTAAAACAAAACTCCATATTCAGAGACTTTTTGACTGCTTGCTTTGGAAACAGCAAATCAGAGATAGTTCCACCCTAGCTGAGGGTGTAGAATATAAATTGTCCGTTCATATCCCTATTTGTGGTCTTAAGCCTTGCATGCATAGGGCTCAGCAAACAATATGTCAAATTCCCTATATTTGTTTATCTTTTTTCACTGATTCAAAGCATGAAAAAATTGAAATTATTAATAAAAGGGGAATGATTTTTTTTAGATGATCAGAAATTCTTTTTTCTAAAATTTTCTAAATATTTTGATTACGTCTCTTTACCCCAGGAAAGGTAGTTTCACCATACTGTGCTCAAGAGAAGATTGCTTATAAATATCACACAGAAGTACTTTCCCAGCCTCCTTCAAGAGGGCACCTGAGCATTCTGGGATCCAGGGTACATCCAGGCAAATGGAACATCTGCCAAGTGTACTACATGTGGACAGTGTCTAACTTGATCCAATCTTTTTCCTTCTCCATGTTTCAGTTAAGTCCCTTGAAAGTTTCCATTTCTCCACTATTCATAAAGGATCTGTAAATTATTTAAGAGAAGGAAACACAGCCTTTATCCCATCGGATTTTTCCTCTCAATCACATGAGTCTTTTCTCTGAACACATACACATGACCCAGACTCACTGTCAGGGGAGATGTAATGCCAGCATCTGGTGTTAATATCTATTGTTGACATTTTGGGAATGAGAACATGAGCTATTAGGGAAGATGTTTGCTTGTACCTAATTAATGTTCCGTTGTATCCCCTCTTGTTGTCAGCTCTGCCTCGCCATCCTGCCTTGGCATTTTCTTTTACTGGCTAACTTTAAAAGTTAATTATTTCTCTGTTGAATGTTAAATGCCACCGGTTTTTAATGGTGTTCTTTGGCGTGAATTATTAGTTATCAAAAATCAAAATGATTTGTGCAATTATCAGCTCTTCACCTAAAGCCAGTGTTCTTGCTAATCGCTCCTCTAAAGTGTGATAGCATTTGCTGATGTCTGGCAACATGGATCTCTCTAGCAGATGTTAATTTCTGACTCACTACATTCCTATCCCTGTCTGGCTTTCCTTGGGTAGAGCAGATACAAAGTCTTGGTACATCATCTAATAGAAACAATTACTGACAGGGCCAAGTGTCTTCCAAACTCATTTTGCTTGAATCTCAAATTACTGTTAAAACTCATTTGGCAACTGCAGTAAATACAGGTGAGGAACCTCAGATAGAATGATTCCCTGATAGCTTTTATAAAACATGTGTCTTGATGGAAAATCACAAGTCTTTCTTTACTTGAGATTGTTTTGTAAAAGTAATGGAAAAAGTCCAGCTAATAGTTACTGAGTGCTTACTCTGTGCCAGGCTTTGTTACTAGCTTTTCATGTAGATTATCTTAAGCCTCTCAACAACCCCATGGAGGTAAAGTACTATTATTGTTCCCAACTTAAAGATGAGCAATTGAGGCACTAAAAGCTTAGGTAATTTATGCACCATCACATGGCTGGTAAGTGGTGGGCCAGGGTTCCAAGCCAGCATTCTGTGCAGAGCTGCACTGTCTGAGACAGTAACCGCAACTCACACGTGGTACTGACTACTTGAAATGGAACAAGCTCAAGTTGAGGTGCACCGTAAGTATAAAATAGACACCCAGTTCCTAACCCTTAGTAAATAAGAGAGTGTGAAAATCTCTTGAATAAAGTGTTCATACTAATTACATGTTGAAATGATAATGTTTTAGATATACTGAGTTACAGAAAATATATTTTTAAGATCAACTTCTCTTGTTTCTTTTCACTTCTTTAATGGGGGTACTACTAGAAAGTTTTAAATTTCCTATACTGCTTGTCTTATATTTCCATTAGAAAGGGCTGCTGTGTATGGGGGTGGGGAAGGGATACAGAGTGGTTTTTGGAATTCCGTTCTTGTCTTGAGAGTCTCTGATCCTAAACTGTTGAGGGAATAGGCACAAATTTCTGACCCTTCCTCCCCTTTCTGGTCATTTCACTTCCAGAAATCTAGTGGAAAGTACAAATTCTTATGTCTGAGTCCCTACCAAGAGCACATCTGTTGGCTCTTATCAACTATAGAAAGATAAAGCACTGACATGTTGTGCATTAATGAGATCAAAAGGAAAGCTAATGACAGAAATGTGGCTGTGGCTAAAATGTCCCCCAGAGGGTAATCTGGGCAGACTTTTGTTCTCCTTAAGGCAACCCCCTTAAGTGCCTTCTAGAGAATGTCTCAGTTCCAGTTCCCGAGATCCTCCTTTGCCCTCCCTTCCAATCCCTGTCCACCACTTTCCTGGTCCACCCCTTTCTCTCTCTCTCCTGGACACCCCGTCTCTCTTGGGTGTCTGTGCAGCCGAGGCGGCCCCTCTGTTAAGCACTTCTGACACGAGGCAGGTCTTTTTTCCCTGCCAGTGAGAGCAGAGTGTATAATAGTGTTGCCCTCCACTGGGGATCTTTGAGAAGCTTTATAGCTCTAGCAGGCATGGGGGAGCCAATCACAGGCACTAGCAGCTGATATATGACACTAATATAGGGTTCACTTTTATTCTCAACCTAAAAAAAGATAGATTGTTCCAAGTTTAGACAGGCTGTAAAATCCTGTGCTTCTGGAACCAGGCTGCCTTACCCTCGGGACCACTCTAATTGCTTTACATCTGTACAAAGGTTCCTTGTAATCGGGCTTTCTGCCTTCATTTGTCTTCTTTTCAGCCTCTTAGTAAAGACCTTAATTGGTCTTAGTGGGGCTTTTTTCAGTTAGTGCAACTGTACCTTTAGGGCTGAACAAGTACCAGACACTACCTGTGGGGAGAAGTGGGGAGATGGGAAAGACATCAATACTCCTTTACCTTTAACAGTTTAATTAATGTGCTCAGAACAAGGAGCGGTTTGAAGAAATTTCTGCTCCTCCGGGACCCTGCTACGGATCAGACATAACTAGGGTTAGGTGGAATTTTCTAGATTTCTTTCCTGCTTCAGTCTCTGTGAACACTCATTAGCCTCATAATTGTCTCACAGTAAACTGCTGTATCAGGTTTCAGTCTGTCCTCTTTGGAGGATCAAGTTGCTTTATATCAATAGACTGAAGTACTAGGGGATGCATGTGAGGGGAAGTAGCCTCTAATTTCTGTTTCTTAGCTACTAATTATTTAATAATACATTTTATTGCCTATTAAAATGTGGTATAACTTGCTTGTCAGCAAAACTAGATGGAACCTAATCATTTGAGGAGAAGGATAATTGGCACTTGTACAGATGGCTTTTATTGCAAGTCAGGTTTGTTATTGCAGATAGAATTCCTTGCCAGGTTTCTTGGTTCTGTTTGTGGGCTGATCAGTGTTGTGAGGGGGTTACTGTATTACAGCCCAGGCGGTTGGTTAAATGTGGTATTATGGCAAATGCAGTGTGTACTCAGTTATAGATCATAAAGGCTTCTGCTGTGTAGGTACTTTTTTCCTTCTCCTTCCCCCCCAACCCCTGGTTTTAAAGGACCCTAGTGAGTTTTGTACCACACTGAAAATTACCTTATGTGCTGGAAAATGCATCAGTGGAGACTTTGTTTAAACAAAGGGCGTTTTTATGATGGATAGAAGTGGCCAAAACTTCTGGATTTCCATCTAGTAAAAATTTGTGTAGGAAAATTGGACCAGTCCCAGTTCCTTAGTAGAATTTCATGAAGGTTTTCCTGTTGCTTCAAAATGACCCCTTAAGGAATGCTGCATAAATTCCAGAAAATTGCCCCCAGTGTTTCCTGGAGCACATTAAAAACTGAAGGAGACACATTGTGTGTGGGATAGTTTGGTGCAGGATTAGTTCACTGGGTAGAACAGGGGGGATCCCAAATATCTGGGCTCTATGTGGGAAGTGTTGGCCAACATTTGCAGAAGGAGGCTGATCTGCAAGCATTTTGGTAAGGAACGTTTTGGTGGTATTGAAGTAGGTGGGAACAGACTGCACAGGGGAAGCATGCTTCATAGCCCCAAGCTTTATGGCCCGGAGCCTGGCGTTGTCATCCCCAGGTGCACTGCTCTGTGCCTCCGACGGCACTCAGGTCTGGCTTTCTACTCACATGCAGTCTACTTGCACAAACGACCACCACCCTTATTTGAAAATACGTCTTCTGTTCTGACCCAAGAGGGTCATTTAAATCCCACAATGATTGCCCATCTTTGTATGTTTTCTGGATCCCATCTTTCCATCCATTACTACTTTGTAATTTTTTTTTTTTTTTTTTTTTTTTGTCTTCCAGTAGAACTCCTGAGGTCTAATCGTACCAGAACAACATGTCTCCCATGTGTCTGGTGACTCACTTGGCAACTGCGTCCCTCTTCCCTTTGAAGTGGTGTATGCTCTCTCGACCCTTTTCGTTAAGGTTCCAAACCTCACTGAAGACCCGTGTGTTTTACCAGTAAACACATGCCCTTTTTAATTTTGGAAGGGGATGTCTAGGCTTGATACTTCAGAAAATCAGCATGAAGTAAGCTTGACATAGATAGTTCTGTTTCTTAGGGGTTGAGCTTGGGGATTACTATAATTTAACACCTATAATAAATTTGTTAAAAGAGGGAAGAAAGCCAATGCTGAGGTTTTCTATGTTATATGAAAGGTGTGTGTTATACATTGTCATTAAATTTTCTTGAGCAAAAACTACTACTAAGTGGAAGCCAGTTTAAAAGGTGTGTATTGGAACTGGAACATGTGGCTATAAACTCATTTGGGAGTTAATTTGGGAGGTGCAAATCCTTTAGAACAATGGTAGCGGGGAGGTTGGCAATGACCTAGAATACCTGTAACCTTGGTGGCCATACCCCACAGCTCACTCTGGATGGTGTGGGGCTATGGGTGAGTGGGTAGGGGGCTGTGTGTGTGTGTGTGTGTGTGTGTGTGTGTGTTTGTGTTTGGGGACTAGGTTTTACACAAGTTTACATCTGTTGATTACTTTTTCTCCTGTAGTTAACTATTCTGGAGTTTATTTGTAAATCGCCAGTTCAGCCAATAGATTCTTTGATCAGCTTTCACCATGGTAACTGTTTTCTTGTTGATGTAGATGGAAAGACCAAAATGAAAGGAAAAGGTTTTTCACAGTATGCCATTTCCTATTAAACAAAGCAACATTAAAGCCACTTTCATCTCCTGATTTCCTTCTGCTAGGCCCATTCTTAACATTTGCAGGGCAAGCATACACATGGAGGCCCACCTTACTTCTTTTCACTTCTAGCTCTTTCTAGTACCATGAGGAGGTTTGGCCAAGGGTGGGCACTCAGCCCACACATCCAAGCTCCATTCATACCTTATGCCCTCACCACTCCAGCAAAAATCTGCCTCTTGGCCACCCTCAGGCCTATAGGTATGTGCAGCAACCGCATGGTCTGTCCTCAGGAGGATGGTCTCCAGGATAGGCCCTGGAAGGGGCTTAGGTCATCCGGGAAAGAGGGCCCTATGTCCCTGGTGTGCGGAACATGGTCCAAAGGGGGGATTTGCCAACCAGGTAGGCCCAACCCCAAGATCCCATGGATCTTTGCCCCAGAGGGAGGGACCCAGCTGGAGGGGGCCTGAGAAGGACTCTCATATGCATGGGTATCAGGGCAAGGGCTGGGTTGCATTGCTTCTGCCTTTCCACTTTAGTCTCAATAACCTCACTCTTCATGCCCTACAAAATAAAATGAAATAAAATGGATCCAAGTCTTGTCCAAAAAACCTAAATGGATGAGTTATTGTTACCTCACCAGTGTCTATGCACACAAGATGTGAAGGCTTAGTTTTTAGATTCAATGCTAGAATGTCATTTGGGGTCTTATGCAAAAGATGTTTCATTACACATTTTGTATAAGAAATCTGTTTTTTCCATTAACATTTAAAGTATAGTATACTGCTATTCGTATGCAGGGAATTCTTTACCATCCAATGGAAGGATCATGTAAGGAAAAATTGCAGCGGAAGGACCAAATTAGGAATGTTTTCGATTTCAGGAGTCCAAAGAAGAAACAAAGTGTTATATTGACATAGTTCAAACAAAGTAAATAGTTTGAAGCTTTCTAACATTTTTAAAAACACCTTTGTTCAACTTCTTTAAAGAATGAATTTAATTGCATTGTTGTATCTGATAGTATTTCTAATGTCCAAGGGGTTGCTGAAATTTATTCTCCCTCCAAATTTAAATATAGTTCATGGGCTTCTATCTTAGTCCATTTTGTGTTGCTATAACAGAATATCTGAGACTGGGTCATTTATAAAGAAAAGAGGTTATTTGGGTCAGGGTTCTGCAGGCTCGGAAGTTCAAGGGGCAAGGCACTGGCATCTGCCTGGCTTCTGGTGAGGGCCATGTGTGGGTCAAAACATGGCAAAGAAGGTCAAAGGGGAAATGGACATGTGCAAAGAGACAAAACCTAAGGGGTATCCTTGCTGTATAACAACACCCTCTCTTAAGAATTAATCCATTCCCTGGAGAGCAGGAACTCGCCCTCCTGGAGGATGTTCTTCTATTCATGAAGGATCTGCCCCATGACCCAAACACTGCCCACTAGGCTCCACCTCCCAACACGGCCACATTGGGGATCAGATTTCAGCATGAGTTTTGCAGGGGACAAACCACATCCAAACCATGCCAGCTTCCAAAATAAGATTAATTGGGAAGTCAGTGTAGTATGTTGTCACTGTTGTGCTAATGTTACCCAAGTTTTTAACAGTGAGAATTCTGACTTTGTTGTGAAAGTCGTAGTCTTGAAGGTCTTTGTCAGTTGTTTTTCTGTGGGGGGAGCTCATGCTTTTAATGACCCTTATTTTGATCTTTAAAAAAAAGTTCATTTATTACATCATCTTCATCTGACAGACAGTGGTTAATATTGTTTATTGTGTAAATGATACACTTTACTATCCAAAAGAAAAATCTTTTGGAAAGGCAAAAAGGGAAATTAAGCAAGTAACTTGAAATGGGTCCTTGTCAGTCTTCTTTTTCCATTATCTCAAGAGATGAGAGTATTAGAAGAACACATTTTCAGGTTCCCTTTACTTATTTAGAAAATGGCAATAATACCTGTGACAGGTTGTTAGGATGTAATAAATAAATGCATGTACAACACCTGGCCCACAGTGGCCTTCAGTGTTAGCTGCCTTCGTCACTCACCTGACTCAAAGAAAGCTGGACAGAGGGACTAATTTTGCACAATTTTGAATCTTAAAAAAAAATTTCTTTTCATTACTTTTTCTTATACCACTGACTTCTCTTCCCTGGAACTCTTGCCAATGAGATAAAACAGGGATCTGACCCAGGACAAGTGAGTTACCATGTCGAGTTCTGCTTCTCCATGCAGGCTGACCTGCAGCTGTGTGTTTGAAAGGCTCATTGTCACATTCTATCAGAGGTCTCTGAGGTGCTCTTTTCTGGAGTTTTAGCCCCATTCGCAGAATATACAGTGAATTTGCTTCTCCAAAATGATTCCACACGCAAAAATCATCTCCTAATAAACCTGGTCTATGCTCCACCTACATTTACAAGGGTTATTCTGTTTGTTTTGTCTCATCCCACCTGGGTAGAAAAGTGAGTGTGTAGCAGATTTGTTTAAAAGGGTCATCAGCTACACCCAGCTCTCATATAAAAACAGATCCTTGAAAATTAAGCCAGGTGATGATAGAGTGAAGTATTTTGTTTGTGTTTTTTGGCCCAGTGTTCATTTCTCATTATGCCTCAGCCTCCTTTACTTTAAGCCCTTGTTGTGATCCAGGGGCCTGTGCTTATGTTCGTGGCTGTTTTCCAGAGCAGTGCTTGGCTGCTTAAGTTTTGATGCTCCAGTCTAAACAATGACTAGTTTCCTAAGATTCTCTCACCCTCCTCCCCAAAAGAATCTGGCACCCTTTGAGTTCTCTAGCAGCACCCCAAAAATGCTCACTCATAGAGTCAAAGGAGGTCAGTCATCCATCAAAGAAACATGGATAGGATTAATAGAAAGGGGAAAAGATGTCCAAGTGAGCCAGGTCAGCATAACACACATGCTCCCGGGTGGAACTAATTTCCCATATGGCCAGGTGAATGGCTTCTGCCTGTGGCTTCTTCAACACTACAAGCTACTAAATAGAATAAAGGATGCTGAAATAGGAGAACTTTTACGAAGACAAGCTTTCTGCACTGAGCAGCCACTTTCCCCATCCACTAGGGGTGTAGTGACACAGACATCCCTGCGACAAGCAGAGGATGGTCCTCAGAGCCTGCCTGCCTAGTCTAGGACACCGCCTTCCTGTGTCTTCTCCTTTCCAAACTTTTAAAATTGACCCTAAACATGTGACAGGGTCCCATGATGTTACTCAAAGTTGTGCAAGGTAAGTGATGACATATTTATTATTTTTCCATTTGTACATTCTAATATTAATAAAATTAATTTTCTCCAAAAAGTTATATATGGAGAGACATAGATTTATGTCTAGATACATACATATATTCCTACACACCTGCACTCACACACACTCTTATACAGATTGAAAGAATTCTAGTTTAGGGTAGGCATAACCTTTTGACAATTCAAAGGGAGAAATTAGAGTTGATGAAGTGATGCTGTGGAAACCCAACTGAGCCTTTCCTGAAAATACCACAAAAATTCCTTAGAATTTGAAAAGATGACAAATGCCAATTTCTGGAGACCTCAGGATTTCATTGCTAGGACACTGTCATTTATTACTTCCATTAGCAAGAATGGTTCCTTGTAACATCAGATTGGGTGTTTACACGGATGACGATTAGGGATGATGAAATGTTCCAGTAAAACAAGAGCCAGGCTATCATGGGGAATGAACCTAGTCAGTCCCAGAATATCCCTCTCTTGCCTTCCTCCTCTTCCCTTCCTTTCTCCATTTTGTTTCTCCCTTCACTGCTTTTCTAGACTCTGCTTCCCTGTCAGTGAAGGCTGAGCAGAAATTGAACAGCACAATGCATAGAAATTCTGCATCAGATAAGACCTTCAAATCCTGAAATACCATAGTAGGATCTAGTTTTAAATATTTCCTCCCAGGGTAAGTGAAACATTCCTTGCAGTCTTGCAAAATATGTTCTATGATGTTCCAAGCCAGAAGAAATTCATTTTAAGAAGTTGGAGTATTTGTCTTTGCATGTGACAGGATAATAGTGTTTTATTCCTTCTGTCCTCTCCCTGCCCTTCCCTTGTCCTCCCCTCCCTTCCACTCCACTCTCTTTCTTTGCTTTGTTTTTCAATCAGAAAGATGTTTTTTCTCTTAAAGAAAATATCAACAGTGTACATCCCCCCAAATTCCAATTGCTTCACATATCCTTACTGGTTTTATTCATTTAAATGTTTTTTCAACAGATACTTAACATTTTTCAGGAGCTGTGCAAGGTACTAAAACATGGAGATACATAAGTCGCGGTGGTGGCCATAAAGGCGTTCACTGTAGGTGGGAGAGAGCCAGGTACTCGGCTGTAAGTGGCCGAGGTGTTAAAGATAAATTATCTCAGTAACTCTGAGATGACATCACCCCCATTTAGAATTAATGAAACAGAGTCTGTCATACATATTCTCTCAATCTTTTCCTCTGTGTATATAATTTTTTTTGTTAATACACAGATGGTAATGTAATGGGACATGATTTTCCTCCTGACATTTTCAAGAACAATGTATCTTTTTATTCTATGAATTGTTGTTCTACATCTGTTTTGATCCATTCTCCGTATTCACAGTAATGTAGATAACTAATCTCTAATTGCTGGACTTTTAGGATTTATCTGGTTTTTCATCTGTATGTTCACAAGGTGACTTTTGGAGTTCCTTAGAACATATTCTTGGAAATGGAATTGCTGTATCAAAATATGGAAATTCTGGGGCTATTGATAGTCTTGTTTTTTAACTACTCCAAAACAAGTACTACTTTCTTACAAAGAATGATTTATTTATTTAAATTAATATATTTATGCAGAGTAACTATCCAAGGGTTAGGTGTGCTATATATCATTCTCCTATAACTCATGAAGTATTTATATAATTAATTATACTTTTTAAATTTTTTCACCCATGTGTTCCACATATATTGCTACCCATGTACTCTGTACTCTATTCTTTTATACTTCTCTGAATTCTATATCTTAAAAAAATCATAACAAAAAAAAAATAAAACAACTTAGCTCAAATCACACTTTTTCCTGAAAACCCTCCAAGACTTCCAGGCTTTCTGAACTTTTCCTTCTTTGGTCTGTTAATCTTCCTGTAGCCTGTTTATCTCATTTGTTAATGAACTAACTATCTTTTAAGTTATCTTCGTGATTAGGATCCTATTTCTTTTAGTAGGTTTTAAACTACTCAGAGCCAGAGACATTGCTCTGGGTTATTTTCTGTACACAGCTAGCAGAGCATTATACACATCAAAGGAATGTGATATATTTTAATCATTGGTCAATGTGTTCTTTTTTTATTTCACCGGAATTCAGGGAGGGCATGGCCAAGCTGATGGTGATCATATATCTTCAAATATTATGTTGACCATCATCTTTCTTACTTCGCTATGTAAGGAAGGGAGATTAGCTAGCTCACTGAGAAAGCACTGTCGTTGTCTACATCAGAAAAACCAATGTATTTAGTTTTCAAACTGTCCAGCACCGAGTAGGTAAATACAAGCTTTTTCTTTTTTTTTTCAATGGACTCAAAACTGCTATCTTTCTCTCAGTGTATGATGCAAGGCACTTTTTCTTGTCTCTGAAAAGTGGATTAGGTTCATTCATCCCAGACTCTTTTTGGATTGAGAACACTAAGTTACTAATTCTCTTTGGTCATTGGCATTCAAGTATTGGAGACAGAAGCAGAACTGGTTGTATAAACACTGGCTAATGTGTTTGACATAGTTTTAAGTAAATAAAATATTCTTGGACTGGTTTGGATAAACCTTGATGCTAAAATGCTAAAAAAAAATTTCAGATAGCTGGATTTGAACCCATATTCCTCCAGCAATGATACTGCTGTGGGTAAAGTTAGAATGTTACCTTTTTTCCTGTAGGTGCAAGCTCAGTTTAGACATCCTTTGTAAGATATGTAGAAATGTAGAAAGGTGCTAGGAAAGCCTGTTACCAAAAGGAATAATAGGAATTTAAAAAATTAACTGTGACTAAAATTCTTTCTGTTCTAAGATGCCGTCTATGAAGAAAAGACATTTGGTGAAGGAATAATTGGCTCAGATTTTTCCCCCAATGTCTTCCTTATCTGCCCTGAATCTTCCTCTTTTCTCTTCGGAAGAGTGGGTCAGTTCCATTACCAACTAAATACAAATGTTCTCACTTCCCATTTAGATCATAGGGTTCACAATTAAACTTATTTTGATGCCTTTAAGTATTTTATGGTTTGATGAGGAACCGATAACATTTGGTCAAACATTCTTTATCAGTAAGAGAAATAAAGCTCAAGCTCAGAACAAATTGAAAAAATCATCTATACATTTGCATGTGACATGTATCATGTAGATCAAAGGTTCAAAGAAAATTATATTGCAGTGCCACAGACACAATAGAGACTTATAAAATGCCTGCTATTGACAGGGAACTTAAATGGTATTTTTTAAAGGCTAGAAGTTCAGAGACTTTTCCATTCATATCTGCCATCAGCAAGCTCTTAATAATGCAGTTTGTACTTATTTATTGATCAGACCATTTAAGTTGTAAGACATGAGAAAGTGGACACTATTATCTGGTAATTGACCAGATTGGAGAGTTAAGTGTTCTGACAAGGAACTAAGTGTGTTTAACCTTCAGATAAGATCAATTTTAAGATAATGCCTACTTTGGTAATGAACCAAAGCTGCTAAGAAACTTTGTACTCTAGGTGCTTCTAAAGCAATACTGTTTCAATGACAACTATTATAGTTTTAATGACCAGATTTGTTTCTGAGAGCCTGAGTCTCCCAGGGCAACCTGGAAAGGAGTTACTAACTTTTGTACTGTACCAAGGATAAAAGCTCAAGTGGAAGGGGACAATGGGAAGCAGTACAGCCTAAGAAACATCTCTTGTGTATCTGCCATGCGCCAGTCATCATGCTATATTCTAGGGTTCCCAAATTTAGTAAGATACCTGACCTCAAGGAATATATGTTCCAGTAAAATGGGTTTTCAACTTTGTTTTATATGTTTAATCTCCAAAAGCAAAGCTCATGTGAGTCCTTCATTTATAAAAAGAAAAATAAAGGTACCCCAAGTTCTATTTTTGTCTGAATCCTTTCCCTGTGAGCTCACTGAACACAACTCAGAATCGTCTTCTCTTAGGGACAGATCCATAAGCAAATATCACAACATATTATAAATGATGTAATAGAAACATGAACAAAATTGACAAGAGAACATAAAGAAGGATATGGCGAAAACTGCCTGTGAATTTAGGAAAGTCTCCCTAGAGGAAGTGTCTTTGAACTCTGTCTTCTTGGACAAATAGAAGTTCCCCAGGGAGAGGGGAATTGGAGGCAGTGTGGGCAAAGCAAGTGAAGGCTACCGTGTGTTTGGGGAACTGTGTAGCCCTACTTATATGTCTGGAATAGTAGGTGTTCGGAAAGGAATGGGAGTAATAAAACAGGAAAGCAGGTTAGGCCCCTAGTCCTGTAGACCACAGAGAAGTTTTTAAGCAGAAGGCTAACAATCAGATTTGGATTTCAGTGAGGTGATGCGGGCACCAGGGAAATTGCAGGGCATTTTTAGACAAGAGGTAATAAAGATTCACCTGGGGCATTAGTAGTGACATTTAGAAGAAGAACTATTCCAGAAAGATTTTAGGGGTGATAATGGGCAGATGTAAGCGAGTGACTAAGTGTGGAGAACTGGGGAGCAATGAAGACGAGGAGGTGAGGGTGATTCTGAGGTGTCAGACCCAGAGACGGCCTGGATGGTGATGTGCATTACAGGGGAGGACTGGGCTGGGACGGGAATGAGGGAAGCTGTTCGCTTCTGGAGATGTGGGGCTTGAGGGACCTGTGGAACATCCAGGAGGAGAATGTGGCTAACAGGGTTTGGCCTGCTGAACATAGAGGTTGGGGTTAGAAATACTGATTTAAGAAATCCCTGATGGAGAACATAGGCTCAGGAATGTTCACTAATGACGGTTAGAAGAGGAATATTCAGCAAAGGAAGCAGTCCAGAGGCGTTATTTGATATCTAGGAAAGAGTAGTTTTGCAAAAGAAAGAGTTTTCACAAAGTAGAAGCAGTAATATCTGGTACCGCAGAGAGGATAGAAAGATGTGAGTCTTTTGAAGACCACTTCATTGACCTTGGGCAAGAACTCTTCTGGTAGAATGATGAGAGTAGAGACTAGGTTAGAATCATTCAAAAAGAGAATGAGGTCAGGTGCAGTGGCTCACGCCTGTAATACCAGCAGTTTGGGAGGCTGTGGGGGGAGGATCACTTGAAGGCAAGAGTTCTTGACCAGCCTGGGCAACATAGCAAGACCCTGTCTCTACAAAATAATAAAAAACATTAGCCAGGCATAGCAGTATGTGGCTGTTGTCCCAGCTTCTTGAGAGACTGAGGCAGAAGGATGGCTTGAGCCCAGTAATTTGAGGTTACAGTGAGCTATGATCACACAACTGCACTACAGCCTTGGCAACAGAGCAAGACCCTGTCCCTAAAAAAAAAAAAAAAAAAAAAAAGTGAAACATAAAGTAAAGAAATGGAAGCAAAAAATGTGCACTCAGTGTTTAGGATGATGGGAAATAAAGAATGGCCCTGACTTAAAGGAGCAAGTAGAAGAGTGGTTGTTTGTATAAGGATAAGTTGAATATATTTGTATGCTGGGGACACCTATCTGTCATTGGAATATTTAGGGCTTTGGAATCATGTGAAAGATCAAATCTCAGACCTACCATTTACTAGATACTGACTTTGATCAAGTTCTTCTGTGAGCCTCGGTTTCCTCATGTATAAAATTAGATTAGTACTATATACCTCTTGGAGTTCTGTAAGGATTTAATTAAATCAAGCACCTGGAATTCAGAAGTGGTAGTGGTTTTTTTATTTGTTTATTTCTATAAATAAGAGAGATTTTAAAGATACAAGAGAGGGAAAGGATGAAGTATGTAACTTCAGAGAAAAGAGACAGGTGGAAATGGGATCTGAGTAGAGGTAGAGAAGTAGTTTCAAAGTGAGGTTGGAAGGTTTTCCTGGGTGATAGAAGGGAAAGACAGTGATAAAATGAGGCATTGGGCAGGATAATTTAGGTTATGTTGCAGTAACAAGTAGCCCTAGATCTAAGTCTCTTAATACAACAAAGATTCCTTACTCATACCATACATCCACCATGAATCAGGACAGGGGCTCTGTTTATCTCTGCCCCTCAAGGTCCCAGGCTAATGAAAGCTCCACCCTAGCATTTGCATCTTAGCATTTTCTTCTGTGATCATGATAGACGAAGTCACATGGCTACATCTGACCTCAAGGGGTCAAGAAAGTGCCTAGAACTGGGGAAGAACAGGAAATACTTGGCAAACAGGGCTCATAACGAGAACAGTGGATAGATAGGTATAGGTAAGTATGAAAGTGATGAGGGTGACATCTCTTTTCTTAGTGAAGGAGGCAGCAAAAACATGATCCACCAGGAGTAGCGTGAGGGGTTTGACAAGAGTGGTAAATGTTTAGAACAGCCGTTTGTTAAAATAATTAAGCGGGAACATAGCAACAAAGGAAAAGGAAGTTGTTCTGGTTAAATATTTATCATTAGGGCTCCATGCAGAATGAAATGGTAATGCGGCTGTGATTCAGTTTCTTAGTTCAGCTGTAGCTTAAAATTAGAAGCTACCCATCAATAATTTTCCCAAGGGAGTGATTTCTACTGTAACAGCACACAGCCTACAGAAAAGGAAATGCACAAAGAGCAGGCTTTCTTGGAATGGGAAGGAAAACCACAGGAGAGAGAGAATATGAGAGAGAAATTGATTGTACATCTATCCCTGGAAACAAAAATGAGTTCCCTTTTATCAGTCAGTCATTAAGTACATCTGCTGCTAGCCTAGCACTTTGGCACTGTGTAGATAGAATCAAGAGAAGTTTATGACTTTGTCCTTGTTCTCAAAGAATGTGTAGTTTGGTCAGAGAGACAAAAAGGTCATTCTGTGAGTTTGGGGTTTGCTTCATGTGTATCATTTATTTCCCTAATTAGTGTAATTTTGAGGAAGAATTTCTTGGAGCAGGCAGGATTAAACCTAGGCCTTGAAGAATAGCTTAACCCTGGAAGGTATAGAAGGAGGGAGGCAGGGCAGAGTGAAGGTGTGATTAAAGATCTGATGGTGGGAGTGTGAATGATTTCTATGGGGGACAGGAAGGTGCGTGGCCAGAAAGAAGAGGAGAGGATTAGATGAAGGAATTATGGGACATCAGGTTGAAGTGAAAGGCTGGCACCTAATTATAAGGAGTTGGTACAATGTGGGAGGAAAGGAATTATTTAAAGTTGCATGAGGAGTGGCATTGAGACAAGGTAAACTTGGTCCATTGGGAAGAACGTATAATGAGATGGATCAGTTAAAAGACTTCATAATAATCCAGGTATCTTCTCTTCATCCACCGCCTACGAGACTTTTATGACTTCCCGTTACCTTCAGAATAAAGTGCCAGTCTTATTCTTGCTTGAAAATCCCCATTTTTGAAGAGACAGCTAGATATGCAAAGGTTATTAAGATGAGGAAGACTAGGATATGTTGGAACCAGGAGCCAGACCCAAGAGGTGCAGTTAAAGTCAAAAGCTCTTATGGAAAGGCTTGGTTTAGAAGTGCAGCCTGACACCTTGCAGGAGCCATGACCAAGCCAGACATGACTCCAGCCCCAGGAGGAGACTGGGCGCTAGGTAGGCTGCCAAGACAGGCACCAAAACGGAAGCCTTCTTTTCTTCTCTTTACTTTTCTTTTTCACAGCTTTATTGAATTATAATTTACATAACCACACAATTCACCCACTTGAAGTGTGCTCTTCAGTGGTTTTTGATATATTCACAGAGTTGTGTGCTCATCACCACAGTCAATTTTAGAACATTTTTATGACCCCAAAAAGAAACCCTGCATTTCTTAACCATCACCTCCTTCCTCTTCCCCTTCCACTCCCCAACTCCCCAGACCTAAGCAACCACTACTCTATTTTTTTCTCTATAGATTTGCCTATCTAGGACATTTTATATAAATGGAATCATACAATATGTGGTCCTTGTGTCTGACTTCTTCCACTTATTTTTCACTTATTTTTAAGGTTCAGCCATGCTGGAATATGTATCAACACATCATTTCTTATATTACATTAAGTTGATACGCCACATTTGTTTATCCATTCATCAGTTGATAGACATTGGGATTGTTTCCACTTTTTGGCTACTATGTATGATGCTGTTATAAACACTCATGTATATGTTTTTTGTGGACATATGTTTTCATTTCTGTCAGGTATATATAGCCAGTAGTGGAATTGCAGAGTCATATCGTTTAACCATGTGAGTAATTGCCAGACTGTTTTCTAAAGTGGTTGCATTTTCCATTCCCACCAGTAGTGTGTAAGGGTTCCAATTTATCCATAGCTTTACCAATACTTGTTGTTATTTGTCTTTTTGGTTATAGCCATTCTAGTGCGTTTGAAGTGGTGTCTCACTGGAATTTTAATCTTCATTCCCCTGATCAGAAGCCGTATTTTCAAAACTAAGGCATAAAATGAAAGCCCATTTGAGGACTTTGACAAGAAAGAAATATTAATAGACTGATAGGAATAAGAGGATTCCAGGCAGTTAAAGGCTAAGAGAGAGTTGAAGGCAGCCTATTAGTTTGTCCAGTCTGTGGTGTTGCCATGTTCTACTGGAATGAATAACCAGAGGTTACCTTTCTCGTTCAGATTAGCTGTTCTCAGTCCTCAGCAGCTCTAAATTAAAGTCAACTGAAAAAAATTGTTTGCATATACCAGCATTCAGGCCCTATCCTTGGCCAATTCAATCAGAATATCTAGGGATATAGCCTGGATATCTGTAGTTTTTAAAATCTCCTCACAAGATTCCGATACACCATGAGGGTTAAAGACACTGTTGTAAATAATTCAGCAGGATTAAATAGTAGAATGAATTCATTGATTGTATGCTCTGATCGTATAACCACCTGCCTTTATTTTGACCTGTAAGCTTTTCTGAGACACCTGCTAACTGAATTTGATCAAATAGATGTGAGACATAATTACAGTGTGCATAGTCTTCTTTGACTGATGGAAGAGGAAAACCTAATATGGAATTCATAAAATCAACTATTTCTCCCCAACTAAACCCCCAACTTAAAAGTTTGGTCAGAGAGTTGAGCTCCTTCATTTCTTTTCCATTTGCATTGGCTACATATGAGGCATTTGTTTATTTCCAATTATTCCCATCTCCTTAAGTTGAAGGTAATGAATTATTTCATTGATTAGCTTATCTATTATGAGACATTAATTTGATGTAATCGGTCACTGATAGATATCCTGGTAGTTGGCTCATAGATAATAAGCATTTTTTATGGCAGTGTTGATTTGAACAGGTGCCGTTTCTCTGTGAACTTTGACCTAACTGACCTGATGTGTACAGATTACAGAGAGTAGATTAATCAAGGTGATGTCCCATTACCCTAAGGTCAGTGATTTGTCTAGGACTAAGGTGTGTTTTTTTCTATGTGAAGATTGAGGCCCATTTGTGTCTTCTGTTTAAATTATAGGTCTAGTCACAAAACTGGAAAGGATGAGAACCAAAGTAGAATATTTACCAATTAGATTGGTGCCAAGTTTCCAACGCTGGAAGTATGTATTTTCATTGTCCAGACCCTTCTTTAGAGGGATCATATGTCCCTGACTTAAATTTGAGCTACATAGTTTCAGAAAATGAAAATTCATATTCCAGAAAGAAGAGGTAGGAAATGCAGAAACATTAGTAATCTGACTTATGTTCTAATGCCAACCTGGCTAGGGACAGCTTTGATTTCATTGCAGATTGAGCTTGCTTGCTTTTCTTTTCTTTTTTTTTTTTTTTTGAAGACAGGGTCTCACTCTGTTGCCCAGGCTGGAGTACAGTGGCACCATCATAGCTCACTGCCACTAACTCCTAGGCTCAAGCAATCCCCCTGCCTCAGCCTCCTTAGTAGCTAGGATTATAAGTGTGTGATACCATGCCTGGCTAATTTTTTTTTTTTTTTTTTTTGTATATAGGTAGTCTCGCTATAATGCCCAGGCTGGTCTTGAACTCCTGGCCTCGAACAATCCTGCCCCCTTGGTCTGCCAAAGTGCTGGGATTATAGGTGTGAGCCACCATGCCCAGCTGAGATTTCTTATGTAAGGTTTAAGAGGAGGGAAAGGTCAGGATGTGGAATGTGGAGAAAGGTATGCTACAGTAGTTTTTTAAGGGACTCATATTTTTGTTTCAATAGAACTGCTCAAAAACCATACGGTATAGTCCAGGACTTCTCTTCCTCTCAAAAACAAAGTAGGTACTGCTCGTATTTTGTCTCATGTTAGTTTAATCTAGACTAAGTGGAAGCATGGCATATAGACCATTGGTGTAAAGTGTGTCATAGAAAAAATCGAAATGAAAACATACAATGGAGGGGAGACCTGTTTTAGAACATCATTGTCTCCATTTGGCTAACCTTCAGATTTTCTGGCCATTTCTTATTATATACTTAACCTTTACTTATTGCTGCTCCTTTCTTTCCTTTCTTTTTTATTTTTAAATACTGCTTTTTTACTTATAAGCTACAACCTAGAGAGAAAATGAGGAGTATATTACATCCTTAAAAACAAAGCGGAAAAAAACCTTAATAACTTCCACTTTGAGAGCTTGGGCTGGTTGCAAGGCCCAGGGGACTAATCTGCTGAATGTGAAAGGATATGGAACCATTTGTCCTGGGAGAAGCACTACATTAAAAAGAAGAGGAAGAAGTCATGGGGGGGAGGGCAAGGCTCTGCTGATGAAAGTAGCTGTCAAATTAGCAGATCTGGAAGTTGTAGTGCATATTGTTATGAGCTGCTCAAGTTCACACCAGAGCAACCAGCTCCATCCGTCTTTCTCAGTTTACATTTTAATTGGCTTGTAGTTAAGTTTTTTAAACACTGTGAGATTGCTGACATACACTGCAATATCATGTGAATAATTTATGGAGGTTGCTCAAGACAAGCTTTTTTTTAATTTGAGAATCCAGGGGGAAGGGGGAGGAGGAAGACTGGAGATGGGGGGTCTGGGGGGGTGGTCCAGGACAGAAAAGCAGACACAACTGCATGTGCTGTGCTGGATGTTAAATGTTTCTGCTGGTGTAGGCAGCCGCGTTTGGGATTTCAGGGAGGTTTGTACAATACAATCTTATTAATAACAATTCTGTCAAGAGAGTACCCAATTAAATTGAATTGGGTTTATGACTCCCTCTTGGTTTCTTAAAATGTGTGGATATAAAACCTCTCCGATGTGAGTCTTGGATAACAAGGGTGGGTGGGTTTATTTATTTATTTATTTGGTTGGTTTTAATGATTCCACCTACTACTGAGAATTTGCTTGTTTTTAAATGCAGGAGTAGGCATTTTTCCCAAACTATCTTTTTGTTTTCTGCTCTCACAGTAATCTAGAGAAGATGGAACTGGCGTCAGTGGGCAGTTATCCTTGCTAGAAACGTGACTGCTTCTGGGAGTGGTTCGCTGGACAGCTCTGAGTCTAGAATATCATCTAATTAAGACCTGTGGGAGAATCCTCTTCCTCTGCTAAAATATATATATTTTTTTACAAAATGAGGAAATGATGTAGAATGTATAGAGTACAAAAAGAGAATAAGAATCACCCGTAATTCCTCCCCACATTGTAAAACTGGTATGGTTTTTGTTTATATCCTTCTAGTCTTTTTTCTATTCATATATGTGAACATAATTAAAATCACATATACTGTTTAGAAGTCATCTTTTTTCACTAAACATCATGAGCATTTTCTCATATGAATAGTCTATATGTAGAGTCATTTGTAATGACTGTATAGTGCATGTGTTTTCTGTGAATTAACTATGCTTTATCTAACCTGTCTCCTACCATTGAAATGAAGTATTATTTGTAATTTTTATCCATTTTAGACAGGTAAATGATAAATGTATTTTTTGGTTAAATCTTGGGGTTTTTTGGGTTTGTTTGTTTGTTTGTTTTAGACACAGGATTTCACTCTGTCACCCAGGCTGGAGGGCAGTGGCACGATCATAGCTCATTGCAGCCTCAAACTTCTGGGCTCAAGCAATCTTCCTACCTCAGCCTCCCAATTAGCTAGGACTACAGGTACACGCCACTGCACCTGGCTATTTTTTTTACTTTTTGTAGAGATGGGGTCTCACTATGTTCCCAGGCTGGTCTTGAACTGCTGGCCTTAAGTGATCCTCCTGCCTTGGCCTCCCAAAGTGCTGGCATTATAGGTGTGAGTTACTGTGCCTTGCCACTTGATTGTTTTCTTTAAGGAAACTCCAAGAAGTAGAATTTCTACATAAAATAGAGCAAGTCAGTGGGAAAGATGAGCAATGTCTCAAGAAGAATTTTTTCTTGAAAAGTGGGTAAAACACAGTTTTTAAAATTAATGAAATTAACAATTTCTTCCTATTTTAAAAAAATGATGATGGCATTCAGTCTGAGGTTTTTTGAAATTATTGAAAGTTTTTTTTTTTTTCTTTATTGGGCTTCTTAACCACAAAACCTATCTGTTAGAATTAATGTAGGCTATTTTTTCTTTACCAATTGGTATATAACTACTTAAGACTTCATGTAATCAGTTGAGATGTTACAAATATATTGCCTGTCAACTCCAATAAAAAAGAGGGCAGTTAATTAAAGGGATGTCTTGCTGTTGAACAAACTTATAGTCAATTGCTTGTAAGTACCATTTAGTTTGATATGTAGTCAAAGGGCAGGAAAATCAGTGTTCAGGCATGACTGGCTTTTAAAATGTAGAAAGGAAAGTGATTTTATTGGAGATTTGTGGCCTATCAACTGGCGTGATGTCTTCTTTTTAAAAATGTATTCATATATTAGTAAAAAAGTGAAAGACGTAAAGCCTTAAGATCTGTGGTCAGTTTGAGGTTTTTTCCAATTAAAATAACTAAATTTGTGTCCTCCTGCAACCCCAGAAGAGACTATTTTACCCCAACATCAGGCTGGGCTTCAAGGTCACCCAGGATGTGTGTGTGCGTGCACAGATATGCGCACATGGACTGTGAGTAGATGAAACAGAAACTTCTTAAACCAAGTGCTGTACTCTGTAAATAGGAAGCTGCCATATGTAGACCAGTGGACGGGTTCCAACAGCCCTTGGGACAGCTGCTCCAACCCAAGCCCATCAGCTGCTCCTTCCTAGGAGTGCCCTGTGTTCCCTGCACCTTTGTTCAACTCTTCTTTGGTAATCTAGGCTGGGAATAGAGATTTTCTGGACAGTGAGATTGTAGTTGGAAGCCCTTGTCCTGTGCAGCATTTTCAGAGAGCGGGTCTATCCAAAAGACACCATACTGATTCAATATTTTAAGCCTTGAAATGTTTGTGAAACAATACATATGTAGTGGAGATGTTTTGTATCTCAAAATCATTTGAATATGTGAGACTAGAGCTGTTACAAGCATGATTGACTTTGTTTTGAAATTCCATTGGAAATCACTGAACTTTGGAGCGTTGCTCTGGAGCCAAGAAATCTCAACTTTTGCCAATAACCACATTAAAATGTGTGTACCTGGCAAGGGTGAACCAGCCTCATTTCATTCTTTGTATTGGCTATTTGTTATGTCATCAACAATAAGTTATTTTTGTAGTGCCGATTTTGTGCCCAACCAGGCAGTATGGAATGTAAGAGAAGGTATAAGTTATGGCCATTCCCCTCATGGGCCTTTCAATAAAGCAAAGTAAATATGTAATCCACTTACAGTCAGTCAAGAGCAATATTTTTATTTGTAATGACCCCACATTTCAGTCAAAGAAAGTATTTCTTATTCTGGGAAGAAAAACATCGGCTGAATTAATGGCAGGTTCTGAATGGGCACTGAGCTATATTCAGAATACAAGTATGTTAAGTTAGGTGAGGTTGTTGAGGTTTGCTTTCTTTCCTGAGCTCTTACGAATTAGCAAATTCTAAATCACATGTTTTCTAATTACATACAATAATTGGTGCCTACCCTAGTCTCTCTTTCTGTCTGCCAAGTTTTAACTTACAACCTATTTTAAAACTTAGGCCTAAACACCCTCAAACCAATTGAATAATAGCAGGCACCACCTCAAATCACAATATTTTCATAAGAACATGTTTAATCTTGAAATAATGACCAGGTTTGAGAAACGGGGAGGTAAAAAGGGAGGCGTAGACAAGTTTGTGTTTTATTGCTTAAAAAAAAAAGTTGCATGAATGAGTAAGTTGCTTAGATTTCTCTGGTGCTTTTTTCCTAGATGGCCACTGGGGGAGAGAGCATTATTGTTCATGAAAGGGATGAACACAAAGGACACCTCTGCATCAAACTAAGATATTTGTAGGATGATAATTGGTGATAGAGTTGGAGTTTTAAAATGTTTCCACATGAACATTTGCAGTTCTCTTCACCCTCCTTCTCTTGGTATTAAACACATTGCTTAATTTCTATTTCCTACACTATGGATTGGCAAACTTTTTCTGTAAAGGATCAGATAGTAAATATTTTAGCCTTTGTGCCCACATAGGTCTCTGTTATATATTCTTCTTTGTTTTTTTTTTTTTTTTTTCTTTTTTTGGAACACTTTAAAAATGTAAAAACTAAGCTTACAGGCTGTACAAAAACTGACAGTGGGTCAGATTTGGCCTACAAGCTGTAGATTGACAACCCATGCCTTAGAGAAACACGAGGGGAATTCCTAGAGAGGCACGCATGTTGGATAGGCCAGCATGATTTCCCTCTTGCTGCTGCTTGCTTTGTTCTCTCCTGGTCACTGGCTGTCCCAGGAGCGGGTTCTTCGAGCCTGGCTCTCCTGTGTGATGTAATGGTGTGAAATGGTGTTTCCAGTGGAAGGCCTCTGGGGGTAAATGCTGTCTCTAATTAACCTGTTCATTTAGTGCCATTATCCTTTATCTTAAACGCAGTTCTGCTAGGGGAGGATAAGGAAAGTGCTTAATTATAGTAACTATTTCACATTGTCTGTGCTTGCATGATGAAGTACAAAAAGCCCGGGAGATGAAGCTGTCAGTCACTAAGTGTCTTTGGGAGCCTCTTGATTTTTTACATTTAATAATCCTGCTCTGTTATTGAGTATTGTTGAGTGAAACCTCAGGTCACAGTCTTTGTCCATGATCTGACCCAAGATATCTGGCCTATGTAAGTTATGACTAATGTCCACCAACTGGATAATGTCCTTGGCAAATTGTCACTTCATTGATGCTTATTTATTTATTTGCTTGTCACCTTAATTAGAATACTTTGGATTGCTATTTGTCTTTTTGGTATACTTTCTATCTCCCTAATTAGATGTCTAGTATAGGGAATGTGCCTCATACTTCTTTGTAGCCTAAAGTCTCTTTGAATACCATCACAATTTTTTATAAGTTTTTTATTATGAGATATATATGTCTCTCTCAAAAGATTTACCATTTTAACCATTTTAAAGTGTACCGTTTAATGGCATTAAGTGCATTCACATTGTTGTATAACTATCACCACTATCCATCTTTAGAGCTTTTTTCACCTTCCCAAACTGAGATCCATATATATTAAACAATAACTTCCATTCTTCCCTCCCCCTGTTCCCTGGTAACTGCTATTCTGCTTTCTGCCTCTATGAATTTGACCACTCTAGGTACCTCGTACAAGTGGAATCCTACAGTCTTTGTCTTTTTGTGACTGGCTTATTTGACCTAGCATAGTGTCTTCAAGATTTATCCATGTTGTAGCATGTGTCAGAATTTCCTTCCTTTTTAAGGCTGAATAACATTCTATGTATATACTGCATTTTTCTTTCACATTCTGGCTATTGTGAATAATGCTGCCATAAACATATTTGAGTCCTGCTTTAATTTCTTTTATGTATATATCCAGAAGTGGCCATCACAATACTTTTTATTCTGCCAATGTGACAATTTTATTTTAAGCTCTGTGGAACTTTAAATATTTTGACCATTCTTTCCTATGCCATCTATCAATAATAAGATAAATTTTATAATAAAGAAATAAGTTATTAGCTACGATGCATGAAAAGATTAGTAAGAACAAACATTTATTCATCCTGTGTACCAAGCACTGAGTTTAGCTCTTTATGTGAATTATTTTACTTAAGGCCTTTGATATCTTATCTGCATGTTACAGAAAAGGAAACAAAGGCTTAGAGAGGTTAAGAAATTTGTCCAAGGTCACACAACTAGTATGTGGCAAACAGGGTTCTACTTCAGAACCCATATTTGTAGATTTCATGAAGCCATTCAGAAAACAGGATTACATTTATATCTCTCATTATATTCTCAGCATGGTTAGTAAAAGGCTTATCATTTTCCATGGCATGATGTCACTTTAAATTTCAAAATCAAATTATATAAAAATAACATGTAAAATTCTTTGAAAGCTTTAAAGTGCTATATGGATGTAAATTATTAACCTTAAATCTAGTGATGGACATACGTTAAAAGCTATAAATATATGAATCAAAAGCCATCTAGAGTTTTAAACTGTGGTCTAAGCATTATGGAAATTTGCTAGAGCCTATCTTTGTGATTTTGTTAGAATATTGTTACCCATACCATTTTATTCATATCCTTCCAATTCTTAAGACTGGCACTATCTTTTAAGCTACTGTTATGAATTTCATGACTTTTTTTGAGTTAAATTGCTGGGTATAAGTCAGGTTCTCAAACAATGTTCTTTACCACCTATAAGTAACTTCAGGGTGGGAACCATGCCTTCAACCAATCCCACAGCTCCTAGGCTAGGTTTAGATGCCAACTAGCTAAAGAAACTAACATGTTGAAGAACTATTAGACTTAATTTGTATCATTTCAGAAGACAGAATTGAGGCCATGCCGTGTGTATAGGTTCTAGAGGGACAGATTTTAGTTGAGAATAAAATGTGTAGTTGTATCATACCATGGTAGACTGGCTGCCTTGAAAAGTAGTAAACTCTGTCAGTGGGAGTATTCAAACACAGGCTAGAAAATCCTTTCTCAACAAGGACGTAAAGAAGATTCTTACACTAAGAGACTGAATTTATTAATCTTCAGTCTTGGTATATCATGACGTTCATTTCAAGTGTTCTAAGAACTTCGTTTTTTACTATTGTCTTATGTAATGTTTTGCTCAACACAAGGCAGGAGCTAAGAGGTTTTGTTTGGTTTATTTGTTGTACCAAAGGCAATTGTGCTGTGTTGGAGTGGCTTAGAAGTAGAAAATATTTAGACCAAGTCCAGATCATAATCAAGAAGACAACAGGGTCAACTTTTGAGACCCAGATTCTTCAGGGTTTGTACAAACCATGTACAAAATAGGACTGACACTAAGCAAAATGTCTGAAGTAGTTCAATAAATATGTATTGATTATTTGATTTATTGACTTCTCTGCAGTCCTCTTGGAGCATTTTAGCATCCAGCACTATAAAACTTCTACTTTTCAGTGTAATCCTTGCCTTAAGCAAGGACTTAGCTATTTGGCATAAGTGGCATTCTCTCCTCTTTTCTGATTAATGTGGCTCCAGGATCAACCAAAGTTTGTGCAAATACTGGAATATTTGCTCATATAGATACCAAATGTACTTAAAATTCAGTGCAGGTAGAATTGTTTGTTTAAGTATCAGGAGGACAGACTTTGGTAATTTCAGTTGCATGTGTTGGTTCCTATTTCATTTTGGTAGACATTGAGTACCGGAGACTTTGCCTGGAAGCCAGCCTCCAGCATTGACGTCTGACAGTAACCGCAAAAGCAGTCCCCCTTCCGCTGACAGAGCCAGGGCCACGTTTGTGGCTGTGATCTCAGGGGAGGGCTCTAGGCTACAGCTTTGGGTTTATGGCTGGGGAGCCTGCCTCTTGTAAGGTGGGGAAAACAGAGCCAAAGTGACCCCACAGAATTTGAACTTAGGAGAACTGTCAGATCCAAAGGACCTGTCAAGGTCAGGGACTCAGCCAGTCTGAACTGGCGCACATGGGCTTTTTCAGAGCCAGGTGTCAGAAATCGGTAAATATCAAATTGTATCTGATTAAAAACAGGAGGAAGCATAGCTCCCCTTACCCACTCTGAGGAGCCAAAGTCAGCTGAATGGTGTTTGGGCCCAGATGACTCAAAAGCCGCAGTCTTATGACTGAACTAAAGAAATATTCAAAACTAGCCTGAAAAGTAACAGCATGTTTTTAAAAATATGCTATCAAATACATTTATCTTTGGCTAAAAAATGAATTAAGCATTTTTATGGTAAAATGATCAAATATTCATTAACATAAAAGAGTGTAGGATAAACCCTCTTATGGAAACAGTCAAATATATGATTTCCTTTAAGTAAAAAACCTGGCAATGATACTATGTAAATAATGTTTGGTCTGGTCCAAGGATCCTAGTTGAATTTATTGTCTATTACATGGAGAAAATACTGAAATAAGAGGATGAAATAATACTAAGAAAGTCATTAGAATTATATATCTGAAAATTACTGATTATATACCAATGAAATATTGACAAGATAAAGAAGAATAATAATGATAGCTCAAGTGGATTGCCAATAATCAAATAGTGAAGAAATCAAAATCCAGTCAACATAGAAATAAATGTCTTATAATAGGAAGGGAGATAATAGTGTATATGTTTGTCAAAATTCAATAAACTGTACACTTTAGATCTGTACATTTCACTGTGTGCAAATTGTACTTTAACATAAAGGAAAATGTCATCAGCTTATTTATTGAGCTACAATTTATGAGAAAGTACAATATTAAGCAAGTAAGGGAGACAAATTTCCCAGCATTTAGGAAACTTGCAAATCATTGGTTTACCCTAGATAAAAATGTAAGAAAATTTCAATAATAAAAATTAAGTCAACAGTGAGGCATTCATAGATTCATAGTATTGTGGAACTAAATGGAACCTTTAAGAACATTAACTTTCCTCTTATAAATATGAGAAAACTGAGATTAAGGAAATTGTGGAAAATTATCCAAAGAAAACTGGAGACAGAGTTTGACCACATGACAGGACTATAAGCTTAAAACTCCTTCCCTGTTCTCCTTTGTCATATTGACGTCCTTCTCCTCCTATCTCTAAGTACCCTCAAGGGTCTGTTTCAGCTCTCTTTGGCTTTACCTTTCTGTTGCACTGTCATTGATTCATTAATTTCAATATTTGTGTTTCCTTATTAGTCAATAATACTTTTTGCGTGTCTACCATATTCTTGAATACACAACTAAACCAGACACACTAAAAGTTCTTCCTTCACAGAGCTTGCATTCTGCTAACGTGAGTGCACATGAAATCTAGATATTGATTTCTGGGATACGTATTGTCACCCAGTCCAGACACCATTGCCCTATGGCTTCCCTTGCACATTGTGACAGTATCTCAAGTTCAATATATCTGTAATCTCATCTTCTCACCAGATGATCTTCTCCTATTTTCTCTATGTCTTCAGATCATCTTTAGTTCTTCTTGTTGAATCTCTAGGTCAACCAATTCAATAAACTCTACCAAATTGATTTTTTCTTATACCTGTTCAGAATCTCCTTATTTCCTCACTTCTTCCTTGCAGTGTTCCAGTAGTTTTCTAACACATCTCTCTAGCTGCTAGTATCTCCAAATCTCATTTATCCTATACATCACTGCCTGATTAATTTTCCTAAAACACTTCATATAGCCACTGCTTCCCAAATGTACACATGCTCTCTTTTTCTTGAATTTCATTTGCCTTCTAAATTAAATGGAAATTCCTCTGTCTGGCAATAAAGACTATTAAGAGCATGGCTCTAGGCTAGGCACAGTGGTTTATGCCTATAATCCTTGCACTTTGGGAGGCTGAGGCTGGAGGGTTGCTTCAGCCCAGAAGTTCAAGACCAGCCTGAGCAACATAGCAAGAGCCCATCTATTTAAAAAAAAAAAAAAATTAGCTGGGTGTGTTGGCACACATTTGTAGTCCCAGCTACTCAGGAGGCTAGGGCAGGAGGATTGCTTAAGCTCAGGAGTTTGAGGTTGCAGTGAGCTCATCCCACTGCACTCTAGCCTGGGCAATACAGCAAGACTCTGTCTCAAAAAAAAAAACCAAAAAAAAAAACATGACTCCAACCTCCCTTACAAATCTTCTTACTCCTCCACTACAACTTCTCCACTGCAAGTATCTCACTTACTCCAGCCAAAATGGACTCTGGCTGCTCCATTAGCAGGTCCCCAGTTCTTTGCTATTCTGCCTTTGCTCACTCTGTTTCCTCCCTGAAGTCATGATGCAGCTTTGTCCCTGCTCTATACTCATAACCTCTGTGTACATCTCACTCACTGCCTTTTCTAAGAGACCTTTCTACTTCTGATCACCGTGATTTTTCCCTCATTGTGTATACTTATCTCTCACTGCACTGCATTATGGTTATTCTCTTACTTTTTTTATTAAAATAACTCAATGGATTTTCATAAAATGGCACATCCTTATTGGAAAAATTAAAATATACAGAAAAGTAATGAAAGTAAAAGGCACCTGAAGCCACATCACTCAGAGATACCTATTCTTGAACATCCCTCCAGATCGTTTTCTTTGTGTATGTACTAAGGTTTATGAAGTCGATATATTTTTCCACAAATGAGATCAAATTCTACCTGTTTTTTTCTGTTGATATATTCTAGTGCTCTTGTAATGTTAATCAATAGAAAACTAAACAATAATTTGCAGTGGCTGCAAGGTGTTTCATCATTTGGCTTTATCATAATATGACCAATGCCCTTTCTTGTTGTTGATGTTTTTGGTGTTTTTTGTTTTTTGTTTTGTTTGTGTTTTGTTTTAGCCTGCTTTCCTCTGAATAGAAGACGTAGGGAGGAGGTTGTTATCATGTGTTCTGTACCATGTGCTTAACATGGCCTTGTAAAACGCAAGTGAGCAGTCTGTCATGGTCCTTGACCGGAACTGTTTGTGACACATTACTCCATGTGGTTTGGGACCTGGAAAAATGTTTGGAGATAGTGAGTAGAGGTTAGAAAGGATTGACCTAAAATCCCAGAGTAAAACTGTAGCCTTTTTTTATTATTATTACTGCTTTGAACAGCCTTGTGCCCCCATTGCCTGTAAGAAAGCCATTCATTGTTTCTTATTACATAATCTGCAGAGAGCTTATTCACTTAGCAGGTACATTCATTGTAGTTTCTATATTATGAAAAGCTAAAAGCAGAATCTGTTCTGCATCTCTGAGGTATTCTTCGCAGCACAGACCTCGTGCTATCACTAATTAGCCAGAGCAATGCTAGCCAAAAATCCCAGTGCCTGTCCTTGAAAAAAAGTCTGTTTTTCCATGGTAAGGGTGAAGCCTGCCTCTCTGTTTAGGGACATCTCCATAAGACAAGCAAAAACAGTGTGGTGTGAGCTCTCAGAGCAGCCAGTGTGGCGAAGCATGCTGCAGCCTCCTAGTCGACTTGCTGTTTGCTGCCTCCCTTCCTTTGAGAAGTGGGATCTTCATCAGACTGTACCTTTGTACTCGAACAAAATACCTAACCACCATGAGACAAGCCACTTCCGCGTTGTTCTGAACACTGTTCCTATCCATTCCCCATTTTTTTGGCTGGGGAAACCAGTCTACCAGTCACCCTCTAGCCAACTTCCAGCCACTTGTGTTAATGATGAATGCGATTAGCGGTGTATGCTAGTTCATTAGGAAAAAATAGAAAGAAAGAAAAACCATGAGATTGTTTGCTTGTCACTGTGAAGTGAAGCTTGACGGGAACATCCTCACTGTCCCTCCCCACCGCCCCTCCTGCCGTGTGCCTGTGATCTTCCGTGCGCATGTGCTCACGGTTGCCCGTGTTCCATGGCTCTGCCATTTGCTCAGTGGGGGGACGTTTTCTTAGCTGAGCGGTGCACTGCTCTGCCTGAGGGATTGAGAACATATTGCTTGGCAGGTGGGCCTACTCAGACGCACTGACTGTTGTTTCAGCGCTGACAGGGAACATACATCATGCGGGCCCATTATGCCAGCATAAATCCATGGTAACCTGTTCAAAGGGCTGCAACCAGCAAACAATGCATTTAGGTCTTAATAGGTGATATTTTTGAAACATATAATTGGAATCTGAGAAGTAATTCTGGGTGACAGGCCACTCCTTCTGCCATCCTAACAGAAGCTGGGCCTACAGCAAAATACCACTCCTGTCATGCCGCACAAAGATGTCTGCCATTCCAGCCCAGCTCCAGACAGCTGTGTATGGCGTTGACAGTGCCAAGAGCTTGTCTGTGCGGGGAAAACAGCCCTCACATTTGAGTCTTTCCTTTATGCCTTGGTGCTCTGGACTGCTGGCCAAAAGAGCTCCCAGGATTTGTCAGTGAAGGATGTCGGAGCTTCTTTCCTCAGCCTACTAATATGAGCTTGAAAGGTATTTAGAGTTTGTTTGGGTATTGGTTAGTGGAGAGATAAACCTCAGAGCAGAGGTCCTTGATCTTTGTCTTGAAGAGAAGCTGTTTATCATTTACCTACCAGACTCCAGTAGGAGAATAAGATATTGCTAAAGTCCCTGAACCAAGTGTGAAGGGGCTTGCTATCACTTGCCTGGCTGCTTCCGCACAGGGAAGGCAGACACGTGGCTGCCAACACCTTGGAGAGACAGTGGGTAAAGTTTGGCACAGCACTGGTTACAGACAACACTTTTTCTCTGAGTTTCTAGGACTAGGAGGTGAAAAGAGCATTTTGCACAGGTTGCCACGAAGTTTGTCTTCCCCTGGAGGCATGGTACATTTTCCTAACAATGTACATGATCCACAGCCCGTGCTCCACATTCCCATTCTGCAGGCTCATTACGAGATTGACCTCACTGCACACAATCACAAGTTGCTTTCTGCTTCTCCACTAAACTGCACACAATCACAGGTCCCGTGACAAAGACAGGTACCGTGCCTATTTTGTGCTTAGCCAAGGGCTGCTTTCATGGTAGATGCAGAAGGAATGAAGAAAGAAAGATGCTCGTTCATAAACAGGAAAGCCATTAGGAGGTCATTGTGGAGCTGTTAGCTTTTCTTTTATCTTCTTGATTGCTAAGAAATCATAACACTGGTATTTCAATATGACTTGCCAATTAAATTACAGCTAGGCAGCAATATTATATTATTTAACTCTCCTTCTGCCAAATAACTAAACCAGTATCAACACAGCCCAATCTGCATGCCACAGCATCTGCATCCTCTCTTCCTAAAGCAGAAATAGCTTCTTAAAGCAAATTAGCAAATGTCCTCATGAGACCAAGGACTTTGTAAATTATAAGGACCAAGAAGACTGTTAGGAATGTGAGAAGTAGCAGTCACTATTTAGAAAAGCTGTGTTTCGGATAACCCAGCCAGAGTGGCAATTGTGAGAGATGTGGGCTTCTCACACCCTGCCAATGGCCCAGTGACCCCTCTACCAGTTTCACTGTTTTCTTGTGTTTCTACTCAAAGGTATAGTTGGTTATGACACAGCAGTTTGCCAAACTATAAAGTTTCGTAGAAACACAGACCTTGGTGCTTCTTTCCCCAGTTATTCTAGGTTATGAGGCCTCTAGTGGAACCTGAGGATTTGTACTTCTGAATGCTCTTCAGATGGTTTAGATGCAAACAGTCTGTGGACTCTGGTTTGGGGAGCACTTATTAGAAAAACACAATACTGAGAGGCCCAGCATTCCCCCCCCCCGCCCCCCGCTTCGTCCCGTCTCACCGCTGCCAGGGGCAAACACTGGGCCCTCTAACGTGTCTTTCCTGGGCCATCTTTCTAAAAAATTGTGATATCTTAAATAGATGCTCTGAGGAGCCTTAAGAGCTCCCAGCAAGACATAAAACCAAGAGGCTTTTAGGTATGGAAGGGAAATACCATTTAGTACATGTTCGTGTCCATCATCAGTTCTCTGTCTAAAATACTAAAAAAAAAAAAAAGCTGTTTTACCTACCATAAAGTTCACCCTTTTAAAATATACAATTCATTGATTTTTGGTATATTCACAGCCATTTAGTACAACCGTCACCACTATCTAAATAATTCCAGAATGTTTTCATCAGCTAAAAAGAAACCCCAGATTCATGCTTTCCTACTTTCAGGCCCTGGAACCACTAATCTACTTTCTGTCTATATGGATTTGCCTATTATGGACATTTCACCTCTGAAATATCCTAAGCTGACTGAACATGAGTCCAGTTGTATCTTTAAATTTCTCTTAAATTTTTTTTTTTACATTCTGTTGAATGTTTCTGGATCGTATATGTTTTATGGTCCGAAAGACTTTACTTATATTAACTTTTACTTACATTACCCTTTTACAGCATTAACTCATATTCTCTTATTTGTCCTCTCTGCCTTTGTCTCATCATTTCACCAACGCTCAAATTCTTTATAGATTTCAAATATCATTATGAAGTCACACCCAACTTAATCTGCAGGATGAATGATCTTAACAGTGCATGCCCCTTCTCAGATTTACACGATATTTCCTTCTATTTCTTCTTCTTACCCTTCTAAATAATCAAGTGTCCACCCTTTTCTCTATGGTGAACACCTTCATTTGTGCCCTGTATTCTATTTCTTTTCTCCTACTACAGAACCTGGCTTTTGACTGCATCTTCATTTTCTTTCAACCTATGGTAATACTCCAAGTACATACTTTAAAAAAATTGCTGCGATCCTGCTGCCCCCTCAAGCTACCATTATATTTTTCTCATTCCCTTCACTGTCAAACCTTTTGAAAGCACAGTTTGTTCTCTCTGTTGATGCTTCTTTTCCACCCACTCCCACTCAAATTCTTACAGCCGTGATTTTACTTTCACTACTTTACTGAAATGTTTCTCTTTGTAGTTCATGGCATCGTATTATTTGCCAAGCCCAGTGCCCTTCCCTGATCACCTTCCCCATGCCCTTTGGGTAACACAAAACTCCGGTGACTGGCCCTCCATCTGGCAACACCCCCTTTCCTTTGGCTTCTGTAGTGTTCCACTTCTCCAGCTACCTTTGGCTCCAATGTTCAGTGGCTTCCTAAATATGGGTGCCCACTCTTTTATCTGTCTCTCTATTTTCTCCCTTTCCAGTCTCATAACACCATCTGGCTCCTAACTGTGTGGATAGCTTCCAAAACTATCTTCACCACTTGGATGTCCTACCAGCTCTTTAGACTCATTTCTCAAAACAGAACTCAGACCCTGTCAAGCTTTCTGTCTTCCCTAATTTGGGGCATAGTGTGACCTAAGGTTGAAAATCTGCTTCTTTCTTTCTCTATTAGCTCCTTGGTTGCCAAATATGACAAGCCCTTATGTATGTAATAGCTCTTTTATTCTATCTAAGCCGTATTTATTTTTTCATCCATTGTCTCTACTTCTCAATGCCACTGTCCAGGTCCATTGGCTCTTATCCGGACTGTCATCAGACCCATTCTGTCTCTTCTCCATTTCATCTTAACACTACTGCCAGATAGCAGTCCTCCTTAAACACATATCTGGTCATGTCGTTTCCCTAGGCAGTAATCCTTCAAATTCCTCTAAGCCTACCGAATACATTCTAAACTCCATAACCTAAATTATAAGGCCTTCAACATTGTTTTCCATTCTTCTTCTTCATACTCTCTGTGTTCTTGCCTATGCAAAACGCCTCCACAATTTCTCATTTACAGGACCTTACTTATTCCATATTAATTTTATCTAAAATGATGTCCTTTATTTTTGCCAACATGTTTATATGTTTTGAAATTCTCTCATCCTTCAAATTTCTTCTCTTCCGTGAAATCTTCTTAGTAGGATTTGTCTTTCCTTTGCATTTCCTGAATTTCACGGGGGATGGGGGTGGGAAAGGACTTTTAGCACTTTGTCTCATATTTTAATTATTTATGTGCTTGTCTTATCTAGTCTCCTGAAAGTAGGAGCCTTGAATTTTCATTGTTATAACTCTTGTAACCACTGATAGGGAATCTTAAATATAGTATATCCTGAATAAATATTTCTTCAGTGAATGAATTTTTTAACTTCTATAAAATACAGAAGATATAAAGTCTTAAACTTGTAGATGACAGGCTTTATGTCAGTGTCAAGAGAGTTCTCAGTAGTTTCCAAACTATTACTATTTTCAATCAATCCAAGTACAGGGCTTAGATGAAAGAAGCTTGAGAGAATTGTAGCAAACCTGCCATCATGTTCATATTGAAATACCTTGCATTTGCATAATATTTTATACCATTACAAGATACTTTCACATATTATCTGACCCTCTCTATAGTTATATCAGGTTAAAAATCATACCTAGTTCATAATGAGGAAAATGTGTTCTGGGTAGTTGTAATGGTTTAACCAATGTTAGGTTATCAGATAGTGGCAGAAACCTGGACAAAGAGACATTGTTGGCTGTCTTTAAATATTTGAAGAGCTATCATATGAAAGAAGATGAAATCTTATTTTTTATTCTTTATTTCCTAAGAAGACAGAACAAGTACAAGAAAATTCAAACTCCATTAGAAGATTAATTGTTTAACTATCAGATCCATTTCCAAGATGGTGTTGGCCATCTCTGTTGTTCAGGTGAAGCTGAAGTAGAGCAAACTGGCCAACCAGGTGTGGGGCATTTTGTTGAAAACAACCTCTCAAAAAGCACAGGTTAACAAAGGTCTCTTGTAATTCTGCAATTTTGCCGTTCTGTTTCGGTCACCACTGTGCTGCTATACCCCATAATCTAAGTTTTGATTTCTGCCTTTCTTTAGAACTCTTTAGAACTTTAAGCAGATTTAGCCACAGTGTGGCCCAGGTCCTAGATTTTTCACGAAGTAGAGACTAGTCTTTGTAACTGTTATTGGACCACCTACAGATGAGATTATAAAAGAACATATTTTCACCCAGTTCTTCAGTGTCTAGAGCTGCCAACCCAGGGAAAAAATGAAGTTTTCAGAAACTCTCACAGATGCCATGGTCACATGTAGCCAGCCCTATCTGGCAACCCCAGGGACCTGTCTGGTGTTACGGACATGGTAGGCAAGCCCACCATTGCCTCAGAATGGCATTCTCTTTTTGTTGGAAGGAGGTAGTTGACTCTAACAAGCTCCAAACTTTTCCTTGAAATGGAGAGTTGCCTAAAAAGGCAACTGCCTCAAAACATTCAAATGGAAATTATGATATTTCACTGAACTCGGAACCAAATCTGCCTTTTTTTTTTCTTTATAGAAACATTTTGTGTGCCATGTGCCTTAGAAGCCAAAAAGAAATCATACTTTGGCTCCCTGTTCCACTTTGCTAAGCTCAGATACTGTAAATACCCTCTTCATCTCTCATAACATTAAATTTTTCATGAATTCATCATAAAGGAGCCACTTTGTAGGTTTGGCTGGTACCAGTGAAAGACTTCATTTTCTATTTCACAGTAACTTTTCAGTGCAAAAAAATTATGGGTGTAATGTTGAAAGACTAGAATTATTCATCAAGTCCTCAGTGCCTGCAAATGAAGAGAATTTTTCTAAAACCTATCTGGGAGAGTGTAGACACAGATATGCATATTTTAGATGATGTTTCATCTCCACTATAGCCACCTAATCTTCCTCAGGGGAATCAGGGGTAAGAGAAGACATGTGCTTTCTTATTGTTTTATGGATTCATTCATGAGTCCACACCAGCTCACAGATTTCCCCCTTTCTTTCCATTGCACCTAGAACTCACCATTGCACATGAGAATATTTAATCACATTATGCATTGGTAGAAATACCAGTAACTTTTTATGATAAAATGCAGTGGTTCTTGGACTTTGACATACATCAGAATCCTCTGTAAGATTAAAACACATGCTGGGCCCCTCCCCAAGAGTTTCTGATTCAGTAGATCTGCATTGAGGCCCAGGAATTTGCCTCTTTAACAAGTTGGTGGTGCTAATGCTGCTGGTACAAGGGCCACATTTTGAGGAACACTGATGTAATGAAAAGAATTTAGAAGTCAGGTAAGCTGGGTCCTAGTCCTGAGTCTCCTTTCTGCCAACCCTGGGTCTGCGGACAAATAACCTGGGTGTCAGGTTTCCTCATCTGTAAAAAAAAGAGTAATACCCCCTGCTCAGTGTGACCTAGCGAATAAAATCTGAGGATGGTACAAGAGAACACTCAGCATTCAGGGCTCTAGATGGACTTGAAACATTACAATTACTGGAGTGAAGAGAGTTGAAGGAGAACAACTTGGAGAAGTTGTTTTGACAGTTCTGTGCCTGTCAGTTCCAGGCACAGAATGGCCAGCATTCTACTGCTGTAGAATGGGACCAGTGGACACAGGAAGGTTTTAGGTAATTCTTGTGTTTTGTGAAGTGGCTCTGAAAAAATCAGACCCCCCACTTTATTCATGTTTTCTATGATAGAGCCAGGCTGCAATAGAGCAGTGTTTCCCAAACTTCCCTATGATTCAGAGTTAACCTGACATACGTGGCAAATATATTATACAAAGGCCCAGGCCCTGGCCTATCTCAAGGAGCCTGGGCCTTCAGGTGATTCTGATATACTTTGGATTTGAGAATCACCATGTCTGTGCTGTTAACTGTAAAACCATTTCATGACAACTTATAAAGGAACTAGATACTGTAGACAGTGTTCTCAACCTTGTCTGTGCATTCGAATCACCTGCAGAGCTTTTAAATCCCACATACATGGGCCACTGTCCAGTCCAATTGAGTCCGAATCTCCGGGGACGAAATCTCAGTATCAATACCTTCTTAAAAGCTCCTAAATAATTCAAAATTTGCAGCCAAGGCTGAGAACTGCTGAGTTAGAAATTATTCCATGTCATTATATCAGCAAATATATTGTTTGTACTTTGTTTGCTTATCTCTTTCCCACATCGTGTGGTGAGAATATTGAGGGCATCTATTTGTGCCCAGAAACCAGCATAGTGCCTTGTACTGTGCCTTAGATACTTGGAACATGTTGGTTATTTGAATGAATATTTCAAAATATTTGAATGTTGAATGACTGACTATACAAATGTTATATACAAATGAAATACAATAAAACTCACCCCCAAAAACCATACATTTAAATATTTTCTATAAGCACAACCCTTTGTGGAGTTCAGGCCCTCACAGTGAGAGGGTATTTATTGAATAATTTGCAGAATCCCAATCACAGAGTATCTGTTGAATAATCTGTCGAACTGCACACAACCCCAGCTATAATTTATTCTTCCAAGTGAGATCAGGAGTCAGGGAAACGTTTGCCTTTCAGGGCGTTAAGAATGCTAAGAAAGGAAGCAAATTAACAAGTATTTTACACCTACTATGTGCCATACATTTTCATGTGCTCTCACTGAACCGTCACAGCAAACTTTCATTCTCTGTGTTTTTTTCTGAGGAAAGAAATGGCAAAAGCAGATTGCCCAAGGTGGGGAGCTGTTTGACTCCAGAGCCCAAGTTCTTTTCCAGGATTTGTTTTGCTGACACTCAGACCTTCTCTAGCCTCCGCTGCTCCCGCCCCGGCCTGCTCCTGCATGGCCCTCCAGTGGAGCCCCCACCCACCCAGCCAATCCCTCATCCTCCCCAGCCATGCCAGGCTCCACAGAGGGCTTGCTGACTTCTCTAGTGAAGCTTCCCCTGGGAAATTTGCACTGGCCCGTGACTTGATTAATTGCCTGACCATCTTGAGAACTGGTTAGGTCCCCTCAGAGCATCCTATGCTAACTGTGTTATAAAGCTTATTCCAGGAGTTTTGTAATGGTCTGTTTACCTGACTGTTCCTCCCCGTAAACAACAGAAGGCTTCCTGAGGGCAAGAACTGTTTCTTTCCCATCTTTTTATTCCCTTCACCTAGAATACTACCTAGCCCATTGGAGGTACTCAGTTTCTTTTTTCAAGAGTGAATGACAGCAGAAACTCATCCATGAGCAAAGATCTCCTGGAACATTTCAGCATGTGTGCATGTGTTGTGCTTCAGAATATTTTAGAAACATTTTCCAGATTTAATTGAGGCTTCTGGGAAGGCTTGCTGTGTTCTTCCTTGTAAAAAATAGAAGGTCGTTACCAGGAAGTCTCAGTGTACCATATTTATCTGGTGAGTTTTGAAAATACTGAGTAATGGGACTAATGACTCAACATAGTATTTTCCAAACTGTGAGGTAATCTTTGGACTTTGCAAGATTATTATATTAAGTGTACTTTTTAGTCTGTCAGTAAAAAATAAAAAGCCTGTATTTTCACATTAGAATTCAAAGAACATCTGCTGCGTATTGTAAATAACATATTTTGAAAACCAACTGATGCATACTCAGCCTGCCTCCGCCTGCTAACTATAGCAGGTCCTTAAGATAAGATTCAATTTGCCATTGGTACTGCTCTTGCTTTGACATTTCACTATTTGGTGAGCCACTGTCATCCAGAAATCCTTAGAACCTATTTGCCCCTCTAAATATACTCAGCAATGTGAGGTTTTCAGTTTCTCATTTTCTAGTGGGGTTAGAAAGGGACCCTATTCCTAGCTGACTTAGGGCCATGGAGAATATGTTTCTCAAGGAGTTAAGCTTAGAGAGGTTTTCTACTGGGGCCATTCTGTACCCCCAAGGATATGAGCCCTCTGGGTGGAAACTCAGCTCTTCCTGCCGAGCAGAGAGCCACCCGCTGCCAGAGACAAGGGACTGCTCCTGACAAGAAGGGCTGCATTGATTTTTCTGGTTTGCCGGTGGGGGAGTGGGCCCAAAGGGGCCCACTGTCTGGGGCTCAGAGGGGCTCCTCCGTCTGGGATATGCCTGCCCGTCCATGTCCTCCAGCCTGCACCTCACCTCCTCGGGAGCCTGAAAAACTCAATCAGCTTTTTCCCTTGTTCCTTCTCAGTTTGTCTTGTTAGCACTCTTTCTTAGCAAGCAAGCACCATATGTCTTCTTTGGGAGCTTGTTTTCAGGAGATTCCCAGTGCATGTGTGCTGGCTTGGAGGAGAGGAGTGGGTGTTTCGCTAACCAGAAGTACTCGCCAGTGTGCCAGCTTTTGAGTCCTGCCCTTTGTGCTCATCTGCCTCATGGCTGGTTTGTCCTCAGGCGTGAAAACAGTATGTCACCGGCTCACTGGGGTCACAGAAAATAGCCTGGCCTATGAGTGACTTTGCTGAACCAAAGAGATAGCCTGTGTGCACACTTCCCTGTGGCTCCTCAGTATCCCGGGGAGGCTGTGTCTCTCACACACACCTCTTCGTTGATCTTGTTCTTGGTCCTCTGGAGAGGAGAGCACACGCTGCTTGTAAAGAGAGGCTCTGTGCGCTGTTCTTGTGCTTCCCTGCTCTTAACCGGCCACCCATGCCAAAGCATGTAACTGATGTTACGCTTTCGAAATAATTTGGTTTCTGTAACAGGGAGCCCACCCCCTGCTTTCAACCTTTAATAATCCTTTGAAAGCCAGCTTGTTGGGCACCCAATTTGTCTCTTTTCTTCTTCACTTCCACCCAATCCATCCTTGCACTCAGGCTGTCTTTTATCAAAAGGCAGAGGGTGAGCCAGTGACACCTCATGGCAAACAGCAGCTTGAAGCATTTTCTTCACTCACCTTGATATCTTTTCGGCAAAGAAAAAGTAAGGGTTGGGAACCTTGTTCTAATTCGTTTTGGCTTCTATGGCTACTTCTTTTATAGCTGCTTCACAAATAGCCTTGTTGGTTATTATTGCTTCCTACCTGTCTCCCTGGGGATTTTACCAATTGTTTTGAAAGGGTGGCTATTTTCTGTTCCTTGGCAATTCACTTTACATAGGCATGTGCATATACATGTGTATTTGTATTCAGATGCTATCAAATAGTAATGAAAAATCAGGCCAAGTGTTTCCATTGCCTTTTAACTACAGATGATCGTTAATAATAATTGCCAAAACTTATTTTGAGTTTCCTATGTGTCAGGAGCTGTACATATCCTCTTGTCATTCTTACAACAACCCTTTGAAGTAATCCCCATTTCACAGGTGAGGAGACTGATGCTTATGAGAGTCATGTACTGTGGTGGAACTAAGACTTGGATCCAAGCCTTCTGACTTCAAAGCCCAGGCTATTCACAAAAATACTAAACTGCCTGGGGCTGAGTGAGTCAGTCACTCATTTGAATCTTGCAGACCGTAGTCCTAAATACCCTGTCTTTTATCCTTGGAAAGGCTAGATATCAGCAGACATGAGATAAATAGAAGATAATCTATGTTCTAAAGTCTTAAGGGATAAGACACACTCTGCCAATATATGTGGCACATTAGGTGAGTGATTCTTAGTGGCACAGAAGAGATTGACCAGTATGATGGGGAAGTTGAGACAAAGACCATAGGAGAGAGAGTGGGGGACATAGTTCTGCTGTAGCCCAAGGTGATAAAGGAGTTGTGATAATCACTGGATTGGTAATCACTATACCAAAACCACAGTATTCCCCCAATCATAAAAGCTACCGGTAAGTGAACATGTACAGTATTTCAGGCATTGAACTAGAACACTTTACATATGCTTTCATTTAATCATTTTCATTACCCTGTAAGGAAGGTGGCGTTATCTCATTTTACAGAGAAGAAAAATAAGTCCAGAAAGGTTATCTTGGCCCAAATTTGCTAGACCTTGAATGAAAAAACCGGGATTTAAACCTAAATCTGTCTTCAAAAATTGTGCTCTAATCTTTCCTACTTGTCAGCCCCTTTTTGCCCATTGTGAGATTTAATCAGAATCATTATCCTCATTAGTAGGCCACACAACCGATAAAGTAAGGAAATAAATGGATCTCCTGTTTGTGGCCAGAGTGTGTGATTGAGCTGAGAACGCAGAGATTTGTTCCCCTCATCTCCTGGATGACCTTACCACTTTCAAGTGGTCTCAGCAGCCAGCTGCCATGTCCTTAACATAGGTTGAATGTTAGTTGACAGCTTTGCTTCACTGAGGATTGTTTCCAGAATTATCAGTGCTTAGCGACTTTGTAGATAAACACAGATTACACATTCAAGGAGCCTTCAGGGGTCAGAGGAGCTGGGAATTTGTTTCCAACTCTGCCCTTTAACTAGCTGTGTGAACCTGGGAACCTCACTTAACTCTCTTCAACCTTACCTTTTTTATCTGAACATCATGATAGATAATTCCAAGGTTTGTTTTAACTCCAAATGATTGTTTTCCACTGTCAGGCCTGTTCATTTTACACATACAGGAAAACCCTCTTAACTAGTGAAGAATGTAGTTAGTTAATTGAGAAAATTATAAGGAAGAAGTCATGTTAAAAAAGAAAAAATGCTATCTACATTTAATTTTTAATAGTTTCATTATGGTATAATTGGCATACAATAAACTGCACAGTTTTAAAGTTTATAGTCTAATAAGTTTTGATAAATATATCCACCAATGACACCATCAGCACAATCAAGATAATGAACTTCTCCATCCATCACTCTAAAGTTTCCTCACACCCCTTTATTGTCCCATCCCCCCACCCCTTTACCTCACCCCTGCCACGTGTACACAAAAGTAACCACTGATCTCCTTTCTGTCATTATAGATTACCTTACATGTTTAGAGTATCATATAACTGTAATCATATAATATGTATTCTGTTTTTGTCTTCCTACATTCTACATAATTATTTTGAGATTCATCTGTATTGTTGCATGCATTAAGAGATCATTTCTTTCTCTTGCTGAGTAGTAGTCCTTTGTGTAGATATACCATAATTTATTTATCTTTTCGCCCATTGATGAACATTTGGGTTGTTTACAGTTTTTGTTTATTACAAATAAAGCTGCAATGAACATTCACATACAAGTCTTTGTATGGACATATATTTCTTTTTATCTTAAGTAAATGTCTAGAATGGCTAGATAATATGATACGTGTATGTTTAACGTTTTACAAGACTGCCAAACTCCTTTCCAAAGTGGTTGTACCATTTAGCATTTCCACCAGGAGTGTATTAAAGTTCCAGTTCCTCCACATCTTTACCGACACTTTATGTCTTTTCATTTTAGCCTTTCTAGAAGGTATGTACTGGAATCTAACTGTGGTTTTAATTTGCATTTTCCTAATGACCAGTGATGTTGAGCATCTTTTCATGTGTTTATTTCCCATATGTATATCTTTTTTGGTAAAGTTTCTGTATAAATCTTAAGTTGGGTTCTCTGTTTTCTTATTGTTGAGTTTGAGAGATATATATACATACACATATATATAAAATCTTTGAGAAATAATATAAATAAAAATATAGAATTTTTATTTATTTGTGTACATAAACAACTCTTGATATATATGTATACTTATATATGTTTATATTTTTTTCTGTTAGTCTGTGACTTCTTTTCATTCACGTAACAGTATCTTTCAAGGAGTAGAAGTTTTTAACTTTGATGAAACCCAATTTATCAATCTGTTCTTTTATGTATTGTGCTTTTAGTGTTATATCTTTGCCTAATTTAAGGATCAAGGATTTTCTTCTATGTTTTCTTCTGTATGTTGCATAGTTTTAGGTTTTACATTTAGGTCTCTGGTTCATTTTGAGTTCATTTTTGTATATGCTGTGAGGTATAAATCTAAGTTCATTTTTGCTTGTGGATATCAAAGTATTTCAGCACCACTTATTGAAAAGGTTATCCATTCTCCACTATATTGCATTTACACATTTGTCCAAAATTGGTTGTCCACACATGTACATGTTTATTTGTGGACCCTTCATTCAGTTCCATTAATCTAATTGTCTTTATGGTAATGCCACACTGTTCGATTACTACAGCTTTATGATATACTTGAAATCAGGCAGTGGTAGCCTTCCAACTTCTTTTCAGAATTGTTTTGCTTATTCTAGGTCCTTTGTATTTCCATATGAATTTTAGAATCAGCTGGTCAGTTTATGACTTGTGGAATCTATGGTTCACTTTGGGGAGAATTAATATCTTATTACTGAGTCTTTTAAACCGTGAGCAAATTTTCATTTATTTAGTTCTTTCATTACTCTTAGCAATATCTTGTATTTTTCAATGCACAGGTCTTGCATGTAGTTTTTCAGAATTATCCCTAGGTAGTTTCTATTGTTTGAAGCCATTGTAAATAATACATTTAAAATTTAAATTTCTGATTATTGCCAACATAATTGATTAATACACTTGATTTTGTATATTGATCTTACATTCTGCATTTATGCTAAATTCACACACTAGTTCTAGTTGCTTTTTTGTAGATGTCATTTGATTTTTCTATGTAGGTAGTTTTTTGGGTTTTGGTTTGTTTTTTAGAGACAGGGTCTCGCTGTGTTGCCCAGGCTAATTTTGAACTCTGGGGCTCAAGTGATCCTCCTGCCTCAGCCTCCCAAGTAGCTGGGACTATCGGCACGCATTACCACACCTAGCTTACATAGATGTTTTTTATATCTGCAAATAAAGATAGTTTAATTCTTTCTTTCTAATCTGGATGACTTGATTTCTTTTTCTTGCTGATTTCACCCTTAGAACTTCCAAAACAATGTTTAATAGAAGTGATGAGAGTGGACATTCCTGTCTTGTTCCTGATCTTAGGGTGAAAGCATTCAACATTTCATCATAAGTGTGATGTTAGCTTTAGGTTTTTCCATAGATGTCCTTTTCAGTTTGAGAAATTTCTTTTCTATTCCTGGATATCCGAGAGGTTTTGTTAGGAATTAATGTTTTATTTTGTCTAGTGCTTTTCCTGCAACTATCAAGATAATCATATGGTCTTCCTTTTATAGTTTGTTAATATGGTGAATTACATTGATAGATTTACAATATTATACCTTTCTATGTACATTCTATGTATATCACCAAGGCCTTTTACCTGTTTTTTGTTTGTTTTTTTATTATTTTAGCATATTGTGGGAGTAGAAAAGTTTAGGTTACATATATTGCCCTTGCCCCCCCCAACCCCCTTGAGTCAAAACTTCAAACGTGTCCATCCCCTAGACAGTGCGCATCGCACTCATTATGTATGTACTTTTACCTGTCTATGGATTTGCTTTTTAGAGCTCTCCATCATCTACCTGTCTTGCATATTTCTCATCCCTAACACATTCTCTATGTTCTCAGTTTCAATTTAAGCAGAAGAAGATCTTAGACACTTGTCAAGTGTGGAAGCCCTCTAGATTTAAGATTTTATTTTGTTTTGTCCATCTTTTATATTTTCTTGTCTACACCTAAGTGGATAGCAGATTCTTAAGTCTCTCACCTTTAGTGAGTGTTTAAAACATTCTTCTTTGGCTTTAGAGAAGCAACAACTATCTGTCCATAGTTCATCAGTGAACGTAATAGTTAATTAAACTATATAATTGCAGTACTCAGCACAACTAGCATAAAAAAATTGGGACCAATTACAGCTAAGCACATAGCTTAGCTGAGGAGAGCAGAAGTGTATGGGCAAACCAGAAAATTGCCAACTAGATGCAAAGATTTGTGTTGTGGTAAGCTAAGCTATACAGGAGAAAAGAAAGGATTGGATGCTTCAGGGAGTTAAGAAAATGGAACTTGATAAAGAGAGCTTCTATAATTCTGTTTCATTCCTATAACCAGTATTCCATACCTTCAGCATCCAGCGGGCAAAGGTCCATTGGTCACCAGACCTGCTATGTGAGGAACGCAGATCAGTCAGCACTGATTCATCTTCACAGCCTGAAAAACACCCATGACAAAGTGTGGATCCTTGCAAGAACCCTGGATTTAGAATCTGATGAGCCCAGGTTTGATTATCAACAACTATCTCTGTGCTGTTGAGCAACATTGGTTAAATTAGTACCTCGGAAGGTCATCTTGAGGAAGAAATGATAGAGCATTTCTGAGACAGACACAAAGATGTAGTGTCCCTTGTTTGTGGTTTGGATCCTTATTGCAAAATGTTTACACTAGAATGGTGCATTGCACCCAAACATGTGATCCTCCTACCCAAAAAATCCTCTAACTTCAGCCTGTCACCTTTGAGGGAAGTGAAGAAGGCAGAACATCCAAGGCACAGAAAACAGCTTGAACAAGTTTAGGAGGCGAGGAAGTAAAAAGCATGCATGGGAAGATGGGCACAGTCAGGATTCAGCACAAGGTTCGTGTTGAGGTGGAGTGGGAGGTAAGCTGAAAAGTAGCCTGGTGTGTGAGCACACCAAGCCTTGAAGATTGGTTGGATTCTGTTACGTCTCCCCCCACACCTTACACAGGAGGTGGGTGGGCAATGGAGAGCCACTGAAACTTTCTTCTTTTAAGGGAACACCATGGTGAGAGCTGTGCCAGAGATTCTCAAACCTTGACTGCATCAGAATCACCTGGGAGCTTGTTAAAAAAATACATATACTTTGGGCCCCGCCCAGACCTACTCAATCCTAATCTATAGGTTGGGGTCAAGGCATCTGTATTTTTAACAAGCTCCCCAGATGATTCTAATGCACACCAACGTTTAGAAACCACTGCTTTAGAAGGTTAATCTGGCAGCAGTGTGCAAGATGGATTGGAGCCGAGAGAGCCTTGAGGTTCAGAGACCTGCTAGCAAGCAATTGCAACAACAATCCCAGCAGGAGATAATGAGGTTGGGGGCTGTGGGAATGGAAAGGAAGAATCAGATATGGGAGGTATTTTTGAGAGGCAGTCAGCAAGGACTGGGTAACCAATTTGATGAGGAATGTGAGGGAGAAATGGGACTTAACAAATAATGTCAAGGTTTAGAGAAGCAGTTCTCCAAGGTGTGAGGGGAGAGGCAACAGAATCCCCTGGGGACCTTACTCAAATTGCACACACCTGCTCCCCTTTCTGCGCTCACCGTCCACACCCTCCTCCTTCCCCACCAGTCCCCTGAGGTGTGGGTGGGGAGGAGGCAAACGAGCACCTTCTGGGCAGCAAGCTTGTGCAGCTCGAGGGGAAAGCTTTTCCAGGTGATCCCTCCATTTGAAAGCCACTAGTTTGGTGTCTCTGTGCCTGTGAGAATAATGGCACCAAGGTAGGCTGGTGAGATCAGGAGGAAGGAGGGGAAGGGGATATGGGCTGTCTCAGAAAGGACAGAGCTGCAGCTGACAGCAGGACATGGAATGCCTTGGAGGCTGAGGAAATACGAGTTCAGAGCTGGGGAGCAAGAGGTAGGCTGTGGATACAAATTTGAAAGGCCACCACGTGGAGGTCAGATGAGACTATGGAGAAAATAGAAGAAAGGATCCATTTAGTAGTCATGTGCAGATGAAGGGTCAGAGGACAGCAGGTGGCAGAGATGGGAGGGGACTGCTCTACGTTTAGGCAAATGCCTGGAAAGATCTGTAAGCAGAAGGGTAGAACTCTCACTCTTCTGTCATCCTGCCACAAGCATGATTTGGTACACAGGGCAATCCTGTCCCCCAAGTAGGACACATTGGCACGTTCATGTAAAGGGGTTAATACTGTATAGGTGAACACACTTGAAAATTTCCTTTCCAAAGTCCAGTTTCTTTGAGCTGATGTGTCAGAGACTGACAGGTTTTACTTCAAATACTGTTGTCCCCAGGTTTCTGATCAATTCATAACCCTTGCATACTCTTTTGGCCCAGCACAGCCAAATATGAGGTATTAAAAATCATTATAGTGCTTTGGGGTCCTTGCTCCCCCCAAAGTTCCAGACATTCTGACTGTATTTTGTGATGTCACACTGTGAAAATAGGATGTGTTTTGGAGGCACCTCCAGGGTGCCCAGCAATTGGCACATCTTAACTGAAAGAAAACAAATTGAGTGAACAACAATAGCAAAGAAGGGCATTTACCCAGGAAGTAAAGAATTACTTAGAGATGCTATTTATGATGCTATGAAGCTGTGACTCTTACGGGGCATCATAAACGCTGGCCACTCCTGACATTGGCAGGACTCTAAGGTGACCCTAGCTGCTCCAGTGAAATGGGATTGACGATCTCAGAAGGTGCTCTGTGAAGCTGACGCTGAATCAGTTTGCTATAAAAACTGCTTATATATGTAAAACTGTATGTCTTAAAATTGCCTTGGAAGTTATCACATTTTCTGAGTAAGGAAACTGAGGCATCAAGTAATGAAGAAACTATTCCAAGGTTCCAGAGCTCGTGAGTTATTGGGAAGGAGATTGAACCTAGAGTTCTGATATGTGGAGTGCAGAAAGAAAGACTTGCCTACAGGAAGAGCAACATTTTAAGAACTACTCAAGATGGGCCTGAGTTATACCCTAATCTGCCTCTTAGCTATCTGACCTGGGGTAATCCATTTTACCTTTCTGAGCTTCAATCTCCAATTGTAAAGAGAGGAAAGTCTTATTTACCTTCTGAAAGTAGTTTTGGGAGTTGAATTTGAAGGCACCCTTGCAGTGCTTGGCATATAGTTGATCCCCCCGCAAACTGGTGCTTATTAGAATAATTACTGGGTTTTTCTTATCATCAGAAAACTCATGCACTTCCCTGGATGTACCTGAAAAGACACTACTTTTTTCCTGTGGCATCCCTAGTTTAGATTTTGAATATTTTTATCATTAAAATCATTTTATAGCTAGAAGGAGCTTAGATGTAATTGAAATAGTACTGTTAATAAGTCCTATCCTTCAAGGCATTTATAAGCTAAATAGAACCTTTGAGTGGGCCTGGGCACTGGCATTTTATAGGAAAGGTACCATAACCGCTTATTTACAAGTGAACTATTATTGAGTCGCCTGCTCAGAATTTGCAGAATTGCCGGGACATTGCTTTGGGCAGGGTATATGATCACAAAATGAGTAAAAGACAGCAGGATGTGAGTATTTCCAAAGCACTGAGAAGAACACTGCGATTTCTTGCCATCCCTACCCCAGGCAAAGATGCAGCTGACCAGCCACGTTACTACTTGGAATTGTGTCAGGAGATTCTGCCAGGGTCCCCCGCCATGCTGCACCTTGGGTTCCACTGCTGCTTTCAGTGCAGGTTGCTGATTTAAATGCCATCCCTGGCACTGCATATTGAAACAAACTGGACGATAGGGCCCTTCTCTCATCAGATCACTGATGTCTGCCTGGTACCTGCCTACCTGCTGTGGCGAAGCACCTGCTTCCAATGAGCATCCCCGAATGGAAAGGTACCTCAAAGACACCTGCCTCTGGAATTTCAAGGCTCCCATCCATTTCCTCCTCTCGCTGTCTGAACAAAAGAAATTACTTTGAAGGGTATTGAGTCTTTAATTTGGTTTTCCGATTGACTGTTATTGGCATATATAAATGCCTCTGATTTGTGTATATTAATTTTGTAGCCTGAGACTTTGCTGTATTCATTAATCAATTCCAGGAGTCTCATGGTTGAATCCTGGGGGGTTTCCAGATATAACATCATATCATCAGCAAAAAGTGAGAGTTTGATCTCTTCCTTCCCTATTTGGACTCCCTTGATTCTGCTCTCTTGCCTGATAGCTCTCGCAAGGACTTCCAATACTATGTTGAAAAGTAATGGAGACAATGGGCAGCCCTGTCTGGTTCCAGTTCTAAGTGGGAGTGCTTTCAGTTTTTCCCCATTCAGTATGATGTTGGCTGTGGGTTTGTCATATATGGCTTGTATCATTTTTAGGTAGGTTCCATCAATGCCTATTTTGTTAAGCGTTTTTATCATAAAAGGGTGTTGAATTTTGTCAGATGCTTTTTCTGCATCTAATGAGAGTATCATATGATTTTTGTTTTTGCTTCTATTTATGTGGTGAATTACATTTATAGATTTACGTATGTTGAACCACCCCTGCATCTCGGGGATGAAGCCCACTTGGTCGTGGTGGATTACTTTTTTGATAAGTACTTGGATTCGATTTGCTAGTATTTTATTGAAGATTTTTGCATCTATATTCATGAGGGAAATTGGTCTGTAGTTCTCTATTTTTGTTGTGTCCTTTCCAGGCTTTGGTATTAATGTTATATTGGCTTGGTAGAACGTGTTGGGGAGAACTCCATCCTTCTCAATATTGGAGAATAGTTTATGTAGGATGGGCACCAGTTCTTCTTTGTATGTATGGTAAAATTCAGGTGTGAACCCATCTGGACCAGGGCTTTTCTTTTTGGGAAGGTTTTTTATTGCTGTTTCGATTTCAGTTCTTGATATTGGTCTGTTCAAGTACTCTATTTCTTCCTGGTTGAGCCTGGGAAGACTATGTGTTTCTAAAAATTTGTCCATTTCCTCCACATTCTCCAGTTTGTGTGCATAAAGATTTTTGTAGAATTCATAGATGATATCTTGTATCTCAAAGACTCAATACCCTTCAAAATAGCAACAAAGAAAATAAAATATCTAGGTATATATCTAACTAAAGAGGTAAAGGACCTCTATAAGGAAAACTATGAAACACTGAGAAAAGAAATAGCAGAACTTGCAAATAGATGGAAAAATATACCATGCTCGTGGATCGGAAGAATCAACATTGTTAAAATGTCTATACTACCCAAAGTGATCTACAAATTCAATGCAATCCCTATTAAATTACCAACATCATTCTTTACAGACATAGAGAAAATAATTATACACTTTGTATGGAATCAAAGAAGACCCCGTATAGCAAAAGCAATTTTAAGCAATAAAAACAAAATGGGAGGTATTAATTTGCCAGACCTCAAACTATACTACAAGGCCGTGGTTCTTAAAACAGCCTGGTATTGGCACAAGTGCAGGGACACAGACCAGTGGAACACAACAGAAAATCCAAATATAGAACCATCCTCATATAGTCACCTAATTTTCGACAAAGCGGGAAAGAATATACTCTGGGGACAAGAATCCCTATTCAACAAATGGTGCTGGGAGAATTGGTTAGCCACTTGTAGAAGACTGAAACAGGACCCACAGCTTTCACCTCTCACAAAAATCAAATCACGGTGGATAACAGACTTAAACCTTAGGCGTGATACCATCAGAATTCTAGAAGAAAATGTAGGAAAGACTCTTACAGACATTGGCCTAGGCAAAGAATTTATGAAGAAGACCCCCAAGGCAATCACAGCAGCAACAAAAATAAATGAATGGGACATGATTAAATTAAAAAGCTTCTGCACAGCCAAAGAAACAGTCCAGAGAATAAACAGACCACCTACAGAATGGGAAAAAATTTTTGCATACTACACATCAGATAAAGGACTGATAACAAGAATCTATTTAGAACTCAGGAAAATCAGCAAGAAAAAATCAAGCAACCCTATCAAAAAGTGGGCAAAGGACATGAATAGAAATTTTTCAAAAGAAGATATAAAAATGGCTAACAAACATATGAAAAAGTGTTCAACATCTCTAATCATCAGGGAAATGCAAATCAAAACCACAATGAGATATCACTTAACCCCAGTGAGAATGGCCTTTATCAAAAAAACCCAAAACAACACATGTTGGCGTGGGTGTGGAGAGACAGGAACACTAATACACTGCTGGTGGGACTGCAAACTAGTGCAACCCCTGTGGAAAGCATTATGGAGGTATCTTAAACAGATTCAAGTAGACCTGCCATTTGACCCAGCAATCCCATTACTGGGCATATACCCAAAGGAAAAAAGGTCATTCTGTAACAAAGGCACGTGTACCCAAATGTTTATAGCAGCACAATTCACAATAGCAAAGATGTGGAAACAACCCAAATGCCCATCAATACATGATTGGATTAGTAAACTGTGGTATATGTATACCATGGAATATTACTCAGCTATAAGGAATGATGAAGATACGACATCTCTATGGTTCTCCTGGAGAGAGTTGGAACCCATTATATTAAGTGAAGTATCCCTAGAATGGAAAAACAAGCATCACATGTACTCACCAGAAAATTGGTATCCCTGATCATCACCTAAATACAAATCTGGAAATGACACCATTTGGACATCAGACTGAGGTGGGGGGTGGGGGAGGGGATGGGGGGTATGCCTACACAATGAGTGCATTGCGCACCGTTTGGGGAGTGGTTACACTTGAAGGTGCTGACTCGGGAAAGGGGGGGTGGGGAAAAAAATATGAAACTATTGTTTTTAACTTGCACTGTTCACTTAATAATTTATCATGAATATTTCCCATATTATTTCATATCATTGTACAAGAAATAATGTATACATTATGAGGACATACTGTATCTAACAAGATATACTGTTAGACTCTTTGATTCTGTAAAATTAAATTGAAAAAAAAAATAAAAAAAATAAAATGTAATTAAAAAAAAAAAAAAAAAAAAGAAATTACTTAAGGGGTGAGGGATGAAGACGTCTCTCCAACTGCCTATGGGGTCTTTTCCCAAACAAACTGAGCAGAGCCACAAAAGAACACATAAGGGAGGCCTGGAAGAATGTTTTGATACAAAATTCATTACAGGTTTGTCTATGTGCTGGGCAGTTTGGGTCCTCTTGAACGTATGTAGATACTGCAGACCTTTGGTTCAACTGTTGTGTTTAGAGACAGGTTTTGGAAGGAGATCAAAGATGTCAAATTGCTGGCCTGATTCTTAACTGATTTGGGGAAAGGCTTGAAAATATTCACACCTTTGAAAATAAGAAGCAGGAATGAGTCCAGAACGCTTGGTGACATGGATAGCAGTTGTAATATTTTTTTAAGAAAAAGAATTTTAATGTCTTCCTCATACCTTCTCTGTCGTTTATTTCCACATCTTCCTTATCCCAACCTATATTTTTCTTATTTGATAACACTGTGTAAGACTCAAGTGTGAAATCCATCATCTGTCACTCTACCCTCACCTTTGAGTGGGCAAAGGGTGTTGTAGAGGTGATTGAAATCCATTGGGGCCATATTTTAAAAGGAGATAAGGACCTCAGTTTAAGTCCTGGCTTCTCCCCTTAATAGCTCTCTAACTTTAGACAAACCACTTATGCTCTCCAAGTCTTAGTTTTCTCACTCGTAAAAGACAGTGAGACGTAGCTAGTGAATTGTTAGGAAGAGTCCATGAATTGCAGACATGTTTGCCCACCATGGGCGGGCAAAGCCAGTCACGTCCCAGCCCAGCTCAGTGCCAGCCCGTGGTGTGAACTTACAAATAATTCATTCCTTTCTTTAGCAATGGTCATTTCATACAAAGTTCTCTTCAGGTGTGGTGTGTAGGCACGTGGACTGTATTTTTGATGTATCTTGAATATTGTTTATCAACCTTTTTTCATTATGCCTACCAAGGAGCCTTTTTAGATGTTTTTTAAAAATCCCACCTCCTCACATTGAAAGTAGATACTAAGGAATAATATTTTGTAGGCTAGAATTGAATTTTGAAGAGCCACAACCACTGTAATCTATAATTTTTTCACTCCCAAGAAATAATTTTTGCCTCCTGGAGCGTTCTGTCATTCCTGTTGAGAATGCATGATTTAAAAGATCCACTGGGGACTTGGTCTTCTTTCTTTTGTATCTTTTCTTCCTTTTTTACAGTACACTGTCAGTAGAGATTGTTGGTTTGTCATCCGGTTTCCTAAATTTTCCGACTTCTCTCTTATCTGGCCTTTATTCTTCTCCATATCTCTCTGGCTTCCAGGTGCTAAAGATGCTCATATTTTCTTGGGAAATACTTAGTTGTATTCTCTTTGTTCCGAAGATTTCTTTGTCCACTCCATCTCCTCCATTCAGGGGAGATTCTCAGAGATAATCAGTGAACTCAGAGGGATGTTATGTTGCCTTTTCAAATTGGGGTCTACTTTCAGTTTTTTAAGCTATTTTTAGAGTGTGTGGTTCAGGCATAGAAAGCAGGGGCTATGTGGACACTTGGAGTTACGTGGCTATGCTACCTACTACCTTTTAATCTGAAGGTGCCTCATTGCAGAGGCAATGTGCCAAGGAAATAGGGGACCATGTTAGCCTTTGGCATGTCTGTTGGCAGCTCCTTGTTATTGTTGTATTTTGCCAAGGCAATATGATTTGTCATCTTTTCTACCTATGAAGATACAGGGGGAAAAGAAAAAACTACCATAACCCAAACTACTGAGATGGGTTTTATGAACATTTTCTCTAACTGCTGCTCCTACCCAAATCCAGTTGGAATCAGAGGGCCTCAGCATAGTTAGAAACTGGGACAGTAGTTCCTGCTGCAATATAAAATCTACCAATTGTGCTTGGAATCAGTGGAAACCATTACCCTTTATGCCAACTGCTTCCTGAAGGAGTCAAGAAAAGTGTATAGTTCAGGGAAAATGCAAATATAAGCTCCTTCCTACCTATACCAGGAAATTAGATACCTCTTTGGTTAACACAAATGGATTATGATTTTTTTCCAAGAGAGAACAGGAGAGAGGAAAGATGCTTGAGGTGGCATTGTATACCATAAAACTATATTTATGTGCTAAGACAAGCAATTGATGTTGTTCTATAAAATATAGTAAACACCTCCTCCCTGCCCTTTTGAATGTCAGTCAGTCAGAATTCAGAATCATGAAATTTTATAGTATTACTGGTTAGAAGGGCTTCCCACTGGGAGCAGATGCCATCTCTGTCTTCATAGACTCAGAGAAAGTCCTGACATGTTTCATGGCGTTCGTACGTGGAAGTCTGTGAAATGGAAAGGAAAACAGCTTTTTCTGTCAACCTGTCACTGATATAAGCTTTTACATTCCATCAGAATGACTAAACTTTAAAGCTGTTTTCTTCAGTGCTGAGTATCTCTCAGAACTCCCAAGTGTTATCAGATTGATATAGTCCCAGCATATGATAGAAGACCAAAGCATTTTGTGGCACGATATTAAAAATTCATTCAAATACTCGATAAAGCGTGGTTGACAAAAGTGTGAAATGGAATAAGGTAGAGTGAATTTCTTCATGGTTTATTGCCCTTGATTTCTCTACACAAAATAAATAGACAGAATGGACTGAAATCTCTTCTTTATGAAGGTGGGATCCTGGCAGCTGAAGGCCTGCTCATAAAAATCCTCTCTGTGCCACATACCTTGGCAGTGTTCAAAGTTGGAAGCAATGGAAATTTATTGCTGTTGTATGTATTCATATTTCAGACTGAGTGAATATGTAGGGGCTGCTTTTATGAGGTTGCTGAGACGGTTAGGAACAGAGAAAAAATATACTTATTTTTCTGTAGAAGCATTGTGGTGGGGGCAGGTAATGATTTTAGTGGTGATAGTGGTGATGGCAGTGGCCATGGTGGTGGTGGTGGCCTGGTGGCAGCAGCAGTTCTCTTCCTGAAGGTATTTAAGAGAAAACACTCTTTATGTTCTTCCTTTTCTGCCTGCCATCTTGTTTGAAATAGAAATATGAAAAAAACAGAGCCTTTAAAGCCACTGCAAGCCCAGCCTGTGTTTTCATCTGCCTCCCTCCCTTGCCAGGCCTCCCTCTGCCTTTCTGACCCACCACCCCCATCCTTCCTTCTGTCCCTCCCTCCTCTCAGAGGACATGGTGAGTGAGAGGCTTCCCCCTGCTTCCCTGCAATGGTGGGACAGAATGCCTCATTGGTTTCAGATATTAACTTCTGTGCTGAAAACCCGGTTGGAGCTGGTGTGACAAATGGATTTTACCTGCTGCTGGAAAACACAGCCCTGTCCCACCCGCCTGCACACACAATCCCTTTTCCCCATCTTGCAGAGCCCAACCCAGGGAGCAGGGAACAGAGAGCTGCCCCGCGGCACCATCTGTTTCTGCCAGCATCTATGTTGGGCCCCGCCGGTTACATCTGTTGAGAAGAACAGCGTACTTGATGAGTTGTTGGAAAGAAATGTTTCGTCTCCCCCATCATCTCTGTTAGCCATTACTGGGCTGCTGGGCTCACGTGGGTGTATCTATGTGTGCTGCCTCTCAGGCCTCATCTGTATCAATTGGAAATCAGTCACTAGGAGTTAGTTGCAGTCAGCAGGGACCCAAGGCATTTTCCATTGACATCAATTCTTCTTCTCTTGCAGAAATGCAGGAAACAATTAAAATTCTGATGCGTTCCAGGGAGGATTTCAAATAAATCAGCCGATAGCTGATATCTTGTAACTCTTGGTAGCAAAGCAAAATTAACAACCCAGCCGCATCTGTGTACAGTATGCTAAAATAAAGAAATTAACCATGCATCACCTCCAATAGAGGAAGCAGCTGTCCTGTTCTCAACCTTTCCATAAGTACCCAAAAGCTACTGATTTGTTAAGTTGTCATTCTCCTTATGGACATCAAGGACTTTCTACATTTGCCAAAAACTGAGCTGGCCAAATATCAGTAAGTTATGAAAAATCCCAGTGCCAATTAAACTCTGTTATACCTCCTGTGTTACGCAGAGCAAAGCTGACATCGTAAGCTGGACTCATTCAGTAGCTGCTGAGGAAGTAATAATAAGATACAAGTAAATTTGTCAGGAAATTTAGCCAGAATTTTGTCAGAGTTGGGGGATTTTAGAATATTAATTGGAAAGTCAGTATTTCTTTCTCTCCCCTTAAACCAAATGCATTATGGAAGACTTTGTGTTAATTACCCCTGTTAATTACAATGCTACCCATGTAAGCTTGCTTTCCCAAGCTCTTTTTTGCAGCTATCTTTGCAGTGATTTCATGTCCTACTACTTGCTAGCCAATAGCATTCATCATTTTTGCTGGGTTCTTTTTAAAAGTAGCATAACAAGAACAGGTTGTTCAGCATCGACTCCATATAAAAGCCCTGTGTCATATTGAAATTCTAAATCAATATTGTGTATGTGGGTACATGCCAATCACATAAAAATCAGTATTCAGTGGATTTTTTTTTTCTTAGAAAGATGGATGAAATTTTAAAATCTAAAGAATACGGTGGATGGAAAACAAAACATGACTTGAAAATTCCCCCATCTTTCAAATTCACAGCATTGGGAAGGAAGGGACAGGTGTGTGGTCGTCAGAGGGTTGGCTCGGAAGATGGTTCATGGGGCAGGCTCAGTGAGAACCACAGGATTAGGATGAGAGTAAAACTATTAAGGAAAACCTTGTACCATTCCTCTCCCTGTAAGAGGACAAACTGTGGGAAAGGTCAAAATAAATAAGGAATGGAGGAAGATAGGAAGTTCTAATCAGGGCAGGGGGAACAGGAAAAGACCCACTTAACCCCTTGAAAACAGCAGCTGCTGTCATCCATCGAGTGCTTGCAGCACTGGTGCATTTTGGGTGCTCAGGGTACAATCATTGATAATCATCACAGATTTGCTGACAGAGTACAACTGTGAATTACTTGCCCCCCTCCCCAGTCAGCAGGAAGCTGCTTGTGATTAATAATGAATAGAAATACTCAGGTACTTTTACACCCAGAGATCGGGGAGAACCTAGTTAGGAGCTCTGTGCTGTTGAGATGGGAAGCTCTTCCACACAGTTTGTTGTGGGCTTCCTTTGCCTGCTCTTTGGCTGCGTCAGGCGTGCTGTGTGTTCTGTGGCCTTCCTGTTTAACACATTGACTGCCACACTAGAAAAAAATTTGGGGGGGGGCACAGTGTTTTATTATGAAAATAGAATAAAAACTTCAAAAACAAAACAGTTCTTTCTAATTTAATGAAAAATTCGTTATTTTTTGTTTTCTGTGCATGAGCTATATACAACTGGAAAAATAGTTCACGTGGCTCCTACGGTGAAGAGACTTGTGAGTTACATATGCTTCACGAGGCCCCAGCCTCAAAATTAGTGTGAATTAAATACAGCTCACATGGCAGTTAATGTGTTAAATGCATGCCCTCAAAACCTTCATGGCATGTATAAGAATTAGCAACCCCTCCAGCCTAAAGAGAATTATCTGCTGTCTCTAGATGTTCTCAAAATTATGCCAATAGCAATTTGAGGCATTATAAATCCATCCAGGTTGGTTCTGACCATGTTGTAGAAGTAATTTTACACGTAATTTTAACTGGCACATCACATGAAAGAACAGATTTGAAAACAGTGGTGTACATGGCCCTGAAGGTTTCATCTTGGCTAATGGTCTAACCACCTTATGGCACTACTTTGGATTGTGACAAAGGTACCAAAGAAAATGTCTGTAGTCTGGAAAAGATTTATCACTAAATATAACTGTATATTACTTTATATGTACCTCTTCGTTATAACTCTATAATATATATAAAATCTATATGTAAGATCTTATATATTAATATATAAGATTGATTACTTAGTGTATGTAAGCATGATGGTACATACATGTACAAGTCTGGAGTATGTTGTATACTTGTCTGTTATCATTTGGTATATTTATGTATGTATTTATGTACGTCCAATAGCTCATAAGTCTATTCACCTGGTTGGTGAATGTGTGGACAAGGATAAGAATATAGGTTGTCAGTTTGGAGAAAGATTTATCAGTTTGTAGACATCTGTGTATACAAAAATTCCCAAGATTTCTCCTGTGGTGTGTCTGCATGTGGACTTGTCCATGTGATTAGGTGTGTATTCCCACACTGTCTTCTCGGAGGGATGTAGGGTATTATCGATTTGGGAAAGTGGTCACTCCTTCACAAGGAGCCATTTTATCTTGATCAGCATTTAATTGGAGAGGAGAGCCTAATTTAGTTAAATTAGAATTGCTTTAGCCTTTGTTTCTGAGCTAAGATTTTATACTAAAATTTCTAAAGCAGGGACATGTGTCATTTTTCACACATTATACTAATGAAAAGAATGGTGTGACCTAGTGGTTGGAGAAAAGCAGTTTAGGACTATAAATACTGGTAGACCTTCCATTCAGTACACCTTTATAAATTATCCATTTAATCTTACAGTAAATTCAAAAGCTGATCCAACTGGGAAATCAAACTCTGATGCAAGCAACCCGGGAACCTGTTCTCTGACTCATTCACTTGAACGGTGCTCACAGTAAGAAAAGTCGAGTGCGTTGAGAAGTTAGATCTGCTTCAGGGAGTTATAAGCAGTAGGCCGCAATTCTTTTTCTGTTGGCCAGGGTGTAGGTGAGTGTTATACCTTTTGCCCTTTACTTTTGCAAGTATGTTTTAGGGAACCTAATAATTAGTTTTTGTGTATATTTTAATTATTTTTACCCATCAGTTGGGATTACTTTTGACTGAATGAGCCAGTAGAGTGGTTGGTTTGTCTCCTGTGAAAAAGAAGTCTGGAGGTAGGTTGCAACTCAGTGATGCTCCTAGGAACCCAAGTGCTTCCATGCTTCCGCCCTGCCACCTTCCCCATGGAGAATGCAGTCATTGCCTTTGCTGCCTCACAGTGATAAGACGGCCACTGCAACTTCAGATCTCATCTCCTGAAACTGGGAAGAGCAGAAGGCTCTCCCTTAGGGTGCTTTGCCCTTTTATTCAGGTAGGGTCATGCTTTTTAGGGACTTTTGACTACACCATCCTTGGCCAGAACTATTTCAAACAGTCACTCCCTACATGCAAAGGAGCTCAGGAAATAAATTATTTTTAATTAAACATGTCACTGCCCTGAACAAAATGGGGTTCTGCTAAAAAAGAAAGGAGAAGGGAGATGTGTACCTGCTGCAAAAGAGTTTTGCTGGACAGTGCCTTCCCCTGGCCTCTCAAAATGTGCACTGGGCAGACCAGCCTGCATCATTTCCAGTGTATGATATGCACAAATCATCATTGGCCCTCAAGAAAATCCTAAAAGAACAAGTTTCAAGAAAGGTAACTAAAATGATCCACATTTAAAATTACCACCAAATGAGGACTTTTAGTTTAGAAACAAGTACCTAGAGAATGGCCAAAAGACAATGTCCATGCAAATAATCAAAGGGAACAGTGTGGGTAAATACACATTGCTTATCAAATCCTACAATACTAGAATGTGGAAGTTTGCCTGGACACATTGAAAAATGTGTCATACTAATAGAGAATTTTTAATATAACATACAGTCAACTTGTAAAACTCATTACATGAAAAATAATATAGGCAATAAATATAATTAGAGTCAGACATATTTTTGTAATGTTAGTAAGTGATTCCAATTCTCAGTCAGTAGATAGTTATTGGGAACCTATTATGTGCTCACAGTCCATAGGGGAATATAGACTATGGGACCACATAACTATGACAACACAGCAAGCACTAAACCAAGATGTGAACAAGCTGTAGTATTGAGGAACACAGAGGACAAAACAGCTAACTCTGCCAAGGATTCTTGATGAAGGAGATTAATCTCTTTCCTTTGGTGTTTATATCCAAGAAGACAGTTTTGGCCTTCTACAAACTGTCCCCTGGTAACCCTAGCAGAATGTCTGGGCACAGACTAGAATGGAAGTTCTTATACAGTCTTATGTTCTTGTTGTTAGCTTCCAGGAAATTCCAGTTTGGGAAAGTAAATGATGCCTGGATTGATACAAGGAAATGAACTCTAGGTCTCAAATCCTTTTATTAAGTAAATCCTTTTCAAGGATCTTTGTAGAGCAAAGAATGTAAGGTAATTTATGCATCCGTAGAATGATACTACCTCTGAATAATGAAACTGGTTGAGCTGGCCAAGAGCTTTGGTGGACATGACTCCTTAAAGATGGAACCATTATAAAGTGAGAGCTTCTGACAGCTTTTTCATGTTTTTAGATCACTGGTGTTTGACGTCATTCTGGCAGCTCACCAGAAGTTTCCTTTGCATCTTTACTACTATGTAGGTATACTTTTATGTATAATTATTAAAAATAATATAATTTATGGCCCAGCCACCCCATGCTCTCTCTGGCACTGCTGCCAGTCCTGGGACATTGGGAGAAGATCTGAGGAACAGCTCACCTGCGGGCTTCTGAGTCTTCATTGACTGACACATCTGAGGAGTCCTGTTCCCAGCAGAGCTTCCAGGATGAGCAAGAGCAACTCTTTGCTCATCTTCAAACAGTCTTGTGTATTATTTAGATAACCAAAATGTTCCAGATGTCAGAAACTGACTATCACACCAATCCAGAATATAAGTTGTTCTAGGCAGGTAGCACCTCTGTTTTGTTCATTTCTCCATCCTAAAAGAGAGGAGGTATTCAATACATGATTGCTGAAACAAAGAGATAAATATGGTTTCCATTAGAGCTGGAGATGGCTCTTGGGCAAGCCAACCTGTGTGGGGACCTTGGTGAGAAGTCCTTGAGAGCCAGCAGCTATATGAAAACAAGTAGAGGGAGTCAGAAAAGACAACCAAGGCCTGTCAATGTTTTCTACTTTCCATTTTACAAAGAATCTGTGTTTTTTGTAGGTAACATAATATCCCTGGGGAGTGATCATGAAAGATGACACAAAGCAAGTGTTGTCTTGGGCGTAAACCTGCAGTGTCATGTTATTGTCTCCGTGCCTCTCCCTCATTCCTCCTTACAGTTACCTTTGTATAATGTCTTTTTAAACTTTTTTTACTTACACAATACTTTTGTGAAAAAACATGGAGGCTTCAGTCATATTCTCCTGAATTTAAATGCCAAAGAGCTGAGTAACATTTCTGAAATTTCCCATGTTTGTTAGTAAGAAAATCATACTATTTATCTTGTCAGATTAATGTAAAGATTAAATAAGATAGAGGACAGGAATTTGCCCAGCACCTAGTAGGCTGTAAGCACTTATTACCCTTCCTTTCCCTGACCCTCCTTGGCCCACTGTGAGCAGGTCCAGAGGCAGTGAATTACTTGTGGTGCGTGGTCCAAGGACTGAATGAGGAGAGGCATTTTAATCAAAGTACCAGCGAAGGCTGTGTGGAGATGAACATGCAATTAGTGATCTCCTCCTATCAGGAATAATCAACAATGGGCCTGACAGAACTGGGATTTTTTACTTGGATGATCTGGGCATAGATATTGGTCAGCTCTGTGTCCTTGAGAACTAGAGACAACAGGCATTTGTAGGTTGGTCCCAAACTGGGTGTCAGACATATTAAGCCTGCATTCGTCTGCCAGCCTCCACGATGTCAGGAGGGAGGTTTAGCAGTGGGGAGACACTTAGGAGATTCTCACAGGTGAGAAATAGAGAATTCCACTCACTGCCTAGGAAGGAGAGAATATGGTGTGGAAGGAGGGCAGCAAAATATGTTGCTGACACACACTGAAAAGGCCTGTCATCCGCTGGGGCCCCACTGCTGTCTCAGGCTCAGAGCATGAGAGAGAATGCTTCTAGGTGAAAAGATGCAGAGCTTAGCCCCAGTGGGCACGGGGGAGAAACCCAGGGCTCAGGGCCTGAGTTAGTTTAGTTAACAAGCTTTCTGCACTGCCTCATTTCTTCAGAGCCTGTATCAGAGGTTACCAAATCTCCCAATGCAGTGGACTCAAAGTAGTGAGCTGCTTCAGTTTGGGAGCAAAGATCTCACCATTTGGGACTATGTTGTCATCATTTATGGCTGCATCTTAACACAGAGTAAACAGTTTCTTCTCCAGGGTACTCACCCATTCCCTTAGAGATAAGTGTCAATTCCTTCGAGAGAGACCTGCTCACCTAACCTGGCAGTTCCCAAAGAGCACCAGACCCTCTCGTAGCCCTTTCTCTGGACTTCTTAAGTCTCTTTGTCCCATTACCTGGTGATCCCTTCATGGGAAAAATGAAACCAGGATGTGGGGGCAGCCTAGACCCTAGTCCTGGTTCTGCCACCATTAGCTTTGGAGCCTTGACCAGGTCATGGCCCCTCTCTGAGTTTTTAATCATCTCAGCTGTAAAATACAGTCAGACTGCCTGCC